>NC_090647.1:462706075-463351075 GCF_040937935.1 Hyperolius riggenbachi
TAGGCAGGGAGCATAGTTGTCCTTCCATTACTGCAGGTCTCTTCTGGGTTTCCTGTTCTGTGTGATTGAGTTGCAAATTGCATATTCCGTGCATGTATTTTTTGCATTTCTACACAATTTTTGTCAGATTGCGAAAAAAATACATTCCAACTGTAAAAGTGCAGGGAAAATTAGAAGGCTGAATGCACAAATGGATTGTGAACAATTGTGAAAAACCTCTGAATCCTGAGTGGAGCCATTGATTTCAATGGCAAGCGCAGCAGTGCCAAACACAAAAACGCGCCTGGTTCAAACAAGTGTGCTCCCTGCTAGTAGACTGAGAGGGACAAATACAGTGCTAGAAGTCGGTGTTAACTGATACCGCAAAGCCAAGGAGTTGTTGTTGTTTTTTTATCACATACAGTAATAACTAAGCTGCTCAGCTCAGATGTCAGTTTAGCTTGTTTAAATAAATAATTTCTAACAGATGGTGTTGATACATTAGCATATGAATACAAGCTGTATGCCCAGCAATACAGACACTGGAGGAAAAGAGGAAAGGAACCAGTAGTCAGAAAGTCCTATTCCTGCTTTATTTATCCATCAGTCTTTGTGCAACCTCCCCATTGCCTCTCACAAAGCACTATGCTCAATACTGATGGGCATTGCGGTTATTACTCTGGTCTGGGCCCTGGCAACTAGGATAGAGACTTGTATGCTATGCCCAAGCTAGCTGTCCAGGCACATAAGGGCCTCCTCCCTCGCAGTGAGTTTTTTCACACCCATAAGCCACTATTGTACAAACAAATAGACACCTAAACCAAATGTTTGGCATGTTTAATAAAAAAAAAAAAAAAATCAACACTGGTTTTTGGACCCGTCTCTGTTTCCTCATGTTCTAGCAAGAAGAGGACAATGGGTGTGGGAAGAGATGTACTTGCTATGTACTAGCTTTGTCACCTCTGTGTTTATAGAGAAGACAGCCTGTCTAATTTTCCCTTCTCAGCAAGTAATGAGCCAGGGTAATTTGAGCTGTCTGCCAAGTTGTGAACTAATATGTAAACAGAGGAGGTTGACCCTTTCTGCGCTCTCAGTAAACCAGGCAGTATACACATTGCAGGATATCTGGTCCAGTTCTGTTAGTTGTAATGAAGAAATGTTATTCTTTAAAGGTTACTATGCTGTTGCTTATCTTTTAGAGCCGAAAGGAAGTTCTGAGTTCAGGTCCGCTTTAAGGACCAGATTGGTCTAAAACCTATTTGCTAGTTTGTTATTTTTGTGGTTTTATTTTTAGATCACACGGAATCCGTTGCAATACTCCTGTGGCACATTGCAATTAATTTCAAAATAGGAGTTGATTGATGGTAAAACTGCAGCGCACAGATAGTGCACGGCAATTTTGTCTGGTACAGTACTTCACCACTAGAGTAGCTCATGTTGCGCTATCAGCACAACTCACGGTGCATGGGTAATGCTCGTTTCACAAGTTGCCTAACGCAATTTGATATAGCTACGCAAGTGTTACCTACAGTATGTACCATGGGTTACGCTAATTGTGCAATCATCATTAATTTGTAACATTGGTGTAACATGTGCCGAGTCCAGCGGTGTACAGCTAGGCTTGCGTTCTTATGGCGGAATCTGATGCACTGCGGCGGCAACGTGCTGATGTGGCTTTGTCTATTGTAGGATTATTGCATCACGTTTTAGTGCGATTATAACTTGCACTATAGTGCCCCATAACACGCATAGGGTTATATGCAATTAAGTTTTTCTCCTGAGTTATCTCCTAGGAGATTTTTAACTTGTTTTTACAATAACCTTTCAGCACTTTGCAATCAAAAAAGTACCAACAATTACATAAACAAGTACTATCCAGCCCCCCCGTAGCCTGCAAGGTCCCTCCGCGCCCTCTGGGTCCCCTCTGTGGTCACGCTGCACTGTGCATGCGCAGGATGCTTATGGTGATGGGCACGTGATTGAGCAAGGTGCGAAGAGGGCCAGGCATGCACAGTTGCACACGACTTTAGCCGAAGTTGCGTACCTAATGGAGCCACCAGCAAGACCACGGAGGGAACCCAGAGGATGACAAGGGATAAATCCCGTGGGTTACGGGGGCTGGAGGAAGCCCCAGGTAAGATCAGATTGTTATTGTATACCTCTGCTTGGGGTCCCTTTAAGCAGTTTAACTTTATTTTTATAATTATTTATTTTTCTGACTGTAAGGCTTGAGTGCATGCATGAAATGTCAGTACACATGCTGTCTCAGGTGTGCTTTATGCCTGATAACACTCATGGTATGCCAGGTGAGGAGGTCTTCAGCACTCATGCATGTCGGTGGCTTGACACCTGGCCCCCACTGGCACCATTCAGCCCAGCATTGTATGCAGCAAGCCAGCTGTGAGCTCAGCTACACAACCAGAGAAAGCACAGGAACTTCTCATGGGGCTCTGCTCGCTAGCAGGAGTTCATCTGAGGCAACCCAATCAAATAAACTGTGAAAACAGATGGGAATATTTATTTCCTCAATAAAATAAATATACAGAGAGCTTTTAGGACCGCAAAGTGATGTGTTTATAAATATAACATATAAAAACAGAAACTGTATACAAAAAACAGACTTAGTTTATTTGGCTTCACTAAAAATGCAGCTTCTCCTGCCACTGCATTTACAATGTGCGGATTTGGGTATCTCTGTTCGGAAAAACTAACCTCACTCAATGCTGGTTTGATTGCACAGCTGTGCAGTTCACTATTTGGTCGACCATGGGGGGTGGGGGACTGTTGGTGGGATTAATATCAACTATCATGTACACTTATGTGTATACTCATAGCCAGTGTTTCCCCCTTCCCCATCCCTTCTTAGTATCACCCTAACTTGTCTAAACTGTCCTTCCAGTAAGTGGGACAGCTGTCATATTTATTATCTGTTTAACCACTTGTGGACCATGCCTTTCTTGCCCCAGATAATTTTTTTTCCAAAGAACAAGCTCTGATCACTGTGATTGGCTCACAGTGATCACGTGGTCAGGAGCCAATTAAATCGGCTCCTGACTGAGATATGGAGCTCTACTGTGAAAGTGACAACAGAGCGAGTAGGCTGCAGCGATAACAGTAGCAGGAATGGCGAGAGCGACAGATCCGAATGGCGAGAGTAATTGAAATCTAAAGTGCTGCCCATAATTATTCATATCCCTGCCAAATTTTGACTGAAAGTTACTTTTATTCAAGCAGCAAGTCATTTTTTGACAGGAAATGACAGGTGTCTCCCAAAAAATAATAAGACGATGTACAAGAGGCATTATTGTGTGTGTGTGTGTGTGTGGGGGGGGGGGGGACATTTCTCAGCTTTTATTTACATTTGAGTAAAAAGTGTCCAATCCAAAATTATTTGTGCCCTGCACAAATTGTCAGTCTGTGGGAAAATCCAAAATTCTTTACCATTCCAAACAGTCCAAGCTGTTCTAAAACATCATAATTACCCTGATTAATTGGGAACAGCTGCTTAAATCAACTCAACAGGTGGAAAACAGCAACTCTCTGCAGTTGGTTTGTGAAGTCATGGCCAATGCTGGATACACACGGTGCGTTCGCGCACTCGATTTTCCAGTCGATTCCCGTCGATTCGTTTATTTCCAACATGTCCGATTTGGATTTCGATGGATCGTTAGGTCGATTCGGCATACTTTGCATGCGAATCGACCTAACGATCCATCGAAATCCAAATCGGACATGTTGGAAATAAACGAATCGACGTGAAAATCGAGTGCGCGAACGCACCGTGTGTATCCAGCATAAGACAAAAGAGCTCAGTGAGGACCTGCGGCTGCGCATTGTGGCTGCTCACAAGATTTGGAGCTCATTACTAAAAAAGAATGGGGAAAAAATTCCTGTGTAGACATGCAAAAAGCTGGTGTGCAATTATAGGAAGTGTTTGATTGCTGTAATAGCCAATAAAGGCTTTTTTTAACCACTTTACCCCCGCCTGTACGAATTTCTCCGCCCCTTTTTCCATCCTTTAACCCCCAGGGACGGAGAAATCCGTACTTTGCGCACTCCCGCCGCTGCCCGCTGTGAGGATCTGTGCCTGTGTGATCCTGCTGGTGGCAGCACTGAGGTGGACTTCCGCTGTCTACCAGCAGATGGCTCTCATATTGCTGGGAGCGGGGCAATTCCTCGGCTCACCAGCAGATGGAACTGTGGGAGATTCTGGCCAGTCAGCTGAGCAATGTGCTGCTTATTTAAAGAGAATCTGTACTCTGAAATTCTTACAATAAAAAGCATACCATTCTATTCATTATGTGCTCCTGGTCCCCTCTGTGCTGTTTCTGCCATTCTCTGCTGCAAACCTGGCTTGTAATTGCCAGTTTTAGGCAGTGTTTACAAACAAACTAACCAGCTTCTAATAGGCTCAGCTAAGCAGAGTGTGTTAGTCACACAGAGCCTGCAGGGGGTGTGTACAGCTTCTAGCTAATCACAAGCAGCCCTGCACATTCCAGTCTGACTGCCTCAGCCTGACTGTGCCGACTATAGAGAGAAGATTAGATCATATAACAGAGATAACACAGCTACTGTGCAATTAGGAAAAGCTGCAGTAAGCCAGACCACATTAGAAAAGGCATAGGAACTTATAGCATAGAAGAAATAAAGATAAACAATTTGTTACAGAGTCTCTTTAAGGCCGGACTTCCTAGCAGCACATTGCTAGTTCATTCCGTTTGTCTGCTCGCTGCAGTTGTGACTCTGGCCATCCAGTCCTGTGCTCCTGAACTCTGCTCTGATATTCTGTACTCCTGGTATTTGATCCTTGCTAGTCTGACTATTCTCTGTCTTCTGCCTTTGTACCTTGTATTCTCTGGTTATTGATCTTGGCTTGTACGACTATTCTTCCGTGTGCTGATTCTGCTGAGACGTGTCTGTATATATTGTATTATTGTATTTATTCTCATATTGTGTGTGTCACTGTATATTTTGTGTGATCCAGATTCCTGTGTGCTGATATTTGGTATATGTATATATTGTGTGACCTGTGCCCTTGCATATTCACTGTAAATATTAGTTAGTTAGTTAGTTAGTCAGGGTGATATTGGGTCACAGTGGTCACCTTGTACGATTGCATGCATATTGGTTGTATGTGTATGTGCATTCTTGTAAATAAACACATTTATTATTCTACTCTGTTGTGCAGACGTCAGTATTTCAATTGTGATCTTCCAGTTTGTTTAAACCAAAATGATTGCCATGCAGAGATCGTGGATCTGCCAGTCTAGTTCCAGTCACGACCACGATCTGCATAGCCAATCGTTACACCCGCGCTCCCGCTCGTAAACACGCCGCCCGCCGCTAGTAAACACGCCGCCGCCCGCTCGACCAGAGATCAACGAACGGGAAAATCCATTCCCGTTCGTTGATCTAAGCCCCGCAATGATCCGCTGCCGCTCGGCTGAGCAGCGCGATCATTGTGAGCAATAACAAACTCCCAGCCTCTTTCTACTTCCTGCAAGCGTCCGGAAGGACGCTTGCAGGTCGCATGAAAGAAAAAGTTACTGTTGCCATCTTGTGGCCAAATAGTAAAACTACACCCTAAGCATTTTTTACACACAAATAAACTAGTTTTACACAAAAAATTAACTCCTTACCTCCCACACTCCCCAATTTTTTTTTTGTAATTAAAATTACAATTTAAAAAAAATACATAAATAGTTACCTTAGGGACTGAACTTTTTAAATATTTATGTCAAGAGGGTATAACACTGTTACTTTATAAACTATGGGCTTGTAATTAGGGATGGACGCAAAACTGAAAAAATGCACCTTTATTTCCAATTAAAATATTGGCGGCAAACATTGTGATAGGGACATAATTTAAACGGTTTTATAACCGGGATAAATAGGCATATACATTTAATGGGTTTTAATTACAGTAGCATGCATTATTTAAAAACTATAAAGGCCGAAAACTGAAAAATAATAAATTTTCTCTCACATTTTTTCCTATTTTCCCATTAAAACACATTTAGAATAAAATTATTCTTGGCATAATGTCCCACCTAAAGAAAGCCTAATTGGTGGCGAAAAAAACAAGATATAGTTCATTTCATTGCGATAAGTAATGATAAAATTATAGACGAATGAATGGAAGGAGCGCTGAAAGGTGAAAATTGCTCTGGTGGTCAGGGGGTAAAACCCCTCAGTTGGGAAGTGGTTAAATTGATTATTGAGAAGGGTATGAATACTTTTGGACTGGACACTTTTTGCTCAAATGTAAATAAAAGCTGAGAAATGTTTTTTTCCACAATAATGCCTCTTGTACATGGTCTTATCTTTTGGGAGACACCTATGTCATTTCACATCAAAAAAATACCTGCTGGTTGAATAAAAGTAACTCTAAGTCAAAATTTGCCAGGGATGTGAATAATTATGAGCAGCACTGTAACCAAACTCCAGGCTTTTTAATTGCTGGCCTGGCTTGGCTGGTTAATCAGTGTGTTCAGTGTTAGGAGCAGGTGGGGGGTTGTTAGTGCTAGTCATGCATAAGAGAGGGTTAGTGTGAGAACTGGGATACAGAGTTTAGCAGTCGAACTAGGCGTCCTGTTTAGAAGGCCGTCTGCTATTATAGCAGGCGTTGGGGCCGCCGCTATGCATACCGCAGCCACAAATATTTTGTGCTCATCTAAACAGGACACACGTATTTTACCGTGGCTTAAAGAGACACTGAAGCGAAAAAAAAACTATGATATTATGATTTATATGTGTAGTACAGCTAAGAAATAAAACATTAAGATCAGATACATCAGTCTAATTGTTTCCAGTACAGGAAGAGTTAAGAAACTCCAGTTGTTATCTCTATAAAAAAAAGCCATTATCTCTACGACTTTCAAAAGTCGTGGAGAGGGCTGCTTTCTGACTTTTATTATCTCAACTGTTAGTTAACTATTTACTTTTCCTCTGGCAGAGGAGAGTTCATTAGTTCACAGACTGCTCTGAAAGAATCGTTTTGAATGCAGAGTGTTGTGTAATCTGCACATATTAGAGAATCATGCAATGTTAGAAAAAACACTATATACTTGAAAATAAAAATATGAGAATATTTTCTTTGCTGCTAATCTTCTAGTAATTGTTCATAGTACACAACCAATTCATTATATCATATATTTTTTTTCGCTTCAGTGTCTCTTTAAGGTTAGGTGAGGGAGGGGGGGGCAGGAGGTTAGGGTTAGCTGTCCACTGGGAGGCGGGGGGTGAGGTTAGTTGCCCACCTGGTGCGGTGTAAAAGTAGGGAGAGGTTAGGTCATAATAAAATATCAGTAAATATTACTGATATTTTACTATATGAATGAAGTAGTTGAATATCAGTAAATTTACCAAAATTCTACTACAGCTACACTGCACCATTTTAAAGAGGGGCCTCTATCAAATGTATGCTCAGAAGAATATCGGTAGGATCGGGGATTGTAGAATATCGGTATAATTATTCATCTTCTATTATCAAGGATAGTAGAATACTTGTAAAATTACTGATATTTTACTATTGGTATTACCAGGGCTTATTTTTCCGCCTTTTTTCATGTATGCCAGCATGGCTTTTGGACCTGCAGACAGTGGTGGAGATGAAACGTAAGAAGCATCAACTTTGTCTACATGAATTAAAAGCAGACATAAGGTCAAGATGCAAAGTCTTTATCTACAGTCTTGTCACACTGCAGCACTTATGAAAAGTGTATTAATTTGCAAGCAAATTATCAGGTGCTTGGTCCTCCCACCACGATAAGGTCTTCCTCTGTTGGAAGGGCCCTACCTCTAACCAAAATAAAAACATGCATATGCATAACCTGGGTGCGACACAAAGTGAAAGTTTAAACATGCAAAAAAAAGGTAGATCAGTGCATCACCAGGCCACCTCTGACTGGGTACTGCAGAGGATGACCTCATCGTGGTGGGAGGGTCAAGTACTTGATAATCTGCATGCAAGCTATTATGGAAACCAACATCCTCCAATGGTAATTTGGTGCATCTAATTTGAATACAGGGTGTGCATGTTGCCTATAAGGCTCTGCAGGTTCATGCAGGTAGTCATTTGGATGCAGTTGGTCTTATGTAGTGCTGCCTTTCTTCGCTGGGTACAAAAACTGTAAATCTCTGACCATGTTTAATTATTCAAAACAAATTTGAATTTAGAGTTTACATCCACTATGACAAAACATTGCCATACATCATCTGCAATTCTCATAAATGGGCAGCATGGCTAAAACTGCACTTATTCCTTAAATACTCTTTTAGATAAACAATTCTAATTTCGGCTTACTGGCCCTTTCATCGCTCTTATATTTCTTTGAATAAGTCCCGGAAAAACGTCATTCCTCCCCTTGCAAGTAACTTTGGCAATTATCAAAGGCAGGAAGTGTACGTTAAATACTTGTCGTCAGGCAGTGGTTTGTCAGCGGACAAGCGCCGGGGAGACCTTTAGGATATTTACAGCTTGTGATGAAGCTGGTGAGGTCCGCCTTGACGTCCTTCTCTCACACAGCAATGTCTTCTACACCCGCTGTAAATGTAATTGAAACAGTTAGTTCATGATGACACGTGGAGAAGATGAGCTATCTCCCACTGTGACTGAGGTAATAGCACACTGGTATCACTGACAAGCAGACTGAAAGGATGATAATTCCCTGTATCGACCCTGGCTCTCTCCGCAAGAGATCCTGTCCACATGTGACAAAGCAAGTCAGGCTCCCCGCTAAATACTTTATTTAAAGACTTAGTCCCAAACCAGCCTGAAATGAAGGAATCATTTTCATACACGCCCTCAGCGTCCTTTGTAAACGCTTGTAAAGGATTATTTTTTTCTTTATTTTTTTTTCTCTTTTATGAAAATGCTGCTATGAATAAAATAACTTGTTTCACAGACTAGTTTTCATTTGGGATACAAAACCACGCTCCTCTTGTCTGTGATAGTTCTCATTTATCGCGGTCACGGAATCCCCGGTGCAATACATTCAAGTGGATTTATTAAATATTTTAGAAAGTGTTTCACTAGTCACAGATGCTGCTGCAGTTCAGATGGGGTGAAAGGAAATAACTTTGATTCTTCTTCATGCGAGTTCACCTCGGGGTTGATTCACGAAATGCCGGTAAATTCAGGGACGGATTTCTGGAAAGGCCACCAAGGTCCGGACCTTGGGCGGCAGCTGGCCAAGGGGTGGCTGGACATGGAAGAGGGATTGTTGCATATGGAAGAAGAGGCTGCACATGGAATAGAAAGGTCCCAACACATGGAAATAGGGAGCTGCTGCTAAAGGGGCCTGTTTAGAACTGAAGGAGGCTGTTGTACATGAATGTTAGACATGGAAGAGGGGGCTGCACAAGGAATAGGAGGGGGTGCTGCACATGGAAGGAAAGCTAGAAGAACAGTTACAGTAACATGGGATACGATATTTCCTAATGCTTGTTAACATAGCAGCATGCACATTACAGGCACATATCAACACTACTCAAATGACGTAAGTACTGGTAAACTTGCCGTGCGCTATCTGTGGTTGTCAAATTTACCGGCATTTAGTGATTCACCCCCCCCTTGTTTCAAGTGAAAACAGGGCATAATGCACAGAAATACTCACCTATACAAACAGTGCATACGGTTGTGTACAGCCACACGTACTGGGCATCCTGGCACACACGCACATGCTACTGCACATAAGAAAAAGTGATGACACACATGGGAAGCCCTGTGCATGAGTGTGCACCAAACGGTCATTTTAGGCAGAGTGACACCTATATTTCCCACCTCTTATACAAACCAGTGGCCAAACGACCATTTCTGATCGCCATGGTAATCGATCGGAAACGATCGGTCATGCCCATTGATGAACCAATTTCTGCTAGCCAATTCGCTCAGTTTAATGGAACCGATCCATTTTTGGATCAATCCCACTGATATGATGGGCTAGAGGAAATTGGTCCGTTAATGGGCATGATGGATCGTTTCCGATTGATTGCCCTTGGAAACGATCGATCGCCCACTGGATTGTATCGTTAATTGGCGCCTTTAGTGTGCAAGTTTTATTGGATAGGGTAGTTTCTCCTCCTGTATCATAATTTGTCCTTGCGTGAATGTAAGCTTGTCATTTGTGCCCAAAGTTATTATTTATTGCTGACTACAGAGATGGCATTTATATACAGAAGAAAAACATTCATAGCAAGGCATGCATGGCTGTATAAACAATGTTTACAGCCAGTACTGATAACACACAGCTCTGATAATAAAATTATATATATACTTATAGACGTACATTGAAGCGGAAAAAAAATTATGATATAATGAATTGTATGTGTAGTAAGTACAGCTAAGAAATAGAACATTGGTAGCAAAGAAAAGTCTCACCTTTATTTTCAGTTTTTTTTTCATAACATGGCACCATTCTGTCATATTTGCAATTACAAATCACACTCTGTATTTCAAACTATGTAACAGAGAAGAGCAGTAAAACCTTATCTGAAGCTGCCTCTCACTTTGATGTATAAGTGCTTCAGAAAATAGGACTGTCTCCGACACAAGTTGAGCACAGAGGAGCTCTTTTGCAACTAAAGTTTCTTAAAGGACAACCGAGGTGACATGTGACATGATAAGATAGACATGTGTATGTACAGTGCCAAGCACACAAATAACTATGCTGTGTTCCTTTTTTTCTTTCTCTGCCTGAAAGAGTTAAACATCAGGTATGCAAGTGACAGTTTCTGTCCGTCGGGACGGGTTGGACCAGGTCAGACTATAGCATAACCCTCACTGATAAGGAATTACTGGCATAAAATACTTTTCTGTCAGTAAATGGCTTCCTGGAGCAGGAAAGAGATAAAAAGGGTCAATACTTCATAGATTTGAGCTGTAGCATACTTCAGTGAAGGTGTCATTGAGCAGAAACAATGAAACAGTAAAAACTTAAAAACTAGATTTAAATATTAAATAAAACTGTGGGATATCTTAAAAAGTCATTTTTTGGAGAAGGAGGATAGATACATCTGTTTTTCTCATCAGTTAATTTTCACCCCGGATGTACTTTAACCACTTTACCCCCGCGCGTACGTATTTCTCCGCCCCTTTTTCCATCCTTTAAAAACCAGGGACGGAGAAACACGTACTTTCCGCGTTCCCGACGCTGTCCGCGCTCCCGCTCGTAAACACGCCGCCCGCCGCTAGTAAAACCGCCGCCGCCCGCTCGCCCGGAGATCAATGAACGGGAAAATCCATTCCCGTTCGTTGATCTAAGCCCCGCAATGATCAGCTGCTCTCCTATGGGCAGCGCGATCATTGTGAGAAGAAACTCACGTGTCCAGCCTCCTTATTCTTCCTCCAAGCTTCCGGAAGGAGGCTTGGAGGTCGCAATAAAGCAAAAAGTTACTGTGGCCATCTTGTGGCCAAATAGTAAACTACACCCTACACATTTTTCACATACAAATAAATGACTTTTACACAAAAAATTAACTCATTACCTCCCACACTCCCCATTTTTTTTTTTTTTGTAATTAAAAAAAAATTCAAAAATTTACAATTAAAAAAAATACATAATTAGTTACCTTAGGGACTGAACTTTTTAAATATTTAAGTCAAGAGGGTATAACACTGTTACTTTATAAACTATGGGCCTGTAATTAGGGATGGACGCAAAACTGAAAAAAATGCACCTTTATTTCCAAATGAAATATTGGCGCCAAACATTGTGATAGGGACATAATTTAAACGGTTTTATAACCGGGACAAAAGGGCACATAAATTTCATGGGTTTTAATTACAGTAGCATGCATTATTTAAAAACTATAATGGCCGAAAACTGAAAAATAATTTTTTTCCCCCACATTTTTCCTATTTTCCCATTAAAACACATTTAGAAAAAAATAATTCTTGGCATAATGTCCCACCTAAAGAAAGCCTAATTGGTGGCGGAAAAAACAAGATATAGTTCATTTCATTGCGATAAGTAATGATAAAGTTATAGACGAATGAATGGAAGGAGCGCTGAAAGGTGAAAATTGCTCTGGTGGTCAGGGGGTAAAACCCCTCAGTGGTGAAGTGGTTAAAGGTAGCCCTACATCAGACGACTTGGCCACTGATCGACCAGCTGATTATTATAATCGAATCGGACGGAAATTGGTGCTGCCAAGTATATGCCCGAATGACAATGCGACCAATTTCAGGACGAAATTGGTCACATAAGTCTATCACACATGCTGCAAGATGTTGCCCGACTTGCTCGATCTGGTGCGCCGCGGTAATAGCGTGCAATTTCAGGACGATCAGGAGAAAACCCCGGCGCTGTCTCCCCTAATGTTAAATGTCCCCTCACCCCAGTGCAAGTTATACATTACCTGTCCGCAGGCTCCACTTGTCCTCCGCTGGCTCTTCATACACGTGCAACCCACGTGGTTGCCTAGCAAGGCTGCCGTATGACATCAGACACACACGTAGCCACGTTACTAGGCAACCAGGTGGCGCTCCTGAATGAAGAACAGAGTGCGCATGGAGCCAGCGGGGACAACCAGAGGCTGCGGACAGGTAATGTATAACTTGCACTGGGGATGGGGGAGCACATTAAACATTGAGGAGATAGCATTGGGGTGGCGGATGGAACTTGATCGGGAATTGGCCTGCAGTGTATGGGCAGTCGACAGATCTCTCTCTAATCAGATTCGATTAGAAAGAGATTTGTTTCTTTGTCAAATCTGCCCATCATCACTAGATGTATGGCTACCTCAACTCTTCTTGTACTGGAAACAATATGAGACTCATATCTGTGCTACTAATCTTCTATTTCTAAAGCTGGGAATACACGGCTCGATTCTGAGTCATTTAGATGGCTCGCTAGATAATTTCCGACACATCCGATCTCCCGCCCGATCGAGTATGCGCTCGATTCTGCATTTAGGACAATGGAAAAAGATAAGAGAATTACCAGCAGAATCGAGCGGCAAAAACGACTGGGCGCAGAATCGTGCGCCAGAATCGACCCGTGTATTCCCAGCATTAGCTGCACTATACATACAATGCATTATATTATACGTTTATTTTCACTTCAGACTCCCTTTAAATCCACAAATGTCTGCCTGTCTGTTATAATTGCCTGACTGCCTGTAATGATTAGCAGACACAAGTCGTCTTTAACTAGTTTGTCACATTACACATTTCTTTACAGGTACAAAAAAGAAATGTGAGGCCTCCAAACAAAGGCACAAAGCACTGCTAAAATGTGTAAAGAATCTTGGACCTGTGAGCTGAAATGGCTTGTGGGAATCAATGCACCTTTCACCAATCACACAGGGAGCGTGAATCACAGCAAGAGACAGTCTCGTCTGTGACTTGTGTGCAGATCTCTCTCTCCCAGTGTTTAAAATACCCAAAGGTAGAAGTAACTACCAGAGGCAAGAGCTCAAATATCTGAAATGTCACTGTGAAACTGTTCCATTCTTTACATAGTTTTTGACATCCTCCCTTGGACTGAGGCCAACAATCTTATTCCTGTCAGTTCCTCCCGCAGAGAATGGCATGGGATTATGATTATAGGATTTATGGAGGGAGCCCATATAGGAGAAGCTTTCAGGGCTTATTGCAATCAACATCATTGACAGAAAACCTAGCAGAGTTGAAATGTCCCTGAAGGAGTTAGCTCGTGCATACTAATATATAGTTGCACTCTTCTGACATACTTACGTTTTACAGCCAGGAGAGTGTTGCCATGGCAACATGCCACTGATGTCACAGCGTAAGGGTGGCTCTCCTCCAGCTGAACCATTTTAGGTACCCCAGTTCCCTCATCTCTGCGCCCCAGTCGTCCCCTGGCTCCTTTGCCCCACGTGAAGACTTGTCCATCTGCAAAGACAAGGCCTCCAGTGGTTAGTCTGGATTCATGGACGGGAACATTACATAAACAGACAAAGCGGCTGCCATGCTGTCCCCGTGAAAGCCTATGTCTCACATGTAAAAACATGCAAGCCAGGAAAATACAAGACACTTGTCAAAACACTGCATTAGTTTGTTTTTCACATGTCCTTCCAGGGCTTGCCCACGTCCATTTTATGGCTCAAAGAAAAAACATCTTGGAATTTGAGACCAGATATTTTCTGAGAGACACTGTGGGGGATTACTGATGACGGTGGTCCTTTAGGACTATCTGGAGGCTGACAGAACAAAACCATGACTTATGGGAACTAAAAACCCGTACTTCAAATGCAGAAACTGAGATGATTCATCCATGGTTCAAACTTCTATTAAATTAAAGAAGCACAGCAGTAACTAGAAAAGTGTTACATTTCCAAAATGTAGTGATGTAGAGCAAATAAAAATATTTTACGATTTCAGCTGTATTAAAGTCCACTTTCCATTAGAGAGCTATGGAGGCCACCATCTTGACCTGCTATTTTTATAAATTATAACCAACCTTTGTTTAAATATCTGAAAAAAAACAATTATTTTAATTAAACATATCAAATAACACAAATAATAAACACATTTTTTTTACATATGTCAAGTTTTGATTGCTTAAAACGTGTTCAAAGATTATGATGCCAAAATGTTAGGCGTTTCCATTATTTTGTCCAACCCCTGTACTTTAAAGCAGGTTTATCTTTATGTCAAGAAACTGAGTGGAGCCATACACAAGTGCTATATGACAGCATAGATAAACCTCCTCATGGTGACATTGCCAAACTTCGCAGTGTTTTTAGCAGAAGGCATTTTATTCCTTTTAGCCTACTCCATGTATTCCTGCTAATGTTTCTCAATCGGAGTATATGTCTTCAGACATTCTATCCTGACCCCTAGCTGGATAACAATAGAGCAGCGTTTTTTAACATTGTTACAGAACATACATCGCCTTATGAAACCTAGGTTTTACCAAGTACGACCTGATATGGGAAACGCTGTCAAGTGCTGTTTGATTTTATATCTTTATCTCTATCTCTATATATCTGCATTTATTGCCAAGTACAATTCAAAGTGATTTATCTATAAACTTGTGCCAAACATTCCTCAACAGATTTAATTAACAAAAAACACAGGCTTTCGTATATTGTATGTATGATGCATTATTTTAAACTCAAAACTCACTATAGCGATCTGAGTTTGATAACTAGAAATTACCCAAGAGCCTATTAGAATTAGCCCACTGGGTACATGTCGCAAGTGTTGGGATCCTGGGCTCCAGATCAGTGTTTCTCAACAATGTTACTAGAAGCACCCTATTATGAAAGACAGTTTTTTCCAAACACCCCTAGTATGGATAATGTGATAATGTAATAACATTTTGACACCTATGCATTTACTGGCAGTGATCCAAGTATAGGTAAATGTTTCCCATGATATCTTATGATGCTTTTAAATCGGTAAAAAAAAGCATACTAAGTTTTCAATAAATGGTTTATTATCTTCTAAAAGTCAAAGCTTGTTACACTGAGTTAATTGTATGTATCCCCTAAACCAATGAGTAGTGCCCCAGGTGTACATGTATCATATCTGAAGAACCTGGGCTCTACTTTAGGGTGATACCAGAAGTTTCTGGAAATGTAACCAAACGTTTTATTTTATTTATTGGACTTCAAGGATACTTGACCCCAGGAAAAGCCACCCAAAGTAACCTCTAAGCATTGTTTTTTCCTCTTCTTAATACACCCCCCCCTTCCAGACACCACAGCCATTCATTAAAAAATATGATATACAGCGAAAGTCATAGTTTCAGACAGGAAGACACAAGCCAGGAAAGGGAATGGGGTGGGGGAAAGGAGGGAATGGGAAAACAAGAGGCAGGAATAGGAAGGGAAATGGAGGAAATGTAAACGATACATCTTCATATAAGTACAATTCTTTGTTTGACCCAAAAGTGAATAGAAATATTAAATTGGAACTATCATCTAGAGCAGGGGTCTCCAACCTTTTCCGGCTCGGGGACCGCTTTCTGACCAAATTTTTCTCTGGGGACCGCGACCTAGTGGACAGTGTCATATGCAGTGGGTTGGGGGGGGGGGGGGGGGGGGTTGTTGCCCCAGTATAGGGAGATAGGGAGTTTAGTTGCCCCAGTATAGCCAGTATAGTGCCCCAGTATAGCCAGTATAGTGCCCCGTATAGCCAGTATAGTGCCCCGTGTAGCCAGTATAGTGCCCCAGTATAGCTAGTATAGTGCCCCAGTATAGCTAGTATAGTGCCCAGTATAGTTAGTATAGTGCCCAGTACAGCCAGTATGGTGCTCCAGTATAGCTAGTATAGTGCCCAGTACAGCCAGTATAGTGCCCCAGTATAGCTAGTATAGTGCCCAGTACAGCGAGTATGGTGCCCAGTATAGTGCCCCAGTACAGCCAGTATAGTGCCCAGTACAGCCAGTATAGTGCCCCAGTATAGCTAGTACAGTGCCCAGTACAGCCAGTATAGTGCCCCTGTATAGCTAGTACAGTGCCCAGTACAGCCAGTATAGTGCCCCAGTATAGCTAGTACAGTGCCCAGTACAGCCAGTATAGTGCCCCAGTATAGCTAGTAAAGTGCCCAGTACAGCCAGTATAGTGCCCCAGTATAGCTAGCATAGTGCCCAGTGCAGCCAGTATAGTGCCCCAGTATAGCTAGTATTTTGCCCCAGTATAGCGCCCCAGTATGGCTAGTATAGTTGCCCAGTATGGCGCCCCAGTATAGCTAGGTGAGTGCCCAGTGTAGCGCCCTAGTATGGGTGGGTGTGTAGGTAGTGCCCCTCTCCCCAAACGGCCGCGCGCCTGTTACCTTATGAGCAGTGGCCGCTTCCTTCCTTATAGTCCCCCAAGCGCCGCTCTCCTCTTATCGGCAGCATCTTACAGCAGCGCGTATTGCGACTGCTGTAAGGAGGGAAGGAAGCGCGTCAGCATATCGCCGCTACAGGAAGCCGCTGACGCGCTTCCTTCCCTTCCTTACAGCAGTCGCAATACGCGCTGCTGTAAGATGCTGCCGATAAGAGGAGAGCGGCGCCTGGGGGACTATAAGGAAGGAAGCGGCCGCCGCTCATAAGGTAACAGGAGCGGTGGCCGCGGGGGGAGGGGCGAGAGACCAGACACGCCGCGGCACGGTAGGAGACTGCCAACGGACCGGCAGTGGGTCGCGGCCCAGTGGTTGGGGACCCCTGATCTAGAGAATATCTAGATACTATCCCAACATTTCACTGAAAAACAAAGGAAAAGAAATAAAAATACTGTTGCCATTTGCGTGTAGGAGTTGACCACAGGCCACCCTCCTCAGTGGGAGGAACTTGTGATCTCTGCAGTTTATAAGTCTTGTTACACTTGTCTTATAAGTCTTGTTACACTTGCAGCAAGGGTGCATAAATCACAAACCTGGATGAACAGAACTGCAAGTATTTTAGTATTTAAAGAGGAATTTTGATCAAGGATTGAACTTCATCCCAATCAGTAGCTGATACACCCTTTCCCTCCAGAAATCTTTACTTTTTCTCATATAGATCATCAGGAGGGTCTGTATTGCTGATATTGTGGTGAAACCCCTCCCACAGTGTGATGTCATAACCATGGTCTTAACAGTTTGCTGTCTGTGAACCTCATTGCATTGTGGGAAATAACAGCTTTTTCCCTCTGTGTATAGAACTTTTTGTAACAAACATTCCGTACAGATCACCTGGCAAAACGAAAGATGTCACCACCTGTGATAAATTTCAAAATGTAAATCAGGGAGAGGAAAGATTTTACAGAGGGCAATCACTTACAAGATTTTTCATAAATGAATATTGTAAAAATTAAGCAATTTTTTTAATTATGTTATTTTCACTACAGTTCCCCTTTAAGGCAATTCACATAAATGTTTTTCAGCTGTGCAAAGGTATATTTAAAGTGTTACTCCAGTCACAGAAACAGGACGTTACTTTAGATGTGCCCAGGCAAAAACGCATCAGCCTATTATTAATAGAAATCATTTTTATAACATTCTGACATTTTGATCTGCAAATAGTTTTCTCAGTGTCATGTCTCAAACTTGTACTGTTCTGTCCTGTACTATTTCACATCTAAACAATCTGGTTTGGTTCATATCACCTGTGCATGTGATAAGTACACTTAAGGAGCCCATACACTGGTCGATTTCAGCCATCGATCGATCGATTCTATCAAATCAGAAATCGATTCTTTCAAATCAGCCAATCGATTGATTTGTGATTGATTTGCAATCGGTTTAGATCAATTTGATCTATCTGACAGGATGGAAAATCTAGGTCGATCTGCTGCTGGCAGCAGATCGATGGCCAATAGAGTTGCATTGGATATAATGGTGCAATAATGCATTTAGATCGATTTTCAATAGATTTACAATAGATTTCATTCTGAAATCTATTGGAAATCTGTTCCTAGTGTGTGGCACACATCAGATAGAATTCTGTCAGATTCGACTTGACAGGCATCTGACAGAAATCTATCTGATGGTCGAATCTGCTGCAAATCTATCAGTGTATGGCCACCTTTAGCTTGTTTACCTAATTAACTTGTTAATGGAGACAACAGGATACATAATCTATTGTGCTAGGAGAAATTCTACAGTAGGTAAAATAATGGACAAATACAGTGGGTTGCAAAAGTATTCGGCCCCCTTGAAGTTTTCCACATTTTGTCATATTACTGCCACAAACATGAATCAATTTTATTGGAATTCCACATGAAAGACCAACACAAAGTGGTGTACACATGAGAAGTGGAACAAAAATCATACATGATTCCAAACATTTTTTACAAATAAATAACTGCAAAGTGGTGTGTGCATAATTAATCGGCCCCCTTTGATCTGAGTGCAGTCAGTTGCCTATAGACATTGCCTGATGAGTGCTAATGACTAAATAGAGTGCACCTGTGTGTAATCTAATGTCAGTACAAATACAGCTGCTCTGTGAGGGCCTAAGAGGTTGTCTAAGAGAATATTGGGAGCAACAACATCGTGAAGTCCAAAGAACACACAAGACAGGTCCAAGACAGGTCAGGGCTCAAGTTATTGAGAAATTTAAAGCAGGCTTAGGCTACAAAAAGATTTCCAAAGCCTTGAACATCCCAAGGAGCACTGTTCAAGCGATCATTCAGAAATAGAAGGAGTATGGCACAACTGTAAACCTACCAAGACAAGGCCATCCACCTAAACTCACAGGCCGAACAAGGAGAGCGCTGATCAGAAATGCAGTCAAGAGGCCCATGGTGACTCTGGACGAGCTGCAGAGATCTACAGTTTAGGAGACTCTGGGAGACTCTGTCCATAGGACAACTATTAGTCATGCACTGTACAAAGTTGGCCTTTATGGAAGAGTGGCAAGAAGAAAGGCATTGTTAACAGAAAGCATAAGAAGTCCCGTTTGCAGTTTGCCACAAGCCATGTGGAGGACACAGCAACCATGTGGAAGAAGGTGCTCTGGTCAGATGAGACCAAAATGGAACTTTTTGGCCAAAATGCAAAACGCTATGTGTGGCAAAAAACGAACACTGCACATCACTCTGAACACACCATCCCCACTGTCAAATATGGTGGTGGCAGCATCATGCTCGGGGGGTGCATCTCTTCAGCAGGGACAGGGAAGCGGGTCAGAGTTGATGGAAAGATGGATGGAGCCAAATACAGGGCAAACTTGGAAGAAAACCTCTTGGAGACTGCAAAAGACTTGAGACTGGGGCGGAGGTTTACCTTCCAGCAGGACAATGACCCTACACATAAAGCCAGGGCAACAATGGAATGGTTTAAAACAAAACATATCCATGTGTTAGAATGGCCCCGTCAAAGTCCAGATCTAAATCCAATCGAGAATCTGTGGCAAGATCTGAAAACTGCTGTTCACAAACGCTGTCCATCTAATCTGACTGAGCTGGAGCTGTTTTGCAAAGAATAATGGGCAAAGATATCAGTCTCTAGATGTGCAAAGCTGGTAGAGACATACCCTAAAAGACTGGCAGCTGTAATTGCAGCAAAAGGTGGTTGTACAAAGTATTGACTCAGGGGGATGAATAATTACGCACACCCCACTTTGCAGTTATTTATTTGTAAAAAATGTTTGGAATGATGTACGATTTTCGATCCACTTCTCACATGTACACCACTTTGTATTGGTCTTTCACGTGGAATTCCAATAAAATTGATGCATGTTTGTGGCAGTAATGTGACAAAATGTAGAAAACGTCAAGGGGGCCGAATACTTTTGCAACCCACTGTAAAATGGCAGTTTATCAGGGGATGAGTTTATATCAAATTCCCACAAATAAGTCTCACTTTCATTTCCAGTCTAGGCTGAGCATGACCGGCCAATCAAATAAATAGAAAATGATCACCTGTTCAATCAATCAATCATGTTCTTATCTATGATTTCTCTTTGCAAAAGAAGTTCCTAGTGCTAGTTCATACAGGTGTACTATTCAGGGGGTTTTCAGCGCTTTAATGATTGCTGGCAATCAGCAAAGGGCTGTGTCAATGTAATCCTATGTGAGCATTCGTACTGCAGAGCTGCAATTTGTTTGAAACCACAAATCGGCTGATTGCAGATTTTTTGAGCATTTTGCGTTTGAAAGGACTGTGCAAAACTGCACCTTCTTTCAAAATCATGTAAAATCATGTAAAATGGAAATCACTAAAGACCCCATCTACACCATAAATTTTTTGTCCGATTTGATTCATTGATTCGATTCAATCCGACATGTCCGATCGGGATTCGATTCAATTCAATTTGCCATTGCAAAACAATTGCAAATTGAATCGAATCGAATCCCGATCGGATATGTCAGATTGAATCGAATCAATGAATCGAATCGGACAAACAATTGTATGGTGTAGATGGGGTTTTCGCATTTTGCGACTTTCAGTGTGACCTAGCCCTTAATAGAATTGATCTTGTCTAGGCAACTGCAAAAAAAGGCAGCAATAAATGAAAGGGAGGAGAGGGGTGTCAGCATTGGAGATGACACTGCCAGACAGAAAAACATACATTTGGTAAAGGTGCCAGTTGAAAGGGTGAAGGAAATAGCCGGTAGTAGAATATTGGTCAATTTTCCAATACTCTACTACTTCAATTATATAGTCAAATATCTGTAATATTTACTGATATTTTACTATGACCTAACCTCTCTCTACTCTCACACAAATCCCCCCCCCCCTGGTGGTAAAAGTAACCTTACCCCCCAAACCCCCCCCCCCCCACCCCGTGCCTAACCTTAACCACCCCCTTAGTGGTGCCAAACATTAACCCTCCCCGGTGGGTAACTAACCTTAACTTCCTCCTTAAAGGGGGAACCTAACCTTGACCCCCCATACTTACCCTATCATACCTGCCAGTGTCCTTTTCCACATGACATGTCTCGCACCCTTTTTAACTGTTTCGGCACAAGTTAGCTGAGCACTGGTGAGAAATTTGGGGCTCCATATAACCGACAAAGCCAATTTAAGTTTTGTATTCCGCTCATATTTGCTGTGTATATTTATGCAGAGTGGAGAGACATTGGGGTGGACAAACTGTGTGAAACTGACCATGCAGTTTATCTGTTTACCTATTTCCTGTATTTAGCCTGAACTGAATAAGGGTGCACTAAATGTAATGATCACAGTGTATACAATGTAAAACCTCACCTGCACAAACAGCCACAGTGAAAGCATCACCACATGCTACCATTGTCACCTTTAACCCCTGTGGTGCACTAACAAGATATGGTACTCTGCTGCTTCTGTGAGCGCTGGTGCCGAGCTGTCCATGCTGGTTGCTGCCAAACGTATAGCACTGACCCTGGGCTTGGAGACAGAAATGAAGAAAGGCTATGAATGAGAAATATCTCCCCCCCCCACAATCTCTCACATCCCTGTGTATTTGCACTACAACCGCATGTCAACACTAATGTTAGCTTTAGTATGTCACAGTGAAAAACTTTCCCTTCCATTCACAAAAGGACAGGAGTGTTGGTCATTCAGCTCTGTGTGAACACAAAATCCCATCGCAAACAAGGCTTTCTCTCACATTTCCTACACACTTACACACACAATCGCACCCCTTGTCTCTGACAGTATCAAGTTAATTCTACTCACAGGTTACCGCAGCTGAATGTGAGGTTCCCACATCTGCACACAAGATGGCTTCCTGATTCAGAGGCGCTGATTGGACAGGAGTAAAGGTGTAAGCCTCCTCCACTTGACCCTCAGAACTTGGCTCACTCACAGACATTATGTTATCAAGTCCAAGCTTGTTAAATCTGAGGAAACCAGGAAAGAGATTTGAAAGTAACGCTGTTAATATATAAGACTGGGCATATAAGACGACCCCCAACTTTTCCAGTTAAAATATACATTTTGGGATATACTCGCCGTATAAGACTACCCCTCTTGAATGTTGGACATTTGTATACTGTACTGTATGTACTGGTGCTATACTGTGTAAACAAGTACAGATACAGGTGCTGTACTGTATGTGGTACCCAGTATACAACAACCAGCCAATCACCGCAAGCACTTTACCGTGATTGGCTGGTTGTTGTATACAAAGCCTGCCGGGATTGGTCAGCTATCCCTGTCTCCAAGACTATCAGAGCGGTAGCGCAAACACGCCTCTTTCACCCGTCTGGCCCACCCTTTTATACTACTACCTCCTTCTCTGCCTCTCAGATTATTATTATTATTATTATTATTTTAGTATTTATATAGCGCCGACATATTACGCAGCGCTGTACAGTGTATATATATATATTGTCTTGTCACTAACTGTCCCTCAAAGGAGCTCACAATCTAATCCCTACCATTGCCATATGTCTATATTATGTAGTGTAAGTACTGTAGTCTAGGGCCAATTTTTAGGGGGAGCCAATTAACTTATCTGTATGTTTTTGGAATGTGGGAGGAAACCGGAGTGCCCGGAGGAAACCCACGCAGACACGGAGAGAACATACAAACTCTTTGCAGATAGTGCCCTTGCTGGGATTCGAACCAGGGACCCAGCGCTGCAAGGCGAAAGAGCTAACCACTACGCCACCGTGCTGCCCCAGATCTCACATATGTGCACTGGCGCCACTTCACTGCAGACTTCAGGAACAAGAACTGAGAGGCAGAGAAGGAGGTATGGTAATAGGATACAAGGGCGGGCCAGATGGGTGAAACAGGCATGTTTTTATGGGCACAGTGCCACTCAGCACACGCCCTATAAGACGACACCAGGCTTATAAGACGACCCCCAACTTTTGAGAAGATTTTCCTTGGGTTAAAAAGTAGTCAGAATATACATGTATATATTATTGTTTTTTTTAAAGGGGGTTTTAAATACACAAAGCAATGACATTACTATTATGTCTAAAATAAGCCGCAACGACAAACTACAATCTTACTTTATGGATGTAACAGTACTCTAGATACTAGAGTTTTCTCAACTCAGGAGGAAGAAAGACAAAAAAATAATAAGCAAATCAAATGGAGAGAAACAGAAGGAGAGAAGAGAGAAAAAGAGAAGGAAATGGTCTGGGAATGTTGGTGAGAACAAGATCTACAGTAATATGGATGAACTAGTAGACCTAAGCCCGTTAATATAACGGGCTCTAGGACTGTCTCATAACCCTACTCCCCTGCTGCCACCACCGCATGTCAGCCCGAGGCGCGCACACGTCTGCCCGCACACACGCCCGCCCGGCCCAGTCCTCCTCCTGTCCCAATGGCCGTCCGTGTTGCACATGCGCAGTAGCGCAAACGCATGGACAGAGGATTATTATATAGGATTAGGAATTAGATGGCACCAGCGATCTCCAAGCCTCCTGAAAATGGTACATTTTATCATGTAACCTTGCTGTAAGCATTTCCCTTGTATACCATAAATGTTATAGTTTTTTCCCTAAACACAACTTTCTTCCAAAAATCTGCAATGGAACACCTTGCAGCCGTGAGATCTAAAGTGGGCCGCAGTCCTATCTGAATATGTATGTGTATTGCATAACTTGCCCATTGTGGGCCTGTACTGTAGGACAGAGCCAAAAGATGTGTGCTAAAAAACCCTGGGAGCCACACTCCCTCCAGCAGAGAGGTGAAACAGATGGAAACCACTTGTAAAGCCTCTCGGGGTGAAGTACAAGGGTTTTACTTTTATCTGCCACACAAGGTATTCTTTTAGTGTAATTTAACTTGCATCTGTCAAGTTTATCTCTTCTCTCCCTGCAGCACTTGCCATGTGACAGCAGAATCACAGCAACTATTTATTGTCCAGTGCTGCGTAATATGTTGGCGCTTTATAAATACAATAAATAAATAAATAAACTGTTTCTTTAGCAGCGTTAACATGAATCAGCTGGTCGTTTGTGGATTTACACGGCCACACAGAGGGGCGGTGATCAGACCCCCCCAGCAGAACATCCCCCTAGTGGGGAAAAAAAAAAGGGGGGGGGGGGGGAGTCTGATCGCCCTGCCTGCCTGCTGATCTGTGCTGTGGGCTGGAAAGTCCACGCAGCACAGATCAGTGCAAAATAGCCCGGTCCTTAAGTGGTTAATCAAATGAAAATGGCGTTTACATTCCGATGAACTCTCGTAGTTACTGAGGCATCACTATCACCAAATGAATAAGGATGGTTTGACATCACTGAGTGGCTGTACAAGAAGGTTATAGTCTAGTCTGTAGTAAACATGCACTTTTAACCTTCCTTTTTGCAATTAACTCCCTATCTACTTTTTAAGGAATTAAGGTGCCCATATATCAGGCGACTTGGCGGCCGATCAACCATCTGATTTGATTATTATAATCGAATTGGATAAAAATCGGTGCCTTTCTTTCACGTTTGGGTTATATATACTTTTCTCTATGTTTCTTTGATTGGTCCATCTAAAACTCTCGTCTATGACCTTAAGGTGAGGAGGTCAGACTTTTCTATGTCTTGAAGGTACACACTTGTGTTATAATTGTATACCTCTCTGGAGGAGGGTCTTTTGACAGCTAACACTTCTATACATTTTTTGATCTCCATTTTGTGAGTAGATGGTGATCTTAGCCTATAACTCTACGGTCCGAGGTAAGAGGACTGGACTTGTCTCCCTTCCCAATGATTGCTTTCTTGACACCAGGGTCTGGATTTATTTGGGAAATGTTTGTTTCTTGTGTTGAGTAGATATATGTGTATACTCATACATACTGTCTATTTCCGACATTTAGGATCAATTGGATGGTGCTTCTGGCTTTGGGAGTGTGGGATCTGGGTCGCCTCGTTTGTCGGGAATGTAAAGGCCTTCCTATATGGACTCCTCAAGATTGAAATTTTAAAAAAATTTTTTTTCTTTTATTGTTCCTGTATCTCTTGATTGTTTCCTGGCTGTATTGCTATTGAGGCCATGTTTTGGAATACTGTTTTAAATTTTGTCTTAATATATATATAAAGTATTAGTAATGAAGTTTATAGGATGCTTATTAGCATAAGACTATGATTATTTATTTATGTACATTCCAAATAATCGGGTATCTGTTTAGGATGTTTTGGATACCATGTGAAAGTCTTTGTTTTTATGTAATAATGTTATAATCGTTATTCCTCTTTTCTCCACTGGGTGGCGGCATACTTCCTTATCTGTAGAATCGCATATTTCTTTCATTGATTTTCCTTGTAATATCCCATTAGTCTACTAGATGGTAGCAACTTGATTTTTTATGCGTATCATTTAGTTTTCATGCGTTCCAGTGTACGATTGCCTGACCTTGCGTGCTGACGCTTCTGACGGCACGTGAGGTTAGGCTAATGACGCGGCCGCGTCCGGGGGGATTATTTAAACTGCGCCAGCTTCCCTATTGGATTGTCCCTTGGCAGCTTCGGCGGAACTAGTGGGACAGCGCGGGCAGCGCTGTACAGCCTTTCCTGGTCCTCTTAACTCTTTCATTTGGTGAGTCTTTTTGCTTCCTACGATCTCCTTCCCTGCTCATTCATGCACTTTAGGTGACTTCAGATTTGGCTATTGCGGCCATCTCCTTGCACTAACCTTTACCTTAAGACAATCTTTGTCTTTATTTACTTGGCTATTTGATCAATTGTTGTAGTTTGCACATTTCACTTTTTTGATTCAATGATGTATGTTTATCAATTTTTGCAGTTATATGTTTGTTTTATAATTAATTTGATTTTGCACGGTTATCACTTTATCTCCATTAGGGAGTTTTCAGTCTATTAATTAGCTTTTTTAGCACTAGCACTTCATCTCCAGCAGGAGAGATGTGAGAATAGTAATTTTCAATATTTATATGTTTCTTCTGGGATAGTGACCTGTGGAGCAGGAGTCCCTATTACTATTATTATTACCATTATTTTCAAGATCAGGACTCCGCTTTTATTCACTTATCACAGGAGCAACCAGAAGAGACTATACTTATGATATCTGTCAATAGACTCAATTGTTAATTTATTACTTAGGGACACATGTACCAGGTCTGGCTGTTTGTTTTTAATTGATTTTAATTCATTAGCTGGTCATTAATAAAGGTTTTTTCATGGTAACTTTGGTGTCCTGAGTTATGCCTGATTGAATGCTTTTACCTATCATTAGATCACAAGAGAGGGGGTCTTTTTTCTTTTTTTATCACCAAATGAATAAGGATGGTTTGACATCACTGAGTGGCTGTACAAGAAGGTTATAGTCTAGTCTGTAGTAAACATGCACTTTTAACCTTCCTTTTTGCAATTAACTCCCTATCTACTTTTTAAGGAATTAAGGTGCCCATATATCAGGCGACTTGGCGGCCGATCAACCATCTGATTTGATTATTATAATCGAATTGGATAAAAATCGGTGCCACCAAGCGCATGCCCAACCGACAATGTGACCAATTTCGGGTCTAAAAATTGGTCGCATTGTCAATTGTGCATGCTGCAAGATGCTGAGCTAACTTGCTCAATCGGGTGCACTGCGGGAATGGCGTGCAATTTCGCGATGATCGACTATTGTGACGAAACCCCCAACACTGTCCCCCGGGGGCGCATTCCCCTCTCCATACACGCGAGCCCCACGTGGTTTCACACATGCGTACTCTTACCAGGAAACCATGTGGCCCGCGTGTGTATGCAGAGGAGATATACCAGAGGCTGCGGGGGACAAGCGCAGGCCGTGGACAGGTAATGTATACTTTACACGGGGCACTGGGGGGATATTTTTCATTAGGGGGACACAGCATCGAGGCTGCAAGGCCGATTCTGGATCGATTTCAGCATGAAAGTGGTTGGGAATCGTCCTGCGGTGTATGGGCAGCTAACAGATCTCTCTCTAATCAGATTCGATGAGAGAGATTTGGTCGAATCTGCCGATACATCGCTAGAAGTATGGCTACGTTTGGTCAGATTTATCAATTATCTTGATCTGGGCGGTAGTAAAAGCTGTAGCCATAACAGTTTCTACAGGCCCGGGACCAGGTGGGGGCCCTATTTGCATCTCATCACCTGCACAAATCATGAATTTTATTACAAAAGTGGTTGCAGTGAAACAGTATACTGGACATGTCCTTCAGATTCAGTTAACAACTTAAAAATAACTTATGCTTGTGATTCTGCTGCAAACACATTGCATGGTATTTACTGTCAGCTTACGCCAATGCAAATATACCGTAGATGAATAACTATAAACAAATGTGCTCAGGACGTCTTCATCCAGTAATTATGTAAACAAGCAGTCAAACTTGACCTGCCCCATCAGCATTTAACCAGATAGCAGACAGTCCTCATCTTGGGAATGATTGTTTATAGCTATTTAATCATTGACAGAAAGGCAAAAATTGTTCATGTGAAAGTTTTCTGTCTGCAACTATCTTTACACTCTAAAATTAAACGTTATTATCACACAAACATATAGTGCCAACACATTTATGCAGTGTTTTACATTGTATGATGAATGATGCACCTCTCTCACCAAACCTCACTAGCTAATATTCCCACCACACACACTATGGCCCATATGCTATGCACTTTTTCTCCTGAGTTATCTCCTAAGAGATAATTTTCATATTCTCTTTAAAACAACTCTTCAGCATTTCACAATTGAAGAATACCCAAAACTGCCCTCAACCAATCAGTGAGAAGCAGGAATGTGGGAGGGGAGATGACAAGCTACCCTCTCGTTGGCAATGTACCAAATAGAGCCAAGCTGACTGAGATAAGATTTATTACAGCAGAAACACTTATGATTATATTGGAATGCTTGCAACGCAGGGTCAGGTTGTAGACTGCATAATAAACACAGAGCAATGGGTAAATGGAATTTGATTTTGTGGCTGACAATCCCGCTTTAAAGTGTAACTGGCAGGCATAAAATCAAAAATCAATTCTTTATTTTTATCTGGTAAACAAGTAATAAGGATGCTAACCAGGCAATCCAAAAGTTAAAATCTCTATTAGTTTTCTTGTTTATGAATGATCATTCCCCAGTTTACCCGACTCTTATTTGGTACGTTGCCACAAAAAGGAAGTTGCAGGGCATGCTGGGTTGTCTTTTTTTGCTTTTTTATTTCCCCTCAGACTTAACTAATGTACAGAAGCAAAAAAGGACAACCCAGCATGCCCTGCAACTTCCTTTTTGCGGCAACGTACCAAATAAGAGTCGGGTAAACTGGGGAATGATCATTTATAAACAAGAAAAGTAATAGAGATTTTAACTTTTGGATTGCCTGATTAGCATCCTTATTACTTGTTTACCAGATAAAAATAAAGAATTGATTTTTGATTTTATGCCCGACAGTTACACTTTAAGTATTTTCTTGCTTTCCGGTAGTTTAAAGGCATGCATTTTATGACAAGGTGTGAAAATATTGCCTAGGTAAGAACTCAGGAGAAAAATGTAATTGCATATGGGCCTATGTCAGATAAAAGGTGACAGCTGGAAGAAAAACAGCACAGAATGAGGCTTTGTTCACACCATAAATCGCCAGTGCTATCACAAGCGCTGAGCGATTTATAAAGAGTTTTTTCCTCTGCTTTTCCCTACGCTTTGCACTTAGAAAAGCGCTTTTCTAAGCACTTTTGCAAAGCAATTCATTTTTTTTACTTCCTGGCGTCAGTGTATTTTTTCATGAAAGCGCTGGGGAAATAGCTATACAAAGCGCTTTTTCAAGCACTTTGCTATTTCCCTATACCCTCCATTGAGCAAAAACGCTCAGAAAATGGTACAGGTAGCGCTTTGCTGAGCGTATCGGACTGGAAACAAACCACTCGGATGTGAACGCTCTCATAGGATTTCACAAGCGCTTTTAAGGCGATTTTAAAAATCGCCAGCGCTTAAACAAAGAAATAAAAACGCCCTAGATGTGAACAAGCCCTCACAACTGTTCAATGAATAAAGCCCTGTGCACAGAGTGGCAGAGAGGTGGTGTCAGCCATTACCACTGTGTGTGCAGTGGATTGTGGGTGACTGGAGGCAGCAGTATAGTGTGTCAAAAGTAAAGAAACCAGTTCAGAAGGCTAGATTTCCACTAGAAGCATGAAAATCGCATGTATATTTTTGGATGCAAATAGTGTGATTTTTACAAAGAAGGAAGTCCTATTTTTATTATGGATTGCATTGGTGAAAAACACAAAAATCGCATCATGTGCGATTTTCCTGCATGCAATTTTCCCCCCAAAAAATAGAAGATTTTTTTCTGGATGCAATTTTTGTATCTAATAGAAAAAGACTCATAGCAGTTCATTGTTTTGCGAATTTGTGTGCCAATATTAAACTACACAAACTCAATCGCACCTTGTGAAAACAGGCCCTTAAATCTGAGTGAATGGCAACCCTTATGTCACACAGGGAAAGTCTGCAAGTTTTTGCCACATGAGATCAAAGATTAAAATTCACTTCAAGTTTCCCATATCACTAATGCTTTACACTGCCCTCCTGTTTCTTCAGTCTTAGTAAATCAGTCTCAAAATTTGTAACAGCTCCTGTTTAATGACTAACAGAGCTAAGAGATTTGTATGTACCGTATTCCTGCACACACAAAAATGTGGTCACATGATTAACACACTACAGACAAAACAAGTGAAAACCTTGTGTAGGCCCTGAATCGAGACAGGGGTACCCCGCACACCGAGTTTTAATAAATGGGTCATGGCAGTCTGCATTATGCGTGATTTTCCAAACGCGCTGTATGTGTGGAGAAGATTCAGACAGCCGGCCTGCATTTATTTGGACATCATGCACTGTTTTTTACATTGTGCTGCAGTGGACAAACGTGAATCGTGTACAGTACTTTCGCATGTGGTGTCTGGATCAATAGCTGCAAAAAATACACATACAAATGTGAACTTACCCTAAGGGCACTTTCACACCAAAGATTGTGAAACGCAATCACAAACGCATTTTGCATTATATCTCTGCTGAGAAGATTCTGCTCACTCCCTAATGACACAGACAGGCGTGTAACAATAGCCCCCCGTAACCCCTGCCACCACGCGGGGGGTACCACTCCTGCTTTGACTGGTTGACTGGCTGCGGAGCTTCATACTTTACTTGTGTACAGCAGCGAGGCAGGTCCTCCTCACTCTGCATTGTAGCCGTGCGATGTGCAGGAGATGTCCATGTGACTTTCGGCTCTGCATGTCACATGACATGGGGGGAGGGGGGGGGGGCTGGCAGAGTTTTTGGAAACGCATTGAAAAAACAGTGAAACATGCATCCTGGCAGATCTTCTAACTTTTATCTACTCCACTGAAAACTACAAAGTATGGATTGTTGGTCCACTTCAATGAAAATGAAGCATTACGGACAAGAAGAAAAGAGGAACCTGTACATGCCTATCGTGACTAGCATATAAACAGAGTAAAGACAGCAATTAATATTGTGACACTTATTGTATTCTCTTGCTCTTTAAGACACATACACACACACACACACACACACAATCAATTGCTCAGTTATTTTAAGGATACACAGTGGGAGACATGGCAGCGCTGCCATGTCTCCCACTGTGCAAACTTAAATGTAAGTATACTAGTGGCTAGCTGCATTCACTGTTTTAAATTCACTCTCAAATTTTTAGATTAGAGTTAGCACATAATTTTGCATTTGTTTTGCATTAGAGGCATGTATTCAGCCCTAGGGGGCTCTGCATTACCGCTGATGGCTCACAATTCAGGTGCATCCTTGAGCGCTTATCATTTGTCTGTTTTGCTTATTTTAAGGATACCTTAGCGCTCTTGCAAATTTAAAAACGGGCGCAGCAGGCATGTATAGGTCTCCTCATGCTGACCTCTACTCCCCTGTCTTCTGCCCTCTCTGTTACGTTTTAATAGCCCCCCCAAAGCTACTTCCTGGTTGAGAGGGTCGGTGCTCAGGCTCTTCCCAGCGACGCACTTCCTTGATCACGCCCACAAGTGCTCTGTGCATGTCTACTCTGTCTACTGACTGGTCCTTTACAGCAGTGGAGCTACAATACTCCATACATACATCTGACATACAAAATACTCTGACCCACACATTACCATGTTTGCAACCTGAATGTTCTATGACATGATTCTAGCATACATACCTGTTACTGCCACAGGAAAGGATCTGATTGCCCACAGTTAAGATCATAGAGCTGTCAATGCCACATACAACTCTCTGGGGTTCATAGTCCTGCGGAATGGCCACTTGCTGGGGGGAATTATGGGATTCCTGACTGCCCAGTCCCAGTCTTCCTGTTGTAACGAGAGGAATAGGAAAAACGTATAAACTGATGCTTGAGGAGCACTGTAGGTTTCCACTATTTTACCCAATGCAAAAAAATGTCTCCATAACATGAAGAGGGGAAACAGATGCTAAAGTCACACACAATGTTGGTCTATCTGCAATGACGATTTGTCAGTGTGATACTGCAGATTCTGGGTCCGATGAGCGGAAAGATGACACAGGAAGTTGAAAGACTAGATAATGGCTGGCTGTAGGAAGGACAATCACAAGACTGGCTGGACAGAAATACAAATCCTTTAGCTGGAAAAGCAGTTCAGGGTAGGTATTTTTAATTGTGTATTTGGCTATCTGACTAATGTTGCTTTAACTTAAAGTGGACCTCAACTCTTGCACAAGACGGAAGGAAAACACAGAGATATGCACCCTGTATGTATTTAGAGAGTTTAGCCTGTCTAATTGTAATTTGATTTCTCAGCTGAGTCAGCTTACTGCCTCGGCAGAGCAGCTATATTTGTAAACACAGCATTTCCATAAGAGCAAAAAGTAGACACACTGCAGATTTATTGCAGGATTTGTATCAGCTGTAACAAAGAAATGTTTTTCTATAAAAGTTATTATGTGGTTGCGTATCTTTTAGAGCAGAGTTCATAGTTCAGTTCCGCTTGAAGGGTAAAAAGTAACAAAAGACTACTAAACCATACTGTAACTGTTACAAAGATATTTCAGTAAGATATAAAATATTAAAGTCAAGCAGCCTCTCTCTCAATAGACAGCTATGGGTGTGTTGGTATTCCCGGCACAGCTATGGAAAATATTTCGCAATAAATGCTTGCTACACTCTCATGATACATTTGGATCAATAGTGATAATACTCATATGTAATTGCTTTTAAATTAATGCACTTTGTACATATCATAAAACAAGGGGGAAAGGGCTCAGACAATGAACAGTCAGCAATCACTTGGTCCCCTGTGCATAACATCAACTTCGGTCAAAGCTGAACCTGAGCTGTGTCTGAATACAGAACAAAATCAGAACTGAGTCTTGACAGACTGAGTTCAATTAAATGTTTTGGTTGAGTATGGCCATGCTCTCCCTCCATTGACTGCACTTCAGCCTGTGCATTAATGCATCACAGGGAGTGTGCCATAACCCCATTACCAAGAAATGCAGGGGAGTGGGGGATTGCTGGAGCAATGAAACTGTGACCACTGCTCTAAACCTGTGATATTGATAATAATGATACGGGGTCCTGGACCTGGAGTGTCCCGATGAAGTGGCCTGAGGCTGAAACAGGTAATGCTCTGAAGCAGTACAAGTCTTTGAGGAAAAACGTAATTTTGAAGGCATTTATCCATGAAAACCAGGTGAACTTGTAAGGAGACCATGGGTTAAGCAAGGGGATAGGAGAAAAAGTTTAATTCAAAATAATATTTTCCTCTCTGTGAAAAGTGAGATCCCAGCAGGGATACACTGAGATCACAATGGGGAAAAGTGAGATCACAATGGGGAAAAGTGAGATCACAATGGGGAAAAGTGAGATCCCAGTGGGGAAAAGTGAGATCCCAGTGGGGAAAAGTGAGATCACAGGTGGGAAAAGTGAGATCACAGGTGGGAAAAGTGAGATCACAGGTGGGAAAAGTGAGATCACAATGGGGAAAAGTGAGATCACAATGGGGAAAAGTGAGATCACAATGGGCAAAAGTGAGATACCAGTGGGGAAAAGTGAGATCCCAGCAGGGAAAAGTGAGATCACAATGGGGAAAAGTGAGATCACAGTGGGGGAAAGTGAGATCACAGTGGGGGAAAGTGAGATCCCAGTGGGGAAAAGTGAGATCCCAGTGGGGAAAAGTGAGATCCCAGTGGGGAAAAGTGAGATCCCAGTGGGGAAAAGTGAAATCACGGTGGGGAAAAGTGAAATCACGGTGGGGAAAAGTGAAATCACGGTGGGGAAAAGTGAGATCACAGTGGGGAAAAGTGAGATCACAACGGGGAAAAGTGAGATCACAATAGGCGAAAGTGAGATCACAATAGGCGAAAGTGAGATCACAATGGAGATAAGCGAGATCACAGTGGGGAAAAGTGAGATCACAAAAGGGAAAAGTCAGATCACAGTGGGAAAAAAATCAGACCACAGGGGAAGGGAGGGGGGGGGGGAATTAGATCAAAGTGGGGAAAAGTGAGATCCCAGGGAGAGAAAGTAAGATCATAGCAGGAAAAGTGAGATCACAGGTGGGAAAAAGTGAGATCACAATAGAGATAAGTGAGATCACAGGGGGGGAAATTAGATCACAACAGGGAAAAGTGAGACCACAACAGGGAAAAGTGAGACCACAACAGGGAAAAGTGAGATGCCAGCAGGGAAAAGTGAGACACCATGAGAAAAAAAAGTGAGATCACAAGGTAAGAGTGCAGGGTCAGACTGGGACACTGGGGGCCCACCAAAGAAATTTCAACCTGGGGCCAACACATCCCCTGATGGCGGTAAAAAAAGGGCGTGGCCATGCACAAGAAGGTGGGCGTGGTCATGATGTATTATGGACAGGGCCAAATGTACATGATCTTAGCAGCATTGTAATTTAGAGGCACTGCTGCCCAGCAAAACTTTGCATAGAGTCCCCTCCTTCTATATAAAGTAATGTCCTACTTTGCAGAGGTTGCAACCGCATTGGGGCCTTTGGGCCAAAAGGGCCCCAAAGGGCCCACCCTAAACTACAGTATTACCTCTCTATTGGTCCTTTGCTCATAATAATCACTTCTATAGATACTATATGAACAGTGGTGATCATTAACAAGCTATTTCCCATCCCCTTCTTGCACCTCTGACACTGTAGTTGCCATTGGCAGGTTTTGGTGCATCAAATCAATTGTTATGTATAGAGTGCTTGGGGGCCACATTGTAAAATTTGCATTGGGGCCTACAGCTCCTTAGCTACACCACTGCTCTCAGCATGAGTGATTACAGCACTGAGAAGAGAATTTTTGTGCTGCAGGCAGCAATTGGAGCTCTGTCAAACAAGGAGGGGGGCCCACCTGAGACCTGGAGGGGGGCCCACCGAGGGAAAAAAACTGTACTACTGTGGCCCAGTCCGACCCTGGAAGAGTAAGATCACAGTGATGTCTGTGCTGCCTGTCTGGTTTTCCACTAAATTCTGAACTGCACTACTGGCTTTATAAAATTACAAAAGTAATGGCTAAAATTATGAATTTGTTTACATAAGAAGATAGCATGTTTCACTTCTTCCAGTTTTAGCTTACACTGGAAGCAGAAGTAAGTAATAATCACATGATTGCAACCAGCCAATCCGAGCATTGTAAATCAGCCACCTAATAAAATCTATTGAATCCTCCTCCATGGAGCAATGTAGAAGGAAATAGTCATGTATTTCCTGTTCAGATATTTCCCATGTAGTGTACTGCAACTGTTTACTCAAATGCCGCCCACAGTTTACCTGAACAGTCTAATAAGATAATGACAGTTATTTGGAAAGTGTTTGATCACAATGGGAACCATCTGTAACTATGATAAAATCTAAGGCTGACCTGTGTGAACCAGACCTAGATGTTCCTGTTCTACCTGTACGGAGTGCCCTGTACATTATACTGTAACAAGTTAAATAGCATAAAGACCAGTATGTAATGGCAGTGTCAGAGAGTTTTCATCCATGGAGGCTCTTGTCACATACATGCACAAAGAGGTCACAACAACTCTTACCATTGTCCCCACGGCCCCAGGAAAAGACTTCTTTCTCATTAGAAACAGCGAGGACGTGGGAGGCCCCGCAGGACACGTGAACTATCTCATAACCCAGCAGAGCTTCTACAATCTTGGGCTGTGAGAAAATGCAGTGGAAGTGTTACATAATGCCACAAGTCTATCATAATTACAGCAATATTCTATGGACATTATTAACTGCACTAGTATCTACAGGCCAGGAACTACATGAACATATTAAACAAACAAACATATAAAAAACAGCATTGCTTTAAAAGAAAAAAATCACACAACACCTACTGTGAAGCATGGAGGAGAATTGATCACTTTTTGGGGCTGCATTGCTGTGTCATGGGATACATTGAGTGTGTGCAGGTAACAATGACATCTCAAGACTATGAAGACATTGACATTCTGGAGACCGTCCAGTGTCAACGTGCTGTCTCATTCACCGGTCATGGATATTCCGACAATCACATAATGCCGGGAATACACACGTTTTTTGGGCAGATTTACTTTCCGATCGATTTTCAGATCCTTTTTCCAATTGATTTTCCGATTGTTTTTCTGATCGATTTTCAACCACTTCTATGAGAATATGAGAAAATCAATCAAAATAAAGATCTAAATAAGATCTGACCTGTCGGAAATGATCTATTGAGCCACTTATCTGCCGAAAAACTCATGATGTATACCCAGCATAAGACTCACAGCTGAATACATCCAAGAATAGCTAAAAACAAAACATTGTTTTGGATTATTTTGAAGTGGCCTTTCATGAGCTCACCTGAATCTTATGAAATATCCATGGAAAGGACTGACACATGCAGTCTGGGGAAGGCACCCTTCAAACCTGACACAGCTTCCCAAACTCAAATTGACTTAATACATTTATGTGAATCCAGTAGGTTGAACATGGAATGAGTGGGACAGGGTGGCTCAGGTCAGGAGGAGGTAAGAGGTAGACCGGCCAGATTGGAATGTTGTGTTTACTGTGCAGGTTGAATGGTTTTCCAGGCAGGCAGCCTGGGCAGTCAGGTTAACAGTTTTATTGTTTTGTTGTTTGTTAAACTTTAAAACTCAATAAAAAGCTTACTTTTCAAAAAGAAAACAAAGAACCTGACAAAGTTGGAGCTTAGGAAAAATAGACCAAACTACCTGCTGGCAGGTGCAGATGTCTCATAAAGAGAGGTACAGGTCTGTACAATTGGTACAGAACACCAGTGAGACTACATAAATGGGACTGTTGAGCTCAGAGGCCTGTTTTAGTGGATGTGGCGAGTCCACGGACCAGATGTGACACCGTCAGCGAATTCTGGGATAGCTTCTAATTGTTATCTAGTTTCCAGGGTTTTCACATTGACAAAATACCTTGGTAGCTTTCTTCCACAAGCCTGCTCCTGGGTGCATTAAATCTCAGAATGCTTTTGTTAGTCAGGTCTGCAAAACTGCCGAGGCCCTATTGGCTAGAAACTGGAGATCGCCCTCCCACAGCCCTTTTTTGATTTGAAGAATCCAGGGAATTCACAGTATGAAAAAAACTCATATTTACCCTCTAACAGACCTCTGAAATTTGGAGATATGTGGGATCTTGGTCTGTTTGGATAACACTTGATGGTTGTAGCTGATCAAAATACAATGCAGAGCTTATGCCACAGTCTGTGTGTTTTTTGAGTTGGATTTCTATTGAGTATACTGTATAGCGACCTGCAGTGGGCCAGGAGAGCATAAAGCCTGGTACACCAATTTTACCACCTTCATGTAGTATGAGAGCTTACCTGCACAATCTGTTCATAGTATTTAAAGTCTGTTGGCCCTCATACTCCATGGAGGTGGTAAAATTGATCAGTGATTGGCCAATAAGAATTGGATGTGTGTATGCACCTTAAGATCCTCTGACTATTCATATATAGAAATGTATAAGGATCTGTGGTGGGTATACCTCCACAATACATTCATAATATGATGCTATGTAAAAAAGTATATTTGTGCTATTGCCAAGAGATCGATGTTGTGTTATGTTTTTGTAGAATATTGAATAACTTTAATAAAAAGAAAACTAAAAAGAAAAGGTACAGGCATCATTTCTTTGCAGCGATTGGCTCTGAGTGTATCTAAATATTAGGTGGCGGTTTCATTTTTGTTAATGTCATTTTATGTTAGTTCTACATGGGTTAGTGCTTTTTCCTTGGTAAAGTGAGAGCTGAATGCTTCTGAATATTATACTGTCAGCAGAACGTATCAATCATGTTCACATCATTTCTCCCAGCAAACAAAGGAAGAAAGATACACTTTAAATTTCCAGACCACAGTTTCAATTTCCAGCCCAGGCAGAACGCAGTCCTTTTAACCATGTGGCGTTTATAGACACGAGAGCCATCTGGCAACCCCAGGATCGCATGTGCATGTATCGGTATGTGTCTCTGCAGAGGTTATATGCCTAAACAAGCCAGCAATTGGCAATCGATTTCAAGAATGTCATTTATTTTTTAATTAGATGTTAAGGCTTTGGCGAACATTTTTGGCCTTGTGCAATCTCAAACATATTCTACTCTTTTATTAGGGTGGTTCTTGGCACGTGCACATAGGAATATACTTTTTATAGTGTTAATTAAGGGACAGGTTTAGAAAATATCGTACTGCTGTTTGTTTTTAAAGGATAAGTGAGCTTGTAACATAAATATGTTAAATCAACCTCAGTTTGGCTCCTGATCAATTACGTAATTATTATGTACTACTGATTTACCTTCCATGTTGAGATCTATGTTGTTTACATGCGTTTTCCCAGTGCTAGAAATCTATGCACATGAACTGACGCATTTCACAAGGCACAACCTTGCTTCTCCAGAGGATAATAACAAATGCATTTGTTATTAACCTCTGAAGAAGCAAGGTTCTGCCTTGCGAAACGCGTTGACAACATATGGTTAAGCCAGCAGTGTTGTGTGCTAACAAAGCCATTCTAGCTGAAATCTGTCAAAGGACATTTCTCAGTCACACCAGAGGTGAGCGTGTCATTGTATGTATGAAGCTGTCTACATCCAAAGATACACACAGGGAGCGCTGTTCTTTTCCCCAACCCCTTCTTTTGTCTTATATAGATGCTGTGCACACCTTTTGGGGGACTGATGCATACCTGTAGATCTATACTGTATAAAGACACCAAGTGAAGCTCCCCCGGGCAAGTCCTGAAAAGGGGTTCTTTTTACTTTAAACAACTTGTTATCTGTATATTAGGTTTAGATCAGGCTGAGGATCCGGGGATTGTGCCCCAGTTCTCTGTCCCCAGTGCCCATAATGGTGACCTGAATCTGCGGCGCCAGCGTCCATTGCTTTGGCTGTGGCACCGCTCTCTTCATAATCAGAATAATTGGTATACGTTTTTTGTGGGTTTTGTTTATATTCATTACCTGAAAAATGATGCCCCTTATTAGTCTGTTAGAAATTAGAATCAGCTTGATGAGCCCATCCCATTTATCTTTATAGGGGATGCCTCCCTGTGAAGCATTGTGTGAATGAATCAATTTATATCCCCTCCCCCCACACACACATGCTTGTAATACAATAAGGGCCCTTTTCCACCAGCAATCAAAATCACAAAGCTAGCGATTGCGATTTTTCATGAATTTTGTTATGCGATTGCGATTTTTCATTTGCATTGCATTATCCCTCTTAAAATCGCAGTGGAAAATACTTCTCATGATTTCTATGATAAAGTAGCAACCCTAGTGATTTAAAAATACCTAGCGATTTGCGATGTTGCTATTCAGCTGTGCAGTGGAGAAGGGCCCTAAGAGCCATAGAACCGCAGCAACAAGTTTACCGGACGAGAGCCAACCCTCGCTCCTGCGCCCGAGTGATATACCATACAAGCAATGCCATTCATCAGAGCAGGCAGGGGTGGGATGGGTCTTGACTAACTGTAGGCAGCTACTTATTTTACTGACTATGGGCCGTGATAGAAGAAAGAGCCAGGACAAGGTCCTCCAGCACCCAAGGCTGAGACACCAAAGTGCGCCCCTCCATCCGTCCCACCCCATCCGTCACACACTGATTGCTATTAGACCAAGAGGCGCCCCAGGGCTCCCAACCCCTTCATCTCTAGTTATCTGGCTGCAGTCACTGCCATGTATCTCCTTTTCTTATTTCTCTCTGCTTCAAACACAATAGGGGAATGATAGCTGATTGAGTTCTGCACCCCTCCTACACTGCGCCCTGAGGCTGGAGCCTCTCTCGCTTCTGCCTCAACCCAGCCCTGAGAGTAGGCAGCCTACTTGATTTTCCTTAGCAAGCTGCCTATTACCGCCCATAATTATTCAAATAAATCTCTGCCTATATTTAGTCAAGCAACCTTCCACCTCTGCCGGCTCAGCTGGAATAGTGGACATTGCGTTACCATTGCGTTACGCGTTCCCAGCCACAATTGCGCCCTCTATGCTGCTATATGCTTCATGCTATATGCTATAGCAGCATAGAGGGTGCAATTGTGGCTGGGAACGCGAAGAATCACTCGCGTTCCCAGCCTGTTGGCTCCTGATGGCGAAACCGGAAGTGGCTGCCGGCGGGGACACGAGGATCGAAGGGACACGGCGAGGGCACCGGACAGCTGCAGGGGGCTATTGGAAGCCCCAGGTGAGCTTTTATTTGGAAGGTGACCCTTTGATGCCAGATTTGCAAAAACAATTTATTTTGGATTCTATTAAGTTTATTCTGACTTCTAACTATTTTACATTTTTGGATTCTTTTTATTTGCAGCTACAGGGAACGGCAATGGGGACGAGGTTCGCTCCGGCCTTCGCCAACCTATATATGGGTTAGCTCGAGGAACAACTAATTTGGACGGATACCAATCCCTTCCGTGCGAACCTCGTTCTCCATCGCCGCTTCATAGACGATGTGTTGTGTGTGTGGGAAGGCACTGTAGATGAACTATATAGATATAGAGATTATTTAAATGGGAATAAATTGGGTTTGTCCTTCACCATGGAAACAGACAACTCGCAGATACACTTTTTAGATTTGGCAATTACAGTAGATCCTGGTGACTTGAGTATCAGTACTACTAACTATTTTAAGCCCACGGACCGGAACGGCTATCTTGATTATAAGAGTGCACACTACAAACCATGGCTAAAAAATGTGCCATTTGGCCAGTTTAAACGTTTACGTAGAAATTGTACTAACAATGGGGACTATGTATCACAATCTAAAACACTAAAATCGAGATTCCAGGAGAAACATTATCCTGCTTCTATAATACAGTCAGCTTTTGAGAGAGCTGCTACTCTCTCACAACAAGACTGTTTATTGCCCAAAGATCTGGCGAAGAAAAATCATACAGATGACTAAAATGTTGTTATTAATAAAAAGATGTCCATTGTTGTTAATTATTCTGGCCAGGCCAAGGAGTGTAAGAATATTTTTGATAAATATTGGCCAGTGTTGCTTAGCGATCCCATACTTAAACAAACTCTCCCGTCCAGACCAAAAGTAGTTTTTAGAAGGGGGAAGAATATTAGGGGGCATATAGCCCCTAGTAAACTCCCCATAAAAGAACCCCTGACGAATAAAACTTTACAAATGGGAACCCAGGACAAATTTGGTTGTTACTCTTGTAACTCCAAGCATTGTTTGTGCTGTAGAACAATTGTTAATGGGGTTACCACCTTTAGGGACAATAATAAGTCTATTGAATATCCTATAAAAAACTACGTGACGTGCCAAAGCACATACGTAGTGTATTTACTTAGTTGCCCATGTGATTTGGCCTATGTGGGCCGTACCACTCAAAAATTCCAAACTAGACTAAACAAACATAGATCCAACATATCTAAGGGAGAACCGAAACATGGGGTGTCTCATCATTTTAACTTAGTTCATAAAAGGAATTTTGATGTCCTGAGGGCCACCATTATAGAGCAGGTTCACCATTCGAGCAAATATGAAAGATATCGGGTTCTATGTAGACGTGAGTCCTTCTGGATCCTAAAATTGGGAACACTGGAACCAGGCGGTTTAAATAAATGCCTGGAAGAGATGAGTCACCTTCGGTCAGTGGTACTTTAATTCACATCTTTTGGTAGGGTACATCTATGTAGGGATATGGTTGGAGCAAATGTGTGTGTATAAAGAGATATATATACTGTATATACAATGTGGTCTATGCGGGGACTCAGTATAGTCATGGACTAATATTGTTATAGGTCCGAATATTTATGGGGGAGTACACATGGAGGGATGTTTGTATATGCGCGTATGAGTATGTGGTGGTGTATGTGTCTCCCCTATATATGTGTGGATGTGTATATGCATGTGAGTATGTATGTGCATGTACTTGAATATGGATATGAATTTGAGGACATATGAGGCTCCTTTTATATATATTTTTATATATATATATATATATATATATATCAACTCTTTTTATATAAAAAGATTTAATGCTTTTTTTACTAATTATTGATTAACTAATTTTATGATTATGTATGGCTGTGGCCGAAGGGCACTGTGGAGGTATAGAGCTATTGTTGACACACAATCTCAAAAATTAACAATTTGAAATATCTATAGCAACTTTATATAAATTTTGCCTAGTAATGCTACTTGTAGCCCTAATGGTAGGATCAATACGCTAATTGTTACTATTATAGGTACTACGGTATCCCCTCCCCTCTACACAGAGCCGATTGGCTACAGCCTTATGAATTGCTGTATATAATAAACTGTTTTTAAAATGGCCATATGACTTGAAAAAGCGGAGGTAGAACTTCCGCGAAACGTGTTGTCATTAAATCATAATTACCTAGCCGGGTTGTCTTTATTAATTGCTGATAACCTGACTGTACGCTGCTCGCTGCGGTATTACGATAGAAGCAGCGAGTGCGTTCTAGTCTCCATAGCAACTCCTACAGGAAGTGCCTCGGAGAATGACGTCACATCCGCCCTACCAGGAGCCCAGTCCCCGGCTCGGCATAGAGGGACGCAGGCTGATCGTGAGAAAGGACGCTGTGCTAAGCCAATTTCGTATGAGGTGAGACCTGTCCTGGGATATCACCCCTCCTTATTGTATATATCGCTCAGTGAGCCCCCTCTCTTCTTCTCTTTCAGGTAAGTAAAAGTCATTTTTTTAATTTGACTTAAGGATCACTTTAAGCAAAGCAGGAGGTAAGTGGATGTCACTTGCCTGTCTACTTATAATGTTGCAGCAATCACACGGCTCTTTACACATCACAGTATGTAGTGGGCGGGGGCAGGAAATGGATTAGGCTAAACAAAGCTTTACAGGGAGGCATCCCCTGTGCATCCCCTGTGAAGATAGATGGGCTAATCTAGCCGATGCTGACAGCCTAAAAAGGAGGCATCATTTTTCAGACAAATTAATAAAAACATAATAATCCACAAAATACAATGTATACCAATTATTCTTTATTAAAAATGCTTTGCTTTAACATAATGGACATTGGGTGTGATTCACAAAGCTTTTTCACCTGTTTTCCTCTGTTTTCACCTTATCCATGTTACTTTTTTAAGCTTCCAAAGAGCAAAAATATAATCTAAATAAGGTAAGAAAAGTAATATTGAAATGAAGTTAATCAGGAACAACTTACTTTGGGTGATTATTTTGCTTATAAATGTGCTGAAAGGTTATTTTTATCAATTAGGTGATAAACAAGTCATTTATAAGAGGTTTTGTGAATAGAGCCCTTTGTACAATGGTTTCTCATAGTTGTTCTTTATGTCACACATGAGTGACAGCTGGAAAGCTGTCACAAATCATTCTGTAATAATAATAATAAACTAATTTATCTGCAATTTTGCAAATGCTAATTTTTGCACTTAATTATGCATACAATTAAAGTAAAACTTTTCTTGTGTTTAATGAAAGTGATTCATAGGATTAAAAACGAAGGGAACAAAATTCTAAACATGTGAGAAAAAAGAACCGGGATTATTGTGATTAAGGGAGTTTTGTGCATAAACCCCAGTGTCTTCTAAACACAATTTGAGTTCAGTAGAAATTCATAATCAATCCTACAACTGTTCTTGTAGCCTTACTTTATCTTACCTGTGTGACATCATTAAAGTTGGCATGTCCTAAGCAGCCATTGCTTCCGCTGCCAAAGGTCATAATTATGCCCCTGTCTAGAAAAAGCAAAAAAACACAGTTATTATAAAAACATTCACTTGAGGCTGGTTTCACACATCTTGTGGTTTGATCGTCCTGTGGCAGGATAGCCCGAGGAAGGGTTATCACACCGCACTACTGCCCCATTTACATTACCATGCAGCGGAGTGCGCCGACAGGGTAATATGCATAGTGACGCCCCCTGACCAGTGACGTGCTTCCTGCTTGACAGGAAGTGTGTCACTGTTTTCCCCCTGATTGACGCATGCATGCCACACTTGTACCACAACAATCTATTATAAATTGTTGCGGTGCCATAGACTCCCATACAAATGCCTGCCACATGGTACAACTGTGCGTCAACACACTGAGTTTGTGCCGCCCAAGCATCGTCATAAGCACTTCTGCCGCATCATGTCGCCCCACCGGTAGTGTGTCTAGTCTCATTGAGACTAACGGCCACTGCGAGCAGCAGGTATGTGTGAAAGCAGCCTTAGATTTTTATATATTATGTAAAGCATAACTATATATACACTGCACCAACCCCATCTAATGGTTCCTAAAATCTGTTAGCAGCAAATACGCCTCTCCAGGCTAGCCATACATAGCACAAAGCAGGGTGTGAGGGTGTGAGGAACCTTAGTTGTTTCATTTTTAGGCTTTACCTGTTAGGCAGGCTGTAAAGAGGTCTCCACAGGACACATGCTTGATAGTGACACCTGACTGTCCCTCCAGAAAGCGAGAAATAAACTGAGGCTGTGCATGTTCAATAGAGCCAGGAAGAGAAGGTGCGCCAGCTCCTAGAGGGGGCGTCTGCAAATAAATTAATGTATGAAAATATTAGGGGCTGCAGTAAATCACCAGCACAATTTTAATACATATATGAGGTTTGCAGTATTATGTATGTTCTACAGTCATCTATCCAGTCCTGAAGAACCTTTGTAAATCAGGCATGCAACCTTAAGATGTGTACGCATGCACTATGACTTTGCCTGTGGGAATCGGGACTTCATCCCTAGGGTGACCTAAGTGCTGTACAGCCATGTTGTTAGGCTACAGCCAAGTGACACATACTGTTGCTATGGAGGGGGGAAAGGTGTAGCGCATGATGGTGTGGTTTCCGTTTGGCTGTTGTAGGATCCAGCAATCTTTAAAGTTTACCCGAGGCGGATTTGGAAGAGCAATAAGGACACAGAGGCATGTTAGATGGTAAATTACATACCTCTGAGTCCTTCCTGCTCTGAACTCTGCTGCCCCCCCTCCCCCCCAGAATAGCCGACAAAGGAAGGTGTGTTCTTTGGAATAGAGGCGTCTCCTGCAAAGAAAGCGCCTTCCATTGTCGGCAATTCGGGGGGGGGGGGGGGGCGGACACAGTGTCAAAAACGCCTCTCCCCACCGATTCACTGCCTCTCCCCTGCTCATTGACTGCCTCTCCTGCCCCCTGCTCTCCTTTCTGTGCCAGAGCTGCAGTGTATGTGACCACCATTTTTTTTATGAAAGGGAAAGAATAGAATAGCTCTGGAGTGGCGTTAAGCGGCAGTACCTGATCTGCGGCCTCCCCCCCCCCCCCCACAGCTTTGTACCGGCTCGGGTCTACTTTAAATGATGCATCAGGACACCTTTGCACAACATAGATTGTCAACAAAACGGCCCCAGACGGCTGCCTCTGCTGAGTTTAGTGTAGCATGTACTGTCCAAGAGGCGTTACAATCAAAGCTGACCTGAACTCAGAACGTCCTCTCTGCTCTAAAAGATATGCAGCTGCATAATAACCTTAAAACAAAAAACATTTCTTTGTTACAGCTGATACAAATCCTAAAATGCATCTGCACTGTATCTACTTCCTGATTCATGGAAGCAAACATATTGTATTGTTAACATCCTGTGCTTTACAATGTGCTTATCTGCCATCCCCGCCATGGCAGTCATGTGACACAGGGGAAAGATCAAATTACAACTTGTCATTAGACACAAATGAGGGGTAATTAAACGGGCTAAACTCTCTAAATACATACAGGGTGCATTTCTCTATGTTTTCTTTCTGTCTTGTGCAAGAGTTCAGGTCCACTTTAAAACCCTAGTTTAGCCTAGAGCTAAGTCTTATGTATGTACTTATCAGATAATTGTGTCGACTACAGTGATCCAGGGTAAGGGGGAGGGTGGGTGGATCTGACTGCTCTGCCTGCTGAAACCACCTCTTCTGAAGAATGATTATAGCTGTCACTCTCTAATAGTAGGGCATGGTTCTAGTAGACAGAGCAGACCTCTATCTTACCCCCTACTATGTGGCACGTAGGTACTGCAGTCTTCATGTGACTTAAAGCGTACCGTATGACGTAACAGGATGAGATAAACATAGGTACATAAAGTAGCAGCCCTACTAAGAAATTCTCTGAAGTACCTTTCTGTTTTCTGGTACAGCAAGTGTTAAAATACTTGAGTTTTTATCTATGCAAAAGAATTTGTTGACAGCTTATCAAATTTAGTGCAGTTTCCTAAAAAGTAAATAGAGGCTAAACAGCTGAGAAACAGCAAGATAAGGCTTCTAATGAGGCTAAAGGTCCGTACACACGCCGGACTGGAGGCAACGATGGGTCCGTCGTCACCTCCCGCTGGGTGGGCGTTCCAACGACAGTCCGGCGTGTGTACGCACTGTTGTCGGACTGATACGGCTGCTTCTGAGCGATCCGCACGGCTGATCGCTCAGAAACAGCCGTATCAGTCCGCCGACAGTGCGTACACACGCCGGACTGTCGTTGGAACGCCCACCCAGCGGGAGGTGACGACGGACCCGTCGTTGCCTCCAGTCCGGCGTGTGTACGGACCTTTAAGTGCAGGAAAGTTCAAAGGATCATTCACTTCTCTTTCATCTTGGAAGAGTATGGATTCTTAACAGTAACTGTGACAGTCTGATCCTATCTTTCAAATTAAGATAATAAACTGAAAATAAAAATATGAGACTCATTTCCATGTTACTAATGTTCTATTTATCGTCTGTACTACACATAGAATTAATTATCTCATAATTTTATTTTTACTTCAGGTCCACTTTAAGGGGACATGGTACCAACTGCGCATAGGTAAAGAAGAAGTACAGAACCAGCCTGCCATTGATTAAAATAGTTGTTTGAAACTAAATATCTACCGGTACTTACTACATAAAAAAACCCAGACCCCGGACTTTAAAGTAGTTGTGTAAGCACAGTGCAAAACATGTGCGAGTTTCACCCATTAGTATCTGTTTTTACACTGTTAACAGAGCTCTCCATGCCTGTCACTCATCGCACACCAATCCTGCTAGCCTTGCCTTAAGCTATAACATACTGCAGAGCTAAGTATAGACATAACCTAACTACTGAGAGCACTTTCTCACAAAAGACCGATAAATGAACACGCCTGCTTGAACCTGTATGTATGTTCACTCTCATGAGGGTCAGGAGGGTAATGAGGCTGAGGATGTTCAGCAGAGGACTTGCAGTAGTTGTGACAGTATTCTCTGGCCGATTCCTTCATCTCCAAACAGCGTAAGCCATAGCATGATGAGTTGGCCACGTGGAGGAGAAGGTGATTGGCACAACAAAGTGGCTTGCTAAGAAACAGATTCAAGAAAACATTAGCATTTAACTTCAGAGTACTATATTGCATGGCTCAATAAAGGGTGGGTATGAGGGTATGTGAAACTTAGGCGGAGACGAGTGGAGGGGGAGGAGTTTTTTGGAAGGTGGTTCTGGGAGAGGGCTGGTGGTAGGGTGAATACAAGAGGTACTTATGGTGTGTGGTTGTACATATATGTGTTGTCTATGGTGTGTCATAGGAGATGTGATTAATTTGTTCACAGTATATTGAGGACTAATAAATTACTAAAGTATTAATTAGTAATAACAAGTAAACAATGATGCAAATATTTTCCCAACAGCAGGAGAGTGCTGGTGAAGCCAAATCTTTGGTTGGAACACCTTGTATTATCACTGCTGACGGTTTGCAAAAAAACAAAAAGAACATCCAATCATAAGCTACTGTCAGGACAACGGTCATCTATGTAGAATAAAGCAGTGTTTCTCAAAAGTATTAGAGCATGTGCTCCTTTAGAAATAACTGCGTTGGCCAAGTACCCCCTAGTGGGACTAACATCATCTCATGTACCCCTTGGCGCATGAGTTTGTTAGGAGTAATCCATAATTGTATATAAATGCTTTCCAAACACTCCTTGATGATTTTAATTAATACAAGTAATTATTTGAGGTTGTTTTCAAATGATTTACAATTGTCTTAATCTCAAAATTATCCATAATGGATTTATTATAATGTGTGCAAGTAGCCCTAAGCCGAACTGAAATATCCCCTGGGGTACACGTACCATGAACCCAGGGTATAAACAGCCGCATAACAATAGCCCCTGCAAGGGATGCAGCCGCAGAGGGGCCCTTGGGGGGTGAAGCCTGAGGGGGGGGCCTGGCTCAAGGGCCCTCTAGGGCCATTTTTAGGGGTAGGATGGGGCACAGCGCAGGAAGGGGGAACAGCAGGCATAAACAGCGGCAGGGAAGGGGGCCCGAACCCCCCTCCCTCACCTCGGGCTACCATCAGCGCTCCCCCCTCTAGCAATGACTGCTGGGGGGAGGCATCCAAAATTTTGCAGTGGGCCCCGTGATTTCTAGTTATGCCCCTGGGTATAAAGGATGTGGAGATAATATAACCACTGCTTCTTTTCCTTGCTTTCTTTGTGTAAGGAACTATCCAACTAACAGGCTCTCAAATTACCATCCATTATGCTCGAAATTAACAAAAAATATCACTTCTGCCATGTGCCCACTATTTATCATGAAAAAAATTACACAACTACCTTTTTACCTCTTTTTTGTTGTTGACTTTGACATACATTATGTCTAATTACATAATTATCTTCTTAAAAAACCCTAATAGTTAATACTTAAGAAGCAGTAAATAAGAACTTTTTGTGAATTGCATTTTTGCATTACCTTGAGCGGACCTCTGGTGAGAAATAAAACCCACACTATCAGCACAGCCAGAAGTTATAACAGAGTAGTAGGAAAAAATGTTTAAAAACTGACCACTAGTGCCATATAAGCCAGGTTTTGTTGGTTAGCCACTCCTCATTTCTGAAAAACTGCCATTGCAGTTTTTTGCCTTTGCAAAGGCTGCTAAGGAGATAGTGTCATCTGTGGGTGGAAGGTGCCTCGCAGTGTGGTCTGAAAGGTACTCTGCTACTGTGCCACTGAGCCAGCCAATCACAGAAACAGGAGGTGAACAAAGAAGTTGTGTCGCACCAGCCACAATATAATGGGCTTGATTCACAAAAGGGTGATAACTGAGTTATCACGCCTAAAGCCGCATCTACACGCGTAGATGCGGCCGCGATGCTCCTTATCAATCGAGCCGCTGATGCGGCTCGATTGATAAGATCCGGCAGGACGGATCTTCGCACCGCCGATTCCCTGCTCGATCCCCGCGAGGGGACAATGGCAGGGAATCGTGCGGGAGATAAGCGGCGCCGGCGGGGACGAGCGGGCACAAGCGGGGAAACGTATGCGGCGCACGCGCGGTGAGCGGGGACGCGGCGGGCACGCGGAAGAGGCGATCCGGCGGCTAATCGAGCCGCCGGATCGCTGCAATGTCCCTCGTGTAGATGGGGCTTATAAGCTTTGCACATGCAAATTAGGGTGCTAAATAGTTTGCACTCTAGTTTTCACATGTAAACTAGGGTGCAAACTACTTAGCACCCTAGTTTGCACGTGCAAAGCTTTTAGGCGTGATAACTGAGTTTTTAGGCGTGATAACTGAGTTATCACGCTTTTGTGAATCAAGCCCATTGCATTCTAGAACTGCCACGGTGCTGCATTGGGTTTCTGGCTCTTTTTAACTTCGGAATATACAGTGGAGGTCCACTTTAACCACTTTTGCCATCCGTCGCAGTTTTTCTACACCCCACAGGACTTCAGTTCTGGCACGGGGCGTAGATATACATCACTCACCGTGATCACCACTGCATGCGCTCCTGCCACCCATTTGTCCACAGATCAGTGAATGGGAACGATCTAAGTGTCCGTGCCAATGATCGCTGGCATCGATGAGATGCCTGCGGTCATTGTAACAAATGAAGTAACACATCCATGCATTACTTCCTACTCACGTACTAACAGTACAGGGCAGGAAGAAAATGTGTGGGGACATCTTGTGGCCAAGTAGTAAAATCTCAGCTACATATATTTTATTTTAATAAAAATAACACATATATCATTTAAATTAACCCCTTACCCCCTTCACTCTACCATAGTTACCCAAATAAAACATTTGCATACAAAAATTTTTTACAAGTAAACAAAAATACATAAATAGTTACCCTAGGGACTGAACTTTTTTTAATATGTATATCCTGAAGGTATATTTCTGTTATTTTTGCAATTATGAGCTTATAATTAGTGATGGACGCGGAGGTAAGGGTCTGACACCCCATGTCAGACCCTTACCTCTGCTATCGCGATTCGCCAGTGATAGCGGAGGTAAGGGTCTGACATGGGGTGTTTCCTTTGAGGGATCTTCCATTACTCATTCACTTTCTATTCATTGCCTGCATATCCTTTTCCAGCAATCTATTGACACTTCATCTGATTCTATCACTTGCAGCTGTACCTTGATCTTATTTTCTCACCTATCCTTTCCTTTTTTTAGCACCTTGGTACTTACCATCAGTTTGTTATTTGCACCATTGTTTGTATTGTATTTGCACAATTGTTGTACTGTATTCATATCAAAGCACTTTTATGCACGATCAGCACTTTATTAATTCCTTTAACCTTCCTGGCAGTAACCCCGAACGTAGTTCGGGGTAAGCCGCGCAGGAGGTTTTCTCAGGCCCTGCTGGGCCGATTTGAGTAATTTTTTTTTTTGCTGAACGCAGCTAGCACTTTGCTAACTGCGTCAGCACTTCGATCGCCACCCCGAGCTCGATCGCCGATATCCGTGTCGCAACACAGCCCCCCCCCCCCCCTAGACCCCTGCGCTGCCTGGCCTATCAGCGCCAGGCAGCGGCAAGGGGTGGATCGGGACTCCCTTAGACGTCACGACGTCCATGACGTCGGTGACGTCATCCCGCCCCGTCGCCATGGCGACGGGGGAAGCCCTCCAGGAAATCCCGTTCTTTGAACGGGATTTCCTGATCGCCTATCGCCGGAGGCGATCGGCGGGGCTGGGGGGATGCCGCTGAGCAGCGGCTATCATGTAGCGAGCCCTAGGCTCGCTACATGATTTAAAAAAAAAAATCAAAAAAACGGCTGCGCTGCCCCCTGGCGGTTTTTAATATACCGCCAGGAGGGTTAAAGGGCATCTATGCTGTGATTATTGGCTACTTTTTGACCTATAATGATGAAATTTTGACCCACCTCGAATATATTAGTTTTTAATTGTTTTTATGTGATTTTTCAATAAAAAAGGATTGATTTTGCACTTATTCCAGTTTGGTGCGATATGTTTTTTGAAGTGTTTCTTTCCCTACTACCAGACAAGTGCTCCTGATCCATCTTCCTGCCGACAGGTATGCGCGACGTCAGGCAACGGCACACGACGGGCTCAAACGAGACTTTGAGCGATTGTGGTATTTTTCCTGGGATTTGTTGGGGAGATGTGAACAGCCGTGGTGGTCGTCATCACTGTGTGACGCTAAATGACGTTTGGCGTGATCGGGCACCTGTACCCACAACACAAGATCGCAGAAATGACCGTTCGTCGCTCAAAAAAAATCACCAGTTGTCGGGAAAATCATTGTAAAAATCTTGAGATGGGTACAGGCCTTAATACTTACATTTTTTTTATAACATGGATAAATTCTCTGCAGGGGGGGGAGGGGCAGGTCTGCTCAGCCATCATTTCTGGCTACTTCAAAGATCCTTCTAAAAATCCCTTGTTACAGTACTTATGTAACTGTACTTATGTAACTGCTAAGAATGCATAATAGGCTGTGCAAAAGGGTCACCTGCAATCAGACCAAAGAGAATTTCTAAAATTGCTTTAATAACTCTTTATGATGTGCTTCTACATGACTGAGGTTCTTCAGCATAACAAATATCCCTCTTTACAGAGATCCAGCATTAGAAAGCTGGGTCAGAGTTCCCCCATGCTCACCTCCCACATAATGAGCCTGCCAGACTTGGTGACTCCAGCTTTCTGTGTCCTTCCAGCCGACACCTGGACCACCTCAGTATTCAGCATAGGGAGGCGGAGAGGAGCAGTGATGCCACTTCCCCACGTGTAGACAGAGGACAGCGGGGGAGGGATGCCTGTCTTGGTGGGAGGATACCCCACACGGCCACCTGATCAAGACAGAAATAGGACAATGAAAAGAGGCTCCCGATATAACATTCCAGGAAAACATGTCACGGCTGGGCTCCAGTGATAACAACAGGATAAGAGGAATGTGCTGAGGAAAACTCCCTTTGGCTTACTAATAGGCACCTGTCAAGTTAAATAAATGGACGACAATTCAGTCGCGGTATTTCATTAGTGCAATGAAACAGCTGATGGGATGTGAGTGACAAATGATATTCATATTCCTCCCCAGGAAATACCACATAAATTCAGGAGGTTTTCATCAGGAAAAGATGACACTGGATCAGGCATGGGCTAGTGAGACACTAAATTATGTACAGCCAGTGGGTTATATTCTAGCAGGGGAAAGAAAATATGAATGCATCGTCGGCTGTGTATTCACATATTATATATAAGCTGTGTAGAACACTGTACTGCCAATGGATATCTATCACATTACATCAGGGGTGTCAAACTCAATTAGGCGGGGACGAAATAAAAAACTAAGACCAAGTCGAAGGCCAACAGTCCTATTTATTAAAAAATGGTTCAAATTTCTACCTGGTTTTTTTACATAACACTGCAATGTAAACTTTTTATTTCATAGTGTAACTCAGGGGGTGAGGAGGAAACATTTTGAACTCATGGGCCAAAAAGAAATCTTAAATTTGTATCTTCCAAAATACACATATTGTGGAAGCATTTTCCCAAAAATACACATAATGCGACCGCATTTCCCACAAAACACACACTGCAACATCATTTCATCCAAAATACACATAATGTGGCACAGTTTCCCCCAAAATACACATAATGCAATAGCATTTCCTACAAAATAAACATAACGCAGAAGTGTTTCACCAAAACACACATAATTAACAGCATTTTCCCCAAACATACAAATAAAAACATATAAGGCTGCATTTCCCACCTTAAAAAGTTTTAAGGTGGTGTTTACCCCATAAAATATAACCTAATGTACTCCCCTGGCAGGAGACTCCTCTCTTGTTCTACTGCGTTGCTCACTGACCAAATCTCACACGCTTGCAGGGCTACAGGAAAATGGCGGCCGAAGTCCAGCACTGGAGACACAGAGACTCCAGTGCTGGACTTCAGTGCCATTTTCCTGTAGGCCTTCTGGCAGTCTTCAGATGTCGGAGTAGGCGGAGCAAGGGAGTGATAGAGCATGGCTACGCTCTATTACTCCATATGGAAGGCTCAGTGTACGGAAGATGAAGAGAAAGGCCAAGCAGGCAGACAAGATAGAGTGTGAATGGGCGGGCAAGAGGGAGGAGTGAAGTAAAATCGTGGACGTGGTCCAAATTCAATGTTAAAGGCTGAAACCACTGGCAGGCATGTTTTATGGCGCCGCGGGCCGAATTTGGCATGCGGGCCAGAGTTTGACACCTATGCACTATATGAAATAAAATAGATAAAGTGTGTCAAAGCTGCTTACCTCGGGATCTGGCACTGGGGATGCGCCCAGCAGTTCGGCCACGGGTAACTGCAGGCATTGCCGCTAAAGGCTTCTCTACCCTAGAGGTGAAGAAAAATCCCATCATTAATACAAAAATTGACTTTTATTTTTTTTAGGTGCATGTGTGACACCAAAACAGACAAATTTGCCCTCTACTTCATAGGCATTAGGGACAGCTCTGCCAAGGAGAACTCATGCTGAAGCATGTGGTCAGTTTGATCAGCTGATAGATTTGCAAGGCTCTGATTTGCAGGTCATGATCATGCATTAAACGAGGAAGTCATCACAGCAAATCAGAATCATACAAATCTATCAGCCGATCAAACTGATCACATGCTTCTCCGTGTGTTCTCCTTGGCAGGGCCATACCAAATAGTCATGTCTTTCTGCTGCTCTTTGCGAGCCAGGGTCTATCTGATTAAAAATTACTGACTCTACTATGCTCTAACTAGTGATGTAAAACACCCACAATACCTTAATATGCATTGACATAAACATTTTTTATAGAGCACCTTTTTTATTCCCAAAAATATATGCTATTTTCACAATTTTAAATAATAAATACCATACATTTCAAACTAGTTAAATTTGCCCTAGTCATTTATGTTCTTTTTAACTTTTAATAAGTCTACTTCAAAGAGGAATTGTAGTGAAAATAATGTAATGAAAAAGTGCTTATTTTTTTTAATAATTATTTATAAATGATTTCGTCAATGTTTGCCCATTGTAAAGTCTTTCCTCTCCCTGATTTACATTCTGACAATTATCGCATGGTCACATGTTTACTGCTGGCTGTTGATCTCTGTGGAAGGAGATGCTGCTTTTTTGGCAGTTGGAAACAGCTGTTATTTCCCACAATGCAAGAAGGCTCCCACAGTGTTATATCAGTACCTAGGTGCTGACATCACACTGGGAGGGGTTTCACCAAAATATCAGCCATACGGAGAGCCCTGATGATCCGTTTGAGAAAAGGTAAAGATTTCTCATGGGAAAGGGGGTATCAGCTACTGATTGGGATGAAGTTCAATCCTTGGTTACAGTTCCTCTTTTAAGTACACCTGAACTGAGAGGATACTGGGGGCTGCCCTATGTATTTCCTTTTAAACAATAACAGTTGCCTGCCAGTCCTGCTGATATCTTTGACTGCAGTAGTGTCAGAATCATACACCTGCAACAAGCAGTCAGCTAATCCAGAGTAAAATCAGAACACCTAAATCGTATGCTAGTTCAGGGTTTATGGTTGAAAGTATTAGACGATCAGCCAGGCAATCGGCATTGTTTAAAATGAAATAAATATGTCAGCCTCCATATCCCTCTCAGTCCAGGAGTGCTTTAAAGGGACCCTGAGTATTCACTAAAAATGAAATAGTGACTTACCTGGGGCTTCCTCCAAGCCCACCGTAGGCCGCAAGGTCCCCCGGCATCCTCCTGGCTCCTCTCCCGGTGCCGGCTGGCGAATCCGTTATGGGACGACTTTTGCCTGAAGTTGTCAGGGCTGCTTCCTAAATTCACGACAACGTGTCAACAAGCCGGCCGGCGTGGAAGTCCTGCGCATGCGCTATTCAATATTAGAGAACCGTGCATGCGCAGGACACTCACGCTGGCAGGCGTGATATTGCGAACTGAGGAAGAGGGAAGCAGCCCTGACAACTTTAGGCACAAGTCTTCCCATAACGGAGCCCCAGGTAAGTCACTATTTCATTTTTAGTGAGTGCTCAGAGTCCCTTCAAAGCAGAACTAAAGCCAAATAAAGAAAGCAGTCCATCAAACAAAAGAATCGTAGAAGTAACAATGTTTGCCGGCCTTCCTTGAAAAAAAAATCAAATATAATAACATATTTAGAATGTAATAATAAAGTAAATTGACTTCTGAAATACATACAAATATCAGTATTTGCTAAGGTTGGCTGCATTTCCAGTCATTGTGTAAATTATTTTTATTCTAATAGAATATCCAGGTATCCGGAACTCAACTATCCAACAGTATCAACCAACCAGCACAAATCACCGGCAGTTCTCACAATAGTGAAGGCCAACTTCTAAAGGTGAGTACACACATCAGATAAAAGTCTTTGGAAAATGAAAGATCACAGACCAATTTTACCCCCTTCCATGTAGTATGAGGGCATACTCTACACAGTCTATTCTATGGAGCTGCACTCCCCATCAGATAAAAATCTTTGCAAAGTGCTGCACACAAAGATGTGCAAAAGATCAGTATCTGCAAAAGATCTGTTCCTGCAAAAGATCCGTTCCTGCAAAATGCATTCATAGTCTATGATATCTGCAGATCCTCATACACACCTTGTTTAACAGACATTCATCTGCACATCAGATCCACCAGGATGGATCTTCAGATCTGCAGATAATTGTCAGATCTGCAGATGGTTGTCTGTTAAACAAGGTGTGTATGAGGATCTGCAGATATCATAGACTATGAATGCATTTTGCAGGAACGGATCTTTTGCAGGAACAGATCTTTTGCAGATACTGATCTTTTGAATGTCTACAGCATCTGTGTGTGCAGCATCTTGCAAAGATTTCTGTCTGATGGGGAGTTCAGCTCCATAGAATAGACTGTGTCAGTATGGCTCTCATACTACATGGAAGGGGGGAAAATTGGTTTGTGATCTTTCATTTTCCAAAGACTTTTATCTGATGTGTGTACACACCTTAAGGCTGTTTGTGAGCTCTGATGTGCTTAAAGGCTGGGTTTCTCGGCTCCCCCAAGGTTAATATGCTTTCAATTACTGTATTTCAACATTTAATACAGAGTTCATGGTATGTATATAGAGTGGGGTATAGTACTGTATTAGCTAGGCATATTTTTAACATTGAGTCTCAAGCAACCAGAAAGCACACTTATCTGGTATCAGCCAATCCCCATTGATGCCGGATAACCGAGACTCTACTGTGTTATTTAGTATTTATGTAGTCTTTTTACTAACTGTCCCTCAGAGGGGCTCACAATCTAATCCCTACCAAAGTCATAGGTCTATCATAGCCAATTTAGGGCGAAGCTAATTAACTTATCTGTATGTTTTTGGGATGTGGGAGGAAACCGGAGCGCCCAGAGCAAACTCACGCAGACACGGGGAGGGCATACAAACTCTGTGCAGATAGTGCCCTGGCTGAGATTTGGGGACCCAGCCCTGCAAGGCGACAGTGCCATCCACAATGCCACCAGTGCCTAGAACAGAAGGGGGAGGTTTATGGCAGTAATAGCAATTATCCTTTCGTAAACAGGTTAAAGAGACTCTGAAGTCTCCATACTGAAAACTCCTTAAATCACCCCAAACTCCCTGGGGCACATCACAGGGCTCCTTCCGCATAGAGGCAGAGCTTTGGGCTCAGCCAGGATCACCGCCTCTCCCCGCTCCTCTCAGTCTTCCTTCACTGAGAAGGGCAGCGAGAGGCGGCGATCAGTGCTGACTGATGAGCATGGAGGCAGAGCTACAGCCCAAAGCTCTGCCTCCTTAAAGTGACACTTAAGTCACAAAAAAAACCCTGAGTTTTACTCACCTGGGGCTTTCCTCAGCCCCCTGCAGCTGATCAGTGCCCTCGCTGTGTCCCTCCGATCCTCCTGTCCCCGGCGGCGGCCACTACCGGTGTCGCCGTCACCGGCCGTCAGGCTGGGAACGCGAGTGATTCTTCGCATTCCCAGCCACAATATTTCCCCCTATGCTGCTATTGCGGAATCCTTGCCGCAATAGCAGCATAGGGGGAGACATTGTGGCTGGGAACGCGAAGAATCACTCGCGATCCCAGCCTGTCGGGTCCTGATGGGGAACCAGGAAGTACCCGCCGGCGGGGACAGGAGGATCGGAGGGACACAGCGAGGGCACTGATCAGCTGCAGGGGGCTGAGGAAAGCTCCAGGTGAGTAAAACTCATTTTTTTTTTTTTTGTGACTTAAGGTTACCTTTAAGGCTGCAAAATCCACGACCAAGAAAGTTGTGGATTTTGCCGGGGGAGTTAGGGGTGATTGATGGAGTTTTCAGCCGTGGGTATGCGGCGTCTTAGGAGGGGCGATTATGTTAAAGAGGTTTTTAAAGTAAAAAACTCATTTTTTGGAGACTTCAGAGTCTCTTTAAGCAAGAGGATAAGGGAATAAAGTGCCTCACATCCCTCTTCCACACAGCAATATGGGAGGTTGTGCTGCTGCAATTATGCAGTGGCCATTTTTAAACAAAACCAGAAGTGAGAGTGATATGGAGGCTGACATATTTAATTTTAAACAATACCAGTTGCCTAGCAGTCCCACTGATCCTTTTAGCCATAGACCTTGAACAAGCATGCAGATCAGGTGTTTCTGACAAAACTCTTGACAAGACAAGATTAGCTGCATGCTTGTTTCGGCTGTGTGCTTCAGACATTACCAAAGCCAGAATTATGAATGTGACTGCCAGGCAACTAGTAAAAGGAAATAAATATGGCAGCCTCCATATACCTCTCGCTTCAGGTTCCCTTTAAGATATCAGGACCCGGGCCAGAAGCTCCACGAGATGCCATTGCTGGACCTTCACAAGGATTTCATCAGTATGTGAGTTTTGGGGAAGAAGAAAGTGTGATGGGGGCACCTTGAGGCAATAGCTTTTCATGCCTTCGACAATATCATGATATGAAAAATAAGCTACAAATGTGTAGCTCTAAATACAGTAATAATATAGAAATCCTACGTAATAAAATATTTGGTTTTGTACACATAAGGATCCAGAAACCATAGATTTTATTAAGTAGGTTGTGTGCGTGTCGTTGGCGTTTGTCTACGTGATTTGCGGATGTGTGCGTGTGGGAGCGCGCACGCCACTGCAGAATTCGCTATTGAACAGGATAAAAAGACTCACTAGTGTACACTATGCTTATGTACAGTGGAAAAAATGATTGCTGTTGCTTTTAAATAAAGCTATTTCATACAAAGTGTGCTGGCTGTCTATGACTCTCAGGGACTCAGCTGAAGAGATTTATGTGTGAAGGCGGGAGAGGAGCTGGAGGGAAGATGACAAACCCTGAATAGACTTTTCATACTTCTAATAGTTGCTTTTACATCATAACACCAGCTATGTGTCTGCTGTGTCAGTCCATCCATGCAGAGTGTTGTGTGAATCACTAAATTACAAATGAATATGAAACATGTTCTCATACACGCAGGTACAAAATTACTCATTAAACCTTTACAAGTGTCTCTATGTGACAATGCATCCTACACATCTTCCACACACACATGGAGGAAGGCTTTTGATATTTAAAGCCATTAGCAGGTTCAGCAATCTATATATGTCCATCTGTTGCTGAACTATCAGCAACAAAACCCCCATGCATTCTTGAAAGAGGAAACATCCGTTCAAAATTAAAACACAATCTAATGAGGGTGCTCAAATGCAGGGGCGCCTCTAGCCATTTTGTCACTCCAGGCGAGAAAACCTGTGCAACCATGAATCCATGAAAAATAACAGACACCACTTTCAATTTAAAATGTACTTGTAGCTTTTCTGAAAAATTACCTTTTCTGCTAAATCCCTCCACAGACCTCACTACCTAGGAAAAATAAATAGCATCTCAGGATCCCCTGTGGAAAGGAGGGTGAGTGGCAGCAACATTTGAACCTCCCTCCTATCGATAACAGTAAGAAGAAGGGTGGATGGCAATGGTAACCGCACGCTGTTCCCACAGAAAAAAGTGAGAGCGTATGAGTGGAATAATGCACCATGTCCCCTCCCGTTAGGCACAATGAAAGGTCAGATCACTGTGATGTTCTGGATCTTTTGTTGGATTATTAGGGAAAGGGGGTTTGCTTTGGTTATTCTAGACTACGGCATTTTACCTAGTATCTCTAGGGTCCATAGTCTTGATTTGTATCTTTTGAGATCTGTGCCTTTGTGTCTCTAGGATTCTGGGTATTGCAATATATATCTATGGTCCTGGGACTTGCCTTGAATCACCACTGTCATGGATCTTGCCTCGTATATTTAGGGTCATAGGTTTTACCTTGTATCTCTAGGCTCCTGGGTCTTGTCTTGAATCTTTAGGGGCATTGGTTTTCATGGGTCTTGCCTTGTATCCCCCCTTATAGACCTGGGCTTTGCTTTGGATCTTTATGGACATTGGTCTTGCCTTGTATCTCTATAGACCTGGGCCTTGCCTTGTATCTCTATAGACCTGGGTCTTGCCTTATATCTCTATAGACCTGGGTCTTGCCTTGTATCTCTATAGACCTGGGTCTTGCCTTGTATCTCTATAGACCTGGGTCTTGCCTTGTATCTCTATAGACCTGGGCCTTGCCTTGTATCTCTATAGACATTGGTCTTGCCTTGTATCTCTATAGACCTGGGTCTTGCCTTGTATCTCTATAGACTTGGGTCTTACCTTGTATCTCTATAGACCTGGGCCTTGCCTTGTATCTCTATAGACATTGGTCTTGCCTTGTATCTCTATAGACCTGGGTCTTGCCTTGTATACCTACAAACCTGGGTCTTGCCTTGTATCTCTACAGACTTGGGTCTTGCCTTGTATCTCTATAGACTTGGGTCTTGTCTTGAATCTCTTGCTTTGTATCTCTATAGACCTAGATCTTGCCTTGTATCTCTATAGACCTGGGTCTTTCCTTGTATCTCTATAGACCTGGGCCTTGCCTTGTATCTCTATAGACATTGGTCTTGCCTTGTATCTCTATAGACCTGGGTCTTGCCTTGTATACCTACAAACCTGGGTCTTGCCTTGTATCTCTACAGACTTGGGTCTTGCCTTGTATCTCTATAGACTTGGGTCTTGTCTTGAATCTCTTGCTTTGTATCTCTATAGACCTAGATCTTGCCTTGTATCTCTATAGACTTGGGTCTTGCCTTGTATCTCTATAGACTTGGGTCTTGCCTTGAATCTCTTGCTTTGTATCTCTATAGACCTAGATCTTGCCTTGTATCTCTATAGACCTGGGTCTTTCCTTGTATCTCTATAGACCTGGGTCTTGCCTTGTATCTCTACAGACCTGTCTATTGCCTTGTACCTCTATAGGCAGACAGACAAATGACAGCGCTCAAGGCTGCACCAGAGATGTAAACTAACAGAGGCATGCAGAGCCCCACTGGGGATAAATACATACCTTGAATGCAAAACAGATGCAAATTATGTACTAATTCTAATCTAAAAATTTGGATGTAGATTTGAAGCAATGAATGCAGCTAGCCACTAGTATACTTAGGTTCAATTTGTACATCGGGAGACATGGTAGTGCTTTCAAACAAACTGAATGATCTATCTGCATGGATGTGCAGATCTCCAGGAACTGGACTATATTACACAACTAGCACTCAAATCAGGCAAAGGAGGGTGTTAGCTTCAGGAAACAATGTGTGCACAGATTATTACCTAATAGACACCCTGTTTGAAAGACTTCTGTTTGAAAGCACTGCCATGTCTCCCGCTGTACAAATTGAACGTAAATATACTAGTGGCTAGCTGCATTCATTGCTTCAAATCTACATTTAAAATTTTAGATTAGAATTAGTACATAATTTGCATCTGTTTTGCATTCAAGGCATGTATTTAGCCCCAGGGGGGCTCTGCATTGCCTCTGTTAGTTAACATCTCAGGTGCAGCCTTGAGTGCTGTCATTTGTCTGTCCGTCTGCTTGATGAAATGTGTATACCATTTATGATTAGCAGCACAAGGAATATTATGCTTTTATTGCTAGACTAGTGTTAGGCCTTCCCCGAGAGGGTCCATCATCACCGTGGAGAAGTCTATTAGGTAATAATCTGTGCACACATTATTTCCTGAAGCTAACACCCTCCTTTGCCTGTTTTGAGTGCTAGGTGTGTAATATTGTCCAGTTTCTGGAGCTCTGCACATCCATGCAGATAGATAATTCAGGTATAACTTCTGTTTGAAAGCGATGCCATGTCTCCCGTTGTAAAAATTGTATCTCTATAGACCTGGGTCTTTCCTTGTATCTCTATAGACCTGGGTCTTGCCTTGTATCTCTAAAGATCTGACTTGTATAACAATAGACGTGGACCATAATTGGTATTGCTAGGGTCCTGAATATTGTCTTATATGTCTAAGGGCTTTAATGTTGCCTTGTATTTCTAGGCTAGTGAGTCTTTCCTCAGTAGCCTAGAGTAAAACAGTGAGTTATTTTATTATTCTAGCAAATAAGTGCCTAAAATATTGGCAACATATTACTGAAAAAAGTTTGCATTACTAATAATAAATAATGTTTTATCCCATACTGGGTATCCCAGAAGTCAGAAAAGTCTTATAACTCTGTGTTCACCACTGGAAAATAGGCTGCAGGTGGTTTAACCCCCTTGCCGTTCCAATTCTGACGGCAAGGGAGCTGCGCAGCATTTTTTAAAACATTTTTTTTTTAATCATGTAGCGAGCCCAGGGCTGACAAGCGGCATCCCCCACCCACTCTGATCGCCTCCGGCGATCAGAGTAAGCAGGAAATCCCGTTCAGAACGGGATTTCCTGCAGGGCTTCCCCCCCGTCGGGATGACGTCAGAGGGAATCCCGATCCACCCCTAAGCCTGGCACTGATTGGCCAGGCTGCGCAAGGGGTCTGGAGGGGGGGGGGGCTGCGCGGCGGGTAGTGGCAAATCGGCGGCGAGCGGGATATGCACGCAGCTAGCATTGTGAAAATCGGACCAGCGGGGCCGGAGAAATCCTTCTGCGCAGGTTACCCCGAGCTGAGCTCGGGATAACTGGCAAGAAGGTTAATGAAATGGTGCTTTATTAAACTGAAATACAGTATCAGGCTCCCTGCACATTGAAAATCCGTTTTATGATTCCGATTCTGTTTCGGATTTTCAATTCCGATTTTCCCTGAATACATTCAACAGAAAAACAGATAAAAAAATGCAGCATGCAGTAAAGATTGAAAATCGGAATCGGATGTAAAAACTGATTAAAAATCGGAATCGCATGCAGTGTGCAAGAGGCCTCAGGAATACTTTAAACAATGACTTTTCTGCCTATGATACCTGGAAGCTGAGTGATTACAGTAGTTCTTGCATATAAACAGCTATTGAAACTTCACAGGCAGCTGTTCTCCTATTAGACCTGGGGCTAATGGCTGTGTGCTCCTTAACTAATGCAGTCATGTAATTAGGTTTTCAAGGAAACTTCCCGTAAATCATGTAATGTTCCAATGCAGTAACAAGCTGTCTTTGGAGGAGTGTAAGTAGTTAAACTGGACCTGAACTCTTGCACAAGAAAGAAGGAAAAAATAGAGAAATGCACCCTGTATGTATTTAGAGAGTTTAGCCCGTTTAATTCTCCCTCATTTGTGTCTAATCACAAGTTGTAATTTGGTCTCTTCTGTCTCACATGACTGTCACGACAGATAAGCAGATATGCCCATTTGAAAGTACAGGCTGTTAACAATATGTCTGCTTCCATGAATCAGGAAGTAGAAACAGTGCAGATGTATTTTAGGATTTGTATTAGCTGTAACAAAGAAATGTTTTTTTGTTTAACCAGCTGAGCGGTCTGGACGAGCTCAGCTCGTCCAACACCGCCAGCGGCTGCCGCTCAGGCCCTGCTGGGCCGATTTTAATGAAATAAAAAGCAGCACACGCAGCCGGCACTTTGCCAGCCGCGTGTGCTGCCTGATCGCCGCCGCTCTGCGGCGATTCGCCGCGAGCAGCGGCGAAAGAGGGTCCCCCCAGCCGCCTGAGCCCAGCGTAGCCGGAAAAAAAAAGTTCCGGCCAGCGCTAAGGGCTGGATCGGAGGCGGCTGACGTCAGGACGTCGGCTGACGTCGATGACGTCACTCCGCTCGTCGCTATGGCGACGATATAAGCAAAACAAGGAAGGCCGCTCATTGCGGCCTTCCTTGTTTATTCTGGGCGCCGGAGACGATCGGAAGATCGCCTCCGGAGCGCCCTCTAGTGGGCTTTCATGCAGCCAACTTTCAGTTGGCTGCATGAAATAGTTTTTTTTTTATTTAAAAAAAACCCTCCCGCAGCCACCCTGGCGATTTAATCAGAACGCCAGGGTGGTTAAAGGTTATTGTGCTGTTGTGCATCTTTTAGAGCAGAGAGGACGTTCTGAGTTCAGGTCCGCTATAAATGAAGCATTAGTAGCAAATTCCTAAAAAAAAAAAAAAAAATCCTTGTTAATCAATGTTACCGGTAACGGCGAGTGATATTGGGACGAGCGACTAAATCTCCGGTGCTGTTCCTGCAATGTGTATGTATACAGGATCTTCTAAAAAAATTAGCATATTGTGATAAAGTTCATTATTTTCTGTAATGTACTGATAAACATTAGACTTTCATATATTTTAGATTCATTACACACAGCTGAAGTAGTTCAAGCCTTTTATTGTTTTTCTTATTGATGATTTTGGCATACAGCTCGTGAAATCCCAAATTTCCTATCTCAAAAAATTAGCATATTTTATCCGACCAATAAAAGAAAAGTGTTTTTAAAACAAAAAAAAGTCAACCTTCAAATAATTATGTTCAGTTATGCACTCAATACTTGGTCTGGAATCCTTTTGCAGAAATGACTGCTTTAATGCGGCGTGGCATGGAGGCAATCAGCCTGTGGCACTGCACAGGATGCTTCAATAGCGGTCTTAAGCTCATCCCAAGTGTTGGGTCTTGCGTCTCTCAACTTTCTCTTCACAATATTGCACAAATTCTCTATGGGGTTCAGGTCAGGAGAGTTGGCAGGCCAATTGAGCACAGTAATACCATGGTCAGTAAACCATTTACCAGTGGTTTTGGCACTGTGAGCAGGTGCCAGGTCGTGCTGAAAAATGAAATCTTCATCTCCATAAAGCTTTTCAGCAGATGGAAGCATGAACCCACTTTTGAACCAGAAACAGCGGCAGAAGCGCCTGACCTGGGATACAGAGAAGCAGCACTGGACTGTTGCTCAGTGGTAAAAAGTACTTTTTTCGGATGAAAGCAACCTTTACATGTCATTCGGAAATCAAGGTGCCAGAGTCTGGAGGAAGACTGGGGAGAGGGAAATTCCAAAATGCCTGAAGTCCAGTGTCAAGTACCCACAGTCAGTGATGGTCTGGGGTGCCATGTCAGCTGCTGTTGTTGGTCCACTGTGTTTTTTCAAGGGTAGGGTCAATGCAGCGAGCTATCAGGAGATTTTGGAGCACTTCATGCTTCCATCTGCTGAAAAGCTTTATGGAGATGAAGATTTAATTTTTCAGCACGACCTGGCACCTGCTCACAGTGCCAAAACCACTGGTTAATGGTTTACTGACCATGGTATTACCGTGCTCAATTGGCCTGCCAACTCTAGTGACCTGAACCCCATAGAGAATTTGTGGGATATTGTGAAGAGAAAGTTGAGAGACGCAAGACCCAACATTCTGGATGAGCTTAAGACCGCTATCGAAGCATCCTGGGCCTCCATAACACCTGAGCAGTGCCACAGGCTGATTGCCTCCATGCCACGCCGCATTGAAGCAGTCATTTCTGCAAAAGGATTCCCGACCAAGTATTGAGTGCATAACTGAACATAATTATTTGAAGGTTGACTTTTTTTTGTTTTAAAAACACTTTTCTTTTATTGGTCGGATGAAATATGCTAATTTTTTGAGATAGGAAATTTGGGTTTTCATGAGCTGTATGCCAAAATCATCAATATTAAAACAATAAAAGGCTTGAACTACTTCAATTGTGTGTAATTAATCTAAAATATATGAAAGTCTAATATTTATCAGTACATTACAGAAAATAATGAACTTTATCACAATATGCTAAATTTTTGAGAAGATCCTGTATATGTAATGTGTAAATTGTTATGTAATGTGTGCATTTATACACTACCTGTCCTGTGTCGTGGTGCCCATCTGTCTTTCGCCGCCCTTCTATTAGGCTAATACATGCTGTGCGCATAGCACGCCAGTGCATGACGTCACACGCGCCACACCAGCAGCATGTATGCAGGTAATAGAAGAGCGGAGGAAGACAGGCGGGCACAACGACACAGGACAGGTAAATATAGGCAGCCGACAGATCTTTCTCTAATCAGATACGATCAGAGAGAGATTTGTCTCTTGGTCAAATCTGCCCATCATCGCTAGATGTATGGCTTACATTACTGTAGTCCTAAAACAGGACTCTCCAAGATAGAGACATTAGTAATGAGCCTTGCTCTCCTAGTGCACTGTGCCTGTGCTGCTGTCAGCAGCCTGCTCACTGTACGATGCATGGTTAGAGAGCTGTGACTGAGGAAAAGCTGCAGCTGACTTGTTTACTGACCTCATTTTGATGCTGCCAATATCACTGTACAGGTTGAGGAGTGCAGGTATACAGATAGGGTGAGCCATGATCTCATTCAGCTGAGGTCTCTTGGAGGGGTCCAGATTCAGCATACTTAGTATCAGCTGTCGGAGTTCAGGACTGTAGCGGTCCGATATGGGAGCAAAAGTACCACTCATGATCTTCAGCACTAAGGCAGGTAAATTCTACATATACAAGAATGCATGACATTATAATCTGCAAGTACTAATACATAGTGTAAATTATCAGATGTATTATGTAGTCTACATTACGGTTCTAATAAATACTAGAAAGGACCTCTGTAGACACTGTTGTTCAAATGCAGAGTTTCCCCTGACTGTACAATTATTCAAAGAAGGTCCACACACCACTTTAACAGGAAATTTTTATTGCTGCATCACGATCATAGACACACAATCAGCCACACAGGGTCCCCTTTGTCAAGGTACAGCTACGATCGACTGTGTGTATACAGTGATGGTCTGGCCTCCTCTGGTGTTCACCATCACTGTTTTTTGGGGGGTTTATCATCTTGAATATGTTTTGCCGGTGTGTCACTGAGCAAAACATGGAGCGAAATGGAGAATAAATCTGGATTGGCATAGTAACCCCCCCCCCCAAACAACATGTGCAGTTTGTCATGTTTTAACATAGCACCGCCATACTGCAGTATATTATATTGTCTACTTTGCAGAAACATGAAGTCAGTAAAACAGCAGATAACATCACTGTCTGGAATTACTGATATTTCTCAAGGGGATAAGGGCTCAGCAGCAGGTATGTGACAGTCCCTGCGATTCTCTAGAAAGATATGGTATTTCCTGTGCTAGAAAAACACCCATGCTGCAGTATTGATGAAACTGTGTTTAGCCTTGCAGAAAGAGATTTGGATTTGTGTCATGCCCGAAAAATGTATTAAGTGTTAGACAGGTTAAATAGTAACTTTACTGATTCCTGCTCACAGACATCAACAAAGACAGATTATTCACACTCACATTATTTTGTTTATTGTAGGTGCCTTATTGCAAGTTATGCTAAAAAAAAACTGCACCTATTCAATAATAAACCACTTGGTATTAAAGGGGAAACAGGAAAAAAAAAGGGTGCCTGGGGTGCCATGGAAAGAAGGGTGCCGAAATTCACGGCAATGATAAAAGCCATGATTAGTGGCGATAAGTGAAAATTTGGGTCGCCCGGAGGTGCCTGATAAAATAGCGAGTGCCAGGGCTAAAGGGTATGCAAACAGCAACAAGTACCCCCGGCCCCCACTATTTTATCACATTTCTGCATATTGCCGCAAGTCACGGCATTGTGTGTGTATGTGTGTGTGTGTGTGTGGGAGGGGGGGGGGGGGGGTTAAAAGGGTTAGTCACCACCAGGGTAGTTAAGGGTTAGGCACCAACAAGTTGGGGGGGGGGGTTAAGGGTTAGGCACCATGGGGGGGGGAAGTTAAGGGTTAGGCACACGACCAAGGGGGGTTGGTGGATTAAGGGTTAGGCATTGGTAGAGGGAGGGGTAAGGGTTAGGCACAGATAGACGGATGGATAAGGGTTAGGCATCGATAGAGGGAGGGAGAAGGATTAGGCATCGATAGAAGGAGCGATAAGGGTTAGGTATCGGTAGAGGGAGGGATAAGGGTTAGGCACCGATAGAGGGAGGGATAAGGGTTAGGCATCGATAGAGGGAGGGATAAGGGTTAGGCATCGATAGAGGGAGGGATAAGAGTTAGGCATCGGTAGAGGGAGGGATATGAGTTAGGCATCGGTAGAGGGAGTGATAAAGTTTAGGCATCGGTAGAGGGAGAGATAAGGGTTAGGCATCGGTAGAGGGAGGGATAACAGTTAGGTATCAGTAGAGGGAGGGATAACAGTTAGGTATCAGTAGAGGGAGGGATAAGGGTTAGGCATCGGTATAGGGATGGATAAGGGTTAGGCATCCTTTGAGTGAGGAATAAGGGTTAGGCTTTGGTAGAGGGAGGGATAAGAGTTAGGTATCGGTAGAGGGAGGGATAAGGGATAGGTATCGGTAGAGGGAGGGATAAGGGATAGACATAGGTATAGGGAGGGATAAGAGTTAGGTATCGGTAGAGGGACGGATAGGGGTTAGGCATCGATATAGGGAGGGATAAGGGTTAGGCATCTTTTGAGTGAGGGATAAGGGTTAGGCATCCTTTGAGTGAGGGATAAGGGTTAGGCTTTGGTGGAGGAAGGGATAAGAGTTAGGTATTGGTAGAGGGAGGGATAAGGGTTAGGCTTTGGTGGAGGAAGAGATAAGGGCTAGGCATCGGTAGAGGGAGGGATAAGGGATAGACATAGGTATAGGGAGGGATAAGAGGAGTTAGGTATCGGTAGAGGGAGGGATAAGGGATAGACATAGGTATAGGGAGGGATAAGAGGAGTTAGGTATCGGTAGAGGGACGGATAGAGGTAAGCATCGGTAGAGGGAAAGTTCGATGTGAGAGTAAGGTTAGGTCATAGTAAAATATCAGTAAACATTACCAATATTTTATTATCAGAATCATGTAGTAGAATATCAGTCATTTTATTGATGTGCTACTAGCAGCAATATCCGGATCCCTTTTTTCCACATGCCATTATTACATGTGCCCATTAACGAAAATACTCCATTAACAGTCTATTGCTTGTGCTCTCTCTCTCTCTCTGCACTTTTGCATTGCAGCAACTTTTCCATCCTAGGACCCATTACCCAGAAGCTGAAAAAAACATTGTGGCAGGTGCACAAGTACAGTAATCCATCACATAGCTTTTATAATGTCAGCTTTTATAGTGTCAATATTCAGGTGCATGGCAGCTTTCCTGTAACCAGGGCAGCCACAAACAGCCATATTTAGTCTAGCATGTTTATACACCTATATAGCCAAGAGTTTGTGACACTCTGTGGCATAATCTGAACTCTGTGTACCCTTGGTGGCAGGCATACCTTGTGTGCACACCTGATCACCTTCCAGTGTCAATGGTCAAATAAGACTTACACATGACACAAAGCTTGCACAAAAAAAGTGGGATGTGCTCTTACTGCTGCCTCGAATGCTCTCTTAAGACTGGTGAGTTCATAGAGGACACATCCCAGGGCCCAGATGTCACTCTTCTGGTTGTAGGGTTTTCCCTCACAGAGTTCTGGAGAAATGTAACACGGAGTTCCCACAACCTGCAGGGAAAAATAAGCAGAAAAATGTGATTTCACAAACAGGAATAGGATGACCAAAAGTCATCAATAAATCAACACAGCTGGCTTCTGCAGCTCTCCTCACTGATTCAAGAAACAGATATGCAAAAGCAAAATGTAACATATCACATGACATATAATAATGAGGTTAAGTCAATAAATATTGTTTTAGTTATGGTGGTTTTGTGGTTTTACAGTGCTGGAATTGTGTGAGAATCTATTCTCAACAAGGTCAATATTTTCTAGAATGTTGCATGTTTCTCCAATTCAATGCCGAGTTTACTTCGAATACTTTGTTTTCACTTCACAATGGTAAGCCATGTTGGTAAGTTATTTGCTAATTGGCCCTAGTGAGCTCCTGTAGGACTATAGTGGGAACAATCATGACAGGAAAGAGACTGCTGTTGCTTGATCTAGCTGCAAGAACTTAGGTTGGCTGAAGTTTAGGGTAAGATATGTTTGCTGGTCAGTGTCACACCTGCTTTAACCACTTCCCTACCACAGGTTATTTCCCCTTAAAACCACAGCAATTTTCACATATCACGCTCCTCCCATTCATTTGCCCATAACTTTATTTCTAATTATCACACTGAAATTATCTATATATTGTTTTTTACGCCACAAAATAGGCTTTCTTTGGGTGATACTATTTGCTAAGAATTATTTTATTTGATATGCATTTTAAAGAGAAAAATACATTTCTCTGTTTTTAGCCATTATAGTTTTAAAATAAATGTGCTACTGTAGATAAAACCCACACATTTTATTTACTCATTTGTTCAGATTATTACAACATTTAAATAATGTCCCTGGTACAACATATGGTAATAACATTTTATTTGGAAATAAAGGTGATTTTTTTCCGCTTTGTGTTTCTTTATACTATATCAATAATTAAAACCCCTAATTTGCAAAAATAACAGTAATATACCCTCTTGTCATGCATATTAAAAAAAAAAAGCTGAGTCCCTATGGTAACAATTTAAATTTTGTTTTTTGTCGTTTTTTAATGTTGTCGTTTTGTAATTTTTTTCATCAGTGCTTTATTTTGGTAATTATAGGGAAAGGTGGTTGAAGGGGTTAATAACTAATGGGTGATTTATTTTTTTCACGTATTTTTGTATATGTGAATGTGTTTTTACTTTTTGACTACTAGATGTCCCAACACTTAACCCTGCATTTTGTGAACAGTACACAGGAAGTCTTGTGTATGTGTTTTACTTTCACTTTGTGAATGACTATAGGCATCTCGCTAATGCCGGTGATCATTCGTTACTTTGATCGGCTATGTTCCCATTCCCAGATTACAAACTGGCAGGATGGCGACGGGAACGTTCGTGGGTGTGAAAAACCTGGAAGTACACATATATATATATATATATATATATATATATATATATATATATATATATAGATAGATAGATAGATAGATACATGATCTTCTCAAAAAATTAGCATATTGTGATAAATTTCATTATTTTCTGTAATATACTGAGAAATATTAGACTTTCATATATTTTAGATTCAAATACACACAACTGAAGTAGTTCAAGCCTTTTATTGTTTTAATATTGATGATTTTGGCATACAGCTCATGAAAACCCAAATTTCCTATCTCAAAAAATTAGCATATTTCATCCGACCAATAAAAGAAAAGTGTTTTTAAAACAAAAAAAGTCAACCTTCAAATAATTATGTTCAGTTATGCACTCAATACTTGGTCGGAAATCCTTTTGCAGAAATGACTGCTTCAATGCGGCGTGGCATGGAGGCAATCAGCCTGTGGCACTGCTCAGGTGTTATGGAGGCCCAGGATGCTTCAATAGCGGCCTTACGCTCATCCAGAGTGTTGGGTCTTGCGTCTCTCAACTTTCTCTTCACAATATCCCACAGATTCTCTATGGCAGGGGTCTCAAACTCGCGGCCCGCGGGCTCAATACAATATTTTGTGTCCCGCGCCGGCAAAAGCTTCCTTATAGTTCGCTTCAGTGCTCCCAAGTAATCCGCCACATCCCCGCCGCTAAACGAGGGCTGCAGAGCCCCCAAATCGCCCGTGGGGGCAATCCGCCGGCATTTCCTGGAAGGGGCAGAGCTTTCAGCTTCAGCTCTGCCCCTCCTGACGTCAATCGCCGCACGGATCGCCGCCTCTCCCCATTCCTCTCTGTGAAAGAAGAGTGAGAGGGGCTGGCAGAGGCGGCGATGCGCCGCGATTGACATCAGGAGGGGCAGAGCTGAAGCTGAAAGCTCTGCCCCTTTCAGGAAATGCCAGCGAGATGCCCCTTGGGCAATTTGGGGGCTCTGCAGCTCTCGTTTTGCGGCCGGGACATGGTGGATTACTTGTAATGGGAGCACTGAAGCGAACTATAAGGTAAAATAGGCAAAATAGTTCGCTTCAGTGTGAATTTGATTTTGAAATAAAAATCAATGCAAGGGGGGGGGGGGGGGGAGGGGGTATGGGATCTGCTGATTGTGAAATCCCTTATGCGGCCCAGCCTCATCCTGACTTTGCCTCCCACGGCCCCCAGGTAAACTGAGTTTGAGACACCTGCTCTATGGGGTTCAGGTCAGGAGATTTGGCAGGCCAATTGAGCACAGTAATACCATGGTCAGTAAACCATTTACCAGTGGTTTTGGCACTGTGAGCAGGTGCCAGGTCGTGCTGAAAAATGAAATCTTCATCTCCATAAAGCAGTGTATACATAGGTGCCAGAGATCCAAACCTGGATAAAGTGATATTCCACTCTAAAGGTGGCCATACACTTGTTAGATTAGCAGCAGATAGATCATCAGATAGATTTCTGATCTATCTGATGTGTTTAGAAACATTTTTTACTAGGAACAGATTTCCAATAGATTTCAGTTTAAAAATCGATCTGATGGCATTTTTTTGCCATCGGATTTCCATTAGGGCCAATGCAAAATGATAAGCAATCTCAACAGATCGACCTAGATTTTCCAGCCTGCCAGATCGATTGAAATCGATCGAAATCGGTCGACTGGTCAATCGATTTGCAATCGACCAATCGATCGATCGATTTTGATCGATCTATCGGCCAGACATCGGCTGAGTGTATGGGCTCCTTTAGTGTAATGATCGCTGCCTGCAAGTCACACCCTACCTTGGCCCCAGGTCCAACCTATAGTATAGTATTCACAAATGAGCGGTGCTGTCCTGCACAGGTGCGGCTGCATTGTAGACCTGACTCCAACAACAAAAGCTGGGTCTACAATGTAGACAGGTCATACGCAGTACAGTGTGGTTCGCTTGTTTACAATGTCACCACTGTCACAAAAGACCAAGGGGCCTCGGTGGTGAGAGCTACAGAACAGCACATCCCTGCTAGGGATAGCCTAAGCACCTGTAGGGTGTTCCATGGGTAATGGTTATTTACTTTTGAAAGTATGTACATGTATCCTTGAAGGTGGTGATAGTAATAGATCATGGATTGCAGTTACAAGACCAGACAGTCTTTGGGCTGACCTGCCACTGTGCAGACGTAAAGAGGAGCTGTAGTGAAAATAACATAATGAATAAAATTGCTTGTTTTTTTACAATTTTCATTTATAGATTACTTAGTCAGCGTTTGCCCATTGTAAAATCTTTACTCTCCTTGATTTACATCCTGACATTCATCACATGGTGACATCTTTAGTTCTGCCAGGTGATCTGTACGAAATGTTCGTTTACTGAGGGTTCTGTGCAAAGAGGGAAACATTGCTTGCTTGGCAGTTGGAAAAAGTTATTCCCATAACGCAATGAGGTTCACAGACAGCAAACTGTCAGGACCATGGGCATGACAGTATACTATGGGAGGGGTTTCATAACAACCCCACCAATGAGTTATTTGAGAAAAAGTAAAGATTTCTCATGGGAAAGGGAGTATCGGCTACTGATTGGGATGAAGTTCAGTGTTGGGTTAGAGTTCCCCTTTAAACTGTATATGCAGGCACTTCAACTGTTGCCAATAGGGAATCAGGACTCCTGGACAGTTCTGGCTATGAGCTCATATAGTTGCATCCCTTAGCTATGGCTGAGCATGACGTACTGTTGCTATGGAGAAGAGAGGAGGGACAACAAGATGGCTTCTGGCATTTGGAGTATGAAGCAGAACAATGCACTCAGCTGTTGCGATCACTTGAAGACCCAGTGGGTCCGATCTTTAAGCACTCTCGGGGAAAACCTGCTAGATTCTTAAGCCTCCTGGCGGTACGCAGTTTTTGAGGCTGCGTCCGCGGGAGGGATTTTTTAAATTAAATATATTTTATCCGTTGTAGCTAGCACTAGGCTAGCTACCATTGTTCACCAAGTCCCCCTGCACCCTTCTGATCCCCCCTATCGCCGCAGCTATACTTTACCTAGCCGTGATCCCGCGAGAGCCGCAGCCTCCCCAATGTGCTTCAGTCGTCGCTATGGCGACGATCAGACATGACGTCTGACGTCATCAACGTCATGCTCAGGCCCGATCCTCCCCATAGCGAAGCCTGGCGCTGATTGGAGAGGCTGCGCCATCGCGGGATCCCTGGGGGGTATGTGTAATGGCAGTGATCGGGGGGGGGGGGATCAGTAGAGAGTGGAGGGACTTGGGGGGCAATGGTAGCTAGCGAACTGCTAGCTACAACAGATAAAACAATTTTATTTAAAAAAAAACCTCCGGGGGCAGAGAAATTCTCTGCGGCGGCTTCCCCGAGTGTAGGTTGGAGTTACCACCAGGAGGGTTAAGGCTGCCATACACTGGTCGATTGCCTCCAGATCAACCAACAGATAGATCCCTCTCTGATCAAACTTGATCAGAGAGGGATCTATTGGCTGCCCATACACTGCATACAGATTTTGAATCGATTTCAGCATGAAATCAATACCCAAACTGTGGAGGTGCTGCTGCCGCTTGCCTTGCCGCTCCAATGATATTACCTGTTCCCCGCCGCAAGTCCCCGGGTCCCTGCAGCCTCTTACTTCTTACAGCGTCCTCCTCCATTCTCCCCTTCACTTTGTATCCTGTCCTGTGACAATTGTAAGTTAAAACAGTAGAGGGCGCTTTGCCTTTTTACAGGACGGGACAGGAGGTGAAGCGAAGATGAAGACACAGGAAGAAGTGAGAGACTGCAGGGACCTGGGGACTCACGCAGGCGGACAGGAGATATTACTGCTGCGTTGGTTGTCGCCCTATCGAACACCGCTAACGATCCGATTTCGGATGGAGATCGGTCGATCGGTCAACATCTGCGTTAACGATTTCACAGCAGATTTGATCACAGTGATTGAATCTGCTGTATTTCGACATAGTGTATAGGTACCTTTAGTGGAGACGGTCCTGAAGGGCCAACCTGGCAGAGTTCAGTCTAGTAGGTTACAGGGCTTTAGTCACTAAAATTATATATCATTTTCTGCTGCAGCAGTTCTAACTAACAATGTTTTAAAGAGAATCTGTATTGTTAAAATCGCACAAAAGTAAACATACCAGTGTGTTAGGGGACATCTCCTATTACCCTCTGTCACAATTTCGCCGCTCCTCGCCGCATTAAAAGTGGTTAAAAACAGTTTTAAAAAGTTTGTTTATAAACAAACAAAATGGCCACCAAAACAGGAAGTAGGTTGATGTACAGTATGTCCACACATAGAAAATACATCCGTACACAAGCAGGCTGTATACACCCTTTCTTTTGAATCTCAAGAGATCATTTGTGTGTTTCTTTCCCCCTGCAGTTCTCATGCACTGAAGTTTCAGGCTGCTCGTTTTTTCTTGCAAACAGCTTTGCCTTTGTCTGTAATTCCTCAGTATGTGAAAGCCCAGCCAGCTCAGAGGACGATTTATCCAGCTTGTAAAAGATAAGAGAGAAGAGAGAAGCTGCCCTAATCTAAATAATACACAGGCAGTGTGCATAGAGGGACCTGGAAGGGGGAGTTCATAGCAGAACCACAACACTGAGCCTTCCAGACACAGGCTGACAAGTCTGACAGGGGAAAGATACATTGATTTATTACAGAGACGGTGATAGTAGAAAGTGCTGCAGTAAGCCAGAACACATTAGAATAGCTTTTGGAACTTGTAGGATGATAAAAAAGAGGATGCAATTTTTGTTACGGAGTCTCTTTAAGAAGAAATGTTTTGCTCATGTATGTAGCAATCAATGGAAACAGTCCAATCAATGTCAGCTGACGATTCTATGGGTACACAACACTGTGGCTAAGTTGTGTAAACCACATATATGGAAACCAGCTGTCAGTGGTTATGAAACCACAAAACCAGAAATGTAGGTGCTCATCATATAACTTTAGACTTTACTGCAGAAAAATACCACTGAGGTTCATATTTTTATAGTTGCTAATAATAGTAATCCTAAAACTTGTGTAGTCCTGTCGGACTCATAGCACTAACAGCATGCTCAGTAGGCCACCCTGCGGTGCTAGAGAGTCTTGACAAAGGACTCCTTACTGAATAGGTGCAGGCTTACTGAACAGTAAGAGTAACTGAACAGTTCTGTACAGTAAACAGCAAGAAACAGCATAACTATCACTGATAATTAATTGGAGCTCATGAATTCTAGTTGGTTGTTAGTGTTTGAATTTGAGATCCTGCATTTGGAAACCCGAATCATGCCGAACATGGCACTTCAGCACTCTGGAGCTAGTGGACAGGGTCACGTGTAGGTCACTTACACCACACCCCACTACATGTGACTGTGATGCTTCCTCTTGAAGCGGCCACAACCCCGTAACCCCGCCCACAATCTCAGGTGATGAAGTAAGGTATTTGGCATAATTCAGGTTTCTGAACGCACAATCCTGAGTTTGAACACTAACACTACTGAAAGAAATGGTGTGTGGACCAGTGGAGTCGGGAAGACTGTCCAGAGGAAACAAAAACGAGACAGAGACACCAGGAGCCCCTGATAGCGCAGCATATCAAGGCTATGAGCCAAATAAGAATATAAAATATTTTCACAAGTGTGGGTTGCAAGGATAGACAATTTTGTGGGATAAACAATCTTGAGGAGGTGTGTTTTGAAGGCTTGTTTTAAGGTATTGTGAGCGATCCTCAGTAGTGGTGTAAAGGAGTTCCAGAGAGTGGGGGCAACTCTATAGAGGTCCTGCAGTTGCGCAAAGGACTAAGAAAAGTGCAGGGAAGTCAGGCGCAGGTCATGTGGTTTGGTCCCACCCCTCTAGCTCCTCCCACCATCAAGTACACAGAAATACCACCTGGACAAGGTCATCTTTCCCTTTTTAGCTTTTGCTTTAGCATTAATTCTGCTGCAGGTAATAAAAGTTTCTCCAAACTCAGTTTGACATGAACAGAGGCAAGAGCGAACATTTCTCCTGTAAACTGGCTCTATTAAGTAGGAATTAATGAGGGGTGACGAGAAAATCAATTCTTTTTAGTCTAATTAGAGGGCAAAAACGTCTCTGAATTGTTTAATCAATTCACTACGGCCATTTAGATTATCACTGACATACGCTTTAACTTCCTATAGAAACAACCATAAGAATTGCCAGTGTCTGCAGCTGATAGAGTTGTATAGAAGAATACATTTGTTAGCATTTTTAGCAGCTAAAGTGTACCCGAGGAGGCGCTCGGGGGGAGGGTGTTGCAGATAGGACACTAAGGCATATTTCCAGGTCCGTGTCCTGCCTCTGTGCCCCTTATGCGCCGCTCCCTGCCCCTCCTGCGCGGCAATGTCACCCCCACTGCAATTACCGACATGCAGCTTGTCGGCAATCTCCAGGGGAAGGGGCGTCCCGTGCAGGAGAGGCACTCTTGCAAAGTACCCAATGGGTTCGTTCCTAATTTACAAAAATACCCACATTGGCTTCTCTTTAAAGTCAGTGGGATGATTTACTGAAATATACGCAGCAAACAACACTGTAGTTAGATAGTAGCCACATTACATATGCAATCATGAGTAGATAAGCTGTTCTCATGTAAATTCTGCTGCACCTGATGGAAGGTGACTGGGTTGAAGCTTCCCAAGTCAATGAGTTGTTATTAGTTCCAGCTGCGGCATTGTTTCTGTAGTAAATCGGCTCTTGATGTGGACTGTGAGCAGGTGGACTGCAGGTGGAGCTCTTTCCACCATACAATAGTGAGATATTTCACTTTGCTCAAGCAACGGATTTAGGATTTTTTTGCCCATGCACTACAGGAGTGTATACTCTAATAATTAGTACTGTGTATGTGTGACCTTGTAAGGGTAGGTGGGTGGAGTTTTACTCCAGTACTATAATTCCCCATCAGGTCTACTTCTGATATGGCATGTTGTGATTGGCTCATAGGCCCTTGTTGATTGCGATTGGTCATTGAATTATATACAAGTGAAGCCTCACAGTCTTAACTTTCAGAGCAGTTCAGTAAGTTTGAAAAGAGCTATGGAGCTTGAAACGGTTGTTTGTCGCTGTGTCACTGCTTGCCTGTTTCATTGATGTGATCAATAAAAGAGCTTTATGATCATCTGCGGTGCTTGTCCTGCATTCCATTGGTGACATTACGGTCTAGAGTGACACAGTGACCATTGACTTGGGCACGCTGACCTGTCTCTACAACATGGGTGCTTCGCCAATCTAGTATTGATTAAAGGACATGTGAAGCAAAAAAATAAATAAATGATGTTTTTATACCATCCATATGTAGAGGGAAGGCTCTGGATACCATAGATCCTACCTCACTCTGTCCTGTTGTTCCTGCGCCGTCCCGGTGGAAGCTGACCTGCTAGGCAGAATAGCTCTTCGGCACTCCTCACGCAGCCTTCGGAACTACTTGCTTCCCCTTATAGTTTTGGAGACGAGTGCATTCATACAGTGTGCCGAGTCCGGGCTAGAGCATGTGCAGTAGGGATGGGCCCGTCTTCAGGATAAATAGGGGATGTGAGTACTGTTAAGAAGGCTGCACACGCAGTGCCAAAGACCTAGAAGAACAGGCAGCTTTCACCAGGGACGGTGCAAGAATGACAAGACAAGGACCTGGATTCTATGGTATCCACTGTCTTCTCTTTATTATGTAAAAAAAACCTAATTTAATTTTTCACTTCAGATTTGCTTTAATGTTGGATTTCACATACAAAAATGGGGGCAACCTTTTTACAGTAGCATGCCCACTTAAAGTTACGGAGGTTGTTTTCACAGCTCAACACAGCTCTGATTTCTTTGTCAATAACTTTATCACTACTTATCACACATACATTATCTATATGTTGTTTTTTCAGAAATCTCCTGACCTGAACCCCATAGAGAATCTGTGGGGTATTGTGAAGAGAAAGTTGAGAGACGCAAGACCCAACACTCCGGATGAGCTTAAGGCCGCTATCGAAGCATCCTGGGCCTCCATAACACCTGAGCAGTGCCACAGGCTGATTGCCTCCATGCAACGCCACATTGAAGCAGTCATTTCTGCAAAAGGATTCCCGACCAAGTATTGAGTGCATAACTGAACATAATTATTTGAAGGTTGACTTTTTTTGTTTTAAAAACACCTTTCTTTTATTGGTCGGATGAAATATGCTAATTTTTTAAAATAGGAAATTTGGGTTTTCATGAGCTGTATGCCAAAATCATCAATATTAAAACAATAAAAGGCTTGAACTACTTCAGTTGTGTGTAATGAATGTAAAATATATGAAAGTCTAATGTTTATCAGTACATTACAGAAAATAATGAACTTTATCACAATATGCTAATTTTTTGAAAAGATCCTGTATATGAGATGAAATGTGGGTTCCTTACTAATGGACACCTTACATGTGTTATATAGTCAATTCTTCCCCCTCATTTTTTTAATCCCTCCTGGCTTATTAGGTAAGAATATTTATCATTACATATAACATACAAATGAGACTTTCCAGACTACAGAAAGACATGCAACGATAGTACTTCTCAGTCAGTCACATGGCTGATAATGTAAATACAAAATAAGCGGAAATAAACAACTATATCCACAAGTAGTAACAGGTAATAACATCAGCTAGAAGCTGTCACGGTGTGGATAAAGGTGTGAAGTATTTATGACAGGCTGTGCATGTTCACTGACTTCAGGGTCAAAGTCTGCACATGGCAGGCTGAATGAGAAGGCTGGGAAGATAAACATCATCATGTGTGCTCTCTGTCCCTACACCCACATCCCTGACGTGGGATTCTGAAAACCATAACTGACAGCAAGTAACACGGGAACAGAAACTAGGCCAAGACTGCAGAGGAGCTGCAGCCAACATCCATAACAACTGAATTATTTTGCACTTCAAATTTCAAGAACATTTAACTATAAAAAAAACACCTTTCTGTGCAGAATATCTGGATACAGAGATGTTGCCACTGCCGTCTTAAAGGACAGGTCCAAGTAAAAAAAAAAAATAAATAAAGCGCAAGATCTACTTATCTGGGGTTTCCTCCAGCCCCTGGCAGCCAATCTGTCCCTTGCTGCTGCTGCAGTGTCCCGGGGTCCCCTCTGTTGCAGATGCCGACCTCAGCAGGTAGGCATCTTCTGTGCCTGCGCAAGCACCACTCACGATCGCACTCACGTGGCCTGGAGCGTTCTATGCAGGCACATATCTACTGTGTCTGCAGAACGCTCCCGGCCACTGAATCGCGACTGCGAGCCTGGCGACATTGGCATCTGCAACGGAGGATATCCCAGGACACTGGAGCTGCGGTGAGGGACAGATAGGCTGCCAGGGGCTGGAGGAAGCCTTGGGTAAGTAGACCTGGGTACATTTTTTTTTTTTACTCAGATGTGTCCTTTAAGCCTCTTACACATTTATGAGTACTGTCGCCTGCATCGATCCCTAGGGTGACAGGAGTGAGTACTGTACAGACGCAATGCTATGAAGGGGGAAGGAGGGACAAATGCGCAATGCACGATGGAGTGGAAGAGAATAACAGACCTGGCCTGCACTCAGACAAGATGATCTAGAGGGCTGCAACCGTTGCCGACACATGCTAGATTCTTGGCATAGGCAGGCCAGACCAGCCGCTTCAGCCGAGAACCATTTACTGTGTGTGCATGAAGCCTTAAGTCTACACAGGCAGTTGCGAACAATAGTGTTCTCCTGTCTACCAAAGGAAGCAAGGAAGTACAGATGAGACAGAGCCTCTAGAGTTGGAAGTGGGGCTTCCAACATCATAGCCATAATAAACTTCCAGTTTATATCTACATACACATAGACATAACTCCAACTTGGCCAAAAATTGAGCATGTGGCTCCTTCCAGTTCAATCTCTCATTGTTCAGGTGCTAGTGCCACAAAAGTAGCAGTGCTGGATTCTATTCCTTTCCCCATGTGCAGATGGCAGGGGAATCGTCCAGTTGGCTGGCAGTTGCAGAAAATCCTCTTGCATGCAATTACATCATCACATATTTGCACAAGGGACATGGGATGGACAAGTAGATTGAGGGTACCGCAGAGAACCCCAGGACAGTAATGAGTAGTGGGCATCAGCAAGGCAAGGACAGTACAGCTACTCAGGTTAAGCCAGAGCGAGGTGACAGGTACCCTTTAATGCTGAACAATCTCTTTTTAGGCATTCACTACCTTTAACACACAAGCTATGATCAATTATTTTTAAAGAGGACCTGAATTTTGCACAGCACACAATGAAAAGTCTTTGCTCCACATATAGTTGAATAAATCCACTGCTTGTTGCTCTGTGTCTATTTATTCAGATCAATGTATTTAAATTAGTTCTTATCAGGAGCTGTGTACAGACTGCAGGACCTCTGCTGAGGCAGCGCTCCTCATACAGTAAACACTGAGGCTTAACCCTTTCAGTGCTCACTGCAAAGTGAAACCTTGTTAAAAACCTCACTTTTTTAGGATTTTCACAAACTGTAATGAAGAAATGTGTTTTTTTTTCCATAAATATTGTCATGCTAATCTTTTAGAGCAAAGAGGACGTTCTGAGTTTAGTTCAACTTTAAACTACCTAAAAAAGCAGTGTTTATTTACCAAGAGGAGTCCTGACACAATAAAGTTCACTCTATTTTAAGAGGTCAGTGGATTTCACTCTCTTCTTGGGTGTCACTTAGTGATGAATGTAGAAATGAGAATATCTGTTATAGTTACATTCTGAGAAGAGTTACATTATATATATATTGTAATAAGGAAGGTCTCAGCTTGCAGGTAATGGACAATGAAGCTGGAGTGTTTGGTTACTGCAGAATCGGGTGAAACTGAGAGGCATCCCAGGAATGGATGTTTCATGTGAGGCAACTGGGCGACTCACATATAAAGTATGCAGAAACTTAACATTTACAGAAAATAATATTCTGAACGTCACACTAGATGTCTGCACTGTCACACGGAAGCCTATTTCCCTTGCGGTATTAAGTTACTTCATAGTATAGGAATGATTCTTGGTGTAAATCACAACTGAAAACTGTTTAATCTATGATTTTGAAGGATTAGCCCATCTACATGTTACAAGCCTGAGCATATATTGGAATGTTAAATCACACACCAATTTCTTATATGTCCAAACATCCCTTGTGGACTCATGTGATGAGATCTCTGCGTGAGTTCCCAGCTCCACCCATCAGAGCTATTACACAGCTAACGAGAGGGGTCAGATGCTAAACTAATCACTATTTAAGAACACCTGAACTGACATGTGACATGATGAGATAAACAAGGTACGCATAGTACTAAGCTGAGGACCAGTTTATGCTCTTCCTGCAAACAAACATTTGGCATTGGTTCCTTTGAGTCAGGGCTGTGGAGCCAGTACAAAAATCACCCGACTCCTCAGCTTATGAAACCTCCAACTCCAGGTGTCCAAAATTGCTCCGCATCCTTGACTCCGACTCCTTAACCTAATACTTACCAGGGCTGTGGAGATGGTACAAAAATCATCCAATTCCTCAGTTTATGAAACCTCCGACTCCAGGAACCCAAAAGTTGCTCCATCTCCTCGACTCCGACTCCACAGCCCTGGTTTTAGTGGCCAGGCCTCTTCCTGGCTTTGCCCACACGCACCTGTGCCAGGCATGTGATCATATGAAGTTATATGATCACCCTGAAAGGAACTGTCAAACATGGCAGGACTTGGTGAGAGCCAGAAGGAGGCCCGGCATTCAAACAGGATCGGAAAGCAGCGCTGCCGCCAGCTCAGGACTTTAGGACATTTGGGACGTCTCTGCCCCATCTGCGCACTTGTTTTGAGAGGAATAACTAGATGGGAGTATCACCTGCGACTGCAGAGGGACCCAGAGCTTTGGGGGCCCCAACTACTAACCTTCAGGTCTGGTATTTTTGTGGCTAAACTTGTTATGGGTGTGAAAATGTTAAGATTATAATGACCTTATCCCAACGAAACTGGCTTGATTTCAGACAGATCTCTCCGCTGGAGGAACTGTGGTGATAATGGTATGCTCCCACATGGCCTATGGTTTTGTCCTATAATCAGACCACTGTGGGTAAACGTGCAAAGAATCCTTAACTTCCTGCCTTCGAAACTGGGCCCACTTCATCCAGGTTTAGCCATTCTGCATCTTAATTCCCACCTCATCCCGTGGCCTGACAGATTCATAATTGCACATGTGTTGATAGCAACAAGACAAGAAATCGCATCATGCTGGAAATCTATGTATATGTTACGGCCAGAACCCGAAGTTTGGCCACTTTGCGTTGTGGCTGGCCACTTTGGGTTCTGGCCGGTCAATGTGCGAAGTGGCCGTGGCGCTGAGGCCAATGCCCAAAATGAGCTGAATCCTGGCGGCTCCGATCATTTTCCCCGGTGCTGGCTCCGCCCCCCACCTCCTTGCTATTGGCTTTCAGTCAGCCGGAGACACACGTGTCCCCCCCCCTACCCCGAGTCGTTCGTGGCTGCAGGAAAGCAGAGTGGGGAGCGCTGCAGACATTGCTTATGTCAGCACCCGCTCTGCAGGGACGAACGAATTCCTGCTTTCCTGACTCTGCCTTCCTGCAGCCGCGAACGACTCTGAGGAGGGAAGGACGCATGTGTCCCCCGGCTGTCAGAAGCTGATAGCAGGGAGGCGGGGGCGGAGCCAGTGCCGGGAAAAATGATCGGAGCCACCAGGATTTGGCTCATTTCGGACATTGGCCGCAGTGCCGCGGCCACTTCGCACATTGACCGGCCAGAACCCGAAGTGGCCAGCCACAACGCGAAGTGGCCAAACTTTGGGTTCTGGCCGTAACATATATACCCAAGGTTCACTCCATCCTCTCTAGAGTTGATTTTCATTTGCATGCTAAAAAACTTTTAGCCTCTAGAGCCGGCAACGCAGTTGCCTTTGCTAAAAATGTCCAAAATTGGCTTACGATCTACCCTCAATCTTCAATACTGAGCACTAACAGCATTAAGATCCCCTCCTATTCCCCCTGTATCTTCTTCTCCAAATGGCCATGAAAGGCACCGTGGTGGGGGCAAGCAAAGGGGTGTGAACATTGGGGGGGCATTAGAGCTTTCCTGGAAGCCCCCCCGAATTTTAGTTATGCCACTGAATGGTATACTCTGAATTTGGGGGTTATGCTGTTAGCTGTTCTTCAAAGGAGGCATAGTAATGGAGGTTGCAAGGTACACAGATATTGTGCCAAAGGTACTGTTTTTGTATACATCTTTGTGAGACCTTGAACTTAAAAAGAGAGCTCCAAACTTTGCAAAGCTTAAAGCCTTACGAGTTCTAAAACTGTCTCTGCATACTCAAGTGTATGTGAGTGCAGTGATCTGGACCTTCGATTGGACTTTTTTTTTCTTTTTTTTTTTTACTCACTGTGTAAGCTTTGCTTTTGCTGCTGAGAATCTTTGATATTCCAAAATCCCCAATCTTGACAACCATCTGATGCTTTTCCAGCAGGATGTTCTGGGTTTTCAAGTCCCGGTGGAGAATGAGCTTGTTGTGCACATGGTGGAGAGCGAGGAGGATCTGGACGAAGAAGTGTAGGATGGTATCTTCATCAAGAAGGGAGTTACACCGTTTCTGGATGAAATCTGCTAAGGTGCCACCTGTAAATCAAAACTGAGTTTATTATTTATATCCCTGTTTGGAAGGCAATGCCAATTAACAGAGTACAGAGCTGTTCACATCACTCCCTGGGCCCAAAGGAGCTTACAATCTTATATCCCTCCCTACTAGAACTACACAAGCAAATGCTCTCTAAAGCCAGTTTGGTAAGATGTCAATGAACCCAAGAAAGAAACAGAGTGAAGAGATGCACAGACTGTACAATCTAGACTACCTGCTGGACTATAAAGGTAGGACGGCTGTGGTTTGCTGAGTGTTTTGAACAGTAGTTTATTTTAGAGTGAAACTCCCACAAAACTTTTTTTTCGGTTTTGTTTTGGCAGGAGAGAACTGCTGATCAATATTAGTCATTTATGAACTGTCGTTTTGGCAACAGTTAGTAACCATCTAATACAAAAGAAGTTGACTTGTCCTTTTGAGCTGTTCTCAGAGCACAAAATAACTTCCCACAGGCATAGTAAATAAGGGGAAGAGAAAGATGTTCAGACAAGACATAATACTTGGAGGGGAAGACAGTCTATCTGTCTAACCTGCACTTAAGGCAATGTGGGCAGTGACTACGGTCAAGCAAGCAGCAAGACATAGTGCACCAAGGCTCTGTTCACATTATGGAACATAAGCAATTCACTTTTTCTCCTAAATTTTCTCCTAGGTTTTTACTGTCGGGCATAAAATCCAGGGCTGTGGAGTCGGTCCAAAAATCCACCGACTCCGACTCCTCAGTTTAGGATTCCACCGACTCCGACTCCTCTAATTTGCATATTACAATTTTGTTGATTAACAGTATGTAACGTGAAATTCGTCTCTTAACTGCCAACGCTTAGGAATTTTACAAGACAACTGAAGTGAGAAGGATATGTAGACTACTATATTTATTCCCTTTAGACTAAAACTAGTCCTTGGTAAGAGTACTTGTAAAAGGTACAGACCGGAATAAAGAACATCTATCAGGCCCTAGGCAATGTAACTGTGGGTACATGTAAGAGTGATGTGCAGGTACTCTGCAGGGGAATGAGGAGATTCTTCCTCTATTACACATTCTTCATGCACAATCTGAACCAGGTTTATGGGCGATAGATAACACCTCTGTGTTCAGTGTGCACAACAGTCTCAGTGGATTCCCTGCAGCTCTGTGGGGAGAGCATATGTAGAGTATAGTACTACTGTGTAACAAAGTAAACCTGAGACAGATGAAATTAAAGTTTTATACATACCTGGGGCTTCCTCCAGCCCCCTTCAGGCTAATCAGTCCCTCGCTGTCCACCTCCGCCACCTGGATCTTCTGCTATAAGTCCAGGTACTTGAGCCAGTTTGGTGTAGTGTGCATGCACACACTCCGCCGCCAGGAGCATACTACACCTGTGCAGCACTATTGTGCAGGTGCAGAACGCTCCTGGCTGTGGAAGCGGCACGCAGCCGGACTGCGCTGACTGGCTGAATTACCTGGACTCATAGCAGAAGATCCAGGTGGCGGAGGAGGACAGCGAAGGACCGAATGGCCTGAAGGGGGCTGAAGGAAGCCCCAGGTATGTATAAAGCTTTTCTTTTAATTCGCCTCAGGTACCCTTTAATTCATAGTCACCAAACCAAATTTTAACAACATATCAATTTATTTGATTTCATAAGCAAAGAGAGTGCATACATTTGCATAAACCAGCATCAATGCAGAATTATTTCCATCTCATTGACCATCTCTATTAGTGACACGGCTACACATCAGGCTTTATTCTTACAGCATAGATGTTATTTAGTATATATAAGAGATTCCTGTGTACACATCATATATACAGTCACAATCAGATATGTATATCTGACTTTAAAAATACGGGGACTGCTTTATTGAAGCAGCACAAGTAACTCATTTTCATTGGTTTATTTCATTTTTGTGGACTAAACACAGCTATTACTGTATATATACATTATTTTTAATGACTATTATCTGAGAAATAGAACATTTTATCATATTTTCTATTTTAATTACAGTTAAAAATTCATTAGGAGTCGGAGTCGGTGCATTTTTTCCCCGACTCCGACTCCAGGCACGCAAAATTGCTCCTTCTCCGACTCCACGACTCCGACTCCACAGCCCTGATAAAATCAAAAATCAATTCTTTATTTTTATCTGGTAAACAAGTAATAAGGATGCTAATCAGGCATTCCAAAAGTTAAAATCACTATTACTTTTCTTGTTGATAAATTATCATTCCCCAGTTTACATGACTCTTATTTGGTACACAGAAGATTTGGTACACAAAAGAGAAGTTGCAGGGCATGCTGGGTTGTCTTTTTTTTGCTTCTCTACTTCCCCTCAGACGTAACTAATGCACTCTGATTGGCTGAAGCCTCTTTCCCTCCTGTTTTCCCCTCCCACGCCTCTGTTCCTCTCTGATTGGCCAAAATTTCTCAGGCTGAAACAATGCACTTTCTATAGTGAAGGGCGGGCAAATCAGGCAGAGGAGACTAAAGGCGGATATTACATCATGACTGGCTTCAAAATAGCCACAGTAAATATGGAAACTGTCTAGAATAGTATTCTCTACTTTTCCTTTATTAAATTCACAGGAATCATAACGTGGACAGTGCAATACAACTGTTATGTACTGTAAGTAGAGCAAGTATTTATCTACTTATTTGTTTTTTTTTTCCTGAGATAGTATGGCTGACAGCTCCTCTTTAAGTTACCAGTCAGCAAGAAAATACTAAGAGTAATTAAGATTCGACTTTTTCCCTTACTTTTTGGTACTTTTTCCATTGCAAAGTTCTGAAAAGTTATTTTAAAGAGAAGATGAAAAATGATCTCCTAGGAGAAAACTCAGGAGAAAAAAGTAATTGCATATGGGACTATGTCCACTGGCGAGAACTTTTGACAGACCAAGCAGCAGACAGAGTGGATAGGTCCAGGACTACAATGTTTTTCTATGGGCCAGTTCACACTGACCCATTCCGTTTGAGTCCGTTGCAGTCTACTGCGGAAAAATCCAACCTGCACACATTTTCTGAGGACAGCATACTGTGTTGCCATTCATTTAATGGATAGCACAACTCAGCGGCCCCTGCAACTGGCTCTGGAGCATTACAGTGCATCCATCAGTTTAGGTACGGTAGCATTCCAGCATAGTGTTAGCGCACAATAACATAGCTATCTATTCATTGAAACCTCAGTATATAATGGGAGCAATTCTGATAACAACAGTGGACTGACTTTCAGCCTTGCCCCCAGTGGCGTAACTACAAATCACGGGGGGGGGGGGGGGGGGGGCAGCAAAACTTTGATTGGGCCCCACAATGCTCACACCTTTCCCTTGCATAACGCTGGTGACCCTTATAGCCAGGGGGCCTAAGTTGCAAGGGTCATCAAACAAGTGTAGACATCATAATCATCACACCCATAACCAGTGCAGCCACACACCAGATGTGAAAGATGGACCCCTTTATCAGTGGAAGTGAAGTAGTAGTTGGGGCCACCCTGCAGTGGCAGGGGATGCTCCCTTGTAGTTGCGCCCCTGGTAGCCACATGGAAAGCGATAATGTCTTATTACTGCATACCTGTGCCAGATTTACCATAAGGCACAGTAGGCACGTGCCTACAGGCGCCTGATGATGAAAAGGCGGGCCACTCCCTCCTTCCCTTTGCAGAGTCCTGATGAATGTAAATGAGAGGTTACTCACCGTGCTCTCAGCATTCCACTGGCGAGATCTCACTTCAGTCAAGGGCACCTCTAGCTACCTAATACTGTGGGTACATCTGGCTACCCAATACTATGGGGCACCTGTAGCTACTTAGCATTAGGTAGCCAGAAGTACCCTCAATATTAAGGGGCACCTGCAGCTACCTATGACAGGCAAAGGAAGTAAGGGAGAAGTGACAGCTGGGCCAGTCAGCCCACTTGTGGTGCAGTTTGGTGGGGTTTGTAAGTTCATGGAGGGTCTAGGGTGCCAGGGCATCTGTGCCTATGGGCTCCTGTAAGGTAAATCTGGGCCTGCTGTATACACTTCAATAATAATAATATTGATTATGTTTTTATAACACAAAAAGGTGGAGCAGTTGTTACTGGAACAAGCAAGGCCATGAGAGTGGCTCAGCTTTCATTTTGACGTCGCTGTTATTAATGGACCAGATAAAGCCACATTCCTATAATCGCTGAGGAATCTGTTTTATGAAACAATGACCGTCCTTATGTCAACAGCCTGAGTCATTCTGTTTCTGGCCTGAATTTACATAAGCAGCTGGTTTCGGTCCTGCTCTCAGGCCACAATAAAAGCAGCAATGTGGCACACAGAGAAGGAAAACAAACTTTCGGCTGGGTGTAACCAATGAAAGCAATACATAAAAGGCAGAGTTCACAAGAAGCATCTAAATGCATAGCTGGACTGCAAATAGGTGGACTGGTTTACCTGCCAAAGGATCTGTAATTGTGTCCAGCCTTTACATTTAGGGACATACTGCTGCCAAACTGCTCAGCCGGGCAGGTGACACCTCTGTTTTCTATTTCAAATCTGCAGCTTCCTGTGTCACTTAACTGCTGATTGGACAGTGAAGAGTGAGATCATGCTGACTATTTCCCTTGTGCGCAGGCAAGTGATACAGCAAGCTGCAAAGATGAGGCTGCATCCTACAATGCAATGCAGGCACCACAGTGGCCTATTCAGCGGCAATAATGCAGATTAGGACTTCAGAGGCTCAGTAAGTCAGACTTAAAGAAACACTATTTACGAAAGCCCACATTTTTTAAACACCCCTAAAGTAGTTCCTAGACAGAAGAATCACAGAGAATTTTTTATTTTAATAGTGATGTTCAGGGCCGGGCCGAGGCAGAGGCGAAAGAGGCTCCAGCCTCAGGGCCCAGTGTAGGAGGAGGTGCAGAACTCACTCAGCTATCATTCCCCTATTGTGTTTGCAGAGAGAAATAAGAAAAGGGGATACATTGCAGTGACTGCAAGCCAGATAATTAGAGATGAAGGTGTTGGGGGGGGGGGGGGGGGGGGCCTGGGATGCCTCTTAGTCTAATTGCAATCAGTGTGTGATGGCTGGGGTGGGAGGGATGGAGGGGTGCACTTTGGTGTCTCAGCCTTGGGTGCAGGAGGACCTTGTCCTGGCTTTGATGATGTTTCTGTAATACACATGTGTAAGTGGATGCTACCATCATAAGTGGCTCACTGATGCTGACAGAGTTTGGTACCAACCGTTAAATCAGTGTTTCTCAAAACTGTCCTCGTGACTCCCCAATGGTGCATGCTTTGTAGGCAGCCTCAGCTATGCACAGGTGGGGTAATTAGTGTCTCAGCTAGGTGGACTCCACGAAGCTGAGACACTAATTACCCCACTTGTGCATAGGTGAGGTTGCCTGTAAAACATGCACCATTGGGGAGTTACGAGGACAGGTTTGAGAAACACTAAATCATAGGTGAAGCCTTTGGAGGCTGTATAAATAAACTATCATGCAGATGCTGCTGACTATTGAGAGCCATGTATGCAGCATCCATTTACAGATACATGTTACAGAAACATCACTATTACAAAAAATACGCTGTGAACAATTATGCCATGTCATCCTAGCAAACAAAACAAAAAAGTGCAGAATCAGTGGATCTGTTAGAGGTCTGATGTTTGTAGGTAGCTTTGGAGAAACGTTTATGTAGCAGAAGCAATTAGGCACCTCCACACTTTAAGAGCAATTAGTTCACAGATAACATCAACAGTGAAACCTGTCACACAGGGAAAAACATTACTGATAACCATTTAGCTTTAGTTTTTTCTAGGAAAGAAAACTTAAAATGTGGTTCATCATCAACACACATTCCAGAGCCAGCAACGATGAAGGTAATGGGGGCTGATGACAAGCATTTCCAAAGAATAAAGGCATTCATAGGATGGCTACATAAAGTCAGACGTTTACACACACAGAGTGAATTCTTTAAAGAGGAACTTTAACCAAGGTTTGAACTTCATTCCAGTCAGTAGCTGAAACCTCCGTCCCCACGAGAAACCTTTACTTTTCAGGAATAGATCATCAGGGGGGTCTGTATGGCTGATATCGTGGTGAAACCCTCCCACAATGTGATGTCATGACCACGGTCCTGACAGTTTACTGTCTGTAAACCTCATAGCATTGTGGGAAATAACGGTTATTTCCAAGCAAGCAATATCTCCCTCTGTGCATAGAACTCACAGTATCGAACATTCCATACAGATCACCTGGCAGAACAAAAGATGCCACCACCAGTAATACATTTCAGAATGTAAATCAGGTAGAGGAAAGATTTTACAATGGGCAAACACTGACTAAATAATCTATAAATTAATATTATAAACAATAAGCAATGTTATTAATTATGTTATTTTCACTACAGTTCCTCTTCAAAGGGAATATACAGTACATACGGGATATACTGAAGTGCCTGTAAGTTGTTTTAATCTTTACCGGTATTTCTTCTTCCGGTTATTATTTTTATTATTACTTTAGCTGTATTGGATCACCTGGCAGTCAAATACACTTTTCTCAGCTTATTTAGCCATGCTCATGCACCTCTCATGCATAAGATGATGTCCGTGGGCCTTCTGCTAAGCATAAGCGCATCGTACTGAGCATGCACGAGCGCATGACCTGCACATGCCCAGTATGAGCAAACAGGTGTGCACAGAACCTTATCTCAGTGTAGGAGAGATTTCTTATACTGTACATGCACAGGTCATGTGCTCCCACATGCTCAATATGAAAGCACACTAGCAGCTGAATGGACATCCTTATACCTGTATAGGAGAGCGCTGCTAAGGAAGTCTTTTTACCTACATGCATGGAGGGCCAACCCAGAACTTATGATAGGGTTGGCACCATTTTATCCATGGCACCAAATCATTTTATTCTTATTTTATTTAAAGTGTACCTGAAGGGAAAACATACATACATATTGTCCCTCCGCCGGTGAGCTGGACACAGGGTGAGCAGAATGACAGTCAAATCCCCAACGGCGTTAAATACTATTCCCCTCCAACTCGTAGCAACTCATGGAGAGAGGTCATTCGGGGTCTGGGTATCGCTGGAATCCCGAATTACCCTTATGCACCCCACAGCCTATTACATTACTGCTATAGTGGCGCTCGGCACTGAGTGCCGTAACAACCTGCTTTGGAAAAGATGCCTTTCTGGAAAATTCAGAAGCTTTCTCCATCTTCCTCAAAACCCACCGAACCATCACTGGACCCCCTGAATCTATTCGGCAAGGGCTTTTTGAATTGGTTCACGCAGCCCCCCTCCCGTCCATGTATGAGTTCAATCACAGTGGGCAGACAGAAGACGGCCCATGTCTGTGCATTAGCAGGGAGCCATGCCTACACAGCTTTTTCCTCCTTCTTCTTCGCAGATGCATTCCGGTCTAAGAATGAGAATGCCATACTGCGCAGGCGCACTGACACAGTAGCACGGAGTCACTCGTGCACGGAGGAAAAAGCCATGCATGAGTGGCTCCATACTACTGTGCAGGTGCATCAGTGGGCATGTGCTTGTTCACAGGAGAGAGCGCCCCCGCTGAGAAAAAGAAGGTTCCAGCGACCATCGGTGGCATACAGGAGGATCGAAGAAGCCTCTTAGCTCTACCAAGGAAGTATCTGACTTTTTTCTTAACTTACAGGTTTGCTTTGAGAACAGAAGGCCTACTGATAGCGAAAGCCCCAAGAATAGTATTTTATCATTTCATTTTTATTGACTGTAGCACAATTCCAGCAGGTCACAAATTTAGATACACTTTGTTATTTGGGAGCATTAACTTTAAATTGTTTAACTTGAACCAAACTGGAATTTGTGGAATTTTGCGAATTCCTATAGGCAGAACTGACATAGCTGGGAAGGTACGTAGGCCTTCTTAATCATAGTGCTCTTTCAGTTCTGAACAATTTTCATTCGGATTGAGGTCACCACTTCGTACAAGGCCACTCCAATACCTCGGGCTTGTTGTCCTTAAAGGTAATATCCAATGAGTTTTTGTTTTTTGTACATCTACTTACCTGGGGATTCCTCAAGTCCCTGTGGCGCAGTACACTTGAGATTAAGTCAGTGTCACCGCGAGCGGCTCTTGCGCAGGTTCAGTAGATGCCGACTTTCCGAGGTCAGCATCTTGCACTGGAGGGGACCCACGGGCCACCGGTGGGAAGCAGTGGGGGCACAGGATGGCTGACAGATGATGGAGGAAACCCAGAGTAACTATATATATTTTTTTAAACACCTTGGATATTCCCTTTAAAGGGAACCAAGCACCCATTTTTTTTCCTGGTTTCTAAAAGATATAGGAGCTGCCATGTTTCCCCTTCCCCTCCTAGCTGCCCATTATTTATCCAGGAGATGGTGTGAAGATAGCATCTGTGACTTCTGTAAACTCTTTGTAGCACAGTGTTCATTCACCGATCAAAAAGGTTTTTTTGCACTAAATGGAACACAAAGTCCCGACCTGCTGAATTGTTACCAGAGAGAGTTTCCCATAAAAATCTATGATTGAAATGCATCTGCTCCAGACTCAAACAGGAAGAGAAAACGGAGCAGACACTGAACTGGTTCGATTCAATCCAAATGGGCTGTTTTGCGCCATTTCCAATGGGACCGAGCCTAAAGCAAGTCCAAGGGCAAGGGTAGTGTTAGGCTTACCTGTCAGGGGAAGCCACTGTACAGAACCAAAACTGCACTGTTATGAACATACAGCACCCCAAATCCAACTGTGCACTTGTTTGTTATGCAAGATAATAAGACAAAGTGCAGACATCAATGGTTGAAAAGCAGCTTATTGATGAGTCCTTCGTATCCTGCAGAATTCCCTAAGCAGCAGCTTCTCTGTCGCTAGCTAACTGCTTCTGTTGAAAGAACTGGAAATAGTTTGTATCTGCGTATTAATGGGAAGATAAAAGATTTGAAAGGCTGCAATGAGAACCACTTTGGCAAACACTTCTGAGACACTGGAAAGTGTTCTTGGAGTTTGATAAGTGGTACAGGGAGTGCACCCTAAGGAGCCTCTCTTTCACAATAAAGACTACAGTCCAGCTATGTCTTAACTACTTAACTGTTTTAAACCCAATGCCAGGCACAAAAGCTTCCCTGGTCGTAATTGGGCAAAATCACATGATGTCAAATAAATCAGTTTCCAAGTACCCCCCCCATTCCCTGGCTGCAGCGCAGAGTCCCCCGAATCTAAACTGTACAGTATTTGACCTTGTTAAAGTCTGGTTTCTGATTGGGCCAGGCCAGAACATTCACCTGTTTCTCTTTCAGCCTTTGTGTGGTCAATGTTACTTGCAGAGGGCAGAAGGGTTTACTCAAGAATTTGAAAGTATTTTGCCCTATCCATTTTTCCTTCAATCTTAAAAAGTCCCATACCCATTTCCTGCAGCAGAGAAACATCTCCACAGCAAGATACTACCACCTCCATGCCTTACTGTAGATAAGGCATTGTTTGGATGGTTAGGTGTATTGGCTTTCCTCCAGATTTAATGTTTGGTGTTGAGGCCAATTTTAGTTGATTGCTTGTTTGCAAAATACATCCTTGATCAGGCTCCCTTAAAGGGACACTGTAGGGGGGTTAGGGCAAAATGAGTTGAAGTTACCCAGGGACATCCTGTACCCGCGTAGCCACACCCCAATGCTCCGGCCCCGCCTCTGGTTCATTTCTGTAATTTCAGACTTTAAAGTCTGACAGCCACTGCGCCTGCGTTGCCGTGTCCTCACTCCCGCTGATGGCACCAGGAACGTACTGCGCAGGCCCAGTATGGTCTGTGCCTGCGCCGTGCGCTCCTGGTGACATCAGGGGAAGCAAGGACACGGCAACGCAGGAGCAGTGGTTTTCAGACTTTAAAGTCTGAAATTCCAGAAGTGAACTGGAGGCGGGGCCGGAGCATCAGTGAGTGGCTGCGCAGGCACAGGATGCCTGCGGGGGACCATTAGAAGCCCTGGGTAACTTCAACTCATTTTCCCCGACCCCCTACAGTATCCCTTTAAGCAGGAGATTTCAGCGCTTGTGCAGCTACTTCTCTTGATACAGTGAGCATTCACAGAGGAAGAGCAATCAAAGACGCCTGCCGTCGGGCCAATGCATGAGCAGTACTAAGTGACTCGGCTGCAGGAGTGGAATGAACAGCTGAGCCAGGAGGAGGACCAGGAGGACGGCGAGAGACATATAATCTTAGTCAAGACAAGACACAGAACATTTATATTGTGCTTTTCTCCTGGTGGACTCAAAGTGCCATAATTGCAGCCCCTAGGGCGTACTCTATAGGCAGTAGCACATCTAATCACTTCATACCTGAGATAGAGTGACCAGATTTTTGTGGGTCCAACCTGGGACGGGGAGGGGGGCGTGGGGGGGGGGGCGCGCAGCGAAAAATGGGCGTGGCCATGACATTGTATGGGCGGAGCTAACGTAATGATGTAACAGTGAGGCATAAGAAAGCAGTGTTTACGCCATGATGTGGACAAACGAGACTTTGCATCATGGGTGTGCAGAAACTGTGTGATGCTAATAGTATACCGTAACCATAAAGCAGCAAACATAGCCATCTATGACCATTAAATAATAAATGCAGTAACAGTTACCCCGGACACCAGAAAATAAACGCAATAGGCAACATGTCGGCACAAAATAACCGCAATGCGGGCAACATGTCAGTATAAAATAAATACAATGCGGGCAAACATGTCAGTATAAAATAAATGCAATGCGGGCAAACATGTCAGTATAAAATAAATGCAATGCGGGCAAACATTTCACCAGGCAAGAAACGCACTGCGGGCAAACATTTCACCAGGCAAGAAACGCACTGCGGGCAAACATTTCACCAGAAAGGAAACGCAATGCGTGCAAACATTTCACCAGAAAGGAAACGCAATGCGGGCAAATATTTCACCAGGCAAGAAACGCACTGCGGGCAAACATTTCACCAGGCAAGAAACGCAATGCGGGCAAACATTTCACCAGGCAAGAAACGCACTGCGGGCAAACATTTCACCAGAAAGGAAACGCAATGCGGGCAAACATTTCACCAGAAAGGAAACGCAATGCGGGCAAATATTTCACCAGGCAAGAAACGCACTGCGGGCAAACATTTCACCAGGCAAGAAACGCACTGCGGGCAAACATTTCACCAGGCAAGAAACGCACTGCGGGCAAACATTTCACCAGGCAAGAAACGCACTGCGGGCAAACATTTCACCAGAAAGGAAACGCAATGCGGGCAAACATTTCACCAGAAAGGAAACGCAATGCGGGCAAACATTTCACCAGGCAAGAAACGCACTGCGGGCAAACATTTCACCAGGCAAGAAACGCACTGCGGGCAAACATTTCACCAGAAAGGAAACGCAATGCGGGCAAACATTTCACCAGAAAGGAAACGCAATGCGGGCAAACATTTAACCAGGCAAGAAACGTAATGCGGGCAAACATTTCACCAGGCAAGAAACGCAATGCGGGCAAACATTTCACCAGGCAAGAAAAGTAATGCGGGCAAACATTTCACCAGGCAAGAAACGCACTGCGGGCAAACATTTCACCAGGCAAGAAACGTAATGCGGGCAAACATTTCACCAGGTAAGAAACGCAATGCGGGCAAACATTTCACCAGGCAAGAAAAGTAATGCGGGCAAACATTTCACCAGGCAAGAAACGCAATGCGGGCAAAGTTCACCTGGAAAAGAAAGCATTTACTCACCTGGCAGAAGTGTCCGGCCTCTGGCGCGCTGCTCCCGGGACCACCTTCCTCCTGAAGTCTCCCGTGCTGACAGGGCTACGGCAAGATGGCGCCCGAAGCCCTGTACTGGAGACACATTGTCTCCGGTACAGGGCTTCGGCAGCCATCTTGCCGTAGCCCTGCTCGCCTGCCGGTGTCGGAGCAGACACCGGAAGAGGAGGCTGGAGCGGGGCTGCAGGCAATGAACTGGCACGGCGTCTATAGACGCCGCTGCCAGTTCATGCGGAGAGAGTGGCCAGAGTCCCGAGTCCGGGACGTCCCGCTGCTGAAAGCGGGACGTTTCCAGGGACCTCATTAAGCCTGGGACAGCGGACCCCGAATCCGGGACACGTCCCGGGCAATCCGGGACGTCTGGTCACTCTACCTGAGAACACAATCAATCATTGGTCATTTTCAATAAGTCTGCAGCAGAATTTTGTCTATGAACAATATTATCATTTTGATCACATAGCTTGTCAATAGGAAATCAAAATTGTTTTATACTGGGAATACACCATGAAATTTTTGGCAGATAGATGGTTCGATAGATAATTTCCGACAGGTCCGATCTGATTGTTGATCGTTTTCTGATCGATTTCTCATTGAAGTGAATGGAAATCGATAAGAATGATCGGAAAATCGATCAGACAGTAAATTTGCTGAAAAATCTCATTGTGTATTCCCAGCATTATGTGTACTGGGCTTTGCAAGTGTGGTTGATAGGAAATACAAATACAAATACTCTGCTTGACCACAGTCCTGTTTTAAACAGAAAGTATATTTTAAAAAAATGCAAAACAATAAAAGTATCCTAAAGTAGCCCATTGCTGATATAATCTTAATTGAAAAATCTTACCACATCTATGTAAAATGAAAGACTACCTAAAGTATATGTTCAAAGTATATTCACTTAGTTTACCCGCCTACTACATCAATTTGTTAAGATTGTACATTCAATATTGCATTGCACCTTTAGCTATGTACAAACTTAAAGGGAACATGAGGTGAGAGCGATATGGAGAGATGTTTATTTCCTTTTAAATAATGCACATTGCCTGGCTGTCCTACTGATCCTCTACCTCTTATACTTTAAGCCACAGACCCTGAACAAGCATGCAGATCAGATGTCTATGACAAACCTGACAAGATTAGCTGCATGCTTGTTTCAGGTGTGATTTAGACCCTATTGACCAGAACGATCAGCAGGACTGCCAGGCAACTGGTATTGTTTAAAAGGAAATAAATATGGCAGCCTCCATATACCTCATGCTTCAGGTTTGCTTTAAAGATGGAATCATGCAAATTAACCAACGAACAATCTCTTTTTCTGAAGATATCCGCACAATGTGATGTGAACGACATTAGTAGGCTACAAACGATTACGTATACAATCGGATTGTTAAACGATGCAGGGTGTAGGAGGAAGTGCAGTAGGCTTCACCGACTAAATGTTAATAACCGTTAAAAGCTCTGTACACACCAGAGCTGTGGAGTCGGAGCAATTTTGACTACCTGGAGTCGGAGGTTTCAATAGACTGAGGAGTTGTAATCGGAGTCGGATGATTTTTAAACCAAATCCAAATGCTTTGTAAAAAGTAGACTAAGGAGTCAGAGTCAAGGAGTTGGAGCTATTTTGGGTATCTGAGTCGGAGTCGGTGGTTTCATAATCTGAGGAGTCGGAGTTGTATGATTTTTGTACCGACTCCACAGCCCTGGTACACACTGCTGACTATGAACGACTATCTGCCAAAGTGATTGTGATGGTCGTTTGAAAAATCGGAGCATGGTCATGGAGCATTTACTCCAGCTGTCATTTGTTTCCTGAACGATATATGAATGAGGAGTCGTTCATTTTTTCTCTCCGGGTATACGAGCCTTTAGAAAGACCACTGACTATTGTAAGTGTCACTATAATCTCCATATGTGTTGTCACTGGTGAAATCAAGGAATTCAATAAGTAACTGAACACTGACACAGCAAAAAATCATTTTGTCAGTAAATGGAGTTTTCTGAACATAAACAGATTAGTCTACACTGTAAGAATGCGTATATGTCACAAGAACCTGCACTATGACACGGCTCACCTCATTTTCAGTGGTAAAACCTGTTCTACTCACCAGGAGCGTACTCCATCGCAATCATAAGAGCCTTGTCCTCTAAAAAATTCTCATAGTACTCAATGATGTTTGGATGACTTAATAGTTTCAGCACTTGACATTCGTTCTGGGCTGCAAGCCTCTCATCTTTGGTCATCTGCTCCACAGGTATTTGTTTGATGATCACCAGCTTCTGATCTGCTTTTCGCAGACATAAGTGCACAATCCTGCAGAAAAATAATAACAAATTATCGGTACTATGTGACTATTGAGAGACACACGTTCATATTAAATGTATTTCTGCATGATGGATTCACTTAAAGCAATTCTGAACTGGAAATAAACTGATGAGATAAACATTTGTATCTATAGTCCTACTCCTAAATAAGACTTTCCTGGAATCCCATAGTCTTAGTTTGTTTTTAAAAGCTAAAAACATTATTAAATAAAAGTTTAACATCTTTTATTGTCTCAAGTAAATGACAGTTTTAGAAGTTATTCAGCTCCCAATCTTGAACTACTGACCTTTTCTATCTATCCCATGCACTCAAAAGTGTTTTTCTGTGAATGCAAAAGTTTTATGGCTTGTAATTATTTACTAGTGTGAAAAAGTGACTGGAGAGAAACTGTCATTTACATCCCTTGAATTGTAAGCCTTAGGCCACATTTACACTTAAAGAGGAACTCTGGCCTAAACAAACATACTGTCATTAAGTTACATTTGTTATGTTAATTAAAATAGATAGGTAATATAATCTTTTACCCACACTGTTTTAAAAGAAAAGGCAAATGTTTGATTTCATGATGGCAGCCATCTTTTTGGTTGAAAGGAGGTGACAGGGAGCACGAGACACAGTTCCAACTGTCCTGTGTCCTGTGAACCTCTTCCAGTTGCTAGGCAACGTGAATAACAACATAGGAAATCCCTTCATGCTCTGCACAGCATCAGGGAAAAAAAACCTGGGCTTTTTTTCTTTGATGGGTGAAGCTTAGGTAAAAATGCAGCTAAATATGATGCTTTGGTAAGAAAAACAAAGTTCTGATTCTGTGAAACTGTTAAAGAAACACCAAGCCTTTTCAGTTCTGCTGAGTAGATTTTTAGTCCGGAGGTTCGCTTTAATCAGTTGGTACGCGTTAGTAAGCGTTAGTACGCATTGGTATGCATTTTTTCCATAGCAGTGCATTGTGAAAAAGATTTCAGTTAAAATGCGTTAAGTGTGAACTGTGCCATAGGAAAACACCTTAGGGCCTTTTAAACTTTCTGAGTCATGTCCCTGTACTCTCTTCTATCACAGTTCTTCACAATGGCCATCGCAGGCAATGGAACATGACGATGCAACAGAAGTGCTCTGGGTAAAGCAGTAGCTGCAGTGCGTTACTGTGCAATTCCCGCTGTAATCCTGGAAGTTCACCAGAAGTGCCATGTTACTTTTTTTCTTGGGTCCCACTGTGGCTATAAGGCACGGTACCATTTTTTGGCTCTGGTGCCATTGTTTCAAATCGCATCATACCAAGTGTAAAAGGACGCTTACAGAGGGGAAAAAAAGAGTTAAGTTCTATGTAGGCTTGAGACTGTAGTTACACATTTTTAATTCCATCATGTCGCATGTCACTTCAGCTACATTCCTGAAGATTTTCATACCTGTTGCATTGAAACTATGAACTCTTGGGTACCATAACAAAATGATTATATTTAGCTCCTCTCATCCACTCTTAACGTGTACCGGAGCTTAAAAATTAAAAAGAGCTTAAAAATAAAAAGATTTTATACATACCTGCGGCTTCCTCCAGCCCCATCCGCTCCGATCGCTCCAATGCCGCTGTCCTCCACTGCCTCGGGAACCAGGTTACTCACTTAGGTCAGTTGGATCCAGTCTAATGTAAGAGAAGTGCGCTGTTTGCGTATCTCTCCAGTAGCCACTGGAGAAATACATGGAGGGCGCACTTCTCCTGCGTAGCTGGCCGCGGCTGACGTCAGTGACGGGACCCGGTTCCCGAAGCTGCGGGCAGTGGATTGCGGCGGCGCGGGAGCGATCGGAGCGGATGGGGCTGGAAGAAGCCCCAGGCATGTATAAAAGCTTTTCTATTTTTAAGCTCTGAGTCCCTTCAAGGCTCACAAGATCCCAGTACTGTATCAAGAGACTTATGGAGTCAGATCACAAAAACTGGTCCACTCAGCACAGTGACTGTCAGGATCTTTCTGGAAGTAAGTACAGCAGTTCCTCTTCACAGAGTGATTTTAAAATGTGTAAAAAGTTCTGCAACTGTGATGAAAAGTTGGATTGCGCGTTATGAGTACAATGTGAAGCATACTTAACACTGAAAGTAATATGCTTCATTGCCACTGTAAATATGCACGTCGCCTGGTAAACGCATTGCATGCTGTGGGCTATTCCAACGGAACGCTCACTACTAATGCACCGATGTGAACATAATTCTGATGCAATTATATTGTCCATTGCAACGGAACACAACAGATGCAGTGTGAGGCTCAGTTCAACCTTGCAATTAGGATGCTTTCACAGTGGGACATTAATGCAATGCAGCCCAACTCACAGCAATGATAAATCAATGGGCTGTTCACAGTGCCCACGTTGTGTAGGAGTATAACGCTGCACGTTAAATGAAAGTGCAGCATGCTGTCGTTATACTCTTATTTGGCTGCGTTCGGATGTTTGCACATGCTCAGTAATGTTTTGTTTTTTTTTAAATGTGCCGCATGCGCCGTTTTCGTTCGATCCATATGCGTCAAAAAGTAGGCATCACGTACGCATCAAGAGACGCATAACGCAGATCAATGTAACGTCCAACTTCAAAGCTAACATGCGTTGCGTTAGGGGCACGTTATGTGACCTTAACGTAGCATCTAACGCAACGTCTTGGTGTGAAAGAGCCCTTAAGTGGCAAACGGATCTCCCACATCCCCCCCAGACCCCCTCCATCACCAGAGTGGATTTTTCTGCTTAGAACGGTCTGTTTCTTCACGAGTGTAAAGAAACGTTCCGGTTTCTCATTGCCCCCAATGCAGTGCTTCAGGATCCATTTCCGTTCCGCTGGGCTTAGTGGTCCGGAAAATTTGCTGCAGAAGGAAACCTGCGGTCCGTTCAGCCGATCGTGCGGAACAGATCAGTTTCGAACAGACGGATGTGAACGGATCCGTAGGTTAACATTGGATCCATTTGCATACATTCCGATCGGTTTCCTTCCAATTTTTTTTTTTATCTTTTTTAGCGCTAATGTGAATTGGGCCTGAAAGGAGCCACTTTTCTAGTGAATGGGTGCTGAAACCTCTACATCTTAACATATAAAGGAATTTTCTTTAACACAAAGCATAATAAACACTCTTGGTAGATCATTCCTGGTGAATTTATTGATATAGGCTGCATTTAATTCTTATCATAAGAAGGACAACGATCAGATCAGGAGTAGGACACAAGTTGAAAGCCAATCTCAGGGGCAGATAATGCACGCTGTGTGTTGCTTTGATTTGCAAATGGAGCATGCTGGGATTTGCAGTTCATGTCTACACTGATGACAACCCCAGAGCAGAGCTGCTAGCATGGAGCTTAGAAAATCCCAGGACCGCATAACGCTATTCTGCATCACAAGCGCCTCACCCGAATGCCCCTCGGCCGACTACCCGGATTTTCTGGTATTTCTCCATCTTGCAGGCAGCCCCTCGTACAAACTTCCCATTATCACCATGGTAACACTTCCGAGAAGCTCTACGGTGGCTTCAGGGGGACATGCCAGGAACGCCAGCGATTCCCTAGCCACTGCCAGTAGGAAGGGAATGAAGTGCTGCCTGGTCCTGGACCACTGTGACGTGATGAGGTGGTAAGCGGCGCTTAGCAGTCAGTGCTCAGCCTGAGACTGGCTCGCAGATGCTCCAGTATGCCTTTAGCCACATTGCGGGGCTCTATTCCTTGTGACTACTGTGTTGGGAACTCAGACTCTGTGTATCATTCATAAGGGGGTCATTAAGATACAATTCCCTGGCCAATCCACCGATTTGATCGTATTCATCGGAAATGATCGAGCCCACTAAAAAAAAAAAACCAATCTGTTAACCTCTGATCAGATTGATGGAATCGATTTGGAAAACAAATCGATCCCATAATCTGATCGAAATAGCAGGTTTTCTTCCGTTAGTGGGTCTGAACGATCGTTTTCGAGCGATCATTACAATCGAATAGGACGATCACTCGTCTGGGGAGTTGTATCGTTATTGGCCACCTTTAAAAGAAAGGTCCAAGCAAATTAAAAAAAAAATTCTACTTCCTCCAGCCCCTGTCAGCTGTCCCGTGCCCTAGCCGTAGTTCTGCATCCAACCAGGGTACCCTCAGATGCTGACGGCATCTACTGCGCCTGTGCGAGAGTCGCTTTCGGTCACGCTGACGTGGTCTGGAGTGTTCTGCACAGGCGCTACTGCGTTCTGCACAGAACTACTGCGTCTGTTCAGTACACTCCAGACCACATCAGCGCGACTGTGAGTCGGAGCAGTGCTTTTCAGCACTGCTACCTTTGGGCGCAGCCAGCGCCACCATAGACTGTAATGGGAATCAGTCTATAGCGGCGCTCAGTGAGGAAGGTCGACTCCGTCAGAAGACGGAGCCGAAGTTGCTTAAAAAACACAATAATTCGGCCTCCAGCAATCGCTGGAAGCCGAATTATTTCATTCCCCCACTATCCATGGCGGCCTGGAGGGGGAATAGTAACTAAAACGCCCCGGACTTGTGCAGAAGCAGGACCAGCCATATAACAGCTGGATCCTGCGCCCAAGTGTACCAGCGCCAAATTCACATGTACGCACTGTGAGTGGCTATCACGCAGGTGCAGTACATGCCGACCTGGCGAAGTCGGCATCTGCTACGGAGGGGACCCTGGGCCACCGGCTGGATGCGGAGCTGTGGCACCGGATGGCTGCCAGGGGCTGGAGGAAGTAGTAGATTTTTTTTTATATATTTGCTCTGACTTTCTCTTTAAGCTGATAATTATCGAGCTGTTATTCAATATTTGGCGCTGGTGTATTTGAGGGGACCCAGAGGGACCTCATAGACCAACGACCGCTTCGTGCACACAGGAATCTGGCTGCAACCATTCATTTTTAAGAAAGAGGGGACCCGGCAGGAAACACTGTGGTCCTATTTCCACTGCTGCGAACTTGCAGTGTTTCCCTACATGCCACTTCGGACAGGGAAGGGCTGCAAATTGAAATCAATAGACTGCAGTACGATTCAAATGGGCCCTAAAGCTAAATTGCACACCAGGACCCTAGCCCACAGCCTTCAGCCTCTAGGCTTCGGGGACGGCCTCGTTTGGCAAGTGCCTCCACTTGCGCTACTTTACTAAACCTATTCGGCTGGTGGTGTGGATAGTGTTTCCTGCTGGGTCCTCCATTTCTTACGAATTAGTGAGTGGTGACCAGATTGCTGTGAGCAGGAAGCAGCCGTGCTTCCCCTCAAGTATACTAGCGCCCACTAATTTAAATTTGCTGGTTGATTATCTCTTGTAGAGCTATTAGGCCTGTTTATAGTGGTAGTGCTGCCGAGCATAAGGCAACGTGCAACTGACCCATAGCACACTTAAAAATGTATCTAGTGTCTTCTAATGGTCTAGTTTAGATCTATGCGCTGTAGCATGGTGTGACCTGATAAGGCCCAGCCTGCAGCATTTTTGTGTGGGTTGTGGAATCAATACAAAGCAAAGCGTATGAAAATTCACAGTAACTGATGAACAACTGACTCATTCAAAGGCCTATTTTCACCTCGTGCCTATGTCCGTCTTCGAATGGGACAGCGAAGCTGCAACCAAATTGCCTTGTCGTGCACGGCCATGGGGATCTGGATGCGTGCTACAGAAAACAGCATACCATCTAGAATCACACCGGCATGCAATTTGGATGGCAAGCCTGTTGTCTGAATAGGCAGTGTTTCCCTGTCTGGCTCACATGCAGGGAAATGTTGTACATTCAGAATTAGTGGAAACAGGCCCTAAAATCTATCAGTTGTTATCACTTGCTAGTGTAAACCCAGCTTACGTATGCTGAGACTTAAGGCCCATACACATGTCCGTTTTTTGCGAACGACGGGTCGTTTGAACGACCCGTCGTTCAGTCGTTCGCCCGCTAAATCGGGCGTGTGTACAGACTGTCGTTCGCGTGATAAGAGTGAGTTTGAGCGATCCGCCGGGTGGATCGCTCAAACTCACTCTTATCAAGCGAACGACAGTCTGTACACGCCCGATTTAGCGTGCGAACCACTGAACGACGGGTCGTTCAAACGACCCGTGGTTCGCAAAAAACGGACGTGTGTATGGGCCTTTAAAGCGAACCTGAACTCTTGCACAGCACACAATGAAAAGTCTTTATTACGCACATAGTTGCTTGTGTTTGTTTAGGCAGATAAACCTGTCTAATTAGTTCTTATCAGCAACTGTAAATAAACTGCAGGAGTGCTCTGCCTATGCAGCTATCCATATGAGGGTTAACCCTTTCAGTGCCTACTGCAGAAGGCTTTTTTAGAATTTCCATAAATTGCAAAAAATAGGTTTTTTTTACCATAAAGGTTATCGTGCTGTGGCTTATCTTGTAGAGCCGAGAGGAAGTTCCACTTTAATGCTAGCGTTGTAGAGCTAATAAGATGAAAGCATGTATGCCAAATCCTAGGGATACGTAAAGAATCATCGAGAGCCATAACATTTACGGTGCCAGTTGACTATACAATCTTGATTGATTGAAGCAGGACACAGCTGATTCTGCCTAGCTCAAATACACTCAATTTATGTACTTGTGTCTAGTGATCATAGGCTGGAGAAACATACATGCAAAAAAAGAACATGGTAGAGAGAAGCAGGGTCCCACTCAGCTCCTTGGTCCTATTGCAGTTGCTATGGGTATGCCCCTGCATGCAGTTAGGATTAACAGAGTGTCTGTACAGGTTTCTGCTTGACCTGGCAATGACCTCCAAACTCCTTTTGTCTGTCATGTGATCATTAAACCATCATGTGATCACTAAACCACCATAACATACACTTGAGAACCCAATGTTGGGACAGTCTAAAAAAAATCAAAGTAAATTAAATTGATTAAAGTTATTACAAAGCTTTACCTATAGCTCTCATCCACTTGCCACCACCAGAAAGTTCTTGTGGTCAAATGAGGTCAGTAAAACATGAGGAAGGGGACCTAACAGTGGCCCATCATAGCTGCTATGATTGCTGTAGCAATTGCTACACCTACGTTCAGAATTAATCTTGTGCCATGTTTTCGTTCAGGTGACATGTTATGTATGAAATCCAACAAGCACTTATCCCTGGGGGTTGTTTTGTTTTGTGGTTTATTTTTGTTGCTATTACGTGATACAGAAAATTAAGCTGGCCTCTATTGATGTGTATACAAGATCAACCGATACTGGAACACAGACAACTTCAAACAGTGGCTGCACAGCAACACCCAACTGCCTATCTGCTGATCGAGAGATAGAGGGAGAGGCTTGTAAGCAGCTGTTTCCATGTTATACTTTTTGCACCACTGACACAATTGTAATTTGTTGTATTCCCAGTACTTCCCACTTTCTACAGGACAGCATGAATTTATAGACTCTAAAGAGGAGATCCGTTCTTCTATAAAACCGCCTATCCCTCCTGTGATTATGCTAACCAAGAATTAAACTTCATCCCAATCAGTTGCTGATACCTCCTTTCCCATGAGAAATCTTTTCCTTTTCTCTAACGGATCATCAGAGGGCTTTGTATGTTTGATATTGTGGTGAAACCCCTCCCACAGTGTGATGTCAGGACCAAGCTCCTGACATCACACTGTGGGAGCCTTGTTGCATTGTGGGAAATAACAGCTCCAACTGCCAAAAAAAAAGCAAGCAGCTTCTCCTTCCACTGATATCACCTGCCAGCAGTAAAAATGTCACCATGTGATGAATGTCAGAATATAAATCAGGGAGAGGAAAGATTTTACAATATATAATTATAGTAAAAATGAAGCATTACATTTATTTTCACTGGAGTTCCTCTTTAAGCGTTAAATGGAGCTAATTCTGTGCTTCATAATCTACACCCTGTTCCTTAAAATGTTCTAACCATGGAACCCATATTCTATCTGTAACGGTTGGGTGTTATAACTCAGACGTCTGATTATATGGTGATCTGCAGAATCACCAATAATACAGACACTATACCAGATTATTAGGTGATCTGCAGAATCACCAATAATGCCAGTATAGCTAATACAGAATGTGTGAGTAGTGATTAATGCAACCGTAACTCAAATAGTTTGACGAGACCTCACCAGAGGGGCTGGTGAGGTACAATCAGTACACTGACTGTATAATAGCGTACTAGCCCCAGCAAGGTGGAGATACTGATACTGAAGAGATAGAATCTTCCGAGGAGCGGGTCATTCAGACTGTACTGCAGCCTAGTGATCACCTGAGGAGCAGGTGATTAAGACCGTACTGCAGCCTAGTGGACACCTGAGGAGCAGGTGATACAAACAACACTGCAACTAACGATCACCTGAGGAGCAGGTGATTAAGACTGTACTGCAGGCTAGTGATCACCTGAGGAGCAGGTGATTCTATACTAAGAATCCCTCACCAGAGGCTAGGCCCACTGGTGAGGGCAGAGTGATCAGACAGGCTAAGTTCGGCAACAGAGAGGTAAGTATCAGGACAGAATCGTGAGGCAAAAGGATAACGAATAAACAGGCAGAGGTTCAGCAACAAGTCAGATAGGCAGAAGTACAGAATCAGTGAGCAAATGCAAGGTCAGAATATAGCCAGAATCATATACAGATAGTCAATAACAATATAACAATCTCCTAGTCTAGGTGTGAAGTCCTTGGTTTCAACACCTGTGATCTAGTCTAAGGTCTGAGCGCTAACACGTAAGTATTCATGACAGCAGACAGCGCCAGACTGAAGCCCGGAGGCTTAAGAAGCAGAGGAGACCTCACTGGCACGCCCCCTGCACTCAGCCAATCCTGGGCGCCGTGAGTCTCCTCTGAGGCCAGCTGATCAGCCGGTCAGCTGACGAGCCTCCTCCTAGCATAAAGGTCCTGTCTGCGCGCGCGCCCGCGCGAGACAGGGACCCTATCGGCTAACGAACATCCCGACCTCGGCGTCCTAGACGCCGGAGGGACGGGCAGGGGAATGGAGGCAGCTGCGGCAGCGGTGCTGTTCGCCGCAGCTGCCTCTTCAGTCGTTACACTGTCGAATTTGAGAGGGCAATTGCGTTGGAGATATGTGAGTTTGTATAAAGGTAGCGCTGTGAAGGTTAAGGGTTTTTCTGGCAAAGTAACACAGCATGTCCCAAAGAAGTACCAACCTTCTGGAAGGCGTTATTTCTCCCGAGATCCCTAGTAAATGCGTGTTAGGGTCTATGGTAATAGATCTTTCAAAGACGTTTTGAAGGAGCCTGATAACCTGATTCCAGTACTCCTGTATAATTATGCGGGCATCCTGTGATTATGCTTACTTTGAAAAAAATTGAAGAATTGGGGCTAGTGCACACTAGGACACAAATGTAGGATATGCATAAACTCAACAACAGATAAAAGGATGCGCTGGAACAGGATATGCATAAGCGCTACAGTAAGCGGATGTAAGCTACATGTGGCTTCCAAGCCTGAACAAGACAACAGGAAGCGACGAGATCAAGCGCGGCATGTGCGAGAACGATGGTAAAGGTGCGGTCCATTCATTTGAATTGACATCTCTTGAGCCACGAGTGCCGCGGCTGTCATTTAGCGTCGCCAGAGCTAATCAATGGCCTCAATTCACTAAGCTTATCTCCTGTCGTTAATAACGTTTCTAGAGTTATCACCATGGTGATAAGGCATGTAATATTCAGGAAACATTTTACCTCAGGCAAACTTAAAGTTAACTCTTCTGTCTTTAAGTTAACTCTTCAATCCTTAAATAACTCCAGAATTCCAGCCAGGCTGTTAATTAACTGCGTGTGTAAATAACTACAGAGGAGGTAACTTAAAGGGATACTGTAGGGGGGGTCGGGGGAAAATGAGCTGAACTTACCCGGGGCTTCTAATGGTCCCCCGCAGACATCCTGTGTTGGCGCAGCCACTCACCGATGCTCCGGCCCCGCCTCCAGTTCACTTCTGGAATTTCTGACTTTAAAGTCAGAAAACCACTGCGCCTGCACGCCCGTGTCCTCGCTCCCGCTGATGTCATCAGGAGTGTACTGCGCAGACACAGACCATACTGGGCCTGCGCTGTGCGCTCTTGATGACATCAGCGGGATCGAGGACAAGGCAACGCAGGCGCAGTGATTTTCAGACTTTAAAGTCTGAAATTCCAGAAGTAACCGGAGGCGGGGCCGGAGCATCGGTGAGTGGCTGCGCCAACACAGGATGTCTGCGGGGGACCGTTAGAAGCCCCGGGTAAGCTCAACTCATTTTCCCCTGACCCCCCTACAGTATCCCTTTAACTACAGAGGAGGTTACTTAAAGGGAAGGTTCAAGCAAAAAAAAAAATGAGATTCACTTACCTGGGGCTTCTACCAGCCCCATGTAGCCATCCTGTGCCCTTGTAGTCACTCACTGCTGCTCCAGTCCCCCGCTGGCAGCTTTCTGACCTCGGAGGTCAGGGCCACATTGCATACATTTTTACGCATTCCAGCTAGTGCAGGAACAAAAATGTACGCGTTTCACCACTAACGCGTAAAAATGTATGTGTTAATGTTCCTGCACTAGCGGGAATGTGTAAAAATGTACGCAATTTGGCCCTGACCTCCGAGGTCAGAAAGCTGCCAGCGGGGGACTGGAGCAGCAGTGAGTGACTACGAGGGCACAGGATGGCTGCATGGGGCTGGTAGAAGCCCCAGGTAAGTGAATCTCATTTTTTTTTTTGCTTGGACCTTCCCTTTAAGGAATGAAGAGATAAGATAACTATCTCACTGTGTAGAGGTAAGTTTTCTTTTGCCTTATTATCTCCAGCATGATCTTAAGCACTACAAAAGGCAACAACGGGTCCGCCGGACCCTCCCACTAGGCTGTCTTTTAGCCGACAGTAGTGCGTGTGTACGCGCTGTCAACAGACTGATAAGGCTGTTTCTGAACGATCCGCTCTGCTGAGCGGATCGTTCAGAAACAGCCTTATCATTCCGCTGACAGCGCGTACACACACACACTACTATCGGCTAAAAGACCGCCCGGCGGGAGGGTCCGGCGGACCCGTCGTTGCCTTTTGTAGTGTGTGTGTACGCACCTTTAGTGAATTGAGGCCAATGTCTTTAATTTTGTCAGTGGTTCCGTAACTCAGGTATTTGGGTGGTGAAGTTGGACTTTTTGGTAATACACCTACTTAAAGCAAACCTGAACTGAAAATTAAAAGTCAAAATAAACATACACAGGTCATACTTACCTTCCGTGTAGTCTACTCACCAATCTATTTCTCCTCACATGCGTTTGTTTGCCCACTGTGATTGATGGAATTCTCTATTCTCAATTTTAAAAATGGCCATTACCCCATAACAGCTTCTGAGTCAGCACACTGTTAAACTGTAATATCGCCCACTTGAGCCATAGTGAAACATGGACATTACCTTGCACATCAGATGTCCTTTCAGCTATAACTGAAAACAAAATCTTGTTAGAACTCTAAGTGATCATTGTTAAAACAAAATGGTGAACATCTTAAAGGAACTGACGGCAAGGTAAGTATGTAATATTCATTTGCAGGTTCATCGTGTTTATTTTAAATAATTTTACTCAGTTCAGTTCCCTTTAAGGTTAATATTGATGTTCTAAAACATTTTTATTTCTTGGGTCTACTGACCTAGCTGGTGATTTAGTTATGGTCTAATGCTAGGTATGCACCATATGTTTTTTTCGGCAGATAGATGGTTCGATAGATAAATTCCTTCATGTCTGATATTATTTCCGATCGTTTTTTTTCTAATCAATTACTCATAGAAGTAAATAAAAATTGATAAGAACAGATGAGAAAATCAAGTGAAGAATCAATCGGACGGAAAATCGACCGACAAAACGGATCGTGTGTACCTAGCATAAAAGTTATTTTCTTCATTGGTTTTGTCAATAAAATAGACCATGAACAGGATGCAGCTGTTGTTTGTGTGGCCAGTCTCTACAGACAATTGTATTTTCCATTAATAGGTCATAATACCATTATTAGGCCATTTTGTAAGTAGCTCTGCTGTGTCCAGTCAATTGGCATCTGATAAGAAGGGGAGAGGATTAGGTCATAGTTCTCTATGGAAAACACTGAGCCCTTATCTATTCGTTCTCTAACTAATTAAATACCAGTTTTATTGCCTCAGAGTGGGGACATATTGCTTTTTATTCACCTTGACTAGTGGTCATCATTAGCTGCCTCCACAGAGGTGATAACAAAGATGTGTGTGTGACTACTGAGTGGAGGAGGGGATGGACTGTACCTCATCTTCTCTAGAATACATGAAGTGTCCTTTGTTCTTGTAACTGTCACTGCTGGACACCTTAATCCTATCCCTATAGTCCTGTAGCTTGCTGAGAGCTCTAAGAACATCAAACAGAACTCAGGAGAGGAGACACCAGTCCTGGCGGGTGGGCAGCAGATAAGAAGTCACCTTGCATTCCAGCATATTATCAAAGCAGGCTCCTTGTTATAATCCTATCAGTGTCCCAAGGAGGTGCTTTTTCTGACTCATTAATCATTGTACTGTATCCTCATTTAACCTTACTGAAATCAGCATGAATATTGGAGCCTGTGGTCTGTGACACAGTGCATTCTTTGTTGGTAAAGTCAAAATATAAATATCTGAAATTCTGAAAACACAACACACCCAAATCTTCCCTTATATTAAAATATCTGCGTGTGGGGAGGGCAGACATATTGTGAAAATGAAAAATTGATGCTTCTATTGGCTAAAATATCTGAAACAGAGCAGTGTGAACATGCCACAGACAGTTGATATCACTTGTTGAGTAAGGGCCTTTTTCCACTAGCCTGCGATTTGCGATTTGATTCTGATCGCAAATTGCAAGGTACATTAAACTAATGGAAACTGCAGCAGCAATTTCCTTTAGTGCGGTCCGATTGCGATGCGATTTTGGTCAAAGCGCAATCGTCGTCCTGCCGCGTTTTGTATGCGATTGAGCTGTACTATGAGTATAGTAGCTCAATCGCATGGTGGAAATTGAAACGCGATTGCGATCGCGATCGCATTTCATAGTGGAAAAGAGCCCTAAAGGTGGCCATACACTCATTAGATTAGCAGCAGATTGATCATCAGATAGAACTCTGATCTATCTGATGTGCTTAGGAACATTTTTTACTAGGAACAGATTTCCAATAGATTTCAGTATGAAATCTATTGAAAATGGATCTGATGGCATTTATTTGCCTTCAGATTTTCATTAGGTCCAATGCACAATGATAAGCCATCTCAACAGATCCACCTAGATTTTCCATCATGTCAGATCGATTGAAATCAATCGAAATCGGCCGCAAATCGATTGATTGGGCAATCGATTTTGATCGATCGATCGGCCGATAATCGGCTGAGTGTATGGGCCCCTTAAGGACTAGTTCACAATTAGATGCAAAAAAAATCACACAGTATTTTCACATGCAAGGCATCTATACTCTCTCCCCTATGCTATCAAGGCATTTTGTATTGACCTGAGGAAGCGGGCCATGACCTGTGAAACGCATTGTCAGATTGCTTTTTGAATACAAATATTTCTAGTTGAACTGGTGTCTATATCTTCTGTAGAGGTAAGTGATTACCTCTCTTTTTTATTTATATTTTAAAACACTACAATAAAAGACACATTGGACGCCTCCATCCTACCCATTATTTTCATATGCGTTTTTTTTTTTCCGGATGGCATGCGTGTTTGCATGTGAAAATACATACGCATTTGTCCACAGCATCCTAATGAATAATACAATACACACGTGATTGGCTGGCCAAATTTTAATCATGCAACACAAACGAAAAATCACATATAATGTGAACCATCCATTGGCTTACATTGGGTTTGTTGGCACTGCATTTTGTGATGCATAAAATCGCGCCCAAATTTTTCCAAGCGTGAAGCTTAGGTTTTTTTTTTTTTCATTTAAAAATTAGATTATCCAAGCAGGAAAAGAAAGTTGTAGTGAGCCAGGGTCCAACTGTGTATCCTCGGATATAAAGCCCTGTTCCCACTTGAGCTGAGAACGGACATTTTTATGCAACAGGCCCAAAATAAGGACATCTGAGTAGCAAAGAGTGATCTGGGACTGTCCCAACTAAAGATCAATATTTAGAACAAATGTCTGCACAATGATTAGTATTGGGCAAGAAATATTATTAGAGATGGCCCGAACGGTTCGCCGGTGAACTTCCGGTGGTTCGCGTTCGACAGTGAACGCAAACTTTTCCGCCCCCATAATGCACCATTAGGGTCAACTTTGACCCTCTACATCACAGTCAGCAGGCACATTGTAGCCAATCAGGCCACATTCCGTCCTGGAGCCACTCCCCACCTTATAAAAGGCGGGTACCGCCAGCCATTATACTCACTCGTGTGCCTGCAGTTAATAGAGAAGGGACAGCTGCTGCTGCTGACTCTCATAGGGAAAGATTAGTTAGGCTCTTGTAGGCTTCTTAGCTTGCTCCTTGCTGATTCTTATTGCTAAAATAGAACCTCACAACAGCTCTTTTGAGAGCTAATCTTGTTCTTGGATCTATTTTTTTTCCTGTGTGTCCCACTGACACTTGTGTTGCATAGACAGCCTTGATAATTCATACTGTGTGTGCCACTGCCAGCCCCAGCACATTCAGTGACTACCTGTGTGTGTGACAGGTGCACATTGTAATACCCATTACTGCATATACCTACCTGTTGTTCACAGTGCACCCACCTACCTACCTGAGCGCACGCAGTGTCACTGTGCCTATCCGCTACCTGTCAGTGTGTGACAGGTGCACATTGTAATACCCATTACTGCATATACCTACCTGTTGTTCACAGTGCACCCACCCACCTACGTGAGTTGAGCGCACGCAGTGTCATTGTGCCTGTCCGCTACCTGTCTGTGTGTGACAGGTGCACATTGTAATACCCATCACTGCATATACCTACCTACCTGTTGTTCACAGTGCACCTACCTGCGTGAGCGCAAGCAGTCTATATGAGTGTCTGGGGGGTGGTGGCACACCAAAGATAATAAGGTCGTTGCTTCATTGTGGACAGATCAAATTTGATCAGCTGGACAATCACTGTTCTGTCATTCAGCTACATCAGCCCGGCGACTATATGGGCTGGAAAGCCGCCATCACCTGCACTCTCGTCATGGTGCGCACCAGTCCAGCACGGCCGTCACTACACAAACAGCTGTTTGCAGTCACTGCATACCTTTCACTGCATCTTTGACTGCACATTGTATTATACATGGCAGTCAGTGCATACCTTTCGCTTGAATGGATGGCAGACTTGCCCTCCATAGCAGATTCTCGTTAAAGGTTTTAAAGTTGATTCATCTCATATACAGCAGGGTCTCGAAAGTCCACCTGTATTGTTATTTTTGGTCACTACCTTTCGGGACGTGCATGCCATGCCTGCTGCCTTCCTTGGATGTGTGTGGTAGCCGGTCCTGCTCCTTTGCCCACAGCGTTCCTGCTGCCTTCCTTGGATGTGTGGTGGTGGTAGCTGTTTCTTAGGCTCCCACTCCAGACCGGAATCGAACCAGGATTCCCCGGCCATTACCCGTGGTCATTCGCAGTGGCACACTTGCCCTCGATAAAAGATTCTCGATGCAGGTACTGAACAGCCAGCAGAACAAGTATTCAAAAATGATGTAAGCTTTAACAATGGTAGAGAAAGAACCATCGAAAGTTGATAAGGCAGTCAATCATTACCTGACATCACTGAGTGAGAAAGAGCAATCTCGCCATGGTGCGCACCAGTCCAGCACGGCCGTCACTACGCAAACAGCTGTTTGCGGTGCGTTACACAGTGAGTTTGGTGTGTCAGTGTGAAGCAGTACTCTAATTACACTCCCTGATTGATGTATACACATGCAAGATGTTTTAAAGCACTTTTGGCCTCCAATTTAGCATGCAATGTGATTTCTGTCCTTAAAACGCTGCTTTGCGTCCAATCCAGATGTTTCCCCTGGACTTTTGCCGTCTATTCCACTCCGCCATGCCCCCCTCCAGGTGTTAGACCCCTTGAAACATCTTTTCCATCACTTTTGTGGCCAGCATAAACTTTTCTAGTTTTTAAAGTTCGCCTCCCCATTTAAGTCTATTGCGGTTCGCGAAAGTTCACGCGAACCGAACTTTCGCGGTGGGTTCGCGAACCGAAAATCGGAGGTTCGGGCCATCTCTAATATGTCTACAGGGCTTTGGTGGCAGAGAACCAGCACAGTTGTCAGCCAAGGCATATTTTTAAAAGGGAGTAGACAGTGGCATAACAATAGCCCCTGGAAAGAAAGGGGTGCCTGGGGGCTATGAGAACCCACTCCTTCTCCCGCCCACTTTGCAGAGCATTAGGTCAGCGAAGCTATGTGACTATACTTACCTGTCATTCGCTCTGTGCTGCATACACGGCTCCAGATCACGTGACAATGTCTATGCAACACGGAGTGAGTGGCTGCCAGAAGGAAGAGGATACATGAGGCATCAGGTAAATATAGTCACACAGCACTGCTGCATTAATTAGGGGGGGGGGGGATCTGTGTCACTGGCCACTTCTGGGGGGGGGGGGGGGGCATCTTCAAGGGAGCCCTGGCATAATTTTGTTTGCTGGGGGGCCCGAGCAGCCTTTGTTACGTTCCCGGGAGTAGGTAATGGTTTCAACCATATTTCTTTCAGTTCCGGTTTCCTATAGCTCAATACAGCAAACAGGCATTATTCAGGGGTCATTAATGCCTGCAGTCTGGCATACTACAGTATAGAACAAATGAAGTAATGGTCACACCTTGCCTGTTATTACTTAAAAATTAACCTGGTTAAGACTCCAGCCAGTGATTGGGTTAATTAGGTGTTTTCACACACATGGTCTGGTACCTCCTTATCAGCTGTGACATTGAGTCATGCCTGAGGTGTGTTTCTACCTAGTGTCCATGGCTCCAGTACCTATGATACTAGCAAACATTCCAAGCATAGCTGTCCACAATACAGTCAGCTGATTTTCTTTAGGGCAGAAATGAGGATTGGTAACTTGATAAGAGCCAAAACTATGCACTCTGGTACAACAGAAGTGTCATGCTGCCACCTAATGGTACTTTTAAAGTAAAGCCCTGTTTAGACAGACATTTAACATATCTCATGACATGACCATTTCATCTGACATCTGCTAGCCTCGTGTCCAGAATTTTCAGGGATATTATGACATACCAACACAGATTAACATTGAAAAATATATATAGTGCAGGGAGAGATCTGCTGCTGATACATGTAATTTTACCGAGCAGCATTAGAGCCATGCTAAAAACTTCACGATACAATAAAGAAAACATTCACAAATAATTTTGTGGGACTGCATATGGAGTATGATCCGCACCTCCACAGTACCACAAAACTGCTCATGTACAAGCGGCTTCATGCTACTGCATAGGTGTGGCCTGTACTCGCTCATGCGCAGTACATCAGAGTTTGTACATGGACAGGAGCGCTTCCCCCCAACCCCCTTACCCTGCTGTGACATGTGACCTTCACTCCCCCACCCCCGGCTCTCCAACTGTCCCAAACCATCCCCTGAGGCCCTCGGCTTGACACATACATTCAGTCACAGGGCCCTGGCTGCATTCAGTGGTGTGGAGTCAGTCGGACCTATTGCCAGAGGTTGCATGTTCTCCCCTCTTTGTTTCTGTCTAGGAGGATATTGGTTGTCATGTGGGTGCTGAATGCTGATGCTGGGTGCAATGTGGGTTCTGGGTGCAGGTATAGGGTGTCATGTGGGTTCTGGCAATCGGTGAGAATCATGCAGGTGTTGATTGCAGGTATTTAGTGCCATGTGAGATCTGGGTGCATGCAGGGCCGGGCCGAGGCATAGGCTGGAGAGGCTCCAGCCTCAGGGCGCAGTGTAGGAGGGGGCGCACAATTCATTCAGCTCTCATTCCTAATTGTGTTTGAAGCAGAAAGAAATAAGAAAAGGAGATACATGGAAGTGACTACAAGCCAGATAACTAGAGATTAAGGTGTTGGGGGCCCTAAGATGCCTCTTAGTCTAATAGCAATCAGTGTGTGACGGCTGGGGTGGGAGGGATGGAGGGGCGCACTTTGGTGTCTCAGCCTTGGGTGCTGGAGGACCTTGTCCCGGCTCTGGGTGCATGTACTGGATGTCATGTGCAAGCTGGGTGCAGGCGCTGGGTGTGACATGGGTGCAAATACTTGGTGCCATGCCTGTACTGGGTGCTGGCTATGGGTGGGCATTAGGTGTCACGTGGGTTTTAAATGCAGGTAGTTTGGGTTAAGTTGGTGCTTGGTGCAGATAGTGGGTGCCATGTGGAGACTGTGTGCAAGTATGAGTACTGGATGCAATGTCAGGCCTGGGTGCAGGTACTTGGTGTCATGTGATTGTGAGTGCTGGTTGCCAGCTATGGGGGGGAAGTGGTGTGGGTGGATGTTGGGAGAAGTAAAGGTCAGTGTGGGTGCTGCAGGAAGGGGAAGTCATTGGTGGTGCTGGGAGAGGCCACTGGGAGTGCTGGGGGAGGGAGAGGTCAGTTTAGGTGCTGAGGAGGTCACTATGGATGCTGCTGGGGACAGGAAGGGTGCCGCTGGGGGAGGGAAAAGTTAAAGTGGGTGCTGTGGAAGGGAGAGGTCAGTGTGGTTGCTGGGAAAGGCAGGATCACTGCAGTGCTGATGCTGGGGAGGGAGTGATCACTGTGGGTGCAAGGTTGAGGGAGAGGTCACTGTGAATGCTGGGATAGGGAGAGGTCACTGCTGTCAGAGAGACACCATATTACCTGCTCCCACACAGCTGCGTGGATGGTTACACTATGATTCCTGTATGGGACATCTGTACTCCAAAGTGTCCCAGATAAGGTAGGAACTGCCTGCAGGTGGTGGGCAGGGCTACCCGCGTACAGTGGCCAGGGCTTATCTCAACCGGGCTGGGCTTCCTTTTCACATCCAAAGGGACCTTTTTATGGAAATTTAAAAAGAGGGGGGATGCTTTGGCATCCAAAGCCACCCCCCCACCGCACGTGTCTGGTATATAGGGACCCTGCACAGTAACGTTGAGCTCAAGAATTATTCTGGAAGCCTCTGGATTATCCATAGGCTTTCCTCTACTGAGGTAGGTATCTTTTACCTTATTTCTCCTCACAGGTTTACTTTAAAGAGACTCTGTAACATTAAAAAGATCCCCTGGGGGGTACTCACCTCGGGTGGGGGAAGCCTCCGGATCCTAATGAGGCTTCCCACGCCGTCCTCTGTCCCACGGGGGTCTCGCTGCAGCCCTCCGAACAGCCGGCGACTGTGCCGACTGTCAGTTCAATATTTACCTTTGCTGGCTCCAGCGGGGGCGCTGTGGCGACTTTCGGCACGGAAATAGACGGAAATACCCGATCTTCGTCGGGTCCGCTCTACTGCGCAGGCGCCGGAAACTTGCGCCTGCGCAGTAGAGCAGACCCGACGGCGATCGGGTATTTCCGCCTACTTCGGCGCCGACAGCCGTCAGAGCGCCTGCGCAGGAGCCAGGAAGGTAAATATTACGTCACCGCTGCACGGAGGGCTGCAGCGAGACCCCTGATGGATGGAGGACGGCGTGGGAAGCCTCATTAGGATCCGGAGGCTTCCCCCACCCGAGGTGAGTACCCCCCAGGGGCCGTTTTGTCGTTACAGTTCCTCTTTAAGCATTGTACCCCCAACAACACAAAACATAGTTGGACAGAACCTAATCGCATATAGTTAGGCAGTGTGAGCCCACCATCACAAATGTAAGTAGTTGCCCAGAAACAACTAAGCGAGTGCACACAAATAAAGAAAGATCGGTACTCCTGACTGGCCTGTAGCCTCCCCCCCCCCCCCACCCCCTTCTTGATATGTCTCTGATCTGTGGGTGGGACTATATTTTCAGGAGGCAGGCAAGGGAGCCAATTGTGTGGCCACAGTATCCGACAGCTAGGGCATTTGACGGCTATTGCTGGAGGCCGAATGATAGTGTTTTAAAATGTAACTTCTGCTCCGTCTTCTGATGGCACCTAAGTTACTCAATGTGCGCCCAAATCTCTTGCGCTGTGATTACAGAGCTCACACCTGGGACATATTTGAGCCTGGGTCAGGTTACCCTACTTCCAAACCAAAGCTTCACGCAGGAGAAGATATGCATGGCTCCATCCAGTACTTCGATGAAGTGATGCTTTACTTGCCTTTTCAACATGCAGGAAGTGATGACATGTAAATAATTCACTTAAAGTTACCCTGTAGTGGTCACTGTATACTAAGTAAGGCAGTTAGGCAGCACACTACTGTCCAGAGATGGATTAAGATGCAATGGGGCCCTAGGCAAGGTAGTAGATTTGGCTTCCATTTGGTAAGCTGAAGTGGAGAGAGGTCAAAGAAGATGGGAGATAGGCCCCTTGACACCCACTAGGCCACAAGTCCTATCAGTCTTGTCCTATCAGTTTTTGACAGTTGGCACCAGATTTGCATGTGTTTCTGCATTTCTGGTTGGGTCCTGTCCTGTCAGTTTTGTATGGGTTTTTGTGTTCACGTATAAAAGGTGCACCTTTCCGGTCCAGTCCAGTCCTGGCAGTTCTGTATCAGTTTTGTATGTGTTCCTATGGGTGTGTTTACACATAAAAAGTGTACATTTCCAGTCCAGTCAGGTAATCAGTATGCTGTAAACTGTCAGTTTTCGATTTGTTACTATGTAGCTGCAAAACCTTCCATGTCCGTTCCGCTGAGCAAAACAGTCTGTAAAATTAGGTCCTGCAGCATTTTTTCGTCTGCTTAGCGGAACGGACCACAAAACCGTACGGCCGGTTCTGTTGGCAAACGCTAATGTAAACCGGGCCTTAAACTGATACAAAACTGACAGGACAGGACAGTACTGGACCGGACCGGAAATGTGCAGATTTATGTGTGAACCAAATTGAGCCATGCAAATAAACACATGAGGAGGCTTTCCACCATCTCCAGCTTTCCACCAACTCCTACTTATGTTTATCTATCATAGGACATACACAACATGTTTTGGGATATTACCCTTCTTCAGGTACAAAAACCATATGTGAATGCAAGAAATTAGGCAGTGACTTTTATTTTCAGAGAAGGGACAAGCTTAGGGTCACCAGTGGCCCCATCTCTCACCAACCAATTTATGTACAGGCGTGAGCACCAGATGTTTTGCAAAAATGAGACTGAGGCCAGGTTACAGTGGTGTGGTGGAGTGTAACAGCCGCTCTGTAATGCACCACCTATGAGACATTCACAGTGTTGAGGGTGCATTGCGGTGCAACAAAGTGCGATGTGTTACCACAAAACGCGCACATTTACGGGTGAAGTGAAGCATACTTTTAAATTACTGATTTACTATATGCTATGCAACACATGGGTAACGTGCAGCTCCGATTTCCCAATCCGTTGTGTTCCTGCCGCCACAGGGAATGTAACGGTCACTGTGAACATGGCCTAAGTAGAGGATTCTTAGAAATGCTCACGTTTAACAGCTATTAGGCTTGTAAAATGTAGAGAAACCGAGAGCCCAATATGTTAAGCATAAATGAAATAAAGGTTATCGTGAGAAAATTATACTCACAAACGTGGGTTACCACAAAGGCAACTACTGTATAGGCAGGTGAGGAGATTAGACCTGTCCTCACTCAGGAATAAGAAGTCGCTCTCTGTAGATGCGAAAGGGGGTAGATCACCCCTCCACCAGGGGTGGACACGGTATAGCAGTAGGAGAACAGAGGAGCCAGCAGGATAAAAGCGGATAAAAACTTTAACATTTGCTGGGAGGAAGTGGTAGACTTACCTCCATAAAGCAGACAAAACATAATTTCGGCAATAGCAGGTGTAGCGCCTCATTGGGTGCCTTCACTGAGGCGCTACACCTGCTATTGCCGAAATTCTGTTTTGTCCCCACGTTTATTGCCTGATGACGCGGGCTGGGCCCGCGAAACGCGTTGCACTTTTTTGGGGTACTATTTATAAAATGTGTTTGCTACTATTCAGACAGTCTTTCGTGTCTGCTTTGTGGAGGTAAGTCCACCACTTCCTCCCAGCAAATTTTACAGTTTTTATCCGCTTTTATCCTGCTGGCGCCTCTGTTCTCCTACTGCTAGCTATTAGGCTTGATTCACTAAGGCAAATAGCACAAGTCACCTGCTATTACTTGCGCTATTTAACCCTGCGCACCTTAATGCACACTATGCGCGCTATTGGCAGCATAGTGTGCATTATTACCTGTTGTCAGAGGAGCGCTTGCTATGCTGGGCATAGCAAGCGCTTGTAACTTACACCGGCTATTAGCCAGTAACGGGCTCTCCAATCATCCTGCCCTCGACCCCTTCCGGTCCAGTAACTTTAAAGGCAGTGGTCCTGGCACTTTGATTAGCCCAATAGACTGCCTGTCACGTGACGTTACTATTGGGCCAATCAGAGTGCCAGGATCACTTCCTTTAAAGTTACTGGACCCAAAGGGGTCCAGGGTGGGATGATCGGAGAGCCCGTTATTGGCTAATAGCTGGTGTAAGCTGGCGAGCGCTCCTCTGACCACAGGTAATAATGCACGCTTTGCTGCCAGAAGTGTGCATAGTGTGCATTATTCACGCTATTTGTCTTGAATCAAGCCCATTATGTTTTGATTGTTTTAGATCAGGGGTCTCAAACTCGCGGCCCGCGGGCCATTTGCGGCCCTCGATACAATATTTTGTGGCCCTCGCCGGCAAAAGCTTCCTTATAGTTTGCTTCAGTGCTCCCAAGTAATCCGCCGCATCCCCGCCACTAAACGAGGGCTGCAGAGCCCCCAAATCGCCTGGGGGCAATCCGCCGGCATTTCCTGGAAGGGGCAGAGCTTTCAGCTTCAGCTCTGCCCTTCCTGACGTCAATCGCCGCACGGATTGCCGCCTCTCCCCGCCCCTCTCTGTGATGGAAGAGTGAGAGGGGCGGGCAGAGGCGGCATCGCCGCGATTGTGAAATTCCTTATGCGGCCCAGCCTCATCCTGACTTTGCCTCCTGCGGCCCCCCAGGTAAATTGAGTTTGAGACCCCTGTTTTAGATGCTTTCTCCAAATAAAAGACCATATTTGACAGTGGGGATGGTGTGTTCAGAGTGATGTGCAGTGTTAGTTTTCCGCCATACATAGCGTTTTGCATTTTGGCCAAAAAGTTTTGGTCTCATCTGACCAGAGCACCTTCTTCCACATGTTTGCTGTGTCCCCCACATGGCTTGCGGCAAACTGCAAACGGAACTTCTTATGCTTTTCTGTTAACAATGGCTTTCTTCTTGCCACTCTTCCATAAAGGCCAACTTTGTGCAGTGCACAACTAATAGTTGTCCTATGGACAGATTCACCCACCTGAGCTGTAGATCTCTGCAGCTCGTCCAGAGTCACCATGGGCCTCTTGACTGCATTTCTGATCAGCGCTGTCCTTGTTCAGCCTTTGAGTTTAGGTGGACGGCCTTGTCTTGGTAGGTTTACAGTTGTGCCATACTCCTTCCATTTCTGAATGATCGCTTGAACAGTGCTCCGTGGGATGTTCAAGGCTTTGGAAATCTTTTTTAGCCTAAGTCTGCTTTAAATTTCTCAATAACTTTACACCTGACCTGTCTGGTGTGTTCTTTGGACTTCATGGTGTTGTTGCTCCCAATATTCACTTAGACAACCTCTGAGGCCGTCACAGAGCAGCTGTATTTGTCCTGACATTAGATTACTCACAGGTGCACTCTATTTCGTCATTAGCACTCATCAAGCAATGTCTATGGGCAACTGACTGCACTCAGACCAAAGGGGGACGAATAATTATGCACACCCCACTTTGCAGTTATTTATTTGTAAAAAATGTTTGAAATCATGTATGATTTTCATTGCACTTCACACGTGTACACCACTTTGTAGTGGCCTTTCACGTGGAATCCCAATAAAATTGATTCATGTTTGTGGCAGTAATTTGACAAAATGTGGAAAACTTCATGGGGGCCGAAAACAGGTCGTTGACTGTAAAATTCGGTGATCAACAAAAACTCTGCATGGAGCAGTACTTGGAATAAAACGTAGTTGTCAGCGCTTCTCTATTCACAGGGTAAGGGTGGTGTTACAGTTTTTGCCTGGATTTTGACTACTCTTTGCCTGCCACCTGCACCGACATCTGCCTGGATTTTGACTACTTTCTGCCTGCCACCTGCACCGACCACTGCCTGGATTTTGACTACTCTTTGCCTGCCACCTGCACCGACATCTGCCTGTATTTTGACTACTCTCTGCCTGCCACCTGCACCGACCACTGCCTGGATTTTGACTACTTTCTGCCTGCCACCTGCACCGACCACTGCCTGGATTTTGACTACTCTTTGCCTGCCACCTGCACCGACATCTGCCTGTATTTTGACTACTCTCTGCCTGCCACCTGCACCGACCACTGCCTGGATTTTGACTACTTTCTGCCTGCCACCTGCTCCGACCACTGCCTGGATTTTGACTACTCTCTGCCTGCCACCTGCACCGACCACTGCCTGGATTTTGACTACACTCTGCCTGCCTTATTTGTACAGTTTTACAATGTTTTAAGTTTATTCATACATTTAATTAATTCAACAATTTTGTGTTCTAATCTTTTTTTTATATGCAGAATGTGTACCAGGATTTTATTCTGACATATTTTGGTGAGTTATGACTTAAGAATTGGCAGCCTAAAAATCTTGAAAAATGTATCTCTTTTGACTCTTAATTCCAGACAAAAATGCACCGCCAGGGAGGATAACAGCCCAGGCAGTGACATCATTGGGAGGGCGGGGCTACATACCAATTTACAGCAATAAATAGATATAGGAAGTGTTTATATATTATTTAGTCAGTGCTAGCCTATTGTAAAATCTTTCTCCACCCTTATTTACACTGACATTTATCACAGATGTGATAACATTGGATGTAAGTTTCAACAAGATTCTATAACCGGTTCAGCCTAAATGGACGAGCAAGCTCGTCCAGGCAGCGGCAGCTAAAGCCTATCTGGACGAGAGTCCGCGTCCAGGCGCACTTCCGCGTGTGCGCGCGCATGGCCGCGTGGTGCGCGCGGTGCGCGCTCGTCCCCGACGGCTTACAAGCCGTGCTGTTTGGTGAAGAGGAGCCAGCGCTCCTCTGAGCCAATCAGAGCAAAGGAAGTAAAGAATTCACATAGTTACATCCAGTAACAATGTGAATTCTTAATAATGTTTGTAAATAACAGGTTTCCCTCTCTCTGTCTCTCAGCTCCTGTCACACAGATCAATCACTGTTCTGTGGTGACAGGAGCTGAGAGACAGACTGACAGATAAGCTGGTAGGAATTCCTTTTAATAAAATTTGCCCTCCATCCCTGAATTTTTAACCCCATACTGCCCAGAATCCCTGATTCTCCCTCTCCTTGGCCATTTATTACCTACTGATCTATTGATCACTGATCTATTGTGATCTTTTTCTTCCTATCTGTTACTACCTATACTCTACTCTCCTCCGCCCCTCTCTACTGTCTCCACCCCCCCTCTACACCCCCCCCCCCCCCCAAAAGAAAAAAAAACAAAAAAAAAAAAACTGTCACTTTAAAAAAAAAATCTTTCTATCTTTTTATATTTCTCATCTTTATCTATCCCTTTTTAAATGGCGAGGAGGCTCTATTCTGTGGAGGAGGCAGCCGCCATCCTCCAGCAGAGCAGCAGCGAGGATGAGTCAGGTAGTGATTGGCTCCCTCCGTCCGGCTCTGGTTCAGGATCTGAATCTTCAGAGTCCGAAGGGCCGCCATCACGCCGCTTGAGGAGGGACCCAAGTCCTGAGTCCGCTGATGAGGGACCATCAGGACTGTCCACAGCAGGGGGCTCCGTGGGCAACCCAGCATCGGGCTCCGTGGGCAACCCAGCAGAGGGCTCCGTGGGCAACCCAGCAGAGGGCTCCGTGGGCAACCCAGCAGAGGGCTCCGTGGGCAACCCCGCTGCTGCTAGCAGCAGTGCGCCAGGGGGAGCTAGGCGCAGACAGGGTAGGCAGCCACAGGTACCTCGCAGGCAGGAGGTACCGCTTCATATGTTAAATGGCACCTGGGAACCCCCTAATTATGCTGCGCCCAACATCCCACCCTTCACAGCCACCGCTGGTGTGTCAGTGCCCATTGTCAATCAGGCACCAATTGACATTTTCCAGCTTTTCATGACAGAGGCAATGTGGGAGCATTTAGTAGAGCAAACTAATTTATTTGCTCTACAATTTTTAGCTGACCACCCCACTAACTATATCACCAGAAAATGGCACCCCACCAACGTGCCCGAAATGAAGGCCTATGTAGGCCTCACGCTCAGCATGAGCATCAACCCAAAGCCCCAGATAAAAATGTACTGGTCCAGGGACCTTTATCACAATGCACCCCTCTATCCAGCAATAATGCCCAGGCAGCGTTTTGAGCTGTTGTCAAAGTTTTTCCACCTGAATGACAACTCTCAAGATGTGGAACATACCAACCCTTCCCATGACAGACTGTTTAAGTTGAGACCCCTGTTGACCCACCTAAGTGCAGTGTTCATGGATGTATATACCCCACACCGGGAAATTGCTGTGGACGAATCCCTGGTACCGTTTCATGGGAGACTTTCCATGAAACAGTACATACCAAGCAAGAGGGCAAGATGTGGGGTGAAAATTTATAGGGCATGCGAGAGTGGCACTGGCTATACCTTCACTTTTAAAATCTATGAAGGCAAAGACTCCATTCTGCAGCCAGCTGGGTGCCCTGAGTACATTAGCACCAGTGGCAAAATAGTGGTGGACCTATTAAATCCACTTCTCCACCAAGGCTACCACGTCTACTTGGACAACTTTTATACAAGTGTGCCACTGTTTAAGTTCCTCTTCTCAGTCCAGACTGGCGCATGTGGGACGGTGAGAGCAAACCGTAAAGGCCTCCCCCCACAGGTAGTAAATAAAAAACTATGCAGAGGAGAGTCTTACGCACTCAGATCTGAAGAGCTCCTGGCAATAAAGTTCCACGACAAGCGGGAGGTGATGATGCTATCTACCATCCACACTGAGGCCACAGTTCTTGCCACATCCAGAACGGAACAGCGTACAAAGCCAGAGGCCATAGTCGCCTACAATAAAAATATGGGAGCAGTGGACTTATCAGACCAAGTCTTGGCGCCTTATTTATTAAGAAGAAGAAGGAAAGCATGGTACAAAAAAATAACATTCTTCTTGTTGCAGATGACCATGCACAATGCATTTGTGGTCTATCTAAAAACAGCCACAACACCAACAAGCCAACAGATGACCTTTCTTGACTTCCAGATTCAAGTCCACAAGTCCCTAATGTATTCCCCTGGCCAAATTGCACAACAGGATCCTATCCATTTGGAGAACTCAATTAGACTGAGGGAGAGACATTTCCCTGAACTAATTCCCCCCAATGAAGTGAAAAAAGCCCCCCTGAGAAGATGCAGAGTGTGTGTGAAACACAAGAGACGGTGTGAGTCACGGTATTTTTGCCCAGATTGCCCGTCAGCCCCTGCACTGTGTGTTATCAAGTGCTTTAGGGCATACCACACACTTGCAGATTACTAATTTCTTTTTTTTCCTTTTTTTTGTGTTTTTTTTTCTTTTTTTTTGTGTTTTTTTTTTCTTTACCTGGACATATATGACTGGCATTTTCCCCTTTCCTATATATTCATGTAACTTACAGACCCTCAAAGGAGCTCACATTTGGCATACCCCTATGTTTTTGGGGTGTTGGAGGAAACTGAATTTTTTGAGGAAAAAGAAAACACAAACAAAGTTCAAAATTGAACTTTGGACCCTGCTGCTCCCATCTTCTGACTCTTGGATCTGCTTGACCCCTGACTTATGGCCTCTGGCTTTTCTCTAATTCTGCAAGACATCCAATGGTAAGTTCCAATGTATTTGTTATCACTGTGAAGAGAAGTGATATATTCAAATTAGCCACATTTTGGATTTGTTATAACCAGGACAATGTGAGAATTCCTTTTGCAGTGTTCCTTTGAGAAGGTAGCTCACAAAATACCTACTGATGAATAGCCCTGGTTGTTAGCCTTCTATGATGGTGTCATGTGCGGTCTTTGTTTGATTCCAATCTCTCCTGGGAATATGCAAACAAACAATAGCTCTGCAACAATTAGTGCAAAAAAAATAGTGCACATTGGGTATAACTGATTGCTGCACCCAACCATTTGTTACTAAGTAAGGCATATGTTGTATCATTTTAACCGTGATGAGCTGTAGAAAAAATGTTGGTGTGTTTTAGGACTGAGGCCTAAGTCATCAGATTTTATTCTAGTGCCAAAGTGAAAAAAATATGTAAAAAATATCATTTTCCAAGTTATGATTCAATTTTAGCAAAACCACAGAAGTCCAATTGTTTCAAAATATGTGTATCTCAGTAGGCCTGGGTCTCTAGTTTTCAGAATGGTGACATTTGTGACCTGTTTCAAATGTTCTGACACTCCAGGGGCTTTGCGAACAAAGAATGACTGTATTACTTTTGTTGCAAAAAATGGCCTTGAAAAATGCATTAGTGCTGCTCATGGTTAACAGAGTATTGCGTGGCCAAGAAGCTATCTGATTATGTGTATAGGGTATCATTTTCACCGGGACAAGCAAGAGAATAGTATTTGGGGTCTTTGAGAGACAAGAACTATGTTAAGTGTTTGTTTTTTTTGTGCCAAAGTGAAAAAAGATGTAAAAAAATACCATTTTCCAAGTTATGATTCAATTTTAGCAAAACCGCAGAAGTCCAATTGTTTCAAAATATGTATATCTCAGTAGGCCTGGGTCTCTAGTTTTCAGAATGGTGACATTTGTGACCTGTTTCAAATGTTTTGACACTCCAGGGGCTTTGCGAACAAAGAATGACTGTATTACTTTTGTTGCAAAAAATGGCCTTGAAAAATGCATTAGTGCTGCTCATGGTTAACAGAGTATTGCGTGGCCAAGAAGCTATCTGATTATGTGTATAGGGTATCATTTTCACCGGGACAAGCAAGAGAATAGTATTTGGGGTCTTTGAGAGACAAGAACTATGTTAAGTGTTTGTTTTTTTGTGCCAAAGTGAAAAAAGATGTAAAAAAATACCATTTTCCAAGTTATGATTCAATTTTAGCAAAACCGCAGAAGTCCAATTGTTTCAAAATATGTATATCTCAGTAGGCCTGGGTCTCTAGTTTTCAGAATGGTGACATTTGTGACCTGTTTCAAATGTTTTGACACTCCAGGGGCTTTGCGAACAAAGAATGACTGTATTACTTTTGTTGCAAAAAATGGCCTTGAAAAATGCATTAGTGCTGCTCATGGTTAACAGAGTATTGCGTGGCCAAGAAGCTATCTGATTATGTGTATAGGGTATCATTTTCACCGGGACAAGCAAGAGAATAGTATTTGAGGTCTTTGAGAGATTAGGCATATGTGATGTGGTTTTGTTTTAGCAGCAAATGAAATGAAAAGCAATGCAATTGTTATTTTCACATACTCTGCACCAAACTAATACACTTGTAAAAAACACCAAAAGTGACAGAATTGAAAAGTGAATACTTAAATAGTTACCTTAGGGACTCCGCTTTTTAAATATGTATGTCATGAGGATGTATTACTGTTTTTTTTTTCAAATAAAGGCTTGTAATCATTGGTAGTGTGCAATGAGAAAACAAAAAACACAACATAGAAAAAATGCACCTTTATTTCCAAATAATATATTGTCACCATACTATGTACTAGGGACATAATTTAAATCTTGTGATAACCACGACAGATAGGCAGATAAAATGTGTGGGTAAAATGTTCAGTAGCGTTGTTCATTTTAAAACTATAGAGGCTGGAATTGGAGAAATAGTGCATTTTTTCATTTTTTCCCTCGTTTTTCTCTTTAAAATACATAGACATTTTAGTAGTTACTAACAACAAATGTCACCCTCCAAAAGCCAAATTTGTGGTGAAAAAAACAAGATCTAAATAATTTATGTGTGATGAGTAGTGATAAAGCTATTAGCGAATGAATGAGAGCAGCGCTGACAGGGGAAAATTGCTTCAGTCCTTAAGGTGAAAATAGCTGTGAGGCTGAACCGGATAAAGCCCTAATGCTGGGAATACACGATGCGTTTTTGCGGTCGATTTGCCATTCGATCGTCTTTCAATTTGTTTTTCTGCTTGATTCTCTTATCTTTTCTTATCAATTTCCATTCACTTCTATCTGAAATTGAGCTGTAAAACGATCAAGAATTGAGATCGGACATGTCGGAAATTATCTATCGAACCATCTATCTGCCTCAAAAACGCATCGTGTATTCCCAACATAAGGGTCGGTACAGACAGATGGCTGCTGGCATCCATCCCTGGCATTTATCACTAAGGATCCACAATGTTGTGATTACGTCATCATCTAAATGAATGGATGCAGTCATTTCTTATTATTTACCATCAATTGTCGTAGTTTTGATCGAATTTTCCCAGACTCCGTGATCCAGTTCACATGGCTGGATGCCTGTAAGACTGCAAACAGTTTATACAATCCTGTAACTTGTAACAACAAAAATTTGCTATAACAAAAAGAGTTCTGAATATTTTGTCCATGAAGACAACGTTGTATGTATGACATTGTATAACAGTTTGTGAATAGGGCACTGACTTTCCTACTTGTTTTGGTAACCAGAACAATACTGATGCTATGGTGACATCTAGTGGACACCTAGAAATTAACATTAGTAAGCTCAGACATTCCTTTGCAGGTTATAAAAACACTGTAACGCTCTGATGATAATTGGACTGTGTATGTGATATTCACCTAGTCATAATTTTCCTTTCCTGGTGCAACTCCATGGCAGTGTAATAAGTGAGGTATCTCTTCCCCCTAACATCATAGGACAATTTAACTGAAAAGCTTCCTGCCCAAGGTATGGTCCATAATCTGTTGTATTTAGCGTCCTCCTGAATGACAATTACATGGGAGGGATACATATGCTGCCATGGTGTTGCACCAGGAAAGGAAAATTACTGTTGGGTGAGTATACATCTTTCTGTTTTCCAGGCGCCTCCATGATAGCATACTAATTGGGTATAACTCGCCACAATTTGCAAGGGAAGGTACAAGATTTATTTACACTCTAGAACATGCAGAGGTCAATACAGATTTGAAAAAAACAACTGAAGAAAGTACTGTGAGGTCTACTCTGTAATGGTCCGTGAACATGTGACATGAAGCCCAACTTGATGCTCTGCAAATGGTGGCAGCTGAGGCCCCAGCAATGGATGCCCATGAATTTGAATTATGGGCTGGGGTAGCATCAGGCATATTTAGCCCTATTAGCTATTTTTATCTATGCCACTGTTGTCCTGGCCGATGTTGGATGCTCTTTTTTGGGACCAGAAGGTAACAGAAAAAGGCGGTCAGATTTCCTGAAGGTACTGGTGATGTTAGCATATGACCATAGAACTGATAACAGATCCAAAGGATTAGGATCTTCTGAATCCACTGAAGATGGTTACTGCGGCATTTCCTTTGGTAGAAAATGTGATATAGGCACTACCCGATCCTCAAAGAACATGAGAAAAGGTTCTCTTGAGGTTAGTGCAAGGATTTCTGAAACCTTAGTGGATGATGTGATGGCAACAAGAAAAACTGCTCTGTGGGTAATGTTCCATAGTGGGAAGTAGCAGAAGGAACAAATGGACTAGATGATAAAAACAATTTAACACCGGAGATACCGTAAGTCCCACTTCGGAAAATCCTTTTGAGAAGAACGTCGTTTTAGCATTATCTTGAGAAATTGCTGGAATAACAAATAACAAATTTTGTTGGTCGCTGATAAGGCTAAAACTTGCAGTTTTAAAGTGATGTAACTCAAACCAATAAACCTTTCTGTAGTAAAGTGAGAGCATTCACCACTGATGGATAGGAAGCATCAAACTGTGAAGGAGCAAATTACAAACTTTTCTAAACTCTAGAATAGGACAACCTAGAGACATAAATCTTGACTTTTCAATATCCAAGTTGTCAAATGTAGCCTATGTGGATGGAATATTTGGCCTTGATGAAGAAGTTTGTTATATTATAGGAACAGTGAGGGACAATGAGCACTGAGTTGAAGCAGCAGCGGAAACCAGATTGTTTTGTAAGGAATTGCTGAAGGAAACCTGTGAATTAGCAGGACCGGAGAAAAACTGGAGGCCATGAGTGTGACAAGGCGTCCGTACCTTCTAATCCCCTGCACGGGAATCTGGAGAATTTTTTTTATTGAACTTCTCTATAAGTGAGATTTGTAACAGTGTGTGCCCTTGTGGGGAGCATCATTACTTACCTACGAGGCGCTGCTCCTCTGGCCCCTTGCTTACATGAGATGTGCCATCTTCTCCACCTGACCAGCAGCTTCTGTCTGGTTTTGTAATACCCAGTGGTGCCACGCTGTTGAATGTGAATACAGCTCTGTAATTGCATCCACAGATTACATATCCTGGCATGCACTGCGGCATGAGCATGACACTTCCGGGAACTAAAAAAGTAGCAGAAGCTGCCCGTCAGGTACGGGCTGGGGGCCAGAGGAGCAGCACCCTGTAGGTAAGTAAGGATGCTTCCCCTAAACACCCCCCCCCCCCTCAAGTCACACACCAGTATTAACCTCCCTTATGTCTCTTTATTAACCTCCCTTTATGTCTCCCTCAGATCTCTTTAACCCCTTGATTCACATCAGCATCAGGTCTGTTCAAAGTGGATGCCTCTGCCTGTGGGCGCTGTGTCCATGTCCTGTTAGTAACAGTCAAAAGAACATAGGCCCCCCGAACAGGGGTGTAACTAGCCGGGCAGCACGGTGGCGTAGTGGTTAGCTCTCTCGCCTTGCAGCGCTGGGTCCCTGGTTTGAATCCCAGCCAGGGCACTATCTGCAAAGAGTTTGTATGTTCTCTCCGTGTCTGCGTGGGTTTCCTCCGGGCACTCCGGTTTCCTCCCACATTCCAAAAACATATGGATAAGTTAATTGGTTCCCCCTAAAAAAATTGGCCCTAGACTACAGTACTTACACTACATAATATATAGACATATGGCAATGGTAGGGATTAGATTGTGAGCTCCTTTGAGGGACAGTTAGTGACAAGATATATATACATTGTACAGCGCTGCGTAATATGTCGGCGCTATATAAATACTAAATAATAATAATAATAATAATAATAATAAACTACAGGGAAGCAGCCCCTGCGATTGCAGGGAAGCCCAGAGCTGTAAGGTGGCCCCAAGTACAACATTACTCCCTCTCATAAAGGGATCCATACTTCAGATTAGGAATTTTGGTGGTTTATACTGTAAATATGCACATTATGATGTTCACACTTGTTTTATAACCTTGTAAGATGCCAGGCTATGAGAGTAACCAAAAGAGGCAAGGGAAAGGCTGGAACATTAAAGGGGCTCCCTCAAGGGTTTGCTGGAGGGTTCCATGATTTTTAGTTACGCCCCTGATTTTAATATTCATTTAAAGGAAACCAGAGACAATGATTAGTCAAGTTTTATACTTACCTGGGGCTTCCTCCAGCCCTATCCGCACAGATCGCTCACTTGCTGCCATCCTCAGTCTTCTCCGTTTCTGTACCGGGTCCCGTAAGTTCGGCCAGCTGTAGCCAGTCTGCGCAAGCGCAGTGCCTTTTTCCGCCTTTTTCCAGAAAATAGTACTACGCAGGCGCACTGCGCTCGCTCACACTGGCCGCGACTGGCTGAACTTGCGGGACCCAGTACAGAGGAGACTGAGGACGGTAGCATGGGAGCGATCCCTGCTGATAGGGCTGGAGGAAGCTCCAGGTATATATAAACCTTTGAAGACCTGTCGTCTCTGGTACACTTTAAATTCCTTATAGTCATTATTTAATTATAAAATCGATAACCTCCACACAATGACGTACCAATTGATGTTATATATACAGTGGTTTGAAAAAGTATTTACACATTTTGTAATATTACTGCCACAAACATGAATCAATTTTATTGGAATTCCACGTAAAACACCAATACAAAGTGGTGTACACATGAGAAGTGGAATGAATATCATACATGATTCTAAACATTTAAAAAAAAATATAACTGCAAAGTGGGGTGTGCGTAATTATTCAGCCCCCTGAGTCAATACTTTGTAGAACCACCTTTTGCTGCAATTACAGCTGCCAGTCTTTTAGGGTATAGGCCCATACACACGTCAGATTTTCTTAAACGACGGGTCGTTTGGACGTCCCGTCGTTCAGTCATCCGGACGTCAAATCGGGCGTGTGTACAGTCCGTCGTCGTTCAGGTGATAAGACTGGACTTGAGCGCTCAACAAATAACATTTGTAAAGCGCTTTTCTCCCGTGGGACTCAAAGTGCATAAGCATGGCTCCGACCATCGTGGTACAGAGGAAGAATTTTATAAATCTGGAAATGCCAGGCTAAACAGGTGGCTTTTCAGTCTGGATTTGAATAGCTCCAGGGATGGTGCTGTCTTTACTAGGTGTGGTAGGGAGTTCCAAAGAGTAGGGGCAGCATGACAGAAGGCTCTATCTCCAGATTTTTTGAGGTGCACTCTAGGATTGACCAAGTTTATAGAACTTGCTGATCTGAGGTTGTGAGAGGTGTGGTGCAGCTTCAGCAAGTCCTTCATGTATCCAGGGCCCAGATTGTGCAGGGATTTGAATGTCAGCAGTCCAATCTTGAAGAGTATTCTCCATTCTACTGGTAGCCAGTGCAGTGAGCGAAGGATCGGTGTAATGTGACAGTGGCGCTGCTGGTTTGTTAGCAATCTGGCAGCAGCATTCTGCACTAATTGCAGGCGACGCAGGTCCTTTTTGGGGAGGCCAGCATAAAGGGCATTGCAGTAGTCCAGCCGTGATGTGATGAAGGCGTGGACTAGGGTTGGAAGATCCTCTGGGGGAATCAGATGTTTAAATTCTTGCAATGTTCTTCAGATGAAAGAAGGAAGATTTACCTACAGATGAAATTTGGTTTCTGAAACTCAAATCCCCATCGATTAGTACGCCAAGGCTGCGCACAAGGTTGGAGCTGTTTATGTCTGAATTCCCAATCCTGATTGGTGTTGCTTTAGGATAGAGCTGTTTTGATGGCGAGTGCTGGCTTTGGACAAACAGGACCTCAGTTTTGTCAGCATTCAGTTTCAACCAGTTATCATTCATCCATGCCTGAAGCTCAGCTAAGCAAGAGTTTATTTTTGGGGTAGGGTCTGTTCCACCAGATTTGAAGGACAGGTATAGCTGTGTGTCATCGGCGTAGCAGTGGTACGTCAGGCCATGACGTAGGATAAGTGTACCGAGTGGCAACATGTAGATTTCAAACAGCAGAGGGGATAGGATTGATCCTTGTGGCACTCCGCTCAAGACCAGTCTTATCACCTGAAATACAGACTGTACACACGCCCGATTTGACGTCCCCACGACTGAACGACGGGACGTCCAAACAACCCGTCGTTTAAAAAAATCCGTCGTGACGTGTGTATGGGCCTTTAGTCTCTACCAGCTTTGCACATCTAGAGACTGAAATCCTTGCCCATTCTTCTTTGCAAAACAGCTCCAGCTCAGTCAGATTAGATGGACAGCGTATGTGAACAGCAGTTTTCAGATCTTGCCACAGATTCTCAAATGGATTTTTGAACTTTGACAGGGCCATTCTAACATATGGATATGTTTTGTTTTAAACCATTCCATTGTTGCCCTGGCTTTATGTTTAGGGCCGTTGTCCTGCTAGAAGGTGAACCTCCGCCCCAGTCTCAAGTCTTTTACAGACTTCAAGAGGTTTTCTTCCAAGATTTCCCATCAACTCTGACCAGCTTCCCTGTCCCTGCTGAAGAGAAGCACCCCCAGAGCATGATGCTGCCACCACCATATTTGACAGTGGGGATGGTGTGTTCAGAGTGATGTGCAGTGTTAGTTTTCCGCCACACATAGCATTTTGCATTTTAGCCAAAAAGTTCCATTTTGGTCTCATCTGGCCAGAGCTCCTTCTTTCACGTTTGCTGTGTCCCCCACATGGCATGTGGCAAACTGCAAACGGGACTTCTTATGCTTTTCTGTTAACAATGACTTTCTTCCTGCCACTTCCATAAAGGCCAACTTTGTGCAGTGCACGACTAATAGTTGTCCTATGGACAGATTCCCCCACCTGAACTGTAGATCTCTGCAGCTCGTCCAGAGTCACCATGGGCCTCTTGACTGCATTTCTGATCAGCGCTCTCCTTGTTCGGCCTATGAGTTTAGGTGGACGGCCTTGTCTTGGTAGGTTTACAGTTGTGCCATACTCTTTCCATTTCTGAATGATCGCTTGAACAGTGCTTCATGGGATGTTCAATGCTCTGGAAATCTTTTTGTATCCTAAGCCTGCTTTAAATTTCTCAATAACTTTATCCCTGACCTGTCTGGTGTGTTCTTTGGACTTCATGGTGTTGTTGCTCCCAATATTCTCTTATGGGGCCCATACACCTAACGATTTTCCCGCCGATATACAGCTGTTTCGATTGAAACGGCTGTGAAATCGCTGCGCACACCGCTGACAGAACGATCGATTTCCGTCCGAAATCGATCGTTCCCGTCGACCCATCCATGCGGAAGATTTTTCTCGCTCGCCGGCGGGTCGGGAGTGCGTCGTTAGTGGCGTTGAATGCCTGACGACCAACGCAATACAGCGGTAATACATTACCTACTCCAGCCGGCGCGAGTCCCCTGGTCTTCTTCTCCGCTTCGGGCTCCAGAGCTACACAGAACTTCCTGTCCCGGCAGGAAGTTTAAACCGTAGAGCGCCCTCTACTGTTTAAACTTCCCCTGGACAGGAAGTTTAGTAGCCGGAGCGGACCGGAGCCAGAGCGGAGAAGAAGACAGCGGGGACTCGCGCCGGCCAGAACAAGTAATGTATGCGGGGGGGAGGGGCGGAAGCAGCTGCAGCTCCACAGATTGTGATCAGTTTCAGCCTGAAATCGATTCACAATCTGTTTGCAGTAAAGGTGGCCATACGATCCCTCTCTGATCAGATTCGATGTTGGTCGAATCTAGTGGCAAATCGACCAGTGTATGGCCACCTTTAGACAACCTCTAAGGCCGTCACAGAGCAGCTGTATTTGTACTGACATTAGATTACACACAGGTGCACTCTATTTAGTCATTAGCACTCATCAGGCAATGTCTGTGGGCAACTGACTGCACTCAGACCAAAGGGGGCTGAATAATTACGCACACCCCACTTTGCAGTTATTGATTTGTAAAAAAAACCTTTGGAATCATGTATGATTTCCATTCCACTTCTCACATGTAAACCACTTTGTATTGGTCTTTCACATGGAATTCCAATAAAATTGATTCATGTTTGTGGCAGTAATATGACAAAATGTGGAAAACTTCAAGGGGGCTGAATACTTTTGCAAACCACTGTATATACTAGTGACCTAAGCCTATGTAAAAAGGGCTCTAGGTCTGTCATCACCGCGCTCAGCGTGCATGCTCACCCGCCCGTCGTGTGCACATCTGCCTGCTCGCTCTGCAGGGACACTTGAGGATTATTAGGTAGGATATATGTATATCTTTTTTTTTTTACTAATGTTGGATGCCTTTGGCCAATTCCTTTGTTTGCCACTAAGTATCCCCCTACCCTTATCCCCTTTTATAAAAATATGTATTATATAAATACTAAATAATAATAATATTAATTAAATTATAGCTTTTTAGTAATTTTGGATGGAATTGGCTAATTCCTTCGTTTGCCACTAGGTGACTCCCTCATCCCCTATAAACCTGAGACATAATAAACACAAGCTTTTATCCTCCCCTTCCTCTAGCCTCCAGTTGAGAGGACAGAGAAAACAAGAAAGGGAAACAATAAACAGAAATAAAAAAAAACATGTATGTACTGTTCCAAATATGTGTACACAACAAGAAATGGAAGAATAATGGAAAGCTTGAGAATTTTATATTAAAAGGTGTACTAGTCCAAAACCTGTTAGATTACAGTAAGTGACAGCAACATAGAAAAAAGTGCATTTACTCTGGGATTTGATGTACACCTTAAGGGGCCCATACACCTAACGATTTTCCCGCCAATATACAGCCGATTCGATCACAGTGATCGAATCGGCTGTGAAATCGCCGCACACACCGCTGACAGAATGATCGATTTCCGTCCGAAATCGATCGTTCCCGTCGATCCGTCCGTGCGGAAGATTTTTCTCGATCGCCGGCGGGTCGGGAGTGCGTCAATAGCGGCGTTCGAATGCCCGACGACCGACGCAATACAGTGGGTATACATTACCTGTTCCGCCGGCGCAACTCCCCTGGTCCCCGCTGTCTTCTTTCCACTCCGGGCTCCGGACCGTTCCTGCAGCTACACAGAACTTCCTGTCCCGGCAGGAAGTTTAAACAGTAGAGAGCCCTCTACTGTTTAAACTTCCCCTGGACAGGAAGTTCAGTAGCTGCAGGAACGGTCCGGAGCCCGGAGCGGAAAGAAGACAGTGGAGCCTGGGGTATTCGCGCCGGCTGGATCAGGTAATGTATGCAGGAGGGGGGGGGGAGGGGGGGCGTCAGCAGCGGCAGCTCCACAGATTGTGATCGGTTTCAGGCTGAAATCGATTCACAATCTGTTTGCAGTAAAGGTGGCCATACGATCCCTCACTGATCAGATTAGATCAGAGAGGGATCTATCTGTTGGTCGAATCTGATGGCAAATCGACCAGTGTATGGCCACCTTTATATGTATGTGTACATAAGTGTTGAGGAACTTAACGGACCACTGTCACAAAAAAATAGCAAAATGTAAAATACATGTAACCACATACAAATAAAAAGTATGTTTCTTCCAGAGTAAAATGAGGCATTACAGTATAATTTTACTATAATAAACTCTGGTATAGAAAGCATTCGGGCAGGGCCGGTTCTAGACTCCTCAATTTGGAGTTATCGCGCAGCACCCAAAAATTTTCACCCACAGTATAGGTAGGTAGGTAGCCAGGTATAGGTGCCCCCAGTACAGCTGCCCCAGTATTGGTAGTATACTGCCCATGGGCGTCCCTACATAGGGCAAAATGGGGCATGCACACTCCCCTGGCTAGCTGTCCCTCCCCATCATCCCCCCCCCAGCCACCCGAACCCGGAAGTGGCCGGCCCGACCGCCCTGGGGTGGCAGCGGAGCGAGGAGAGAAGCGGCGGGGAAGAGGGGACGTCTCCCCCCTTCCCTCACCTTGGGGCTCCCCATCTCTCTCTCGCTCCCCCCTTTAGAATTAAGTGATGCGGCAGGCAGTGGCGGGACACTTACTCTATTCTCCGTCCCGACGCGAGTGACTCTCTCACTGTGCCGCTGCTCTGGTCTGGACTAGACCAGAGCAGCGGCGCACAGATACAGAGAATTCACTCATGCCGGGACGGGGGAATAGAGAGAGAGAGGGGAGCCCCAAGGTGAGGAAAGAGGGGGACGTCTCCCCCCTTCCCCACCGCTTCTCTTCTCTCTCCGCAGCCACTTGGGACACCTATATCTATCCAAACTGGGGACACCTATAGACCTAGCTATCTATACTGGGGAGCACCTGTCACTACCTGAACTGGGGGGCCCTGTCACTACCTAAACTGGGGGGCCCTGTCACTACCTAAACTAGAGGCTCTTGTCACTACAGACACTGGGGGGTCCCTGTCACTTCCTGAACTGGAGGGCACCTGTCACTGCATACACTGGGGGGCTCCTGTCATACCTAAACTATGAGTACCTGTCACTAACTGAACTGGGGGGCTCATATCACTACCTATACTGGGGGGCACCTGTCACTACCTGAACTGGAGGGCCCTTTCACTACCTAAACTGGGGGCTCCTGTCACTACCTAAACTGGGGGCACCTGTCACTACATACACTGGGGGGCTCCTGTCACTACCAAAACTCGGGGGCACCTGTCACTACCTAAACTGGGGGTACCTGTCACTAACTGAACTGGGGGGCTCCTGTCGCTACCTACACTGAGGGGCCCTGCTACTACCTAAACTGGGAGGCTCCTGGCACTACCTAAACCATAGCTCCCAACTGTCCCTTTTTCGGGGGGGGGGGGGGGGGCAGTCCCTTTTTGGGAGCCCTGTCCCTCTGTGCCTCTTTCACCCTCATTTGTCCCTCTTTCAGGACTTTGTCCCTCTTTCTATGTAAATATATATATTTCTATACTAAAAATGTGATTGATTGACTCTAAACTTTATTCCCAACCTTTAAATTGATATATTACTAATTTAAAAATGTTACTATGAAGGAAAATGATCCAGGATAGAAAGGACCAGTGTGGTTTGAATTATAAAACAACATATGTTTCTTATGAAATCTTTATGGTATGCGTGACTAGAGGCATGGTGAGGGTGTGGCCAGGGGTGTGGCAGGGGCATGGCTTAAGTGTCCCTTTTTCTCATCTCAAAAAGTTGGGAGGTATGCTAAACTATGGGGCACCTGTCACTATCTAGGCCAGCCAGCCCAGCATCACCACCAGCCAACCAGCCCAGAATCACTGTCAAAAAGGCCACAGCATCACCACCAGTCAGGCCAGCATTTACTTCAGCCAAGCACAGCCCAGCATCACCGCCAGCCCAGCCACAGCATCACCGCCAGCCCAGCCACAGCATCCCCGCCAGCCCGGCCACCGCATCACTGCCGGCCCGGCCACAGCATCACTGCCAGGCCTTTCAGCCCACACATCATCCCCAATTCAGCCAAAAATAGTATTGCCAGGCCATCCAGGCACAGCAGCCAGTAGAGAATTCAGAAGCCAGGTGAGAGGTGTCTACCATATTAACCCTCCTGGCGGTTAATTTTTTTCTGCCAAATAGGCAGAAATCCATTTAAAAAAAAAAAAAATTGTTTCATGTAAAGCTACCAGAGTGGTAGCTACATGAAACACCACTAGAGGGCGCATGTGTCCCTCTAGTGCGATCGTCGCCGGCATCAATAGCAAACAGGGAACGGCGTATATAACGCATTCCCCTGTTTGGCTTCACCTGTCGCCATGGCGACGATCGGAATGACGTCATGGAAGTCAGCCGACGTCCTGACGTCAGACGCCTCTGATCCAGCCCATAGCGCTGCCTGGAACTCATTGGTCTGGGCAGCGCAGGGCTCTGGCGGGGGGGGGGGCCCTCTTCCGCCGCTGTGTGCGGGCGATCGCCGCAGAGCGGCAGCGATCAAGCTGTGCGTGCGGCTAGCAAAGTGCTAGCTGCGCGTACAGCACTTTAAATGGTGCAAATCGCCCCACCAGGGGCTGAGATATCCTCTGCACGGCATAGCCCAAGCTTAGCTCGGGCTTACCGCCAGGAAGGTTAAAGTGGACCCAAATTAAAAATACAAGATTTCAGAAATAAAATCTATTTTCTAAATTATAATAATAAATAGCAGCCTTTTTTCAGCTGCATGATGACAAATATAAAATATTTTACATTTATTGGAGGAACCCCTCCCTTCCTTTCAAATTGCCGGGATTTTTCCGGCAAACTGGTGGAGTAGATGGTGTCCGGCAATGGAGGAATTGCTAATGGCTGCCCCCAGTATAACCCTAGCTATAAAAAGAGAAGGGTGAAAAGCATGCACTGAAATGATCATAGGTTTGAAGGAGTGTTTATTTATCTTTGTATGTGTCAGAGTGGTGCAACTAAATATTTTTAATTAAAAAAATGTTTGGTTTGGGTCCGCTTTAAGGCGGCATTCTGCCTATTTATGTGAGATGCTGTCTATTTATGTGACCTAATGACTGCTGAATTTGTCTTGTTGGGGGCCTCATGGTTACTGAATTTGTCTTGTTGAGGGCCTCATGGTTACTCAATTTGTCTTGTTGGGGGCCTCATGATTGCTGAATTTGTCTTGTTGGGGGCCTCATGATTTGTTTGGGGCCTCAAGATTGCTGAATTTGTCTTGTTGGGGGCCTTATGATTGCTGAATTTGTCTTGTTGGGGGCCTCATGATTGCTGAATTTGTCTTGTTGGGGGCCTCATGATTGTTGAATTTGTCATGTTGGGGGACTCATGATTGCTGAATTTGTCTTGTTGGGGGCCTCATGATTGCTGAATTTGTCTTGTTGGGGGTCGCATGATTGCTAACTGCGTGACTATGGAAAAAGCTGAATCATCATCATATGAGACAATAGCATTAAACCTACTTTTTTAGCTTTTTAAAACAGAAAATAAAACTGGGAGGTTCTACAAAAATGAATACATTTTTCAGTAGGATGGATAAAATTGTTTATCTTCACAGTTTATTTTCAATTTGGATTTTTCATAATGTTTATGTAGGAGTTAAAACTTTTTTTTATTTAGTTTAAATTGCTGTTGGCACTTTGCGATAGATAATATGCAGTTTGGGCACTCGGCCTCCAAAAGGTTCGCCACCACTGTCCTAATCTAATGCCCCACCATTGCTAAGTTCATGTAAATTTTTCTCCACCCGCGACCACACCCACATTCTGGTCCATGACCACACCCATTTTTCGGTGCACCGTAACCCCATTTTTTAGCACGCCACACGACGTGCCCCCAATTTTCGGCGCGCCGCGCCACTTCTTCCCCCCCCCGGAACATTTTCTGCAGACGCCCATGATACGGCCCCCAGCATAGATAGTATAGTTGCTGCAGTATGGGTAGTATAGTTGCCCCCAGTATAGGTAGTATAGTTGCCCCAGTATAGTTAGCTAGTATAGTTGCCCCAGTATAGTTAGCTAGTATAGTTGCCCACAGTATAGTTAGCATGCTTGTCTCCAGTATAGTTAGTATAAATACCCCCAGTATAGTTAGTATAGTTGTCCCCGTAGCAGCCAGGTGGGGGGGGGGGCAGCGGGCACAGCGATGGGGAGGGCCCCTTCCCTCACCTGTTTCCCCCTGACTGCGCTCCCACTCAAGCTATTAGCGCAGCATGAAAGTAATTGCAGCAGGTGGGGAGTAATCTACTCACCTCTTCCTTGCGTTCCAGACGTTGGTGTGCAAAGTGCAACGTCACATCCCTCAAGTCTCCTCTTTCTTCAATACCGCCCACTGTGGTGTAGCGTTATGGTAACACACTGCTACAGTGCGTAACCTCTAAATGCACACGTTACCAGGTACAAGAAAGAATACTTTCTCACATTGCCTGTATGCTTTACTGTCCCTACTGTATGCGACGGTAACACATCGTTAATATGCGTTACCACCCTTTTTTTGCATTGCGTTGTAATGCTGCATTGTGACTTTAACATCGCATTACAACGCAACGTCCCACTGTGAATGAGGCCTCAGAGTGCACTTCCCAAATGTCCATACAATACTTATCACCCTAAAAGGAAATCAGTCATCTTTACAATGTTCTCCTTAGACCTTATATGATCATTTTATTCCCGTCTTCTTTAAATACAGTTTTCCTCAAAAACAACAATACATTGCAGAGTGTTGTAATAGTGATGGAGGGGGTCCACTACCCAGTGTAACCACCAGTGGTTGTGATCAGGTTACCCACCTTTAATCTCGTGCAAACAGCCCAACACACTCTCCAAAATTGGCTAGCACACTCACCCTTTATGATATGGGCACTCCACATTAATCTGAAGAAAACCAAAACCATGGTGTTCCAGAGGAAAAACACAAGGTCAGCTCAGAGCCCATTTTACACTAAATGACTGTGAAATCAGCAGAACTGACAAATATATCTACCTTGGTCTGGAAATCAACCAATCTGGAAGTCTTAAATCAGCCATAGAGGCCCTGAAAGCCAAAGCTTGCAGAACATTCTATGCCATCAGGAAAGAACTGTACCACCTCAAACCAGCAGTGAAGGTCTGGCTGAAAGTCTTTGACAGTGTCATCACCCCAATCCTACGATACGGAAGCAAAATATGGGGCCCCATCACCTACCCAGATCAATCAAAATGGGAATCTAGCCCACCAGAAATATTCCACCTGGAATTTTGCAAACACCTCCTCCTGGTCAATCGGAGTACCTCAAACAATGCTTGCCGAGCTGAGTTGGGTAGATTCCCACTACTGCTTGAGATACAGAAGAGAGTGTTGTCCTACTGGGCCCATCTACAGAGCAGCAGGCTTGACTCGCACCACTACAAAGCCATACTGCACAATGAAGACCAAGAAAAGCCATGTGCCCTGAAAGAAGTTGTCAACTCTCTGGTCTCTCCAAACTCAGATCCACAAGTCCCATCAAGAGCCCAGATAAAGCACCACACCACAGCCAAGAGCAAAGAGGACTATGTAGATAAATGGAGGACTGAAATAAAACAGTCACAAAAGCTAACCATATAGCAGTCTCTACAGAGAGAATATAAAATAGCCCCATACCTGGAAAAGCTCCAAAACCCTCAAGAGAGGAAAATCCTAAGCATCTACAGACTGAGTGCTCACAACCTCAAAATAGAGTCTGGGAAACACAGACAGATGTACAAACCCAGGGAGGAGAGACTATGCCAACACTGTGAGCAGAAGACCCTCGAGGATGAAAATCATTTCCTGCTGCACTGCCCCAAATATACCGCAACCAGAGAAACCTTCTTTAAAGGATAGGTAAAATTGACTGCTGCACTGTGTAGGGTATAAGGAGTACATACCTTCCGTGCCTCCAGCCCCCCTCCGTCTGCCGCTGTTCTTAGTTTATAAATGCCGGTGTCCGGCGACTTTCCTGACCCTTACCCCGGACATACTGCGCCCTGTGTGCGCAGTATGTCCTTCCCCCTTGCTTCTGGCCGGCGCATAGTTCGAGGCTCAGAAGCACGCTGTCCCCTTTCTGCTGCGTGTGCGCTCCATTACACTGAGCGTCACATGCTAATCATGTGACGCTCGGTGTAATGGAGCTTACTGCATTTCCTGTGCATCCTTCGTGCACCCTGTGCCTCCTTTATGGCCTTCTGTGTGTCATGTCCTCCTGTGCACCCCTGTTCCTCCTTCGTCCCCCCTCTGTGTCTTTCATGCCCCCTATGCGTCTTTCATGCCCCCCTGTGCTTCCTTCGTTCCCATGACTCCTTCATGTCCCTCTGTGCCTCCTTCAAGCCCCCGTGTGTCCTTCATGCCACCCTTATGCTTCCTTCATGTCCCCCTGTGTTTTATTCATGCTCCCTGTGCTTCCTTTGTAGTCCCCTGTGCTTCCTTCATGCCCCCTGTGCCTCCTTCGTGTCCCCCTGTGCTTCTTTCATGCACCCTGTGTGTCCTTTGTGTCCCCGTTTGCCTCTGTGTCCCCTGCCTAATGCTTCCCTGGACCTGCCCACCGTGAGAATAGTAAGCCACTCACCACCATGCCGGGTCCATTGCCGGGCGACATTGCCCTTTGCTCACATTTCACTCTAGCGCCCGGCATTTCCTCCTGCATGACGCCTAATTACACACCTCATGTAGTAGGTGAGCTGTAGGCAGAGAGGAATGTCACCCGATAATGGACTCTAGCAGGGAGGTGAGGAGCTTGCAATGCACTATGCTCGCAGTGCGAAGGAGGGGGTGGACAGAGACACTATGCCAGTCCCCAACATCACGTGACGGAATCTACGGCTCGTTCATATCGGCGGCTTGTTCTTATGTCTGGTGTTCCTAACTTAGTTAGGGACGCCCTGTATATAAATTTTCACTACAGATGTGTAGATAAATGTATTTGTCAGTTAACCACAATTAAAAAAAACATTTTTCCTATCGTAATTTTAAAGAAATCATCAGGCAAAAAACCTCCCCACGCCGCACCTTCGCTCACAGCCGCCGGCCCAGTGGCATGAACTCTTCTAGTGCATCTGCACGTGCGCCGCTGTCAATCAAGCCCACGTTGTCTGCGGTGTACTGCGCAGTACACTGCGGACAGCCTGGGCTTGATTGACAGCGGCGCTCACGCAGGCGCAGTAAAGATGAGTAGAAGGTAAAGAGGCACCCAATGTATATAAAACAGTCTAAAATCAATAAAATAAAAAAGATGAGGTGGCTTACCTCACAGACGACAAACTCACTTTAAGTAAGGAAGTTTAATTGAAGATTAAGCACAGGCAACGCTTTTCGTGGGACTATGCCCACTTCCTCAGGTCAAATAAAAGTGCCGTTGCAGTCTATTTGCTGTCTATCCAAGGTGCCCCGAATGCGGCAAATAGACTGCAATGGCACTTTTATTTGGCCTGAGGAAGTGGGCATAGTCCCACGAAACGCATTGCCTGTGCTTAATTTTCAATTAAGCTTCCTTACCTAAAGTGAGTTTGTCGTCTGTGAGGTAAGCCACCTCATCTTTTTTATTTTATTGATTTTAGAGTGTTTTATATACATTGGGCGCCTCTTTACCTTCTACTTTGCCTTACTCCCCCCCGCCCTCCTAGGAGGGGAGCCATGCGCACCTGATCCAAGGTGGAATTCCACCACCTACGGTATTCAAGGTGTGCAGTATTTTTACTAAGAGAGCGACCGAATCCAGGACTGCTGGTATACCTGAGTGGAGTCAGGTTTAAAACACTCCACTTGCCTGAAGCAGTCGGTTGCCCCTTGTGCAACCCACCTTTGTGAGTACCTTCTTATAGAAGTATCTTTGAATACTCAATACTTGTGACGTACTGCACCATTTGGGCTCCCATTGTCTTTGTGTTTTTTCCCCTCCAGTACTGTACACGCAGTAAGGATGACCTCGAGGTAGGCCTCTGCACTGGCGGGGAACACGGGCCAACGGCTGAGAGCGGAGCTGCGGCGTGGGAAATGTCGGCTACAAGGGGCTGTTGGAAGCCAATGGTAAGTAGAGCGGGGGGGGGGGGGGGGTGGAGGGTTTTTTGCCTGATGATTCCTTTAAAATCAATTTTCTTAGCAACTACAAGGTTTTTGAAAAATAGCCCATTGTTCCCACTATACCCAGCAAACTTGATGATAGCATGTATGAGGGCTTTGCTATAAACTGCTAAAGTTGTTGCCATCAGCCTCACAGAAATTCACGAAAGTGTTTTGGTGAAACTTCACAGAACCAGCCGAAAGTTCGAGGAAGATCTAGAACTGTACTGAAAATAACATCATGAATAAAATTGCTTATTTTTACAATATTACTTTAGAATTTATTTAGGCTATGCTTGCCCAATGTAAAATCTTTTTTCACCCTTTCCTGAGGGCTCACACCCACTAGCAGCCTTATCTAAGCGCTTAGTGATTGGAAAAAAAGCTCTTGCTAATGTAATGCTATGGAGGATTTTCATAGTATTACATTACCAAGAGCTTTTCAGATCACAAAGCTCAGAAAAGCGCTCCTAGTGGGTTCCAGGCCTCACCCTGATTTACATTCTGGAATATATCACAGGTGGGGACATCTTTAGCGTTGGGTGGTGCATCTCTGCAGAATGTTTGTTGTTTACTGAGGATCTCCAAGTCAGTAGAAATAGTACCTGGTCTCCCAGAATGCTCTGGGAGGGGTTTCCGCATAGCTAAACAGCTTAGGCTGTGACTTCACTGGTAGGACAGGGCTACATACCAATACACAGCAGTTTATAGATATAAGAAGTGTTTGTGATGCTGAAACCAGGATAATTAACATAAAAGTGGGTATCCTGAATAATTTACTACATTCTACTACATGTCATTACTGTGCCTTTATGGGAACCGGCAGCCTAACCCCCCTTAAGGACCAGAGCGTGTGTGTGTGTGGGGGGGGGGGGGGGGCGCATTTAGATAGCCAGGCAGCGGTATCCCCAGTATAGATAGCTAGGCATGGGTGTCCCCAGTATAGCCAGCAGCCATTATTTACCTCCCAAGCTCCAGCGATGACCAGCTCTACCCCCTCCGCTCTGCCCGGCATCCCTGTTTGCACTGCCACTAAGTTCCGGGTCCCGATTTGATGATGTCATCAAGCCAGGACCCGACATTAGAGCCAGAGTGAGCAGGGATGACTGGCAAAGCGGAGGGGAGCGACGATCGCCGGGGGACCGTCACAAAGGTGAGTCCTGGTCCTCTTCTTCCCATCCTACTGCCACTGCTTATGGTGATCACTACAATCGGTGGGCAGTCATAGTGACCACATGATCAGGAGCCAATCGCCATGGCTCCTGATCAGTGAAGGGAGATATCGACTGTCATATGACAGCTTAATCTCCCCTCTCGGGTGGGCACGATTGCGGCAGGAGCGGAAAAAACAGGTGGTGTAAATCCTACACCGCATCTGGCTTAGACAGCCACAAGTGTGGCGTAGGATTTACTACTTGCGGTCCCCAGAAGGTTAAGGCACCAGATGCTCTCTACCTATAGGTTTTGCAGACAGAAATCTGGCACTGAACGTAGCTGAGCTCAGCAGAAGTGAAAGCACTTTTCAGTGTGGGGCTGGATGACCCCTTTCTTATCTTCTAGGATTTCAGCTTTGTTCCGTATCGGTGACACTATGTATAATGCATCTATGTTTCCCTCGCTATGTTTATTACATCAGCAGGTTATTGAGGTGTAACTGTATCTTCCCACCAAGTATCAAAAACAAGTCCTCACAGGCATTCATGAATCGAGTGCTGTCAGGGCACACCTAAAGTAGATTACAGTTTATTAAAAAAAAAAAGTAAGATATTGAGACGATTTTTTTTCTTCTACTCTTTTTCTTACAAAGAAAGTGGAATCTCACGTTAACATTTGAGAAGTATGCTGTAAGTATAGGCTATATTTTGGCCATTTATTTCCAACTGAGGCACATAGTATTGCTAAGGACATTTGGGTATCTGTATTTTTATTATTATTTAGTATTTATATACTACTGACATCTTCCGTAGCGTTGTACAGAGTATATTGTCTAGTCACGTAACTGGCCCTCAGAGGAGCTCATAATCTAATATCTCCCATAGTCATATGTCTATGCATGTATCGTGTGGGCACTTTCACAATGGGGTGGTGTGTCACAGTCAAATTGATGCACTGTTACCGCAGCCTAATGCTACCGCAGCCTTCTTACTTCCCACGTTGCGGTACGCTGCTCTGGAAGTCCCTAATCTAATGCTAGTGCAGAACTACATTACCATGCAGGATAAGCAGCGAGCTGCTGCAATCTACGATCTACGTGACAGTCCTGCGCATGCGCAGTTCAGAGTTAGGAAACTGCACATGCACAGGACTGTCACGCTGGCCACCGTGATGACGCGTAGCAGCCAGCGTGATGACGTGGAGCGTCCCGGCCCAGGACACTCCGCCCGGAAATCGCTGGTAAAGGAGCCGCCAGCGGGACCCAGAGAGGAGCCAGGAGGACGCCGGGGGACCTCGCAGCCTACGGTGGGCTGGAGGAAGCCCCAGGTAAGTACCAATTTAATTTTAATCCACTGCTCAGGGTCCCTTTAAATCATAAAACTATATTGCACTTACTAGAATGTAAAAGTTGCAGGCATATAATAAAATCAATGATTTGCCTCCAGTGCTACCTAGACCCGTCCATCCACCCCAAACTGCCATGGAGATGATAAAATTGATGTGATTGGCCAATCATAATTGAAAGCGTGTACTAGGCTTAATTCTTACCTTTTCCTCTTCTCAATATCCAGGCTGTGACGGGTAACTTCTGAGAGCTCAGATGGAGGACTTGAATTTGCCTCAACAATATGTTGACTGGGAACCTGATTGTCTAGGCACCCCAGGATTCACCCTGCTACTCTTGGCACATCATTGACCTGACGAAGCGGCAGCAGGCCTTAAAACCTGCCTCTAGTGGCGCCCTCCAGTTCTGCTGGTGGAACTGGAGCCTCCTCCAGGACATGCTGCCAACATGCTGCACTAACATGAGAACAGGAATCAGCAGCCAGAGCAAGTAAGAGAAGCACAGGAAGAAAGTTGAACTTCTCTTACACCATATAACTGGCAGCTTGACAGGCAGTAAAATACTCAGGATCCAGAGACGGTTTCTACAGAAGGGCACACTGTAACTTCGTCTAGGAAAATGGGTAAATGGTGGGTTGGTAAATGTCTGTTCCGAATGAAAACAGATGGTCCTAGAGAGTGAAGGACATAAAGAATGAATTCCTGGCCGCTGTCTCAAACATTTATAGTTAGAGGGTAGAAAGGGTGGAGCCTAACCCATCACTATGGTACCATGATGGCACTAGGAATGATAGTTTTGGTTTTCTAAATCCTTGTACAGGTATTAGATAATCCAAGACAATCGTTTTGGACCATCTCCAGGGCTGGTTTTCTGGAATGGCCTCAGTGGCTAAGGCCTTAAGCGGCTGCTGTCTAAAGGGTGGCAGGACATTGAAGAGGGGTTGAGACATATGGAAGAGAAGACTACAAAGAAAAAAGGAAGAATGCAAATGAGAAGCTACACATGGAAGAGGGGTTCTGCTGTCCCTTGGAGCTGTACATGGAAGAGAGGGGCTGCTGTACATGGATATTACACATGCAAGAAGGGGCTGCACATGGAATGGGAGAGAAGCTGCTGCACTGGATGTTACACATGGAAGAAGGGGCTGCACATGGAATGGGATAGAGGCTGCTGCACATGGAAGGGCTGCTACAAGAAAGTTGGCTTAGGGGGCAGCAGAGGTATAAGTCTACCCTTGGCCATCTTAGCCAATAATATAGTGTGTGTAGAACTAACCCTTTATGTTGACGGATCAATAAACGCCAAATATGTGTATTGTGCTCCTTTGATCTCACGCAGCTCTGCAGGACTCGCTCATTTGCTACCTGTCGTCACTCCCTACTTCTCTCTCCATAGAACAGTACAGCTTGATCCCAGAACCGTCACGCTTTTGAACATTTACTGATCATTAAGGGCGACAGTAATTGAGCGTGAGTACGAGGCTTATGTTCAAGTCTTTGTTTAAAGCAAACCGGAGGCAGTTTAGAAAAGAAAATTGGAAATTATTATTTTTTTCTATAATTTTTATTGAAAGAATTATTTTATCACAACATAAAAAAAATGCAATAAAATGTCTACTACATTACAAACCAATAGACCAACCGGAAATACCAAAAGCCTATTTCATAAAGTCAGGTGACATTCATGGGACTGCATCAAGTGAAATATGAACCAAGTACATATTGCAAGAAAGAAAGGGGAGAAAAATGATTCTTACCAAAGATGAGGAAAGCCTTTTGATCCTTCATAGATTTTCCATGTCATCCTTGAGACCACCACCTCTGCCTGGGACCTTATGTCAGTTTGTGGCCTTGCCCCTCTTTATGCATATGTGGCCATAATGTGCCTGCACGAGTGCATGTGTGCATGCGCAGTAGCACAGAGCTGCTTGGCTTTGTCTTACTGTGCATTTGCAATATGGCTGCGCTCGTACACGGCAGGGAATGGGGCCACGAGCACATATCCAACAAGCTCTTGTCAGATATGTTCAAAGGGTCCGTGTAGCAGTGGGGGTGTGGTTAAAATAAATGCAACTTTGTCAGAATTTGCAACCTCTACCATTCTTTTTCTATGAGGTACAAATTCTGACAGGTTGCATAAAATACTACCTGCAGTGAAAATATTTGCAATTTCATCAGAATTTGCAACCTCTACCATTCCGCTGCCTCACATGAACCTTACAACCTTTCTGCCTGCAACCTTTCTTTCTGCCTGTGCCTAAAACTACCCTTCACCCATCCCGTGCCTAACTCTAAATTACCCTATCCTGTGCCTAAAACTACCCTTCATCCATCCCGTGCCTGACTCTAAATTACCCTATCCTGTGCCTAAAACTAACCTTTACCCATCCCATGCTTAACTCTAAATGACCCTATCCTGTGCCTAAAACTAACCTTCACCCATCCCATGCCTAACTCTAAATTACCCTATCCTGTGCCTAAAACTACCCTTCATCCATCCCGTGCCTAATTCTAAATTACCCTATCCTGTGCCTAAAACTACCCTTCACCCATCCCGTGCCTAACACTAACCTCCCCTTTCCTCTGCCTAAAGGTGCCCATTAACGGTACAATTATGCGTTCAGAGTCGATCTTTTGATGCAATTTGAATGATTGACACTAATTGGAAGGCAATTATCAATTGTTCCCGTTATTGGAACGATTTAAAGGGATACTGTAGGGGGGTCGGGGGAAAATGAGTTGAAGTTACCCAGCGCTTCTAATGGTACCCCGCAGACATCCTGTGCCTGCGCAGCCACTCCCCAATGCTCCGGCCCCGCCTCTGGTTCACTTCTGGAATTTCAGACTTTAAAGTCTGAAAACCACTGCGCCTGCGTTGCCGTTTTCCTCGCTTCCCCTGATGTCACCAGGAGCGCACAGCGCAGACACAGACCATACTGGGCCTGCGCAGTACGCTCCTGGTGCCATCAGCGGGAGTAAGGACACGGCAACGCAGGCGCAGTGGTTTTCAGACTTTAAAGTCTGAAATTCCAGAAGTGAACCAGAGGCGGGGCCGGAGCATTGGGGAGTGGCTGCGCAAGCACAGGATGTCTGTGGGGGCCATTAGAAGCCCCGGGTAACTTTAACTCATTTTCCCCTGACCCCCCCCTACAGTATCCCTTTAAGATGGTTTTACATTCCGATTCGATTACAAAAAAACAACTTTCGGATCGATATTTCTTCCCTTTCCAATCGACTAAAGATTTTTTTCACATTGATTTGCGGCACACAGTGCGCAGTTTTTCTATACAATTCAATCATAAAAAAATGTTGAAAATTGTATGTTAAAGAAGGGCACCAAAGCAAATCTTTCATCCCCTCTGCCAAATACTAAGCTTCTCCTATAGCAGGGGTGTAGAACTTATATACAAAATGGACCGAAATTGAGCTCTGGGAACAAGTAGCGGCCTGACTTCAATGTCTAGTGGCCACCTCTCTCCCTTATTAAGTTCCCTAATAGTACACCTCCCCCCCCCCCCCCCCCAATCCCGTGCCTAACACTAACCTCCCCTTTCCTCTGCCTAAAGGTGCCCATTAACGGTACAATTATACGTTCAGAGTCGATCTTTTGATGCAATTTGAATGATTGACACTAATTGGAAGGCAATTATCAATTGTTCCCGTTATTGGAACGATTTAAGATGGTTTTACATTCCGATTAGATTACAAAAAACAACTTTCGGATCGATATTTCTTCCTTCCTTTTCCAATCGACTAAAGAATTTTTTCACATTGATTTGCGGCACACAGAGCGCAGTTTTTCTATACAATTCAATCATAAAAACATGTTGACAAATCTTTCATTCCCTCTGCCATGGTGTCTAATAGTACATCTCCATCCCCCCAGCTATACAATTTCCCTATACTGTTGCCTGGTGTCTAGAGCTGCCCCACTCCGCATATGGCTTCCCTGGTGATCTAGGGCTTACCCTCCAATATAGCTTCTCTGGTGGTCTAGAAGGGGGCAAACATAATGCTAAGTGGGGAAACCACCTGAGGCTGAGGGCCAAATCTGATAGCTCAGAAGGCCAGATTTGGCCCACGGGCCGGAGTTTGAAATGTTTGTCCTTTAGGATACATAATTATGATAGTTGCAAAATATGCTACTACAGGGTCTAGTAGGAGGAAACAGAAAGCCTCTGAACTATCCAGAAGTTTCCCTCTAGCTAGGTAAGTGTCTAACTTTTTCTTTTCTAAATCACCTCGGGTTTACTTTAAGTGATGTGTGGCCAGGTTCTGTTCCTAAATAGGAAGCCAGCTGTCTAGGGTGGATGTTCTGCATCTCTGTGTGAGAAGCAACAGGAAGGATGGATAAGAACGAAGGGGGAGGGTGCAGCAATCAGTGCTGCTCTCTCCATCCTCCTTGTCACCTCTCTGCACGCTCCCTCTCAGCATGGGGCACACAGGAACTTCCTAGTAGTTTTCCAGGGGCTTTTTATTCATTGCTCACAACCCCCATGAAACTTCACAGATTGAGATTCAGCTGCAGGGGAGGAATCGGGAATAATTGCCAGACGACTGTTTGAGTCACAGTCAGTAAGTAGAAGCAGCTGGTCCGCCTCCTTCTCTTTCTCCGGAGCAGACTGTCCAGACATAGGCAGCGCATCTTCTCTGTGCCAGGTAAGCCAGCTCTACAGTCTGGGATAATCAGCTTCATGTCGGGTCTGGAGAAAGCTCACCATCCTTTCATGTGTGGACAAAATCTTCTTCCCTCATGATGGGCCACTGCAGTTCCTTTACACAAAGTTTGGTCGTGTGATTAGAACTTTAGCATAGCTACATAAAACACTTTTAAGAACGTTAGAGCACTTATATAAATATCAATGCAAGGGAAATATAAGCAAAGCAGAAGGGGCTCGGTCGATGAGAGGTAAGCAGGAGCAAGAAGTTTTGAATCAGGATGATACCATTTTCCTTTCTATGTTGCATTGCGTGCATTGTGGAGTCCTGTGGCATGCTACAGAGCTGTTATTAGTGCATTGCCATGGACTTGGCTGTGATGCTGCTTGTGTTGTCGCTAGCTGTTGCCATGCCTGTGCAGGGTGAGCTCTGTCCCTGGGCAGGCTAAGGAGCATGGTGCTGCTGCTGCTTGACTGTGTGTAGCTGTGGTTCAGATCTCTTGGAATTTCCTGCTCTCATATTACTGCCACAGTTCTGCAGACTTCACCCCAGCCAGGCTTTGTGTAGCATTGTTTTAGGATGATCGAGCATTGGTTCCTCTGCTCACCCTGGGATTAGCTCAAACATCTCTGACATTTTTCCAGGGTGCGGTAAGATATTTTCCCTTACTTTCAGAAAGTGTCCTGAGTACAGTGCAAAATAACAGTGTGGCTTTTATCCTTCATGCCAGAGGGAGATTTGCCATCTTTTAATTCACAATTAGTGCAGTTTTCAACCAACCCTCTTGTAATCCACAAAGTTATGTGTTGAAAAAAACAACTGCTATTCCGATTTCGTATTGTTGGGGAATAGTTTTACTCTCTGGGGTCTCTATATACATATTATCAGTGATACTACTGTAGCTAATGAGCTATGGGCTCCAGTGCATATTTTACATCCCCCTCCCCCCAGCACTCTATACATATGCTGCGCCAAAACCTGCCAAGGACAACCACAGTGTCGGGTGCAAGAAAGGGATGGGGAACAGTTTGTTAATGATTACTACTATTCAAAGCATCTATAGAAGTGATTATTACCAGCACAGGACCAATAGAGAGCTAATACTGTAGTTGAGGGGAGCCCCCCTGGCCCAAGGGTCCTGGTGTGGTCGCAATCCCTGCATCCCCTATTGCTACGTCACTGGCTACAACACAGTGTAACACAGCAGTAGAGATGGGTGGTAGACAGTCACTTCTCCACTGACATAGGAAGAAGCTATGCTAACAAATAGTTTTAGTTGACATCTGCCAGGCAGTTCCCAGGTAGCTAGTGTCTTTGGTTTCCTAGCATGACTTCTACTTCCTGTGTTAATGCACAACTGCAGAATTCTGCTCTCATACCCTGTAACTATTACCCTTGCCTTGCAGTGGCACAGTGCCATGCTCCAATCCCACACAGGACACGATCGGTATAGAGAAGTAGTCCTCAAACTAAGGCCCGCGGGCCGAATGTGGCCCCCTGAGGCTATTTTACCGGCCCTCCCACACAAAATGTATTACTTATAGATGCGGTCAGCTACATCTTTAAATATTGGTGGTTCACATATAGAATAGCAGTGCTGGCGCCACCCATCGACATGGAAGACAGAAAGCAGTAATTTGCTGGTTTCCAATCAAATTCCATATTAGGTGACACTACTGTCCAATTGGACTGCAGGTTGTCACCTGGGTATGCTTCACTGTCTGGCCCGCAAAGACTTATACATCATTTTATGTTTACTCCACCCCCCCCCCCCCCCCCCCCCCCCAGCAGTTTGAAGTATGTTGACCTGGCCCTCAACCCTGCTGGCAGGTTAATTGTCGTTTCACTTAATTGTGTGAAGATTTCAATTCTTTAACAAATGTTGCTTGATAGTTTGGTTTGATGTAGAAAACCAAGGTTGAAATCTAGGCTGGAGACAGTACCTAACCAGTAAGCAGTCCTTGAGCAGAACTTCCCAATGCTTCAGGGTGGCCTGCTGAGTGCCCCACTAGTGGTTGCAACTCTTAGGCTCCCTGCACACTGCAAATCCGTTTTGCGATTCCAATTCCGATTTGCAATTCCGATTTTCCCTGAATGCAGTGAACAGAAAAACGGAGGAAAAAATGCAGCATGCTGCAATGATTAAAAATTGGAATCGCATGCAGCGTGCAGGGAGCCTCAGTGCTTTCAGTCTGACAGGAAAAAAGCATAATACAACAGTTAAAAAAAACCAAAAGTTTGCTTTCTTAAAACAGAAAGAATTTGCGATAATTCAGGTTGGAGTGAGCTTGAGATGTCTCCCAGTGCATCACTGCTGAATATATGCATATTAACTATTGTACCCTTAGAAGCTAAACACACCTCCAGAACCGCTGGAATGCAATGATGTGTCAGGTTGTTAATTTGTACAGAGCCATAATAATCCAACATGCATACAGACTGTTTCGGATTGTTTGATCCTCATCAGTGCATGGCATGGATTAATTTTGCTCTATGCAGTAGGGCTAAGGGTACAATGGTTAATTTGCATATATTCAGCAGTGATGCATCGGGAGACATCTCAAGCTCACTCCAACCTGAATTATCGCAAATTCTTTCTGTTTTAAGAAAGCAAACTTTTGTTTTTCTTAACATCTTAGTAAGGGGGCTTTTAGGACCATTGTAGTCCCTTACACACTCCAATGAGTTCTGGGTCACCATGAGCTTGCTGGTTAGTCTGTACAACTGTTAAAGAGAACCCTTGGTGTAAATAAGTCTAAAAAGCAAATACCTAAGGAGAGGGATGCCTCTGGATCTTCTAGACACTGTCCCCAACCGGGGCCCTCCTTAAAGTGTACCTGAGATGAGTAAGATGAAAGATATTATACTTCCCCGGGGCTTCCTCCAGCCCTATGAGCACCGCTGCGTCCCTCACCGTCCTCCCGGATGGCTCAGTTCGGCCGCAATCAGCCCCGGCAACTGGCTCTTTTGGGCATACAGGGACGGCCCTGCATGCGCACAAGAGCCCAACTGGGGCAACCGAGCCAGATTACCGGGGATGATTGCGGCCAAACGGAGCCACCCAGGAGGACAGCAAGGGGACGCAGGGCAGGCTTCCCTCTTGGTAGGTAAGTATTTACCTTTTGAACTTTTTAATCCTCAGGTACACTTTACTACTTTTATTCTGTAAAGAGCAGGATACCATGTTGACACCCAATAGATAAAGAATATAAATAGGTATGGCTAATTGATGACATTTTCATAAGTTTGATAATTTAATTGAGCATAGTGTCAGAGACACCTTTACTGTTGTCTGTGATAGTGAAGGCATTTACCTCTATAGCTGATGTCTATAAAGGCAACACTTATGACAGAGGTTTTCTATATCACAGGGTGGCATCCCTGCCATGGCATGCCATGCCCAAAAGCTGAAAACATAATATTATTATTATTATAATGAACTAAACTCAGATTTGTGAAACAAGATTCTTTGCTATGTCAAAGCAGTCAAAACTAGTGATGGTCATGTCTAGGGGATCTCATGGAGAAGCATGTGATTTGTTTGATCAGCTGACAGATTTGCACAGCTCTGATTTGCTGTGATAACATCCTGCTTTATCCCATGATCATGACTAGCAAATCAGCGACTTACATATACAGTGGGTTGCAAAAGTATTTGGCCCCCTTGACGTTTTCTACATTTTGTCACATTACTGCCACAAACATGAATCAATTTTATTGGCATTCTACGTGAAAGACCGATACAAAGTGGTGTACACATGAGAAGTGGATCGAAAATCATACATCATTCCAAACATTTTTTTAGAAATCAATAACTGCAAAGTGGGGTGTGCGTAATTATTCAGCCCCCTGAGTCAATAGTTTGTAGAACGACCTTTTGCTACAATTACAGCTGCCAGTCTTTTAGGGTATGTCTCTACCAGCTCTGCACATCTAGAGACTGAAACCCTTGCCCCTTCTTCTTTGCAAAACAGCTTCAGCTCAGTCAGATTAGATGGACAGCGTTTGTGAACAGCAGTTTTCAGATCTTGCCACAGATTCTCGAGTGGATTTAGATCTGGACTTTGACTGGGCCATTCTAACACATGGATATGTTTTGTTTTAAACCATTCCATTGTTGGCCTGGCTTTATGTTTAGGGTCATTGTCCTGCTGGAAGGTGAACCTCCGCCCCAGTCTCAAGTCTTTTGTAGACTCCAAGAAGTTTTCTTCCAAGATTGCCCTGTATTTGGCTCCATCCATCTTCCCATCAACTCTGACCAGCTTCCCTGTCCCTGCTGAAGAGAAGCACCCCCCGAGCATGATGCTGCCACCACCATATTTGACAGTGGCCAAGTTACACAATAGTATCCAGCGCTTAGTTTAGTTCAATTAATTAGTGTCAACCCAAAATTCAGGGGAGCCCCATAGTGATAATGGTTACTCTAGAAAAAATGCTCAGTGTCACTGGGTCTGCATAAACACACTATAATTTATTTATATCTGCGTAACAAAAATATTTGACAGTGGGGATGGTGTGTTCCGAGTGATGTGCAGTGTTAGTTTTCCGCCACACATAGCGTTTTGCATTTTGGCCAAAAAGTTCAATTTTGGTCTCATCTGACCAGAGCACCTTCTTCCACATGTTTGCTGTGTCCCCCACATGGCTTGTGGCAAACTGCAAACGGGACTTCTTATGCTTTTCTGTTAACAATGGCTTTCTTCTTGCCACTCTTCCATAAAGGCCAACTTTGTGCAGTGCACGACTAATAGTTGTCCCATGGACAGAGTCTCTCAACTGAGCTGTAGATCTCTGCAGTTTGTCCACAGTCACCATGGGCCTCTTGACTGCATTTCTGATCAGCGCTCTCCTTGTTCGGCCTGTGAGTTTAGGTGGACGGCCTTGTCTTGTAAGTAGTAATAGTAAGTTTACAAGTAAGTTTAATAGTAGTAGTAGTAAGTTTACAGTTGTGCCATACTCCTTCCACTTCTGAATGATCGCTTGAACAGTGCTCCGTGAGATGTTCAAGGCTTTGGAAATCTTTTTGTAGCCTAAGCCTGCTTGAAATTTCTCAATAACTTTATCCCTGACCTGTCTGGTGTGTACTTTGGACTTCATGGTGTTGTTGCTCCCAATATTCTCTTAGACAACCTCTGAAGCCGTCACAGAGCAGCTGTATTTGTACTGAGATTAGATTACACATAGGTGCACTCTATTTAGTCATTAGCACTCATCAGGCAATGTCTATGGGCAACTGACTGCACTCAGACCAAAGGGGGCTGAATAATTATGCACACCCCACTTTGCAGTTATTGATTTGTTAAAAATGTTTGGAATCATGTATGATTTTCATTTCACTTCTCAAGGGTACACCACTTTGTATTGGTTTTTCATGTGGAAGTCCAATAAAATTGTTTCATGTTTGGGGCAGTAATGTGACAAAATGTGGAAAACTTCAAGGGGGCCAAATACTTTTAGCAAGCCACTGTATATCACCTGACCAAACTGATCACATGCTTCTCGATGAGTTCTCTTAGACATGATCATCACTAGTCAAAACAGGGATGAAGAGAAAGTAATTTTTTTTCTCAGCTATATTGACATAAACAAACACATTTCCTTACTTTGTTAGACCTGATGACATAGACAGAGAGAAGTATTAGTTTAGTAAAATGAAGCAAAATGCCCACTTCCACACCCTCACCTCTCAATTTGTTCAGCCCTGTTTGTATGCTTTTTCACAAACCTTGGCTCCCTGTCTCTTGATCTAATGCTAGAGTGGAGTCAAGTCCATCTCAGACCAGAATACAAGGTACCTTTAATGGTCTGGCATGACGGATCTTTGAGTGACGATTGGCGATCGAGTCCATCATTCCTCTTCTTACCCCACCTGCGGAAGCCGCTCTGTTGAGCACCATGCTGTCATCCCACCGCCATGGAGGCAGAACACATCATTTGGCTGTTGCCTAGTGATGTATCTGTACATCAGCATTGGAGCACTGCAGTGCCACCAGCAGAATTGAGTTTGATCCTGGTGGATGACACAAATTTGCCTCAAATCAAGGTCACGTTCTAATCCATACTGTAGCCAATGTTTAAAATCCCTGATCCCTGGCATGGTCTAAAGGTGGAAAAAAAACCAATTTGAATCTATTTTATCCTTTTTTTTATATAGTAGTAATACTATATTATAATAGCTGGGGCTTCCTACTGAGTTATCGCTCTTTCGCCATTCACTTCCGCCTCCTGGGTCTTCTGAAACTGGCCTTGAAACGTCCTCCAGTCGGTGCAGATGCAGTCCAGCTGTGCGCCGACCCCCTTTGCACCTAGGCGCAGGATGCATGCGTGGCCGGATTTTGTCTGCGCCGACCGGATGACTTTTCAGGGCTAATCTCAGAAGAACCAGGAGGCGGAGGAGGATGGCGAGGGAGCAATAAGTCTGGAGGGGGCTGCAGGAAGCCCAAGGTATGTATAATTCTATAAGACTAAATATACTCTGTAAAGCGCTACGGAAGATGTCGGCGCTATGGAAATACTAAATAATAATAATTATCTACCTTCGTCTCAGGTGCACTTTAAGTTCAGACTTTTAGACTACTAAAACAGCTCAGTAAAATCAAATAGTTCCAGAACTGCAACATGCAAAATGAAGCTTCCTTCCTTGTGTGTGTAATGACAATATTATGCTTGGCATGTTAGTAATTTAGACTTTAGCAACACTGCTGAGTAAATTATTCACTAGTTTAGCAGACCAGACATAACTACAGAGACAGCACACATTCACCTCAGTATGGACATGGAGGAGGACAGCAGAGGTTATCGCAGAAACCTTACCTGTACTCTGGAAGGGAATCAGCTGTTTGCTATATTCTGTGGCTTGAGCAAAGGGCATATTGCAAATTCAGACTATACAAGATTTGTTTGTTGAGTGTTTTCTCAAGCAAGCTTTAAACCATTTCGATATATAGTCTGCTGCGCTCCTTTATAAATAGGTGCAGTCTCCACTGGTGAGCAGCACTCTTCTCATATATATCCTCGCCTCAAACAAAAGGGAGAGACAAAAGAAACAACATAGGGTATAACGTTTAACACTGCGCACACCCTTCATGCAACGCCACTTTTCAATGCTGGATCGTGCCACCACCACACAGGACAGGAATGGGGGCCTTTGAGAACCCCCACTAGCGTGCCTGCTTACCCACAGGATTCTTGGTTTAATGCAAGATAGGCAGCCTTTCCCTTCTCATAGAACCACAATCTACAAGAATGATAAAAAGCCTCACAGGGTATAAAAGTATATTTAATGCCAAATTCTCCCACTTAAAGTGAATGGTAACCGTGCTGTTAAAAAATAAACCAGATATTTACCTAAGGAGAGGCTCTGGGTCCTAATGAGCCTTCCCTCTCCTCTCTCGGTGCCCTCTGTGCAGCACTGTCCCCGGGAGCAGTATTTGACTAATTTGGTCAAATACTGCTCGCTCCGCTGACAAAGGTGACTTCGGAAAGTGTTCGGGAGCCCAAGTGCTCCCGAAGACGGGCTGCTCCATACTGCGCACGTGCTCGGCTCCCGAAGTCAAACGGGGATCCTGCGCTGCACAGAGGGCAACGGGAGAGGAGGGGGAAGGCTCATTAGGACCCAGAGTCTTCCCTCTCCTTTGGTAAGTATCTTGTTCCTTTTTTTTAACGACGATTCCCATTAACTTTAAAAGTAACGTATAGGATAAAAACAGCATATCACAGTGTCCCTTACGGTTCCTGACAGGCTCATACCCTGTCCGCAGCGTCCACCGATCTCCAGAAAGTAAAAACAGCGTGCGTCCAAATCTCCGCCCTACGCGTTTTGTCTCAAGCGTGACTCATCTGGGGCATGGACGAACACGCTCTGAATAGACACATCTTTATGTGTGGCAGCCCCTCCCCGCAGTGTGTAAAGCAAAAAGAACAAGATGGCAGGAGATGGTGGTTGATAGGGGTCAGCAGACATAGTCTTATGGAGGAGGTACATAGACAACCTGCTCATTCTGTGGAAGGGTGACCGAAACAGTTCATCTCTCAAACTAACAACTTAAAGAGTGATATACAACTAATGCCAGAATGTGATGAACATGAAATCCACTTTCTTGATCTGGAGATATATAAAGTTGGTAACATACTTAAGACCAAATGTTTTTTTAAGAAAACAGACAGAAACGGGTATATGTCCGTAGAATCGTGTCACCAACCCGCATGGATTAGGGGCATTCCCAAGGGTCAAATGATCAGAATCAGATGCAATTGCACAGATCTGGATGATTTTGAAATACAGGCTAACGTCTTAAAAGACCACTTTTTACAAAAAGGTTATATTGATGAATCACTATGTAATACTATTGAGGTGGTTAGAAATATAGATAGGAACCAAATATTGAGGGAGAACTCCGTGTGGAGGATGGCAGAGGGCCATACATTTGAGATGGCTTTTGTTTCTGATTTTTCTTCTCACTATAAACAGGTTGAAAGAATCCTCAAAAGGAATTGGCCGGTGCTCACTACTGACACGGCCCTAGCTAGGACATTACCTGAGTCTCTTTAAAAGCAATAGCTTGGGAGGGTAGCAGGCCGCGCACCTCCGACGCTTAGGAAAACAGTTGCTGTGGGGGTAAGGTGGGCATGGCAGTGCTATATATAATGGCAGCACTAGCTCTTTTTTTTTTTTTTGCTCCACCTGGGCTTTAGTATCTTTAGATCCCAGTGAACAAAGTCATAATAATCATACCATAATAGTCATACCTTCATAAGATAATGTTTTCAGTTATCAAGCATGCCCATTGTTAAGTGCATATTAAATACATATTGAGCCTCATACACACGCTATACTAAAATTGCATAGGTGGCTGGCCATGGCCATCTCTTAACCAAAATCCGGCGTGTGTACAGCCTATCCGATGCGGAGGGCATGGGTCCTCTCCTTACCCTGTCCACCATCACAACAGAATGTGCTGTTAGACTTTAGACCAACAACGCATCTGTACAACCTCAGTCACACATCTGGATATTTCAATGACTTATGATCCGGTTTCACCTTTGTTTACTTTTTTTGTTGTAACAGGAAGAATTTGAACAAGAACTGTGCAGTCTTGACCACAGTTAATAATGAGTGTGCTGCCTCCAGTTCGGAGAGACCGAATAGTGCCAGAGCTGCCTCAGGTAAGGCTAAGCTATCATTGACCTCTTGCTTTGATTTCACATTAACTGCTATGTATCTCTAAAAGAGTACTGGAAGTGACATGATGAGATAAACACATGGGTACATATAAGACTAGTCCTACTCTCAACAACTTCATTTTCTAATTTTTTAATTGCAAGGGTTAATAAACCAATGCTTTATCTGTGCAGTAAGAAAAGTTGAATTGCAGCTCCTGAAAAGTAATTAGAAACTGAAACACACTCCTGATCACAGTCTAGTACCTCCAAAAGCTCATAATTTCTCTTTGTTGAGAACTGAATGAACCAGATTTTACATCACACTGACATGGCTGCTTTTTATAATTCAGATTTAGGATTTACACCCTTAAACTGCAAACATATATTGCCATATCATATAATTGCACCTCCATCAGTCTTTGTGCTTCCCTCTTAGTCTCACGGGCGCCTCTTCTCCGTGACCCGATAGCATGGCACATGAGTACATACATTCTGCAGGGTCACAGAGAAAAGGCACCCACGAGGATGAGGTCGCAAGCACACAGACAGAAGGAGGAGCTTGTGTGGCACAACCCGTGAGTTTGATCCACTGTGAATACTGATCAGTAGGCTCTTGGGCCGTGAGGAACACCCCATACCATCATGTGTGGGGGGAGGAGGGGGGTTCGTAAACAAATTAGGGGCCACCTAATACCTATTGGGGAGGAGGGGGATTGTTGGGGGTCAGAGCGGCCCCATTGTGGCTGGAAGTAGCCCTTTTCATCCAGGATGTCTGGAGTGTTTGGAAGCACTGGAGCCTCTGCTGATAAAATGTTTTGCACTGTAAAGCTAGTGACAGTTGCCTGGTTGTTTTGGCTCATCCCATACAGTACCTATGTTCTCATGAACAAGGTAATAAGTATCTTGCTATTTCCTTTTCTGTGAGTCTTTCTAGTTTCTTCCTCCTCACACAAATGTGTAACAGGACACCCTCCTGCCAAACCGCCAGTGCTGTCTCACCCTGTGTGGTCCCCATGCTGTGGATGTAGCCTCAGGCCTTCATGTCTATGCAAGTAGGATCACAGAGGCTGGTGGTGACTGGTGCCAGACAGGAAGTGAGCTCTCACTCTCAGCTGTTGCCTGGATGGAGCTGAGGCCTGGAGCACAGAAAACATACACAGCCCTGCATGGTAGACATGAACACAGACTCCCTGTGTTACTAAATGGAAAGTCAGCTACGTCAACAATTTTTATAACACTGAGAACTGTAGCTGCTTTTCTGCTTATGCAGGTGAAACACCATGCGACTTTTTTTAGGTTTGTTTCAATAAACACATGGAACAGTACCGGTAATTTGAATGACTGATTGAAAGTCAATTGGGGAAAGAGGCCATTTTTATTGATTCTGCGCTGGTGGCAGCAGCAGCGGATTGACTTCCACATGGCTTTTTAAGGTGGACCTGAACTCTTGCAAAGGACAGAAAGAAAACAGAGAGGAATCACCTTGTATGTATTTAGAGAGTTTAGCCTGTCTAATTCCCCCTCATCTGTGACTAATCACCATTGTAATTTGATCTCTCATCTATGTCAGCTGGATGCCATGGCAGAGCAGCTAATTTTTAAACACAGGATGTTAAATGACCACTTCAGCGAAAAAAAGTAAGCAGTTAAATTATGACAGAACCGACAGGTTTTGGGCCAGTCCATCTCCTCATAGGGGATTCTCAGGGTTTTCTTTGTTGTTAAAAGCATCTCCTGAATAGCAGTTGCAAAGTTTAACTGGCAAAGTAGTGTGCAAGTGAGTAGAGAGGCTGGCTGGTATCTTACTATTTTGGTAGCTAAACTGCCATTCAGGAAATGCTTTTGAAAACAAAGAAAACTATGAGAATTCCCCATGAGGAGATGGACTAGCACAACACCTGACGGTTCTGTCACACTTTAACGTCTTCCTTTTTTCGCTAGAGTTGTCCATTAACCCTTTGTCTGCTTTCATGAAAGCAGGAAGTAGACACACTGCAAATATATTGCAGGATTTGTATAATCTGTAACAAGGAAATGTTTTTCTTTAAAGGTTATTATGCTGTTGCTTATCTTTTAGAGCAGAGAGGAAGTTCTAAGTTCAGTTCTGCTTAAAGCACCCCTTTCTGAGGTCCTTTTGCGACAGTTCCTTTTACAATTAATGGCCCATACTCACGGGCTACAATTGTCGCCCATGAGTATGAGGCGTTGCACAGGCGCGCACCCTGAACCGTCGCTCGTTGCTGCTGTCGCCAGGCGATTGGCGCAGCCAATCGCCTGGCGACAGTTGCCGCCGCAACTGTCGCTAGTCCGCGTGGGTATGCGGACTAGCGACAGCAACAACCAGGGAATACCTTGAACTTCCGGCGGGGGGAGGAACAACAGCGACAGCTTCCGCCGCATTATTTGCCAGGTCCCTCCGCCGTGTGTATGTGGAGGGACCTGGCGACGAGCTGTCGCCGGCCTGTCGCTCACACGCTCCCGTGTGCTAGCGACAGGCCAGAAATGTTGCCCGTGAGTATGGGCCATAACACAAATGTGTCATGTAATGTCTGGTGAATGGGGAATACAATAGCTGCCTCAACACAGAGCTCTAGTCTTGTCTAATGCTGGCTACACACGGTGCGTTCCCGCATCGAATGCGTCGATTCCCGACGATTTGTTTATTTCCGAGCATTTCCGAGCGCATTTCGATGATTTTTAGGTTGATTGCCATGTAAAGTATGGCAAATCGACCTAACAATCCATCGAAACGTGAATCGGACATAAACGAATTGACGGGAATCGAGCGGCGCATCAAGTGTGGGAACGCACCGTGTGTAGCCAGCATCAAGGCTCATACACACCTACCAACAATCTGTCCAACTATCTTCCAAACTTGTCTGTTGGAAGATAAGTTGGATGTGTGTACAGCTGGCAAACAACCAGGTGACCAACTGATAACAGGTTGTTTGCCAGATCCAACCGGAGGATCAATCTAACCAACTATCATGCCAGTTGGAACGTGTGTACAAGTCTTTTAAAGGACAACTGTAGTAAGTGGGATGTGGAGGCTGCCATATTTACTTCCTTATAAGCAATACCAGTTGCCTGGCTGTCCTGCTGATCCTCTGCCTCTAATACTAAACCCTGAACAAGCGTGCAGCAGTTCAGGTGTTTCTAACATTATTGTCAGATCTGACAAGATTAGTTGCATGCTTGTTTCTGGTGTTATTCAGACACTACTGTAGCCAAATAGATCAGCAGGACTGCCAGACAACTAATATTGTTTAAAAGGTAATACACATGGCAGCCTCCAAATCCCCCTCACTTCAGTTGTCCTTTAAACAACTTTGTTGTTTTTGAATGCGGACATGTGCAGTTTGTCATTTAGCTTGCACGCATAGTATTTAAGTGAGTTGGTTGTTTTGTTGGTTGGCGTGTGTGTCTTGTCATGTAAAAAACTTGTTGGGCATTTGGTCATGTTGTGCGGTTGGTTGTGCATTAAGTTGGATGCGTGAATGAGCCTTTATGATTTTAGACATGCGCATGAAAGAGGTCAGCTCAAAGTGGACTGGTTCAGACTGGCGCTGAACCTGCGTTAAATGAAGTCCGCAGCACACGATGCTTGAGCGCTGTCCATTCAAATGAATGGAAAGTCATTGGTACGATTGTTTACCGTCGTTCATGCAAATGTCGCATGCGATCCTGTTGTTTCCCGGCCCCTTATTGCAGCATCCAGCATCAGGCAACTGCTGTGCTTCAGTGTCCCCCTGCAGGGAACAGATGCCAAAGGCTGCTCTGCTAGTTTGCAGATAAGTGCTTTGCATCGGCTGAATGCAACACCGCTGGAAGCCCGTCTGAGCCAGGCCTTACTGAGATCACTTCTATGCAGATGTTTCCTTCAGCTCTTGATATTGTCCTCCTGTTGTCTCCTGACTTTCTATCTACTGTCACTGCATTCCTGTTCTCCAGCCTCCTCAAATTGAACAAGAATAAAGGTCCGTACACATGGCCAACAAAAGTCACAAACAACTTTGCGTAAAAAATGTCTGTCTTCCCAAGGACATTGTCCACACACCGATATTGCAAACAACCAACTAATTTAAATACTGTGCGTGTAAACGGAAGTGACATTACACAGGACATGCGTGCATTCTGTAGAACAACAACATTGTACACATGTGGCCGACTGCACGATATCTACCCGACAGTTGTTGAAGTTGATACGCCAGATGGATCAGGCAAAATGCCCCATATCGGTTGCTTGTTGTTGTCGTTTGGCTACTTTTTTATACATGATTTGTTCATTGCTGAGCGTGTGTGCATAGCTAGTGCCAGTTATCTTTCCAAGATCTAGTATAGCTCCTCTGCTTGTGAATACTGTAGATGTAGAGAACATACCATTTGGCCTAACCTCCCAGGCATATTTTCTGGGGTTAATATTTGACTTGGAGCTCTAAATAAAACCCATGTTAATGTATTAACCACCTCCTACCGCTTCATCATTATGCCTCAGGTGTACGTACATGTTAAAGGTCATTCAGTAGCATCTCAGTCAACAGTCCATCATGTGTTCAGCTACCCCAATACCATTCAGAGAGCCTTCCCCACATAGCTTACCCTGCTGTCAGTGGCCACATGCTTTTGCGCTGCCCCATCTTATCCAGCAATGATCACATCCTACCTCGCTCATGATGCTACCAAAGGGATTGCGCACATAAACATCATCATATCCAGTATTAACTGCTGCAACATCCTTATCCATGGACTACTGACAAACATACTGACTTTTCTCCAGACCTCACCCATCTTGTGTTCCACTCTACTATTACTACCTTTCTCTGCACAGACTACCAGTTACCTTAAATCTCTAATTTAAATCCGGAGATACAGAGCTCTTCATAACATCTCCCTCCCCGCCCAATAAGTTTCACACTAACATTCAATTATTATATAAACCTTAATCTTTGCTGTGCATTTGAAACATTCCTATTCTCCATCTTGTTGAATTTCCCTCACATCTAAAACCTCTCAAGAACTATACAGTTACTTAAAGGATCACTTTCGTGAAAAAATGTAAAATGTACCCATAGTAGTATGGCTGCGATGGGCCGGCGAGCACGTCCTTGATCGCGAGCCTGTTGCCGGGCACTTTCTGCGCATGCGCGTGACGTCACGCTCATGCGCAGAGAGTGCCCGGCAACGGGCACGCGATCAAAGGTGTGCACCACCGGCCCAGCGCAGCCGTACTACTACAGGTCATAGTGACCCGGAAGTAGTACAGGCACATAGAGATTCACTGGCGAACTGTTCGCTCGCATCTCTAGTAAGTAGTATAAATCTGACAGAACCGACAGGTTTTGGACCAGTTCATTTATTCATGGGGGATTCTCAGCATGGCCTTTATTCTTTATAAAGATAATCCCTGAAACGGATTTATAAAAATATGCTAGCCAGCCTCCCTGCTCGCTGCACACATTTTTGGCAGTTGGACAGAGCAACTGTCATTTACTAAGTGCTTTTGAAAATAAAGACACACTGAGAAACCTGTGAGGCGATGAGCTGGTCTAAAACCTGTCAGTTCTGTCAGATTTCTATTACTTACTGGAAGTGACAGAAACATAGGAAAAAAGTAATTTATAGCACATTTTACTCTGTACTCCTTATTTGTATATGTTTACATGTACTTTAAATTTTAAGATTTTTGCGATAGTGGTCCTTTCAGAACTCTCTTTTATACCACCCACATTCTGTTTAATGTGTGTACTGAAACTAAAGGATCATCACCTGCAGCTTTTGTGATTTCTCAGTAAATGACTCTTTAAAAAAAATGTGTATTGCTTTTTCAAGTATATTCTACATCCTTTTATTTAGTTCCAAAACATGCTTTATTTTATATGAATTGGTAATTAAAATTGATTAACTCTTTGCATCAGCACAGGACCTTTACTGATGAGGTAATAAGTAGCGGGTTGGGTCGATCTGATAATCCTTCTCTGTGATTGGGCGTCTCAGGACCTGTGGGTTTGAGGAAGGACAGGAGCCTGATGGTGCAGTATTGTTAATATGGCGTAATGAAGAACAGAGGTGCCAACAGGATAAAATCAATTCTTAAAACTTTTAAAATTGCTTAGGAGGCATTGGTGGACTTACCCCCCACAAGCAGACACAAAAACTGTGTATTCAAAACAATCAAATTTATTGGTACACTCCAGGGTTTTTTTGCAATGTGTTTCGCAGGTATATTCCCGCTTCCTCAGGCAATAAAAAATTTGAGTACACACAATACAGTCTCAAGGTCACGATAAGCGCCTGTATGTACTCCTATTTTTTTATTGCCTGAGGAAGCGGGAATATATCTCTGTTCTTCATTACGTTATAATTGATATCCATCCCTGGTGGAGGGGGATAACCCTTTCTTTCTCCTGTCTACAGAGAGGGACTTCTTAATCCTGAGTGAGGACAGGCTAATCTCCTCACCTGCCTGTACAGTGGTTACTTGGAGGTAACCCTGGTTTGTGAGTATGTATTATAATTGTTTCATTTACCCAATTGGCAATACTTACTACACTATATTGGGCTCTCAGTTCTCTTTTTACAAGTATCGTTAATATGGTTGGGTGCTTGTATTTGTGAGACCATATACTCACAATGTTGGGTTGCTATCCTGCAACCACCAAGTGCGCGTACGCGTCTCTGCTCGGTATCTCGGGTCCTTCCAGAGCTGGGCGGTCGCTCTCCTTCTTTATTCCTCTCTCTCTGCTTGGATCGCAACTTTGGGGGAATTGTCACCTCACTTGGAGGTGTGTTACTGTACTGGAAAAAGTTTTTTGAGGAGGCGCTCTTGGAACCTAGTAGGATATATATATATATATATATATATATATATATATATATATATATATACAGTGGGTAGCAAAAGTATTCGGCCCCCTTGAAGTTTTCCACATTTTGTCATATTACTGCCACAAACATGACTCACTTTTATTGGAATTCCACGTGAAAGACCAATACAAAGTGGTGTACACATGAGAAGTGGAACGAAAATCATACATGATTCCAAACATTTTTTACAAATAAATAACTGCAAAGTGGTGTGTGCATAATTATTCGCCCCCCTTTGATCTGAGTACAGTCAGTTGCCCATAAACATTCCCTGATGAGTGCTAATGACTAAATAGAGTGCACCTGTGTGTAATCTAATGTCAGTACAAATACAGCTGCTCTGTGACCGCCTCAGAGGTTGTCTAAGAGAATATTGGGAGCAACAACACTGTGAAGTCCAAAGAACACACAAGACAGGTCAGGGATCAAGTTAATTGAGAAATTTAGGTGTCAAAAATCTCTTTATTTAGCACAGTTAACAGCAGTTATGCAAAAGAGTTACAAGAAAAAGAAAATACACCTTACAGGGCTCGCAGGCCCCAACAAATAAACATAATCAGATGCCTTGTAAAACTAAGATAAATACAAAGATTAGATTGGATATCAAAACAGAAAAAAGAAACAGAGCAGTGAAGTGGTTATTATTGTAGTAATAGTTAGTAAAGGTAATATGATATGTGGATTCCAGGGTACAAGCTCCAGTATCAGTTATCTGGGTGGTCAAATGCCACCCAGGACCTTTAGGGTTAGATGGGGATGTGGTATCATGGGTGTATTAGTGGTGACTATAAAATTGTGTTTAAGCTTAAAGGGGTTAGGGTTGTTAGGTTTCCAGAAAGAGAGAGGAGATGATTAAGAGGATTCTAGGTTAGTGAATCAGGCATACCTCTAAAGGTTATCCATGGCAGTTATTGAGAAATTTAAAGCAGGCTTAGGCTACAAAAAGATTTCCAAAGCCTTGAACATCCCACGGTGCACTATTCAAGCGATCATTCAGAAATGGAAGGAGTACGGCACAACTGTAAACCTACCAAGACAAGGCCGTCCACCTAAACTCACAGGCCAAACAAGGAGAGCGCTGATCAGAAATGCAGTCAAGAGGCCCATGGTGACTCTGGACGAGCTGCAGAGATCTACAGCTCAGGTGGGAGACTCTGTCCATAGGACAACTATTAGTCATGCACTGTACAAAGTTGGCCTTTATGGAAGAGTGGCAAGAAGAAAGCCATTGTTAACAGAAAGCATAAGAAGTTCCGTTTGCAGTTTGCCACAAGCCATGTGGGGGACACAGCAACCATGTGGAAAAAGGTGCTCTGGTCAGATGAGACCAAAATGGAACTTTTTGGCCAAAATGCAAAACGCTATATGTGGCAGAAAACTAACACTGCACATCACTCTGAAAACACCATTCCCACTGTCAAATATGATGGTGGCAGCATCATGCTCGGGAGGTGCATCTCTTCAGCAGGGACAGGGAAGCTAGTCAGAGTTGATGGGAAGATTGATGGAGCCAAATACAGGGCAAACTTGGAAGAAAACCTCTTGGAGACTGCAAAATACTTGAGACTGGGCCGGAGGTTCACCTTGCAGCAGGACAATGACCCTAAACATAAACCAGGGAAACAATGGAATGGTTTAAAACAAAACATATCTATGTGTTGGAATGGCCCAGTCAAAGTCCAGATCTAAATCCAATCGAGAATCTGTGGCTAGATCTAAAAACTGCTGTTCGCAAACGCTGTCCATCTAATCTGACTGAGCTGGAGCTGTTTTGCAAAGAAGAATGGGCAAGGATTTCAGTCTCTAGATGTGCAAAGCTGGTAGAGACATACCCTAAAAGACTGGCAGCTGTAATTGCAGCAAAAGGTGGTTCTACAAAGTATTGACTCCAGGGGCCTAATAATTACGCACACCCCACTTTGCAGTTATTTATTTGTAAAAAAAAATGTTTGGAATGATGTATGATTTTCGTCCCACTTCTCACATGTACACCACTTTGTATTGGTCTTTCACGTGGAATTCCAATAGAATTGATGCATGTTTGTGGCAGTAATGTGACAAAATATGGAAAACTTCAAGGGGGCCGAATACTTTTGCAACCCACTGTATATATGTATGGTGGCTTACCTCTGTTCTAGACTCAAAAGAGGCTCTTTTTTAAAAATAGATAGGTTTACGTGTAGACAACGTGTTTCACGGGTCTCTGCACGCTTCCTCAGGTCAATAAAACACCTTTTCGATAGCAGTGGTCTGCGTGGGCGCCTGTAGCATGATGAGGTAATAGGCATATGTGAATCTAGTGTGCAGGCTTATTTGAAAAAAACTTTTTTTTTCTTGTGCAACATATGCATTAAGTTGTCTTCTTGCTTTTTTCTAGTGTTTCAATAAGGAGGCGTGTCTCCACACCAGAGATTCCTTCCACTCCAAGGTCATCAGCGCATGCAAGCAACAGAGGACAGGGACTGTTGGGTAGGTAAAATATGTGCCTACTGAGTATACCTGAGGAACACTAAAGGAGCCCACACATTATTCCATTTGTTTGGGCTTCATGGTAGCCTGATTGATTGTTTCGATCTACACAATCGATCCGGCTTGCTGGAAAGATTTAGTTCGATAGGGCTTGGTTGGCCATGCAGAGGTAATGGTGTTTGATATTCCAATGAGCAATGGACCCCTTTCCACTATCGCCTCAAGCATAATCTGTCCCCTGGGGCCATGGTGAGTGCGGAAGCAGCTGACCTGTCTGCTGGCTCGAGTCCTGTATTTCTCAAGCCACCTGCTGTACATTGCTGCTGCCAGCGCCTATACCGCGTCTCTTGAACTGACGTCACGTATATGAGATGGAGTCATGGGGTGGAGGTACCCCGGCCATGCAGAGGAGGAGACACCAGAGGAGGAGCTGCTGCCACACACACCATGGGCCTGGACACACACACACACACACACACACATTACATTGGGTGGCGTCAGGCAAAGGAGCTACGATTTCCGAGTGCCATAGAAGCACCACAGCTGCAAGGGGGCGGTGCTAAAATGTCGAATGTTGGCGCACAGGAGGGCTCCCAGGATGAGTTAGACTAAAAACACTGCAGTAGTCATAACTTTTTAGAAGAACGGCCACCTAGTCAGCAATACGCCCAGTGGAAAAATTCGTCCAGCAGACGGCCGAGAGCTGTGTTCTCCTCACTCGCCCCGCCCGCCATGTGATGATATTCCTGTGCTGCTCCCTCAGTCAGGCAGTAGGAGACTGCTGAGGAGGAAATGAAAAACTGAATTCATGCAGCCTGGTATTTTCTGATTTCAGTTAACAAAAACATTTTTATGTATAAATTCATATATATATAATTATTATTATTCCCCCGTCGTATTTGCGTCTGCCACCGCCATCATATTTGAAGGTTCTGCCTCTATAAACCAAGGGGGTAGGGTCAGCACCAAACACTGACATACATGTATACCAGGTGTGCAGAACAGATCCAAAAACATAATGCCAAAGAAAAGGAAAAGGGGGACCTGAAAAAGCACCCCACCACTCTGATATAATCAAAAATGTTACATCTTTATTATATATCAAAGGTCAACAAAATTCCATAAAAACAATTAAAAACCAAGTAATGGGTGGACCACTAATATATCACAATACATGAAAGTGAGGGCAATCTGAATAACCTCAGTGGTGATCCATAGTGGTTAGCTCACAATTAACAATCTATGCATAAATAACACATGGTACTAAAGGTGTAATCGCAAACACATATCAAAATATTGCACAATGTTCCATCAACAATACTCATCATTGCTCCATAACACACTGTGAAAAATAAGTGTGAAATCTGCCTGTGAGCAAGTGTGCCCCTCACACATGTACAGTGAGAAAGATCCTCAGTAATTGCTGAACCAATCAATGTGAAAATGGGGGGTGATAACACAAACAAGATTCCAAGTGAATACCCTGGAGTTATTCACTTGGAATTTTGTTTGTGTTATCACCTCTCATTTTTCACATTGATTGGTTCGGCAATTACTGAGGTGTGTTATGGAGCAATGATGAGTATTGTTGATGGAACATTGTGCAATATTTTTATGTGTTTGCGATTACACTTATAGTACCATGTGTTATTTATGCATAGATTGGTATTAATTGTGAGCTAACCACTATGGATCACCACAGAGGTTACTCAGATTGCCCTTACTTCCATGTATTGTGATATACCAGTGGTCCGCCCATTACTTGGTTTATAATTGTTTTTATGGAATTTTGCTGACCTTTGATATATAATAAAGATGTAACATTTTTTATTATATCAGAGTGGTGCAGTGCTTTTTCAGGTCCCCCTTTTCCTTTTCTTTGGCATTTAAAGTTTCTGTGTCGGCAATTGACTTACATGCATTTGGTCGCCGTGGAAGACCGACAATAACACGCTGTTGGCAGCGGATCGTAAGCTTCCGGTGCAACTCGGTTAGTGTACTAGACCCCATACATCTTCTTTTCTGTTCCGTTACCCTGCGTGCAGAAAGAGTAACACAATGCAAAAAAAGTGCCCGCATGTGATAGGGGCCTCATTGTACTGTATGCCTCACTGGTATGGTGCACTACACCGTTATTGTGGGATGCAACTCTTTGAATATGTTGCGAAGTGAATGAAGAGCAATCACATGACAACGTAATCGCATGGGCGGTGAAAGGCAACCTGGCCCTGGCAGTTGCCGTCCTCGGGCTCCACATAAGACATGATGTTTTTTACCGCCGGGGAACGCCACCACATGTCAAAACGTGACACGCGCAGTGTTACCAAACGCTGCTATTTGTCTTATGAAATTGCAGCCGAATGGCGCTTGTTGCTGGAAGACGGGAGGCTGAACTGCCCTGACAATAAAAATAGTTAAGCCGCCTGTGGAAAAGAGGCTTTAGTATTGTGTCTTTTTTCCTCAAGACTGCTGAGACGAATGTTCTATTTATGTATATGGAATGCTTTCTTCTTGTGACAGGATCTTGCTTGGGCTGAGTTGATGCACATGCAGATGTTCTCAGTCTCATGTGTTCATTCCATCCCACCCAGACTCACCCAATTCCAGTCCTCCCCTCAGCTGGGCAGGCTGCCCACTGGAGCTTTTTCCTTTTGTTGAGAGCTGCCTCTGCTGTTTACAAGTCAGGCTGTTCAATAGCGTCACCTTTGCCATAGTGACAACAGTTTGCTGCTACCTCATGCCTCACTTCCTCCACCAAATACACTGCTTAACCTCATCACTGCCACACCAGCTGTTCTGTTTCAACACAGCTTTTTGTTTGATTCCCAAATCCTTCTTCAATTCTCTGCTTTTATTGAAATGCAAATAAATTCCAAGTGGATATTGGAATGTCAAAGGAGCCATGGACTGAAAGTAATAAGAGTATTGATGTCTTTGCGGATTGTCCTCTGAAAATGTACAATAGATTGGTTGGCTGTCTGGGGTTTTATATTACTGGCCTGTACAGGGCCGGCTCTAGACTTTTTGCTGCCTGAAGCAAACATGTGAGGATGCGATTCCCCCCCGATTTGGAATGATCGCACAGCACCTGACAATTTACTTCATTTAACGTTTAACGTTTTGTAAATACGGAAGTGCACGGAAACGTACTGTAAAAGATACGCTTCCACACATGCGCGCCTCACCGCCGCCGCCAACCTTTTTTAAAACTGCATCGCTATAGACTTACATGACTTCCATATCGCCGCAGGTCACTGCACGGTAATGTAGGTATTGCAGCGCATTAGATAGGGAACTTCAAGTATTGCAATTCCCCAGTGTAAAAGGGCCCTGACTGTAAGTTCTTGAAGTTCTTGAAGAACAACAGGAGAGTTCCATACTGCCACATCACTACTGAGCCCATCTGCATACACTAAGGGCCCGTTTTTACTTGTGTGGTGCGAATTAGTACAGAAGGTAAGGTCCGCACTTGTCAGATTGAAGTAACCTTTATTAAGGACATATCCAGATTAAAACTCGGCAGGCATCATAGCTGACATGTTTCGGACTCAAACGTCCTTAATCATAGCTGATATGATTAAGGACGTTTGAGTCCGAAACATGTCAGCTATGATGCCTGCCGAGTTTTAATCTGGATATGTCCTTAATAAAGGTTACTTCAATCCGACAAGTGCGGACCTTCCCTTCTGTACTGCATCCTTTGGTCTTGCTAACCTGGGTCGAGCACTGCAGTGGAAGTGGTGGAGTGGAGCTGTGTTCACTTTGCAAATTTTCACTTATGATAAAGTCTTTTTATCTGCTTACACTTGTCAAAGCCTTACATTAGTTTATATATTTATGATGATTTTTTTTTTTTTATTGTTTACGTTTCGTTAGTTGTGTGGTGAAGATTTATTGCTGCTCTATCTCATTTATTTCCAGCAGATTTAAGATTTCCAAGGTTATTGTGGTTGGTGATCTTTCGGTGGGAAAGACATGCATGATAAATAGGTAAGTAAACTACATCTTGAATATGTACAGTGTATAAAGGCTCATACACACGTGCAGCTATTCTGCCCAACTATCGTCTAAACTTGGTCTGTTGTACTACATGCCCAACTGATAACAGGCAGTTTTCCCGATCCAGATGGCGGATCAACCTGCCCAACTATCAGGCAGGTTGGCCACGTGTGTACAAGTTGTTTTAAAGTTCCCCTTAACAGAGTTTTGAACAATATACTTTTTATATATAATTTGATATCTGGTGCTGTGACATATCACAACACCATCCACCTGCCCCTCCAGCTCCCCCTCTGTCCCCCACTCTACTTTGTATTTGATTATGGGTGAGGAGGAAGTGTCAGTTCTTCCTTCTCTCTGCCCTCCTTAGCTCCGCCTCCTGCACTTGTAGCTTATCGTTCCGGATTTGAGTACCGCCCACAATGTGCAGGGGAGCTGCGCTGTATGTGGGCTTGTGATAATGGAGGTCAGAATGATAGTGTACTAATATGCATTATCGTTCAGACCTCAATTATCTCAAGCCAGCACACAGCGCAGCTCCCCTGCACGCTGTGTGCGGTACTCAGATCAAGAACTGTAAGCTGCGAGTGGAGGGGGCATTCCTGATGATGGGCAGAGAGGAGCAAGTGCTGACACTTCCTTCCCGCCCATCATTGACGTTCTGCTCCAGTCGAAAATGTTGGCTGAACAGAACGGCGGACACAGGGAGTGCTGGAGGGGGGAGGAAGGTGCTGTGACAATGTAGCAGCACCAGAAATAAAACAGTATACAAAGTATATTATTTACAACCCCATTCAGGGGTACATTAAGGACTTGGTTTTTGAATGCAGACATAGTGCGCATGCAGCATTTAAATAAGTTGGTTGTTTAGTTGACCAGCGAGTGAGTGTTTTGTTGAACAGCGAGTGAGTGTTTAGTTGAACAGCGAGTGAGTGTTTAGTTCAACAGCGAGTGAGTGTTTAGTTGAACAGCGAGTGAGTGTTTAGTTGATCAGCGAGGGAGTGTTTAGTTAATCAGCGAGTGAGTGTTTAGTTGATCAGCGAGGGAGTGTTTAGTTGATCAGCGAGTGAGTGTTTAGTTGATCAGCGAGGGAGTGTTTAGTTAATCAGCGAGTGAGTGTTTAGTTGATCAGCGAGGGAGTGTTTAGTTGATCAGCGAGGTGAGTGTTTAGTTGATCAGCGAGTGAAAGTTTAGTTGATCAGCGAGGGAGTGTTTAGTTGATCAGCGAGTGAGTGTTTAGTTAATCAGCGAGTGAGTGTTTAGTTGATCAGCGAGGGAGTGTTTAGTTGATCAGCGAGTGAGTGTTTAGTTGATCAGCGAGGGAGTGTTTAGTTGATCAGCGAGTGAGTGTTTAGTTGATCAGCGAGTGAGTGTTTAACCAGCGAGTGTGTACATACTTGTCATATAAACAAGTTGTGCAGCTTATCATGTTATGCGGTTGGTCTTGCTTTAAGTTGCACATGTGTAGGATCCTTTAGACAAGATGTTATTGGAATTCCAAGTAAGATTAGAGTGAACCAGGTCCATACCCTGTGCAAACCCCCCTGTGAAAAACAGGAAACTTACATAACAGAAATGTTTCTCTTATAATTGTTTTGTGTCTTGCTTCAGCATAATTCTCATTGCTGTAAAATAGTTTTTTTTACAATCGGGCCATACACTACTCCAGCCTGGACTACTCGATGTGGCCAACAAATAGAGCCCTCCCAGATCATTATCTGATCAGAGAGGGATCTATCTGATCAAATCCCTCGATTGAAAATCTGTGCACATTGCCTACTGGACCTCTCCATCTTTTGTTTTAAAATTGATACAAATTCACACTGATGTAAAAGCACTTAGAAAGATGTCAGCGCAATATACATACTAAATAATAATAATAATAATAAATGCCTGGCTAGCTGGTTCTCTGCTTCTACTTCCTGTTAAGTTGACATGGTAATTTTATTGGACAGACATCTGCCCAAACTGTGTAACTCTAACATTTATGAATTGATTATTAGAATGACAGTTGTGCAAACGAGCACTGTACAGACATGTTTCCTGGCTACAGCTATGCACCGTATTGTGCTCTGAGGTGAGAGAGAAATAACAATGGTATATGAATTAGTGCTTGGTGTCCCATGGTGATGTGAGCAAATGAGGACAGTGCTGCTTGTTCATCACTTGCCATTTAGCGATGCGCCATCTCAGATCACAAAACAGCATTGTGGAGCCGCTGTACAGATGTTAAATTCTTGGTGGAGATGTCTCCAAATGATCTTTTTTACATGGGATGTCACATAGGGTGTCCATGGCTCAAAGTGAATTGAATGTTTTGGTTGATTCTCTTTGATGCCTGCTGAAGCAGTAGAACTGCGCTATGCTTCCCATAAGCAGCAATATGACTGACTGCATATTTTATAATGACTTATGTGCCTATATATCTATATTGTTGGCTGCACATAAAAATTGTATGTTTAAATGTAACAAATTAGTGAGTAGTGTTGGTGTTTTAATTTGGCGTAACGTGTTCAGAACACCTGAATCCTTCCAGTTGCCACTGCTCAGCACCGAACCAGTGGACAGGGTCAGGAGTAGTTCACTGACTTGCATGCCGTGTTGTGTTTCACGAGACTCCGATGTGACACACAGGTCATTGAACACTTCCTGACCCTGTTCCCTTTGCAGTGCTGCTGTAATCCTGAGTATTCGGGTGTTTACTATGCCGAATTTGAACACCCAACACATATTGGTGCGTGCATACAGCACTGAATAAACTAATCAATTGCTGGACCCAGGCAATATTGTGAGGCAATTGTGATACTTATGTTGTCTCATGTTTGTTTCTAGGTTCTGTAAAGATGTGTTTGATAAAAACTACAAAGCGACAATCGGAGTGGACTTTGAGATGGAAAGATTCGAGATTCTGGGCATCCCATTCAGTTTACAGCTGTAAGTGGCAAGCAGCTTGCATTATGTCTGCTTATTAGGGATGATCAAAGAGATGTAAATCCCTCAAAGGAGCTATGTGAGAAATTAGCCTGCTACTTTTCTGACAACTTGTTCACTCTCAGAGTGCACCTCAAAACCTCTGGAGACAGAGCTTCCTGTCATGCTGCCCCCACTCTTTGGAACTCCCTGCCACACCCAGTAAAGACAGCCCCATCCCTGGAGTTATTCAAATCCAGACTAAAAAGCCACCTGTTTAGCCTGGCATTTCCGGACTTATAAAATTCTTCCTCTGTACCACGATGGTCTGAACCATGCTTATGCGCTTTGAGTCCTACGGGAGAAAAGCGCCTTACAAATGTTATTTGTTGTTGTTGTAAATACTTCAGAGTTTATGCACATTTTTCTGCAAATATATCCAGTTTGAAAACAGACCAATCAATTTAAACCCAGGTTTAAATTGATTGGTCCATTTTGAAGCTGCATATATTTGCATGAAAATTTGCATAAGTTCAGAAGTATTTGCATCTCTTTGATCATCCCTACTGTTTATCTAGCGTTCATGCTGTAGGTAAATGCCCAGAGTAACAAACTCATTTCTGTAAATCATTTGCATTCATTATACTTCTGTGGGGATAATGGAATGATGACATTATTTAACATAAATATAAGTTTTATTAGCAGCAATATTATTTGTTTAGAAAGGTATTTTCTTAAAGGGACTCCGAGCTCTGGATAAAAACTAAATTGGTACTCACCTGGGGCTTTCTGCAGCCCACTGTAGGTCGGGAGGTCCCACGGCATCCATCTGGCTCTTCTCCCAGGGCCTAGTCAGAAATGGCTGCCCGGCAGCTCCCGGCGACACTTGGCCCGAGTGTCGGGCTCCTTCATCCGCCAGCCGCCTTGCATCATCACGGCGGCCGGCGTGACAGTACGGCGCATGCGCGATTAAACCGCGCATGCGCCATACTGTCACGCCTGCCGGCGTGATGACGCGAGGCGGCCGGCGTGGTGATGTCAGACGTGATGTATGAGAAAGAAGGAGCCCGAGACTTGGGCAAAGTGTCACCAGGAGCCGCCGGGCAGCCATTTCTGACCAGGCCCTGGGAGAAGAGCCAGATGGATGCCGTGGGACCTCCCGACCTACGGTGGGCTGCAGAAAGCCCCAGGTGAGTACCAATTTCGTTTTTATTCAGAGCTCGAAATCCCTTTAAACAAAACCTGTCATCCCAAAGCTATGGAGGCTGCCATTCTAACCTTAGTGCTTAAAGGGAAATTTTGTAGCTTTATTTTCATTATTTTTGCTATAGGCATGTATAAATGTTGCCAATACATATAGTTTACAGCCACATAATCAAAAAATCGCCTTTCAAGTCCGATGTCAAGCAACCCATCAATTTTCTGTAAACATAAACTGCACTTTTCTAGCCTGGAATCTGTACTCTGTATTTTAGTATAGACATCTCAGGTACTTCCTTTTTAATCAGCTGCACAAAGCAGTGGGTGTGGTTAGTTATTTTCTACATCTCATCCCAGTAGAGTTATGGTGGCCATACATAAGGGCAACTTGGTGGCCGATCGCCCATCCGATTGGAATATTATAATTGGATGAAAATTGGTGCTGTCAAGAGCATTCCCCAATCAACAATGTGACCAATTGCGGGCCGAAATTAGTCGCATGTATTGATTGGACATACTTCAAGATGCGCGGCGGTAAAGGCGTGCGATATTGGGATGAGCGATGGAACCCCCAGTGTAAAATGTGCCCCCAGTGCCTGTGCATGAATACTTTACCTGTCGGTGTCAGCTGCTTGTTCCATCTCCGCACTCTTCCTCACATACAAGCGCCCCACGTCAATGTCACACACGTGCCCACATTACGCCGACAACCACGTGGGGCATGTGTATGTGGGCGGAGCCAGGGGCAAAAACCAACAGGCGAAGTATTCATGCACAGGGCAACTGGGGGCACACTTTACAATTGGGGGATGGGGAGGGGTCGTCACTTGTCTGATTCATGCAAGATTTCATGTTGAAATTGATCAGGTATCAGCCAGAGGTATATGACCAGCTGACAGGTCTCTCTCCGGTCAGATTAGATCAGAGAAAGATCTGTCTCTTGGTTGAAACTGCCCTTCATCGCTAGATGAATGGCCACCTTTACTGGCAGCAGCCTGGACACTTAAGCCTACAGATTGTGTTGTTAGGATCATGGTGTTTGGGTTGGGAGACTGTGTGCTCAGATCCAATGAAATAATGTGTGGCACTAATCTTGACAATTTGTGTGGGTGAACTGAATAGATTGCTTATTTCTTTAAAACAGGTGGAATTTATTTTCCTGAATGATATGCTGAACCCCTGGCTAAAAGATGACTTAGGCATGGAACCCACTAGGAGCGCGTTTCTGAGCACTTTGCAATTTGAAAACTCTTGCTAATGTAATGCTATGATTATATAAAAATCCCCATAGCATTGCATTAGTCAGAGCCTTTTCAAATCATTAGTGCTTAGAAAAGGCTGCTAGTGGTTTTGAGCCCTGATTCAGAGTGAGGGCTAGTGCACACCAAAAATCGCTAGTGTAATCACAAACGCTAAGCGTTTTTAGAAGCAATTTTTCTAAGCAATTCTAGGCTTGTGCCTAGCGTTTTCCTAGTTATGACTGGCGATTTGTTTTGAGCGTTTTGGTGCAGAGATTTTTTATTTTTTGTGCAGTTTAAGCTGGAAGTGAACCGGTTTTTTGAAAAAAAAAAAAAAATGCTTGGAAAATCACTCGGTTTTTAGAGCCTCAGAAATGCTGCAGGACGAACATTTGCATTTGGGGGAAAAAAATCACATTGCTCTGGTGTGATCTTTCCCATACAAATACATTATGCAAGCGCTTTTCGGCCACTTGAAGACCAGAGGTTTATACCCCCCTAGTGACTAGGCCATTTTTTACAATTTGGCACTTATTGGCTTATTGCTTGGTCATACAACTTAGCACCCAAATGAATTTTACCTCCTTTTCTTCTCACAAATAGAGCTTTCTTTTTGTGGTATTTGATTGCTGCTGTGATTTTTTTTATTTATTTATTAAAAACGACCTATTATTTTAATTCCCCCCCCCCCTCCTTAAAGTGAACCAGAGACGAAGCACCCTAATGTATTTGACCATATATATCAGTGGGAACAGTAGAGAAAACACCCACCTTGCTCTCTGTTTCATTGTTCACTGCTCAGCCTGCTTGTTATCAGCCCTGATAAAATCCCAGACTGAGCATTCAGTCTGGCTTTGCTCAGGAATCATTATAGCTGAGTCATTATAGCAGAGCCAGAAGGGGGCAGGCTTGGGCTTGAAAAGACATCAGAGAAGACAGACTCAGCTATAATGATTCCTGAGCAAAGCCAGACTGAATGCTCAGTCGGGGATTTTATCAGGGCTGATTAGAAGCAGGCTGAGCAGTGAAGAATGAAACAGAGAGCAGGGTAGGTGTTTTCTCTAATGTTCCTACTGATATATATGGTAAAATACATGGGGGTGCTTCGTCTCTGGTTCACTTTAACCATTTCAGCCCGTGGGTATTTTTCACCTTATGGACAAGAGGAATTTTCACATTTCAGCACTCCTCCCTTTTATTACCGAATAAGTTTACCATTACTAATCATAATAAAATGATCTGTACCTTGTTTTTTCCGCCACCAATTGGGCTTTCTTTGGGTGGTACATTATGCTAAGAACTATTTTATTCTAAATGCTTTATAATGGGAATAATAAGAAAAAAATGATAAAAATGCATTATTTCTCAGATTTTAGCCATTATAGCTTTAAAAGAATTTATGCTACCGTAATTAAAATCCACACATTTTATTTGGCCATTTGCCCCGGTTATTGCAACGTTAAAATTATATCCCTAGTATAATGTATGGTGACAATATTTTATATAAAGGAAATAAAGGTGCATTTCTTCAGTTTTACATCCATCACTAATTTTTAGCCCATAATTTAATAATAATATGCCCTCTTGACATACATATTTAAAAAAATGATTCCCTAAAGTCAGTAGGTGTAATTTTACTATTTGGCCACAAGATGTCCCTGCTGAGTACTTCCTATTACAATAAGTATGCTATAGGAAGTAATGCGTTGTTACATTGTAACTAGGGAAGTGATCATGGTGGCCTAGAAGGGAGATTAATGAATGGGAACTTTGTATGGAGTCAGATGTGACTCCATAGGGGGAGCGCTTGTCCAGCGCTGGTATTGAGGACCAGCCCTGCCAGTGTGCAACAGAAATATTAATCTGTCAGAATAGCTATGACTATTATACTGCACCTCATTCTTCATTTACACAGCTAGTCACAGACTCACAGCTAGTTTTGTTTTTGTTTATTTGCTTATTGTTTTGTATTTATTTTTGCTTTTTCTTATTAGCTGGGACACAGCAGGGCAAGAGAGATTTAAGTGCATTGCCTCAACATACTACAGAGGTGCCCAAGGTAAGGCTTATTATTATGTTATTGATAAAGCACCATCATATTCCATAGCTCTGTACACAGTAGAGGGTGTAAATTCATTTACAGTACATATCTATGCAATAAGGGCATCAGACAGTACAGTTATGTAAGTTTTATATACCATATTTTAACCATAAGACGCACCTAAGGAAAAAATATACTAAACCTGGTGTGTGGTGCAGGGTCGTCTTGTGGAGCTTTACCCCCCAATTGGTCTCTATCTAAGCTACACTGCCCAACTAAAGTAACCCCTGCTGCCCCAACGCAGTTACAGTAACCCCCACCTACACTAATCCCCACTGCCCCCAAACTAAAGTAGCCCCTGCTACATTAATCCCCTATTCCTCCCCCCCCCCAGCTAAAGTAGCTCCCATTACACTAATCCCCACTGTCCCCAGCTAAAGTAACAAGCCAAACCACCAACTCTAATCTACAGATGCTACACTGGACATGCTGGGGTGTCAATTCAGGGAGATCAGGCAATCTGTAGACATACAAGTGACACCCAGCGCCTCTCTCTTACCGTAGGAGTGTGTGGGGTGTCGCAGTAGAGATATGGTCTCCAGTACAGGAAGCGGGAGGTCCTGGGGTCGGGAAGCCGCCAGGGGATGTTACCAGTCACAGGCCTCCTTATCCTCTGCCTCTCCGGCAGACTACCTCCGTCCTGGCATGGCTCACTCTCCTACAACGCCTAGTCTTCCCCTTGCTGTGGCCGTCCTCATTGCTATTCCTGCAAGAGAAAAGCAGGGGGCGTGGCCTACCCGATGATGCCAGTAGAAGTCCTCCGAAGCCCCTTTTGCAGCGATCAATCATTCAGCTGCAGTCTCCCGCTTTGCTCTTGATCAGCAGTGGTTTTCCTCCTTAGCCTTCTAGAGTTTCAGAGGTTCCGCCATTTTAATGCAATTAAGTCATTTTGCCTCATTACGATGCTTTCAGTGATTTACCTTTTATTGTAACCCTGAATGCAACATATGTTTTGTAAATGTTTTCTTGTGATAAACTCAATAAAGCAATGAGTTAAAAAAAAAAAAAAAAAAACGGGGCGGAGCCGACCATGGAGGAGTGAGGTCGTGTGGAAGCTCGGCTCCTGTCCCGGTGTGCTTTAGAAAGCTTACAGCCGAGCAATTTCTTGCCAAAAAGATCCCTAAGGGGCATGAAGAAGGCCGAGAGACAACCCGCAAAGAAACGGTGTCCACCATCCCTTACACAGAGGCCGGTTACCCGATATTCTCAAGCAGCTCACCCCAGCACGGAGCCTCCTAAGATGGCGGATCCAGCGGACCAAATTAAACAGGCCGCAACGTCTTCCTCTATGAAGGCGGGCCCCTCAGCTCTCTGCAACCTTGAAGACATATGGCGCTACCTCCGTAGCCTACCCACGAATCAAGACCTAGATGAGCAGACGGAGAGGATCGTCACGTCCACAAAGACTGAAATAGCGGCGATCCACGCTGATATTACAGGCCTGTCGGATCGTGTCTCCACCGCAGAAGCTGATATTGCCACTCTGCAAGCAGAGGTGGCCTCTCTTAGAGCAGCAAGCGAAAAACAACTCGCCAGCTCGCAGTCTTTCCGGTGGCAGCTGGAGGACCTGCAGAACAGAGGGAGAAGCAACAATATAAGGGTGCGCGGCGTTCCAGAGACGGTGCAAACGGACAAGATTGTCCCCATGCTCGATTTTTAACGGAGTCCTGGGCAGGCAGGAGGACAGAAGAATCAAGTTTGATCGTGCACATAGAGCCTTACGGGCGGTGCCTACTAGTCAAGAACCACCACGAGACATCATCTGCCGACTACATAACTACAAAGAAAAAGAAGAAATCATGGCAGCGGCCCGTAATAAAGATCAGGTGGAATGGCAGGGCTCCTCAATCTCCCTATATCAAGACCTGGCACCCTCTACTCTGCCCCAGCGCTGGGCCTTGCGCCCGCTAGTCAAAGCACTACAGCAGGCTGGAATCACCTACCATTGGGGTTTCCCCTTCCAACTAGTGGCGTGGAAAGGACCCAAGACCGCCATCTTACGGCACCCACGTGAGCTTCCGGCCTTCTTTAAGGATATCTCCATGCCTGCGGTTGAGTTCCCTGAGTGGGATCCAGACTCCTTCGATCCATCGCGTCCACCGAAGACTCGTAGATCGAGACGACAGTAACGTGAGTACTTTGCTATTGGATTGCCCTCTGGCCCTCGCCTAGACTTTCACTGACAGCATGGGCCCGCTCCGGTGTGCCCTCCTTGTGACCCCCCTTGGGGATGTATGCGCAACTAAAGACGCTAATCTGGAAGGCCTTAGCGTCTTGTGACGCACAGATACATGGAGCCTACAGGGATCCCCTGAGAACGCTATTTGGGACTATAGTTGTCACATCCCAGCCTTCTCATCTCTCCCACCTATATCCGCAAATAACCAGTCGGCATGGGATATATGAATCGCTGGATCACCCAGGAGCTGACTGGAGCCTAATGGAAGTTTTATACTGGAAGCGAATGCACGGCGGGGCCTTGTGTCGCTGGGCTGCCCCCCTTCTCCCCCCTGTTGCGATGATGGAGTCCCGTACCCCTCTCCCAGTGACTTCTGTACATGCTTGATGTTCGCTGGCCCACTCAATCAACTGTTTGTTGAGATTTGTACTGCATACTGCTTCTCTATGTAAAGTGTACTTGTGTAGAAATAAGTAATATGAGATACCTAACTGTGTGTATGAGATAGGGGGCTTCTGGCCTGGTGGGTGCGGAAAGTTGCTCTTAGCTGCTGGGGGAGGGGGGGCAGCTGGGGACGGGGGGCTCTGTTGCATCGAGCTCAATGGATTCCCAGGGAAACAGGTTCTACTATCTCAGTTAGAGGATCACCCTTTGCTCATGCAAGGTAAGCACCCCATTGCGGATTAGTAATATGAGGTGCTCCTCCATCTTCCAAGTCTTTCCGGGGGGGTGCACTTTGGATGGGGCCTAAATGGGAAGCTTTAGCATAAGCTAGGCGGAGGGTTGGTGAAAACAGGGCCGCAGCTGGGAAGACTCCAAACTGTGATCTCTAGCGTTCTCATGCTGACAGCTGACAAAGGTTCCTATATCTCTTGAAGTTTATTTTTCTCCCTTGATGGGATGCATTAAGGTTGTTGCGTTTAAAGTATGCACATGGGGACAGCCACTCCACTCCTAACTATGGTGTGGACTTTCTTACCCCAGGGTGTTTTGCCACCTCATCCCCACGAGCCCCTTCGGCTCGTGGGAGATCTGGATGTTAATATCCATAAACAGGCCTGTCACAGGCCTAACACTAAGAAGGTATGTAGAAGCGTACCTCTTGCGATATTTCTGTGGTTTGTTACACAAGTTCTTATGCAATCCTTTTTTTCTATCACTCCTTTCTCTCTTTGCTCTTTTCTCTATCATCCTTTCTTTCTGAGTGTGTGGCTAGCGGGGGGGTCTGGACGAGCTGGGGGGATCCTGGGATTTTTATCCCACATTCAAGCAGTCACTTAAAGTTCTCTCCTTGAACGCCAGGGGCTTAAATATACCAGAGAAGAGATCAGCTGTGTTGAATCTGTGTCGCAGGGAAGGAGCCAATATAGTCTGTTTACAGGAAACTTATTTAAGGCCCATCGCCACCTAAATTATTTAGCAGATACTACAAATCTGCCTTCTATAGCTCCCCACAAGATACAAAAACGAAAGGCTCTGCGATCCTGATCGCCAAGGACACTCCCTTTACGCTTATTGAGGAACTTGGGGACAAATTGGGTCGCTTTAATCTAATCAAGGGCATACTCTGCAACCAAAAAGTCACGATTGGCTCCTTTTATGCACCTAATACTCAGCAGGCTCTTTTCCTCCAAAATTTTCTCTCTAAACTGAACACCTTTGCAGAAGGCAGCATAATTCTCGGAGGGGACTTAAATGTGGCATTGGAGCCTGTTCTTGACTCATCCTCCCAGAAATCCCCTCTTTCAAAAAAGCTCCTCCGCAAGTGTAAAGCCTTGTTACGTGATATGCAGCTGGTGGATGTATGGAGACTTCATAGCCTTTCTCAAAAAGATTATACCTTCTTTTCATTTCCGCACAACTCTTACACTAGGATAGATTACGTGTTTATTTCGCACAACTTGCTATCAGTGTCTGCCTCCCCTGGCATAGGTAACATGACCCTATCAGACCATGCCCCAGTCTGATTTGAATTATCCTGGGGAGACAATAGATCTAGACCGCCCACCTGGCGCATAAACAACTCCCTGATACAAGACAGGCAAATTTACCCAAAAATTAAAGGCGAAATTGAGGAGTTCTTTCAGATAAATGTGGGTGAGGGTATGTCCCCTATGACCATCTGGCAAACACATAAATCCTTTGTGCGTGGCATACTGATTCGTGAAGGTGCCCGTCGCAAGAGGGAAAGGGAGAAAGACATAAAAGACTCCCTATCGCTTATTAGCGAACTAGAATCGAAACATAAGGGAGACATGTCCTCGTCCACAATGTCTGCTCTAACAGAAGCAAGAGAGCGCCTTAAATCTTTACTATTCCACAAAGCCAAATTTGCAGCAGAAAGATGCCGTCGTACGTTTTATGAGTGGGGTAACAAATGTGGGTTTATGTTAGCAAGGGCATTGAGATCTCAGCAAACCTCCAGCTATATATCTTGTGTCAAGGATAGGTCATCTACACTGCATCATGACTACAAAAATATATCGAGAATCTTTAAGGAATATTACGCTAGCCTATATAATCTCCCCTCCTCGTCACTTAATCTTTCCACAGCCAAAAAGCGGGACAAGATTAAATCATATCTGAAGGAATCTCAAATGCCTCGTCTGTCACAGTCTGACGCAGAGGCTCTTGAGGAACCTTTCACGGAGGATGAGTTGGGGCTGGCTCTTTCTCAAATGCCCACAGGTAAAGCCCCAGGCCCAGATGGGTACTCCTTAGAATATTATAAGAAATTTAGGAACCTAATCTCCCCGCACCTTTTAAAGGCCTGTAACTTAATTACAGAACAGCCACTAGACCAACATTGGTTTCCCTCTCAAATGCTCGAATCCCACATCACTGTCATCCACAAAGAAGGAAAGGATCCGGCCTAATGCCAAAGCTACCGACCAATCTCTCTCCTCAACGTGGATCTGAAGTTATATTCCAAAATGCTTGCTAATAGGCTGGCCCCCCTACTACCTAACCTCGTTCACTTGGACCAAGTGGGGTTTGTCCCGGGACGCGAGGCAAGGGACAACACAATCCGTACCCTCAATGTGTTACATTGGGTGAGGTCCCAGTCCACTCCTACCTTGCTACTATCCACAGATGCTGAGAAAGCATTCGACAGGGTGGACTTCATTGAAGGGACCCTACGTCACATTGGTTTGGGAGGTATGATGCGCAAAAGAATTCTTGCCTTATACTCATGTCCTAATGCGAAAGTCAAAGCTAATGGGGTCCTCTCAGATACATTTAATATCCAAAATGGCACCCGTCAGGGGTGTCCGCTTTCCCCACTCATATTTGCATTAACCCTCAAACCCTTTCTCTGTACAGTACGCAACAACACAGACATTGGGGGGGTGACGTTTCCGAAATCCCAGCATAAGGTCGCCGCTTACGCAGATGATATGCTATTTTATTTGACCAATCCACATATCTCTTTACCCAACCTTCTTCTGGAATTTCGGAAATATGGGCTTCTCTCAAATATGTCAATCAATTATGACAAGAGTGAGGCGATTGGAGTCCTATTCCCATAAACTCTCAAATCTACTATTCAGAGTAATTTCCCATATAAGTGGCCCCCAACTTACTTGAAATACTTGGGAGTGCACATTACACCAGACCCAAGAGATCTGGTCTCCAATAATTTTACCCCTGCTCTAGAACGAATCAAAAAAGACCTTCAAAACTGGAATAAACAGCAATTTTCCTGGTTTGGAAGATCTAGTATAATTAAGATGACGATTATGCCGCGGCTACTTTACTTGTTCCAGACCCTTCCTATCCATAGTCCATCTTCATTCTTCAAGATGATGACCCAAGCCTTTTCCAAGTTTATCTGGAATGGACGTAAGCCCAGGTTGAAATATCAGACCCAGATAGCTCCCAAGGAATCGGGGGGAATGGCCATCCCCAATCCTAAATTATACTATACTGCCGCGGTCCTGATCCAAATTATTGATTGGCACAGGCATGCCGATCATAAAAGTTGGGTGGGAATGGAGAGGGAACTCCTAAAAGATAAGTTAAGCAATGTTCCCTGGGCCACCAAATTCAGAAAAATTCCAGACCCTGCTGCCACTCTGGTGGCTCATACTATTAGCATTTTTGCTAGATATAGGCACTTACCCCTAATGTCTCCATGGCCCACTCCCCTCTTGCCCATCCTGGATAACCCTGCTTTCTCGCCGGGACTACCGGCAAGGAGCTACCCAGCCTGGAGGGGGGGGGGGACCGACTATACGAGCCCATCACATGCTGGAGAATGGGACTGGGCACACCTTCGAGCACTAAGCCAAATTGTAGGGACACAGAATCTAGACCCCTGGAGCTGGATTCAATTTAAGCACTTCCTCCTTTCCCAAGGGCCTAAATCTAGCTTTAACAGATCCCTTACCATCTTTGAACAAACATGTATGGACGAGGGCCAAATACGGGGAACGATTTCTCTAATGTACTCTCTATTGAACGATGCTACCGCCCCATCAGCCCAATTTCGAAACAAATGGGAACACGACTTGGGCCTAACGTTCACCGACAAACAATGGGACAAGATTCTAATCTTTGCCCATAAATCATCCATATCCTCTAGACTCCAGGAGTCAGGCTATAAACTTTTAACTCGATGGTACCTTACTCCTTCCCGCTTACATACCATGTTTCCCAGTATCTCTAACCTGTGTTGGAGATGCGGACAGGCAGACTGTACACACGCTATACTGTCGCTGGAACGCCCGCCCAGCGGGAGGGTCTGACGGACCCATCATCCCCTGTAGTACAGCGTGTGTACAAGGCTTAATACTTTTAGTCATAGATCCTGAGCAATCGAATATCCCTCTCAGGCCAGTTGTCTTTTAAGCCCCGTACACATGCAAGATGTTTCTTGGCCCAGGTGGCCGGTCAGGGCAATCTAGGGTGTATAGATCAAGGATAAATTGCACAAGTCACAGGACCCCCTGATATTTCAAAACTTTATTGCACGCTTATGGTATAGACATACATCCACAAATCAGCTTCAAATTAGCACGAAAGCCAACATGTTTTTGTTGCCAAGGGATACAAAATGCTGGATCACCTCAGCAAAGCACAGGTCGAGCCCATTGTTCTTCTCCTTACCCCTCTTGCTCTATTATACTGTGCATCGTCCTATCGCCCCCTCCATAACAACACAACGTATCACTAGCCTGTAGGCTAGAAACACATCTGTGTAACTGAGAATTCTGTAGTTTGGATCTAACTCATTGACAAATAAGGTGGTTAAGGACTCACACGTCCTGAGGGCATCTCATTCTGCATCACACCCATGAAACGTTGCCAAATGCCTTGAAAACTAAAAAAAATAAGAGTGTATAAAAAACAAAAATACTATAGAATATCAGCAAGCTTCAGAAAGAACACAAATTAAGAAGGTCTGAATGTTTAAAGGGACTCCAAGCTCAAGTAAAAAAAGAAAGTTGTACTCACCCGGGGCTTTTTCCAGCCCAGTGCTGGTCGGGAGGTCCCACGACGGTGTCCTGGCTCCTCTCCTAGTCCCCGCTCCGGAATGGCTGACCGGCCGCAGCCCGGGCGACACTCTGCTGAGTGTCGGGCTGTTCCTTCCGCGTAAGACGCAGCTGACGTCACACGCCGGCCGCCTCGCATCATCACGGCGGCCGGCGTGGCAGTACGGCGCATGCGCGCTTTAACCGCGCATGCGCAGTACTTTCACGCCGGCCGCCGTGATGACGCGAGGTGGCCGGCGTGTGACGTCAGCCGCGTCATACGCGGAAGGAACAGCCCGACACTCAGCAGAGTGTCGCCCGGGCTGCGGCCGGTCAGCCATTCCGGAGCGGGGACTAGGAGAGGAGCCAGGACGCCGTCGTGGGACCTCCCGACCAGCACTGGGCTGGAAAAAGCCCCGGGTGAGTACAACTTTCTTTTTTTACTTGAGCTTGGAGTCCCTTTAATACTGAATTTATTTTAATTTTTTTTCTTTATTGTCTTTCAGCAATTATTATAGCCTTTGATCTATCAGATATTTCAACTTTAGAACACACAAAGTAAGTACGTTACAACTAAATAACTGCATTATGCTTAACACCGCCATGTTTATCCCCTTTCAAAAATATTGCTTGCCTGGCAGTTGTGTTAATCCTCTGCCTTTATTATGTTCTGAGTCACACAGACAAGCATGCAGATCAGCTGACTCACATCTGACTTGCATGGTCGCTGTAGGTGAGTGACTCAAATACTAAGCCAGACCGTAAGTACGACAGACAGGCAGCTGGGATTTGTGAAAGGGAATAAGGATGGCAGCCAGCATATTCTTTGCACTACAGACTTTCTTTAACACTGTGCGTTATTTAACAGGCAGTGGCTTCAGGATGCTTTAAAGGAAAATGATCCGTCTTCTGTGTTACTTTTTTTAGTCGGTTCAAAGAAGGATCTCACTGTAAGTACTGTAATATTTAAATGGTTTATTGGATGCGGATTGCTAGAAAAGGGGTATCTTTCAATAGTCTTATATAGGTGCAAGTCTCTAGCTTCACACAGACACTGGATGATTGAGGGCCTATTTCCACATTTCTGCATCCAGATTTAGGACGTGGCTATCTACTACACGCAGATTCTAGATGCAGAAAAATTGACTACTAAGAATGCCTGTGAACACGTTAGTGAAAACAGGCCCATAGGCATTCATTGGAGTCGGTTTTTCTGCATCTAGAATCTGAATGTAGTGGAAACAGGCCCATTGTGGCCCAATTGACTTGCATTAGCCACAATTCACATCCAAATCCCACCTGCATGCAAAATGCAGCATACCATCCAGATTGTTTACGCACTGCATCGCATCCAGAAATTTGAATTGAATGGAAATAGCTCCATTCACTAGCATGTGTTGCATTTTGGATGCGCAAATTCATGTGCGGAATCTGCGTGTAGAGGAAATAGGCCCTATTGTCCTGTATGATCATCTGTGTTCAGCACACATCTGTAGCCACACACAAGCAGTAAAATACTGTCATAGTTACATAGTTATTTAGGTTGAAAAAAGACATACGTCCATCGAGTTCAACCAGAGAACAAGCACAACACCAGCCTGCTCCCTCACATATCCCTGTTGATCCAGAGGAAGGCAAAAAACCCTTACAAGGCATGGTCCAATTAGCCCCAAAAGGGAAAAAAATTCCTTCCCGACTCCAGATGGCAATCAGATAAAATCCCTGGCTTAACATCACTGGGCATTACCTAGTAATTGTAGCCATGGATGTCTTTCAATGCAAGGAAAGCATCTAAGCCCCCTTTAAATGCAGGTATAGAATTTGCCATAACGACTTCCTGTGGCAATGCATTCCACATCTTAATCACTCTTACTGTAAAGAACCCTTTCCTAAATAAATGGCTGAAACGTTTTTCCTCCATGCGCAGATCATGTCCTCTAGTCCCTTGAGAAGGCCTAGGGACAAAAAGCTCATCCGCCAAGCTTTTATATTGCACTCTAATGTATTTATACATGTTAATTAGTTCCCCTCTAAAGGTACATACACACGTCGGTTTTGTGCAAACGACCCGTCGTTTTGACGTCCAAACGACCGGTCGTTCGGACGTCAAATTGGGCGTGTGTACAGTCTGTCGTTCAGCTGATAAGAGCGGAGTAAAGCGATCCACTTGGCGGATCGCTCAAGTCCGCTCTTATCAGCTGAACGACAGACTGTACACACGCCCGATTTGACGTCCGAACGACCGGTCGTCTGGAAGTCCGACGTGTGTATGTACCTTAAGGCGTCTTTTCTCTAAACTAAATAAATCCAGTTTATCTAACCTTTCTTGGTAAGTGAGACCTTCCATCCCTTCCATGTAAAATGATCATTCATAACTGTGTTAGATGACGGTTTAGAAACAATCGTTGTATAGAAATGCATATGTGAGTGTCTGCTGAGCCGCATGTTCTGGTCTATGGAGAAGGGAGGGGGGGGCTGGGGTGTACGTATTAATGCTCCGCCGGTGCACTGAGCGCAGGGTGAGCCAAATGACGGCTCACCCTGCTGCCACTCGTTGTCGTTAAATACTATTCCCCTCTGAGTCATAGCAACTCGGAGGACGGAACGCTGAATTACCCTTTTGTGGGACCCATGTACAGCTTTTGGACACATTTGTGATGACATGTTTCCTTGATGTCTGTCAAGCCTGCCATTCATATGCAATGCTACCTTTCACCTTGCTGTTTTGTGTCACTTCGCTGTGAATAAACTATAGTGCCAGACTTTTTTCCACTCTCCGGATTTTTGCGGGCCCTTTTGCGTCAAATTGACCCACTGCTACCGCAATCTAATGCAGCCCTATAGGGAAGTTCATACTTCCCACATTGCGGTACACTGCGCCAGAAGTCCCTAATCTAATGCTAGCGCAGAACTATGTTTACCGTGCGGGATCCGCGGCGATCTGCCTTGGCTCGGAAGTCATATTAGTCTATGGCAATGCAGGGTTTTTAAAAGAGTCAACGTGCTAATGCGGTGTTCCCTGAAGGCCTGTTCTGGCAGTGTAGCGGGTGTAACACACTGCATTGCTGCCACCAGTGTGCAGTGTGAAACTGGCCTAAGGCTGGCTGTAGCCCTGTTGACCATCAGACATGCAGATACAGTCTGTCAGAGGAGATTGGTCTGATCGCATGCAGCCGCAGGGATGCAGATAATTGCTGATGGAAGAAAGGAGGAAGTGGAAAGCAGATATTGCCGGTGCCAAGTTATCTCTGGTAGAAACAAAATCAGCTGGACAAGATTTTTTAACCTTTTGAATCTATCTTAAGCCCAATCTACACGAAACGATTCTTTGTGGGATTCAATTCCGATTCTATTTACGATCCGATTAAATCCGACATCTCAGATCTGGATTCAATTCAATTCGATTTTCCATTGCAAAACAGTGGCAAATTGAATCGAATCGAATCTCAATCGGACATGTCGGATTTTATCGGATCGTAAATAGAATCGTAATCGAATCGCACAAAGAATCAAATCAAGTAGATAGGGCTTTAAGCCGGCCATTCATGCATTGATTTTTACCGACAGATTCAATCACTTTGAAATCACGACCAGACCAAACAGTATATTTTAATCTGGGGCAGGTCACTGAGAACTGGAGGGGAGAGTATCCAGTGAGGTCAATGACAGCAGTAAAGACTATGGCAGATGTATAATAATATGCTATGACTTGTAAGTAAAGTGTGATGTTTATCCCTTGCAGTCACCTGCTCAGTATGGCCTGATGGAGCGCGATGCAATAAAAGTGGCCAAAGAGATGCAGGCAGAATACTGGTCTGTGTCCTCATTAACAGGTACGAGTGCTCTGTCTAAATAGCCTTTTAGTTAACCTTCCATGTCTTTGGTTGTAGCCTACACATAACCTAACATGGCCATCTCCACTTCTGTCAGACCCTACACATAACCTAATATGGCCATCTCCACTTCTGTCAGACCCTACACATAACCTAACATGGCCATCTCCACTTCTGTCAGACCCTACACATAACCTAATATGGCCATCTCCACTTCTGTCAGACCCTACACATAACCTAACATGGCCATCTCCACTTCTGTCAGACCCTACACATAACCTAACATGGCCATCTCCACTTCTGTCAGACCCTACACATAACCTAATATGGCCATCTCCACTTCTGTCAGACCCTACACATAACCTAACATGGCCATCTCCACTTCTGTCAGACCCTACAAATAACCTAACATGGCCATCTCCACTTCTGTCAGACCTTACACATAACCTAACATGGCCATCTCCACTTCTGTCAGACCCTACACATAACCTAACATGGCCATCTCCACTTCTGTCAGACCCTACACATAACCTAATATGGCCATCTCCACTTCTGTCAGACCCTACACATAACCTAACATGGCCATCTCCACTTCCAGTCAGACCCTACACATAACCTAACATGGCCATCTCCACTTCTGTCAGACCCTACACATAACCTAACATGGCCATCTCCACTTCTGTTAGGCCTGGTGCACACCAGAGGAGCTTTTCTGAGCGTTTTGAGTTTTTAAATCTGCTGCTAATGTTATCCTATGTGTCTGTGCACACTGGAGCAATGAGGTTTTGTAAAAAACCCCATAGCATTACATTGGGAAGAGCTTTAGAGGTTTTAAAAGCTCTGCCCAATGTAATGCTATGGGGTTTTTTACAAAACCTCATTGCTCCAGTGTGCACAGACACATAGGATAACATTAGCAGCAGATTTAAAAACTCAAAACGCTCAGAAAAACTCCTCTGGTGTGCACCAGGCCTCAGACCCCATCATCATCACCACTTTATCATCTGTCCTTAGTAGCTTTATGCTGGGTACACACAACACGTTTTTCCGCTCTATTTTCCACCCGACCGATTTTTCGCTCGATTCTCTTATCGATTTCCATTCACTTTTAAGAAAAATCGAGCACAGAATCGATCGGAAGGAATATTGAACATGTCAGAAATTATCTATCGAATCCATCTATCGAGAGGAAAATCTTATGGTGTGTACCCAGCATTATAAAGGACACCGGAAGTGAGAGGCACATGGAGGCTGCCATATTTATTTCCTTTTAAACAATACAGATTGCCTGGCTGTCCTGTTGATCCTCTGCCTGTAATACTTTTAGTCATACTGTAGTCCTTGAACAAGCATGCAGATAGATGTCCTTACTGAAGTGTCTGCCTAGAATAGCCTCATGCTTGTTTCAGGTGTGTGATCTGGGTACAACTGCAACCGAAGAGATCAGCAGGACACCAGACAACTGGTATTGGATAAATAAATATGGCAGCACCCATATCTCTCTCAGTTTAGGTGTCCTTTAAAAGGTAACTAAAGTAAAAAGAAAAAGAGATGTTTAGCTGCAGTCTTTCTGTGCTTTGTTCGTTGGGAAATCAACAGGTCCTACTCAGAAAGTACAACTGTAGCAAGAAGGCTTTGGAGGCTGCCATGTTTATTTCCTTTTAAGCAATACCTGTTGCCTGGCTGTCCTGCTGATCTTCTGCCTCTAATACTTTTAGCCATAGATCTGATAAGATTAGCTGCATGCTTATTTCTGCTGTGATTCAGTCACTACTGCAGCCTATAGATCGGCTGGACAGCCAGGAAACTGGTATTGTTTAAAACAAAATAAATATGGCAGCCTCTATATTCTTGTCACTTCAGTTGTCCTTTAAAAAGAGGCCTCACTTTACTTAACCATTTCAGCTGCCCAGACGTGAAACTCACGTCCGGGCGGCTGGGCTCCCGCGCGCGCCCCCGTGTCCCCCGGTAGCCCTGGGATCAGTGAAAGGGAACATGGTTCCCGATCACCGATCCCTGTTCCCCGCAGAAAAACCGAAGCGCTCACCAGTGAGGCTTCAGTTCTTCTGCCCTGAAGAATTTCCGCATCCCCCTTGTACTTCCGCTTAGCGAGAAGTACAAGGAGGGAAACCAAAAATGAAGGTGGCCATCTTGTGGCCAAATAGTAAAACTACATCTACACTTTTTTTACATTACAATTTACTCATACAGCAACATTAAAAATTGACTGTTTATGTCCAACACCAAAATATTCCCCAAATAAAAAATTTTATGGAAAAAAAAAAATAACAATTAAAAAAAAAAAGACATAAATAGTTACCTAAGGGTCTGAACTTTTTAAATATGTATACTACAAACATTTTTTAAATTTTAAGCTTGTAAATAGTGATGGGCGCAAAACGGAAACCATGCACCTTTCTTTCCAAATAAAATATTGGCGCCATACATTGTGATAGGGACAAAATTTAAATGGTATAATAACTGAGACATACGGGCAAATAAAATACATAGGTTTTAATTATGGTAGCATGGATTATTTTAAAGCTATAATGGCCGAAAACTGAGAAATAATGAATTTTTTACATTTTTTTTCTTATTAATCCTGTAAAAATGCATTTACAGTAAAGTGGCCCTTAGGAAAATGTACCACCCACAGAAAGCCTAATTAGTAGCGGAAAAAACAAGATATAGATCAATAAATTGTGATAAGTAGTGATAAAGTTATTAGCGAATGAATGGGAGGTGAAAATTGCTCCGATGCATAAGGTGAAAAATCCCCGCGGGCTGAAATGGTTAAAGAGACCAGAGCACCTATGTGTAGGGATGGCCCTGATTATAAGAACTCATGGAGACGCATGTGATCAGTTTGATCAGCTGATAGATTTGTAAGGTCCTGATTTGCTGTGATGACTTCCTGGTTTAACACATGATCAGGACCAACAAATCAGAACCTTACAAATCTATCAGCTGATCAAACTATTCACATGCTTCTCCATGAGTTCTCTTAAGCAGGGCCATCCCTACCTATGTGTAAAAATATACATACAGTAATTAAGATACGTAATAGAGGGGGAGAACAGTATTAAAGAGACTCTGAAGCGAGAATAAATCTCGCTTCAGAGCTCATAAATAGCAGGGGCACGTGTGCCCCTGCTAAAACGCCGCTATCCCGCGGCTAAACGGGGGTCCCTTCACCCCCAACCCACCCCCCGCAAAAGAGTGTCGTAGAAAGGTCGCAGATTTATTGCTTCCTGGAGGCAGGGCTAACGGCTGCAGCCCTGCCTCCAGTCGCGTCTGTCAGCGGCGCATCGCCGCCTCTCCCCCGCCCCTCTCAGTGAAGGAAGACTGAGAGGGGCGGGGGAGAGGCGGAGATACGCGCTGACAGACGCGCGTGGGGCAGGGCTGCGGCGGTTAGCCCTGCCCCAACCAGGAAGCGCTCCCCCGCTGCACCGAGGGGGATTTAGGGGTGAAGGGACCCCCGTTAAGCCGCGCTATAGCGGCGTTTTAGCAGGGGCACACGTGCCCCTGCTATTTATGAGGTCTGAAGCGAGATTTATTCTCGCTTCAGACTCTCTTTAATTACCTACAGGGGGCTGCTCCTCTGGTCCCCTTGTATGGGATTCACCATCTTCTCCAGTGAGAAACCGCAGCTGCAGCATTTTGAAGCTCAAGGCAGTGTCCCATGCCTCCGACTGTTGCAATGCATACCGTTGGTGTGAGTACATCTCCCAGCATGCATTGCCAGGAGCTTCAAAAAAAGTCTCTCCCTGGGAAATATGGCAAATCCCATAGGTAGGCTTCCCATAGGTATGGTAAGTAATACTGATCACCCTAATGGCGCACTCTATTATGAACCTCCCTTTTTACTGTATATTTTCCTATATAGGTTCTTAATTGCTTTAAAGTGAACCTTAAGCCAGAAAAAAAAAATGAGTTTTACTCACCTGGAGCTCCTACCAGCCCCCTGCAGCAGTCCTGTGCCCTCGCAGTCACTCGCTAATCCTCTGGTCCCCCACTGCCAGCTGGTTTCGTTTTTGCCGACAGGCCCGTCAGGACTGGCCATGCGTAGCTTTTTCCGCATTGCCGACTAATTAGCGCTATTGCAGGCCGCAACGCGTACAGAAATACACGTTGCCGCATGTCTATGCGTTCGTAATGCGGCAACGCATATTTTTGTACACGTTGCGACCCGCAATAGCGCTAATTACAGTCGGGAATGCGGAAAAAGCTGCGCGTGGCCCGTCCTGACGGGCCTGTCGGCAAAAACGAAACTAGCTGGCAGCGGGGGACCAGAGGATTAGTAAATGGCTGCGAGGGCACAGGACTGCTGCGGGGGGCTGGTAGAAGCCCCAGGTGAGTAAAACTCCTTTTTTTTCTGGCTTAAGTGTCTCTTTAAAGAGAACCTGAAGGGGGAATAAGTGGATAGTTAAGTCCAGTGGATTCTCCTGTCACACTCCTGTTCACCGTTCTCCTGTCACACTCCTGTTCACCGTTCTAGCTCTGAGTCCCCCACGAGCTCATTGACAAGGGCTTGTCGAAAGAGCTTGTCTGCACTACAGGCGGTGAGCAGGCTTGGCTTTATCTGCGCAGTGAGGCTGCTCGCGTCCTTGTACGGAAGGACGGCCCTGAACTTCGGGGGTCCCAGCACTGAAACGGCGAGGCGAAAGGAAATGGGAGAGGCTCTTTTTAAAGAGAACCCGAGGTGTGTTTAAAGAATGTTATCTGCATACAGAGGCTGGATCTGCCTTTACAGCCCAGCCTCTGTTGCTATCCCAAACCCCACTAAGGTCCCCCTGCACTCTGCAATCCCTCATAATTCACAGCTGTGCTGTGAGGCTGTGTTTACATCTGTAGTGTCAGTCTCAGCTGCTCCCCCGCCTCCTGCATAGCTCCAGTCCCTGCCCCAGTCCCTTCCCTCCAATCAGCAGGGAGGGAAGGGATGCAGGCGGGGACTGGAGTTCTGCAGGAGGCGGGGAGAGCAGCAGACTGACACTATAGAGATAAACACAGCCAGCTCTGACAAGCTGTTTGTCAGCAGCGTGGCTGTGATTTATGAGGGATTGCAGAGTGCAGGGGGACCTTAGGGGGGTTTGGGATAGCAACAGAGGCTGGGCTGTATAGGCAGATCCAGCCTCTGTATGCAGATAATATTCTTCAAACCCACCTCGGGTTCTCTTTAAACTTACAGGTTTTCTTTAAGCTGACCATGCACTAGTCAGTTATCACTTGATGTTTTGTCCGTATTATGATCAATTATCTGTACGTCTTATGTCACCTTTTATAATTTATTCTAGGGGAAAATGTGAAGGAGTTCTTTTTCCGAGTGGCATCTTTGACCTTTGAGACCAGTGTGTTGGCAGAGCTGGAGAAAACGAACGCCAGGAAGATTGGTGAAGTAGTGAGTGAGTATAGACCCACAGGCGAGGACACTGGGTGTTGACGTCACTTTAACTCAGTAGCTTGAATGTGGTTACATATCCATAGTATTCTCCTGTTTCTGCTAGGATAGGCTAGCAATCCTGGAAAAGATTAATAGGTTGTCACTAGAGAGACTAGCATGAAGAGACATAAGAGGATTCCTAAGAAAACCAAACCAGGCTACAGTAAATTACATCTAAATTCTCACGTTAACACTAAAGCAAGTTTGTAATTTCAGCAGGCTGGATGACAGCCACAAGTCCACAGGTTGTGACCTTTTCTTCCCTCATGTATGTGCTCGGAGTCCGATGTGCTGACAGGATATTGCCCTATGTTTCAGCCACAGTGCTGAAGTTGGTGAAGTGTTGGAACACCACAGACTGTTAGCAGCATGAATGAGGATAGCCAGTCTCACTTTACAGAATCCTCTGCATGCTCGGAATATCCAGCCTTCCCATCAATCAGCTGCTCCGCAGGAAGCAGACATGAGCAGCTGCTATGCCGTTCCTCCCCTTCTGTAATCAGAGGGGGCTTATAAACTTTTTACTACATAGTTACTCACAAACATATAAGCAGCAGTGACTATAGAGGAGGAATTGCTTTGCAGCTGCTTTTTTCTCTTGTCCCTTCTGAATAATGGAGTAATAGGACGACTGAATATTCGGAGCAGGTTGGGGGTTTACTGACGTCAGTAACCCAGCACATTCCATATGGTGCTGGATAGTAGTGAAGTGAATCTGTAGGCAGTAAAATATACATAGAACAGATGTACATTACTGCAGCCACCATAACTGTATGATAACGCATGTTATTAATGTGGCTAGTATTAAATCATAGATGCAGCTGAATCATAAATCATTTGCTACTTATTTACTCGTACTCACTTGCGTAACATTAGGCCCTGCCACCATCGTCACTGAGGGGATAAGGGATCCAGTCCTGTGTGTGCATGCTTTCCTCTCTCCTCACGTCTCCATCTCCCCCGGCAACCAACAGATGTTGCAGAGCAGCGTCAGCCAGCACAGAGCATAATACTTTGCTTAATTCTGGTGTCGTGTCTGATCGTGCTGCCCTGAAGCTGCCTTCCTCACTGAGTCACACGCATGCTCAGTGGAAACTTCAAACCAATCACCACAAATATCTCCGCAGCCAAGCTTTGTACACTTCACAAATCTTTAGGGTATGGAGGGGAACCCCCAAACTATCCCTATGCCAAATTGCAGCCCCCAAACCTGCTGCTTTCAGAGATAGAATAAACAAACCTATCCTGGGTATCAGTGGGACTGGAGCGTTGCAAATTGGAACAGCGGTAGTTTGGGGGGTGCCCTCCCTACCCTCAAAATTTTGGGAGTGTAGGAGGCATGGCTGCAGAGATATCACAGCATAATACAATAGGAAATCTGGCAGCCCATACTGCACATGTTGGGCGGTGTAAATTTTAGGGCAGCACAATCAGACACGGCACGGCCAGGACTTCACTACTCTGTGTAGCCATGCCTTGCAGTCTATTAGCTTGCAGCGTCCTGTCACATGCAGCTACATAGACTATTGAAGAGGACCTATCCCGTTGCAATTTTTGCTGGGGGGCCCGGCTATGCAAATTATGTCCCTGCTCACAGCAATTGATTGATGATGCATTTTCTCTGACATTGCGATGTATGAGGGCACTCAATACTGTGCCAGGTTTCTGTCAGTTTGTGATTCATTTGTGACTTAAATAAAGGCAGAAATAAGATCTTACTTGTATCACTTCTTATCTCTGTGCAGTTACATTGTAAGGTACATTGCAGTGCATCTCAACCCCCCCCCCCCCCCCCCTTCTCCATTTGTATTTTCTGCCCCTTTGGGCAGAGTTTGGGTGGGACTGGCACACAGGTGTCTCCTCATATATGGTAGGCTTGCCATTACATAACTAGCTATGACTAAGGACTGATGTAGTCTGAAACATGTCAGTAATGTGATGTGTGTGTCTGTGCTTGTTTCACTGGATATGTCCTGAAATAAAGATTTGGAACCCTGGGCAAGTTTGGACCTTCCTTGTATGTATACTCCTGGGCTTTGCTGACCTGGTCGTGCACTGCTCCAGTGTTGAGGGGGTTGTAGCAGTGTTCTGACTGGCTGACTGTGATGAAAGATAAATATTCCTGTGTCTGTACTGCAGCCTCTTAAAGAGACTCTGTAACAACAAAAACCTCCCCTGGGGGGTACTCACCTCGGGTGGGGGAAGCCTCCGGATCCTAATGAGGCTTCCCACGCCGTCCTCTGTCCCACGGGGGTCTCGCCGCAGCCCTCCGAACAGCCGGCGACTGTGCCGACTGTCAGTTCAATATTTACCTTTGCTGGCTCCAGCGGGGGCGCTGTGGCGACTTTCGGCACGGAAATAGACGGAAATACCCGATCTCCGTCGGGTCCGCTCTACTGCGCAGGCGCCGGAAACTTGTAGAGCAGACCCGACGGCGATCGGGTATTTCCGCCTACTTCGGCGCCGAGAGGCATCAGAGCGCCTGCGCAGGAGCCAGGAAGGTAAATATTGCGTCACGGCTGTACGGAGGGCTACAGCGAGACCCCCGAGGGACGCAGGACGCAGGACGGCGTGGGAAGCCTCATTAGGATCCTGAGGCTTCCCCCACCCGAGGTGAGTACCCCCCAGGGGCCGTTTTGTCGTTACAGTTCCTCTTTAAAGGGAATCTGAAGTGAAAATAAACTTACGATATATGATTTCTATTTGTAGTACTGCTAAGAAATTAAACATTAGTAGCAGAAATATGAGTCTAATATTGTTTCCAGTACTGGAAAAGTTAAGAAACTTCACTTGTTATCTATGCAAAAGAGGTTCTCTGAGCTCTGCAACCAAACTTTGGTTGCAGACAGCCCTGTCTTCTGAAGGAGTTATCTCAACTGTCTCTCAGGGCCCATTCACACTTAAAAGTAGCAATACGATAGCGCTTAGCGATACAGTTTTGCTCGGGTGATTTTACGGCGATTAGCGTGGTAAAATCACTGTACACGCTCGTGATTCAATGCGATTGCGATCAGTGCTTTTATAAGCACTGTATCGTAATTGGTAAAGAATCGCAAAGAAATGCTGCAGGTAATACATTTTGCAATCACCGTTACTAGCGATACGCCCGTGATCGGCGGCAATGAGTTCACTGCCTTAGGTTAACATTGTGCTACTGCTTTAAAAAGCGCTAGCGCTTTGGCGATTTGCAGGAATCACCTGCTAATTGCCTAAGTGAGAACGAGCCCTCATTGTTTCTTGTTTGTTTAAGGTTTTTCTGCAGAGGAGAGTTCAAAAGTTCATTAGCTCTGCTCTGTGAAATCATTTAGAATGCTGAGTGAAGTGTGTAAACTGCAAATATTAGAGTATGATGCAATGTTATAAGAAAAAAAACCTATATAACTGAAAATAAAAATATGAGACTACTTTGCTTCTAATGCTCTATCGATTATCCGTACTACACAACCAATTCATTACATCATCATATTTTTTTTTCACTTTAATGTCACTTTAAATTTCATACTCAAACTGTCCCTTCTCCCATCCATTATGTGAATGGGAACCAGACACCCCCAGGACAAGTCTTTAACTGTTGGACTTTTGGCGGGTTTTACATGTGTTTTGTGTTGCAGTGACTGAGCCGTGGCTGTACACACCAGCAGTAACACTGATCTTCTCTCATCTTTAGGGATAAACAGCAATGACAGGAACTTGTATCAAAGCTCAAAGAAGAACAAGCAGAAGTGTTGCCAGTGATCCTACACAGCAGAAGTACTGAGCAGCTAAACACCAAATACTCCACAAAACATGGAGGAGGAAGAGATGCCCTGCTCTGTTCTAAGAGGCTACCCAGGGCTTGCTTTATTATACGGCCACATTGTATCTCTGCTGCCATAGTGGTCTGTGGCATATTGCAGGGCAAATTGCTGCTATCCATTTTGTAATTATTTAGCATATGGAAACGTAGTGATGGGTAGAGAAGTCCAGACTAATTATTGAGAGAAAAGGGAATACTCCAGCCATATTCTACCCATCTAATGAATTGCCGTATTTTTCCGACCATAAGATTCACTTTTTCTCCCCCAAAAGTGGAGAGAAAAAGCCAGTGCGTCTTATGGTCCGAATAATACAATTTGGACTGGTGCCAACGTTGATGCTGCAGCGAGGGCTGAATCCTGGGACTGTCCTGCAGAGGGGAGAGAAGAGCAGCATAGAAAAATACAGCAAATCTTACTCCCCTTGTGTACATACATCTGTTTCCTGCATCCTCACCTGTCCCCGTATCCTCATCCGTCCCCCCAGCTTCCAGATATGCCCCGCACCAATATAGCGCCTCCGTGAAACAGAATGCTGCCTCCGCTGTCCTCTCATGCAGGCCGAATCCACCCGCTGCTCCGTTTGTTCTTTGGAGCCGAATGTCTTACGGTCGGGATCATGGCTCGTCATTGGGGCCAATCACATCACATCACTCCCTGAGTAGCAGTGATAGGACAGAGGAGGATGCAGGGCGACAGAGGAGGATGCTGGGGGACAGAGGAGGACTCAAAAGGTACAAGGGGGGCATAGTAACTGGAGGGGAGAGGTCCATAAGATGCCCCTGCACCATGGACATACCAGGTTTAGTATATTTTTTCCCTGGTTTTCGTCCTCTAAATCTCATGGTCCGAAAAATATGGTACTATTGTAAGACTGGCCAGTGAAACAGTGTAGATTGTATTTATAACATGTATTTCTCCTGTGCTCAAACATGCTTTTCCTAGGGCTCCCATGTGATGCGTCAGTAGACATTTCCTTCTCTGTGGAATGCTGTGCCCATGGCTGATGAGGACTGTGAGCAGGTGTAGGCTTTCATGCATAACATTAGGCTTCATGGGTAGCTTAATAAAAGTAGAACACACAGGGACTAGGGATGCCGATGTATAAAAACTCAGGGAGGAGCATGTGATCAGTTTGATCAGCTGATCATTTTGCAAGGCTCTGATTTGCAGGTTACAATGTTGTGCTAAAGCAGATGGTGATGCCAGCAAATCGGAGCCTTGCAATCAGCTGATCAAACTGATCACCTTCTTCTCCATGAGTTCTCATACAACCAAGCATCAGTAATACAGGGGCATATCTGTCAGGGCTCGTTTCCACTATCGCGAATCTGCATGCGTCCAACGCATGCAGATTCGCACATGTAATGCAAGTGGATGGGCCTGTTTCCACTGTAGCGTTGTTGAGGTGCGTTTTTTTCAGCGGTAAAAAAACGCACAAAAGAGCCAACGAATTCGCCTGCGAGTGGAATGCATGCGAATCGCCGCTAATGTATTTAATAGTAAAAACGCATGCGTTTGTTACATGCGTTTTTACCCGCGATTTCGCGTGCGATTTCGCACCTTTTTCAATTTTATTTTGCCCTGGCAGTGTCATGGTTAATTTCGCATGGCACCCTGCCATGCGAAATCGCACGCGAAATCGCGGGTAAAAACGCATGCGGAAACGCATCCGCATGCGTTTTTACAAGCGTCGGAATGCCGCCGAAATCGCGTCGCAACAGTGGAAACAAGCCCTAAAGGTGCAAAATGATATTGCGCATTAAATGCTCCACCGTAACTTTGAAATAGCTATTAGAGCTATCAATTGCATTCTATAGTTATTCTCCTAAACTACAATTCATGCTGAGAGATGTTTTATTAACAAAAAAACTCAAAAAGGTGGACTTGCCTTTTAGGTTTAGCTACTTCCCGACCGCCCATAGGCAGCAGAAAGCGGCTGTGCACATGTATGTGAGTGCCACCCTGCAGCACCCCGCGGGTGTATATCAATTGTCTGCCCTGCAAAATGAATCGTTGTAAAACATCCAGGAAGAGAATAGCTGAGACAAACCTAAAAGACATAAATTAGATACTTACCTAAGGCTTCCCTCATCCTCCTGGCCCCCACCGTTCCTGCGCACATACCCCTGGACATATCCAACAAGATCGCAGCCGTACTGCACCTGCGCAGGCAGCGCACTGAAGCTGCTGGAACACGTGCGGCTCCATGCTAATGTCCAGGCGTGGCGTTCCGGGCAGGCACGGGCTGCGCTCATGCATGAAATGGAGCATAGTCGCGATGATAAAGAGGGCATCAGCGGTGGCCTGCAGGAGGACACGGGAAGCCTCTGGAGGAACCACAGGTTTCCCTCTACCTTTTTTTTCTTTAGTTTCCCCTTGGATTCTTTTTTAAAAAATTGCATACGTTTTTATTTTATATCCGTATCAGTTTTCCAGGTACAGATCATTATAGTCTGGGTACGATTTTTCCAATCAAAAGAGAATTTTTGACTTTTAAGTGAATTATTTTTTATTAAGAATGAATACAAGAAATATAGGTACATAATTTAACATGTTTGATAAACATTGGGAAATTGCAATAAAGCTCATTTTGTATGCCATACTGTTTTATGATACAGTTAAACTGATGTGCTTTTGTATTGCTTGAAAATTAAACATTTTTTATATTACTTGTCAAATAAAACTGGGTTTCTGGCGTTTACTTTGGTGAGAATCGGGGGATGTGCAGGCCAAGGAGCCTCAGTGAATGTGCTGCTGCAGTGCCATGCATGATGGAATAGGCCTCTTGCTCCACCAATTACATTTGCAGATCTAGGCTAGCAAAGTTGGTTACGCAGCTCACCATACACTCCATGCCTACTAGCGTGGTTCCATACAAAATAAGGAGAAAAAGTTCTACAAAGCTGGCGCTTCTCACGCATGTTCACCTGTGTGATCACCTATCTGCAAGAACTTTACTACTGACAATGATTTTCCATATTAAGGCTTGCAAAGGGCAAGACAGCCGTCTCATGCATAGCCCTCTATGTACAGAAAGTGGTGTAACTACAAACCACAGGGCCCTACTGTGAAAATGTCATGGGGTCCGCTACCTACATTTCATCCTCCATTCCATATTAACCGCCTTAACCCCCCGCCCCCAGCAATGCCATAGCAAGTGCACTCAGTTGCCAATAGCCCCGACTGATTTATTCCCCCCCCCCCCCAACCGAGTGAATTAACCTAACAATGCCCCCTCTCCCACCCAGTAAGTTTTGCTTAGCTGGCATAAAAGTCCCTGCCCACCCCCCACATGAAGTGTGGTTAGTATAATAATTACACTGCCCCCAAGTAAGTGTAGCTTGAAAGATAAGTCACCCCAAGCGAGTGTGGCTTGTTTATTACTCCCCCCCCCCCCCCCCGCCGCCCCAGTAAGCTTTGCTAGAAGGCTAATCCTCTCTTACTTGGGCAGGGGGGGGGGGGGTGTAAGAGTTAGTGTGGTTGGTCTGGCAGATTTCTTGTCGGATCAATTATTTCCAACATGTCCAATCTGATTTCTGATTGATTTTCCGTTCACTTCTATGGAAAATCGATGTCCACATCTTCAGTGCTGTAAAGTGTACATAGTCTTGTCCCTTAACTGGCCATTAGAGGGGCTCACAATCTAATCCCCACCAGTCCTATGTCCATCATAGTCTAGGCAGGGCCAATTGTTTTACATAATATACACTATTTACAAAATGCATAAAATATAGCTGCAGTGCTCAAGCCAATTGTGTGAAAGCACCACTAGCGCGAAAAAAGTAGGCAGTTAAAATCTGACAGGTTTTGGGCCAGTACATCTCCTCATGGGGATTCTCAGGGTTTTCTTGGTTTTCAATAGCATTTCCTGAACATCAGTTGCAAAATCTAACTGACAAAATAGTGTGCAAGTGAGTAGGGGGGTTGGCTGGTATCTTACTATTTTGGCAGTTAAACTGCTGTTCAGGAAATGCTGTTGAAAACAAAGAAAACCCGGAGAATCCCCCAAGAAAGATGGACTGGCCAAAAACCTGTCTGTTCTGTCAGATTTTAACTGACTACTTTTTCGTGAAAGTGGTCCTTTAACCACCTTGGTGGTACCCTTCGAGTCAGGCTGGAAATCCGCAGTTTAGAGCGGTAACCCCTTCAGACATTAGAAAACAAATATTAGGAAGGGGCCTGCTGTTCATTCTACTGCTGCTGAAATGCAGTGTAAACACTGTCACCCTGCCATCAGCTCCAGTATGGAAATTGCAAACACATCAGATGCCCACATCTCTGATGACACACTGTTTTGTCCCAGGACTGCTGCTTCCAGTGGAAGGGGTATGGGGGGGACACAAACTCTTATCTCCCATGGTCCTAAATCATTGTGCTCTGCTCACAAACTTGAACAAAAGAAAAGACTGCCAACAAGGTGACTGGGTACATCACCTGGCATCTCACAATGTGGAAAATTGCAGTTCAGTTTAGGATCCCCAAGAGGAAAATGCAGCTCTAAAAAGCTGAGAATTTGTTATGGAAGGAAGCATTGGAAAATACCGGTAACTAAATCTGTACCTTTTGGTATGTAGCAACTGAAAATATTACTTTATGGCTACAGTTCCACTTTTATCTTATAAAATATGACCAAACATTCCTCAATGTACCCTTGACAGGGGCGTTGCTAGCCCCAAAGCTCAGTGGCACGTGCCCCGGATCTATTCTGTGGTGCCCCGGATGTCGCCCAGGCAGAGTAGAGGCACCACAGCACCCAGCAGTGCACCACACAGTACCCAGCATGCCCACAGAGACACCACAGCACCCAGCATGGCATTACAGCACCCAGCGTCCCCCGTGGAGGCTCCATAGCACCCATTATGACACCATAGCACATGGCAATGGGGGGGTGGATGTTGGGTGCTATGGTGCCTCTATGTGAGTGCTGTGATGCCTTTATGGGGGCACACAGGGAGCTGCAGTTCTTCTATGGGGGCGTGCTGGGAGTTGTGGTGCCTCAATGGGAAGCCCATGGGAGCAGGGGAAGGGGTCCACTAGAAGGCCATGGAATGCTATGGGGGGGGGGGCTGGCAGCAAACCCAGAAGAAAGCCAGACCAGCTCAGCAGAAAGCCAGACCAGCCGGCACAGAAGCCAGGTAACTCTGCCTATTTATGTGATATGCTGCATTCTTTTTGCATTAATGGTGAGGGGAGCTTCATCCAACATTATGCTGGGCAGGCCTGCTTAGACCGCTGTTAAGTTCATGTAAATTTGGCTCCAGTCATGGCCACACCCACATTCTGGTGCAGGGCAACACCGATTTTTCAGCTGGAGTGCCCATAAGTGCCCCGGATCTCTTAGGATCTTAGCAATGCCCCTGACCCTTGATAGAACAATCAGTGTTTAACCAAGACGCCATTTCATATTCTGTGGTAGATGACACCTGCTAGTTTTCCGGTACGGTATCTGGAAGTCAAATCATCATTCATTGCCGTTCTGTTGACTGTAGAATGCATTAAAGCTCTCAAGGAAATGTCCATTAAACTGACTTCTGAGGTCTTCTGGAACACAGTCTGAACATTTGTAGTTTTCTTTTACCCATTTTCCTCCTTCACTGTCTTCAATACAAATGGTGGCCACACCTAGAGGAAACAAAACCAAATGCACAATTAGATTTTTAGAGCAGAAATAATTTCACGCTAGAACAAGGTTTATAATTTTGAAATAATGCTTTGCTTTAGGTTTAGGAAATGTCCTTCCACCAACACAAGTCCAGCTAAATATATATAAAAATAACATACAGCAGGACTAGTGCTGACTAATTCAATGCTGCTCCAAAATCCTAATTTCCTAGTGCCTCATGGCAGCATTAACAGCTGGGGTTACTCTACCCCCTTAAAGGGATACTTAAGCCAGCATTTAAAAAAAACGAAACTAGCTGGCGGTGGAGGACCGGAGGATCCATGAGTGACTGCGAGGGCACGGGACGGCTGCAGGGGGCTAGTAGAAGACCCATGTAAGTAAAAATGATTTTTTAATCCTGGCTTAAAGTGAACCTAAAGCCTACCAAAAAAAATGAGATTGACTCACCTGGGGCTTCCCTCAGCCCCCTGCAGCCGATCGGTGCCCTCGCAGCTCCGGTCCGATGCTTCTGGACCCGCCGGCGACAACTTCCGGTTTCGCCTTCACCGGCCGACAGGCATGGGAACGGGAGTGATTGTTCGCGTTCCCAGCCTGTATATCGCCCCCTATGCTGCTATTGCGGCCAGGAGGTCCGGCGGGTCCTGGAGCGTCAGAGCGGGGCTGCGAGGGCACCGATCGGCAGCAGGGGGCTGAGGGAAGCCCCAGGTGAGTTAATCTCATTTTTTTGGGTAGGCTTTAGGTTCACTTTAAGTATCCCTTTAATCCTCATAGGACAAAGTTTCTATATTAGCCTGTTCCATACTGCAGCCCACCATTCTTTTTTATGTCCTAACTCAGGACAATAGATTCTATCAGATTCCACTTTGCAAACTCCCCAGGTTTACCCTTCCCTAAGGGAAGACCCTAGGACGGAATGCTAAAAGCTCCCCCAAGAGAAGAAGTATCTGGCTGCCTGAGGCCAGAAGTACATGTGTAGTCAGCATACAAAGTAGCTGCAGCATGTAGTATAACGCTGTATATATTTTCTATCATCCAGTTTTTCTACCTTACCCTTTCAGGTGCTAGATGTGAAGTGCAGGGTTCTGTTGTATAAACTTTCTCTTTTTTCTTGTTTTGTTGTTTGGAACTCGGTGTGTTTGGCTGCAGTTTGCAGCCATACTGGCTGGTATCTTTACTGCGGACAACCAGGAAGACTTTTATAGATGGACAAATGGTTAAGCAGACTCCTCCCCATGTTGGGACATGTCCTTATTTGGCGGCTGTCCACCATTTTGGTTGAGGGCAAAAACGGTACATAAACTGTGTTTTTTGTTTAATCCAATCCTATTTTCATAAAACAACAGATGCAACCGTAGATTAGTAATGCCATTTTGTTGACTGATTGCACTGGTTGCCGATATAACCAAGGAGAATATCCTGCCTATGGAAGCTATGAATACATGTACTCTGTCTCTTACCTACAACAATGCCACCTTGCTGTTCCACTAGTTTGATGGCAGCTGTCATGGTTCCTCCAGTTTCAATCCACTGGTCTACCAATAGAACACGCAAACCTAATATAGTAAAAGATAAAAATACATTATTTCAACTCCCGGTGAAGTTAAAAACCCAACAAAACTCTGTGAAGTTAAAAATCCAACAACAAAAAAACAATAACCCCACTAACACCTACATTTTTAGATAAATGTATACATGTGAACAAAATTCAAAAATAGAAAGATCAATGTGGTTCTATTGTAAAAGGTTTCTGTCTTTAACTAGTTCACCACAAAGGGGTTTTTCCCCTTATAGACCAGAGCAATTTTTACATTTCAGGGCTCCTCCCTTTCATTCGCCAATAACTTTATCACTACTTATCACAGTGAGATGATATATATATCTTGTTTTTCTCCACTAATTAGGCTTTCTTTGAGTGGTACATTTTGCTAGGAATTATTTTAAATGCATTTTTAAGTGAAATAATAATAATAATAAATCATTATTTCTCAGTTTTCAGGCATTCTAGTTTTAAAATAAAAATGTGCTACTGTGAATAAAACCAACACATTTGCCCATTTGTCTTGGTTATTACAACATTTGAAATAGGTCCCTAGTTCAATGTATGACACAGTAACCAAGCATCTCGGGGTGACCCAAAACCACAAGGCAGGTATAGGGGATTTAAAGAGACTGAAAATCCCTTCTACTAAAAAGCAATACCAAGTGTGGTTGGCCTTCTTAAAACAGAAGGAATTTGCAATAATTTAGCCTAAAGTGAACATCTGTAGTTACCCACAATGCACCACTACTGAATATGAAAATTATCTCTTTATGCCCCAGAAGCCAAGCTTGCATCCAGAACTGATGGTGTCTAGCAAGCCTATAACTTTAAACTGGTGTTGGTATGGCTCTGTAAAATTTAAAGCTATAGGCTTGCTAGACACCAGCAGTTCTGGATGCAAGCTTCGCTTCTGGGGCATAAAGAGATAATTTGCATATTCAACAGTGGTGCATTGTAGGTAACTACAGATGTTAACTTTAAAGTGAATTAGTACAATGCCTGCCAACAATATTTTATTTGGAAATAAAGGTGTATTTATTTTTTATAGATTTTATAGCTATGAGATTCTGATTGTAGGGTGGAGAGACCAAGGGAGGGGTAGGGTGGGAGAGATTGGATATCCTAAGAAAACTGTATACCAAATTAGTTGATGGCAATCTCTGTTTTTCTATGTCACTGTTAGATATCAAATGCATGGCTGTGTCGCCTGAGAGCTGGGCATATGACACGCCATGTATGACTTGTCAAAATAATTTGAAAACATTTTGAAAAAAAAAAGTATTTTTTCAGTTTTGCGTCTGTCACCAATTACTAGCTCTTATTTGCAAAAATAACAGTAATATACCTTATGACATATAAGTTTAAAAAAAGGGTCTCTAAGGTACTATTTATGTATTTTTGTAAATATTATTATTATTATTATTTTTTATAAAAGTGTTTTATTTCGGTAACTATGGGAGGAGAGGTAAGGGGCTAATTAATGGGGTATTTTTATTTATTGTGATGTACAGTATGTAGGTGTACTGTTTCTCTTTGAACACTAGATGTCCCCCCACTTTATTCTCCCTGTGTACTGTGAACAGTACAGAGGAAGTAATGAGTGTATGCTTTACTTTCACTTTTGTCAATGACCACCGGCATCTCATTGATACCGGTGATCATTGATCACAGGCATTTTGATCAGTGAATGGGAACTAACGGCAATGACAAGAACGTGTGCAGGCGCTCGCATGAGCGCATGGTTTGGCAACTTCGGCGAGGTACATATATCTACGCCCCTGGGACTTTAAATGAACTCGTACGAAGCGTAGATATATTGCCCCAGGACGGTAACTAGTTCAATACTCTTTCCATATTACATTGGGCCTGGTGCACAAACCGCCAGTAAATCTGCTGTGCCATGTAAGTAACCCTTGTACCATGGGTTATGCTAGTTGCGCAATGCGCAGTACTCTGCTGACGTTGGTACCAGTAATATTGCCATGCACTGCCTGCATATGGCAAATTTACCATTGGTTTGTGCATCAGACCCATTCTGTACCACATACTCTGGACCCCTCATCTCACCTGGTTTAATGGCATCTGTCCGAACCTCCATATTTTTCTCCCTTCCGGAATAGTCAACATACGACTGGCCATAAGTCTTCACGCAGAGATGTCCTGCTTTTCTGATGGCTAGGAAACCTTTGCCTAAATTTGATGCAATAGCAGCTCCTGTTTCACAACAAGGGTACATAAAGCAAATAATAATTCTAATATAGATAATCATAGAGGCAAAGGTAGTATCAGAAAGTTAAAACAAAGTAAGATATACCCCTCAATTGGCTGTATTAAATGTAGGGATAGAGTCTGCCCCTCTGACCCACAGACTAACAATCTTTCATATACTAGCAGCTACTAGACATCTGATCTGTCAATATTGGAAAAGCGAAGGCACCCCTCCTATGACACACATCACTAACCTAACCATTCAAAATGTAAAACTGGAAAGGCTACTATGGTCCAGGCATAAGCCCTTAGATCAGAGATTCAACATGGAAATTAGAGCCCATACATAAAACTCCAAAACAGCTATTACTCAGTAAACTAACCAATCTCCACAGATGGAGACCCTGAGACTTCCTGTCTATTTCACTGTCAATGTTATGGGGTTTTTTTTGTTTTTTGTTTCTTTCTGCTTCTATTATCTATGTTCCTAGAGTAGATGCTCAAGCAGAAATATATTTCGCTTATGACAATTGTTAACAGTAAGCAACGTAGCTTGGCTTTGCCAAAAGGAAATCTCACACCACACAGTTGTCAATAAGAACTGCTATTAATACGTTAAGTGCATTACTATGCTGTTAAATTGTATGCACCTTGTTCTCAATTTTTTCAAACCATGTAAGCTGCTTTTATATAACATTGTAAACACCTATTCTTTAATAAAAATTTACAGTTTAAAACAAAGTAAGATATAATATAACCATAACCAACACTGACCAGAGAGCCGGAGAGTGTCTCACTGTGTACTGAAGCTAGAACACAGGTATGTTCAGCAATGACCTAACATTTTCCACCTGCTAGATTTCTGATGACATTTCTAACTTTATGAAATGTTCTGTTTTGCTACAGTCCTGGCCAAAAGTTTTGAGACTGTCAAAAATATTAGTTTTCACAAAGTTTGCTGCTAAACTGCTTTTAGATCTTTGTTTCGGTTGTTTATGTGATGTACTGAAATATAAATTATAAGCACTTCATACGTTTCAAAGGCTTTAATTGACCATTACATGAGATTTATGCAAAGAGCCAGTATTTACAACGTTGGCCCTTCTTTTTCAGGACCTCTGCAATTCGACTGGGCCTGCTCTCAATCAACTTCTGGGCCAAATCCTGACTAATAGCAACCCATTCTTTCATAATCACTTCTTTGAATTTCTCAGAATTAGTTAGTTTTGGTTTGTCCACCCGCCTCTTGAGGAATGACCACAAGTTCTCAATGGGATTAAGATCTGGGGAGTTTCCAGCCCATGGACCCAAATGTCAACGTTTTGGTCCCCGAGCCACTTAGCTATCACTTTTGCCTTATGACACGGTGCTCCATCGTGCTGGAAAATGTATTGTTCTTCACCAAACGGTTGTTGGATTGTCGGAAGAAGTTGCTGTTGGAGGGTGTTTTGGTACCATTCTTTATTCATGGCTGTGTTTTTTGGCAAAATTGTGAGTGAGCCCACTCCCTTGGATGAGAGCTCAATGGCTCTTTTGCATAGATAAATGGAGTTTCTTAACTCTTCTTGTACTGGAAATAATATTAGACTTATGTCTCTGCTCCTAATGTTTTATTTCTTAGCTGTACTACACATAAAAATCATCATAATTTTTTTTTTTGCTTCAGTGTCTCTTTAATGCAAACCTGAAACTTTAAAGGGAATCTGAAGTCAAAATAAACTTATGAGATAATGAATTGTATGTGTAGTACAGCTAAGAAATAAAACATTATTAGCAAAGAAAATAGTCTCATATTGTTTCCCAGTACTGGAAGAGTTAAAAAAAAAAAACACTTCAGTTTGCAATGCAAAAGAGCTTCTCTGAGCTATTCGACCCACTGGGTCAAAGACAGTCCTGTTTTATGAAACACTTAAACTGCCAAGAAACAACAGCCAAGAAAACCTTGAGAGATGGTTTTACAGCAGGAAAGTTTAAATGGTCATTATTTCTGCTTTGTTTTATAGCTTAAAATACAGAGTGCGGTTTTAAAACTGCAACTGTTACAGTATGATGCAATGTTGTAAAAAAAAAGCTATATGACTGAAAATAAAATGAGACTCTTTTCTTTGCTACTAATGTTCTATTCATTATCCATACTACATGTACAATGCCTTATATCATACTGTTTTTGTTTGTTTGTTTGAGGTTTGCTTTAAAAAAGAAAATATACAATAAGGAGTTTTTTGCTCACTACAATCAAAAAATACTAGAATTAATTTTTATATGTTAGGGTCAGATTTAACCAACCAGTTCTGAATACACTCCACTTATTCATGACAGCCCACTGAGGAGTGGCAGCTGATGCATTATAACCAGGCATAACCACAGTCTATATGTCTATGGACACATGACAGGTCAGCTTCTATCCGTAAGATTGGAGGAAAAATAACTTCGGCTATCTTTAGTATAGAAAATTTGTGTCCTTGAGACTGAAGAAATGTTTTAAGATATTCACCTAGAATGAAGCCCATGGCATCAATGCCTGCGACAACATCAATCTCATCATTCTTGAATGGTTGAAGCAGATCTTTAATGCAGTCTTGCAAGGCCTAAAAAGAAAAATAATATTTAAAGGACTGAAGGGAGAGGGATATGGAGGCTGCCATATTTATTTCCTGTTAAAAAATGCAAATTGCGTGTCTGTCCTGCTGATCCTAAGCCTCTAAGTCTATGTGAAAACATAGCAGAAACGCTAGCGTTGCGGAAAACACTGTGTTTTGCTGCTAATGGAAGTCTATGGGCCGCAGGAAAAAACGCATATGAAAACACGCATATGGGTTTTTGATGCGTGCGTTTTCAAAAACGCTTGCTTTGTTGCATAATCTTCAAAAACGCACATAATGAAAGTCATTGGAAATGCAATGGCATGTGTTTTACATGTGTTTTTCAAAAATGCAAAAGAAAAAAGGCATGAAAACCGTGTATGCGTTTTGTATATGCGAACTACAAGCGCATAACGCACGCAAAACGCTTGAAAAACGCATCTGCGGTAAAAAATAAAAAGTAAATGACATTACCTTTTCATGTTATGTCTTGTATGGTGCACACATGACATAACATGCTAGCCTCATACTTTTAGCCAATCACCCTGAACAAGCATGTAGATCAGATGTTTGACTGGATTGGCCGTTTGTTTGTTTCAGGTGTGTGATTCAGACACCATTGATGCATGAAAGATCAGTTGGATGCCAGGCAACTGGTACTGGTTAAAAGGAAATAAATATGGCAGCCTCCATGTACCTCTTAGTTCAGGTGTCCTTTAAGAAAACCTTTACTGAGAGGTAATTACATTCCGCCATCTTTATCCACTTAAAAAACAAAAAAAAACATTGAATAGGAAAGAACTGACTTCAAAGCAGCACTGTCAGCAAATTAAAGGCACAGTAAAGCAGGCCATACACTGGCCCGATTTGCGCCCGTTTCGACAGCAGATTCGATCACTGGGATCGAATCTGCTGCCAATCGTTCACGCTACACGCCGAATTTCGATCCATTTCGTCCGATCCCGTCGATCGTGCCGTGCGGAAAATAACCGTCGATCGCCCGCGGGTAAAGAGCGCATCGCTAGCGGCGTTCGAGTGCCCGACGACCGACGCAATAGAGCCCGCATACATTACCTGCTCCGCCGGCGCGACTGCAGTCTCCCGGTCACCGCTGCTCTGTCTGCGCTCTGGTCTCCAGGTCCGGCATGCCTCACTTCTTCTAGCCCGGCAGGAAGTTTAAACAGTAGAGCGCCCTCTACTGTTTAAACTTCCTGCCGGGCTAGAAGAAGTGAGGCATGCCGGACCTGGAGACCAGAGCGCAGACAGAGCAGCGGTGACCGGGGGACTGGAGTCGCGCCGGCGGAGCAGGTAATGTATGCGGGCGGGCGGGGGCAGCAGCAGCAGCACCACCACAACAGATTGTGAACGGTTTCAGGCTGAAATCGGTTCACAATCTGTTTGCTGTAAAGGTGGCCATACGATCCCTCTCTGATCAGATTCGATCAGAGAGGGATCTATCTGTTGGTCGAATCTGATGGCAAATCGACCAGTGTATGGCCACCTTAAGTACATTCAGACTTCAGTACCACATTATGCAACGGCTGAACTGACCCCACTGTCTCCTCAAAATTAAAGGGAGACCCACAACTACACATAGTAGGTGGAACTCTAGTAATGAGAAAAACTTTCATTGAAATTTAGTTACACTATTTGCATAAATTTGCATTCAGCCGTACTAATGGAGGATGTTAACTTCCAAAAATGGTTTGCGTGCAAAGGCTTTCCGTACTTTAAGGCCTCTTTCACACCAAGACGTTGCGTTTTAGGGGACGTTAAGATCGCATAACGTGCCCCTAACGCAACGCATGGTGGTGTTGAAGTTGGACATCAGATTGAGCCGTGTTATGCTGCTCTTGGTGCACTGTTTTCGTTCTATCTATACTGATAGAACAGCCGCTCCAGGATAGTGATGGGAAGTCAAAATCTTTTCAAGGATTCGGATAATTTGAATCGGATCATTGAAAAGATCTTTGAACCGAATAATTTGAATCATTTTACTAGGGAAGCAGACTGGGGGGTGAAATGACTAGCAGGACAGGACTTTCCCTGCACTGTACATTCTGTATGTTCCTGTTTCTTCCAGACAGACATCCACTGTGAACCGAATCGTTCATTGTGATGAGCCGGATGATTCGACTCACAAAAAAGATCCAGGTCAAATGAACGATTCATTCATGATCCGGACAACACTATGAGTCCGGGTTAGGTCACCACAGTGCAGTCAATATTAATTAGCCATGTGGCTGATCACTGAGCATGTGCAAGCAGTCTAACGCAGCTAAAGCCTAGTATAACGCACAGCATGCTGCATGCTGCAGTGTTTACTTTACCCCCGGAAATGAATAAATACAATGCATTTATTCATTAAAGCTTTGGGGAAATCGCTATACAAAGCGATTTTTCAAGCGCTTTTCGATTTCCCTCTACCTTCCATACAGGGCAAATCGCCCTGAAAATGGTACATGCAGCGCTTTTGTCAGCGGCAAGCAAACGGCACGGAAAGCATAGTGTAAGCACTATTGGGGCGATTTGTACAAATCGCCTGCGCTTAAAAATTCCCCAAAACACCTCCAGTGTGAACGAGCCCTTAAAATTTACCCAAGGCGCAAAATAATACAAAAATCATATACTTACCTACGGAGAGGGAAGCTTCTGGATCCTAATGAGGCTTCCCTCGGGGTCCCTTCGCTGATTGCAGACCCCCAGAAATTTGTTAACGAGGGATTGTCGGCAATCACATCAGGGCCGCCCTCTTGTTTAAGCACACGTGTGGCTGTGCTGCGCCTGCGTGAACACGGGTGTGGTACTGCACAGGCATGGCCACACTTGTGACAGAAGAGGAGCACTGTCATGATGTTAAATGGGGTCCCAGCGAGCAATGGGAAACCGTGAGGACAGCGAGGGAAGCCTCTTTGGGATCCAGAGGATTCCCTCTTCGGGATCCAGAGGATTCCCTCTCCTTAGGCAAGTATGTGATTTTTGTAGTTTACACAACTCAGGTTCTCTTAAGAGATACGGTCCTGCATGACAGCTTCCTGTGGACAGGGCAAGTAGAGGCCATGACGATCCAGCCCTCTGGAACTTATGTCAAAGAAATGGGACGGCTGTACTGTAGATCATGCTAGATTCTTGGCAGATATGGCTGAGAACACCCGGGTGTGTGTATTGGCCTTATGTTATCAGGGGTTCTTGATCAGTTTTCAACAGTGTTCACTTTTGGTTCTCAGGCAATGTGATAGGATTGTTGAATCAACAGTGAGTATCAGCCCATGTGTACTTAGGATTAGGGTAACAGTTTTGTGGTGCAGTATCTGCAGATATGCATGGTAATGCTTACATGCTGGTTGCAGTACAGTCTCGATGGGTCCAGCCAGGCATAATTTGGTCCTTTTTCATTGGGCGCCATCAATGACAGATACCATGCTGGGCTCTTGTTCAATGGACTTTTGAAGACATCCAAGTGAAATGCTGGTGACTGACATTCTAAAAGAAGATTAAAAAACTAGTTATTTTACTTTAGTTTCATTATGTCTTTTTGTTTTAAAATGACCGATCACACCCAGATCCATCCGAGGAAGAAAAATGTGGAATTTGTGGTTTAGTGAAATCAACGAGTACTACTCAAGTTTAATGAAAAATAAGCTTTCTATCTAATGCACATAAGCTCCACATCAATACCAGCACCAAAGAAATAAGATGAAATAGGGCCCTATGCAAGATAGTAGTTTTTGCTCACTGCTGATGGTCACCTGGCTTTTTTAGTAAGATTTGGTGGGGGAGTAGCATCGACTAGGCACCTAGACTTTCTACAGGCCCTAGACAACTGCCTAGGGTTGCCTTGAGGATGATCCAGCTGTACACGGGAGGCCCCGGTAAACTCTGCTATCTGCTCTGTAAGCAAATCTGCTAGTAAAAAGACAGGCAAACGCTGGCACCCTTATGCTGGGCACACACTATGAGATTTTCTGAACGATTTACTGTCAGATCGATTAGTTTCAACATGTCCGATTTGCTTTCCGATCAAGCATTTTCTGATCGATTTCTGTTAACTTTAATAGGAAATCGATCGGAAAATGCTCTGAAATCGATCGGAAAGCAAATCGGACATGTTGAAACTAATCGATCTGACAGTAAATCGGCCAGAAAACCTCATAGTGTGTACCTAGCATTAGACAAGGACGTACAACATGTAGGCACAACCTTTGTAAAGTCATTTACTCCATTTGTGAAGGGATAGTTGCTTGCTTTAAACACTGAGTGCTTGTTCACATTGATTTTGCTTATTTTTAAGCGCTGGCGATTTTAAAAATTGCCTTAAAAGCGCTTGTGCAATGTTAGCTTACTGAGTGTTCTCACATAAGCGATGCGCTTTCTTTCCAATCGCAAAACGCGCCTCCTGCACTATTTTTAGTGCGTTTGCGATTCAATACAAAGTATAGCAAAAAAAAAAGTTATTTGCTGAGCGCTTTTATGAATAAATACATTGCATTTATTCATTTCCAGGGCAAAGAGTTCACTTCCTGGTTGACGTCAGGAAGGTTAAAAAAAAATTGTTGCACAAAAGCGCTTAGAAAAGCGCTTTTAAAAGCGAAAATCGCTCTGAAAGTGCAGGGAAAAGCACTTACAAAAGCGCTAACAAAATCGTTCAGCGCTTGCGATTGATTGCACTGGCAATTCATAATGTAGACTATGCCTGATAGTGGAGGAGAGTGGATGGTTAGCAGCCAAGTGGGTCTGTACGCTTCCCAGTGTAGTGCTTGCAGTACTCGGGTAGGCAGCCAAGTGAATAGCAGTGTTCCAGCTATTCTGTTTTGTATAGCCCCAGCTCAGTTATGAACACAAACATTTGCTGAGTTCAGTTGGCCAGATGTAATGATTGTCCCAAGTGTGGATTGAATGTGTCACGAGGAGAGACAAACACCAGTTAATAAGTAAACCCATACATACTACATTGATAATGTAAAGTATGTTACCCAATTATCACACTTTAAGCTTTGGGGCCCATATCCATTTCCACAAATTCGCTGCATTTTCCCGCATGGGCAGGAAAACACAACCTATTGAGATCAATAGGATGCTGTCCAATTCACATGCCTGGGAAAAAATGGATGACATCATGCATCACAGTTTTGCATCACGCATTTACCATAGCCATGCATGCTGCAGCTAGAGGGAATCACATGCGTACATATAGGGTAACAAGGCCCGGCATGCGACTCGGAGCTGCACGCCAGGCACAAGTGGAATGGACCCTTAAAGGGACCCTGAGCAGTACTGTAAATCAAAACTTTCGCTTACCTGGGGCTTCCTCCAGCCCACCATAGGCTGCGAGGTCCCCTGCCGTCCTCCTGACTCTTCTGCGGGTCCCGCTGGCGGCTCCGTTACTTCCTGGATTTGAATGCTTGGCACCTGCTCCACAATCATCACGCCGGCCACTACGCGTTATCAAGGTGGCCAGCATGAAAGTACTGCGCATGCGCGGTTCAGAGTTAGAAAAACAGGCATGCGCAATACTGTCACACTGGCCGCCGTGATGACGCGTACTGGCCAGCATGATGACGCGTAGCGGGCTCCAAGCATTCAAATCCAGGAAGTGCCGGCCCGACACCCAGCCCGAATGTCGGCGATAATGGAGCCCCCAGCGGGACCCGCAGACGAGTCAGGAGGACGCCGGGGGACCTCGCGGCCTACGGTGGGCTGGAGGAAGCCCCAGGTAAGTGAAAGTTTTGATTTACAGTTCTGCTCAGGGTCCCTTTAAGGCTGGTTATATCGGTACAGATTCTTCTATCCAGTTCAATCATGGCTCTATGGGGTAGGACTTGAAGCACCCAGTGTTACAGATTGCCCAGCAAGCTCATGGTGAACCTGAACTCCTAGGAGTGTGTAAGGGGCTGAAAGAGACCAAAAAGCCTCCTTACTAAAATGCTATGTGAGGGCTTGTTCACAAATGTGAATTTTTTCGGTTTTTTTTTTGTTTGTTTGTTTTTTTTAAAATCGCCATAAAATCACTTGTGCAATGTTGCTCTATGTGAGTGTTCTCACCTGAGCAATGAGCTTTCTATCCAATCGCAAAAAACAAATTTTTAAGTGTTTGCGATTCAATAGAAAGGATAGAGAAATCGTTAAGTGCTTGAAAAAGCGATTTCGCAAGCGCTTTGAATTAATAAATACATAGGGCTCTATTCATAAAAAAGTTGTGGCGAAAAAACTCCTGGAGGGAAAATACCGCAGCGGTATTTTAGACTTCTGGGTGGTCATTCAAAAAATGTTGCCAGCTGCGATGCAAGTGCGGAGATCTCCCGCTGAAGGCTGTCGGAAGGCATGCGGAAACACTTCAGCCGGCAGCCGGCAGAGTCCCTCCGTGCACTGCTCTCTCTGGGAGGTCTGTCCCATTCACTTGTATGTAATCCGCAAAATCAGAGGAAGCGGTATTTCCCGTCCACATACCGCTTCCTCTAAACTTTATGAATGGCCATTTTGTTACTTTTTTCTAGATAAATCTAGAAAAACACTGGAGAGGGCGGAAATTTCTCGCTCTGCTGGGGGATTGTAGATTTTCATGCGGGAACAGCTTTTATGAATGCCCACTTTGCTAAATGGACGGGAAAATCCGCTGTTTTGAGCAGAAAACTTGCGGTAACCTTTTATGAATAGAGCCCATTGTATTTATTAATTTCCAGGGCAAAGAGTTCACTTCCTGACTGATATCAGGAAGTGGGAAAAAAGCGCTTTTCTAAGCGCAATTGCTCTGAAAGCACTTAGAAAAGCACTAACAAAATCGCTCCATAAATCGCTCAGCGCTTGCAATGGCGCTGGCGATTTATGATGTGAACAAGGCCTAACTCTGGGTGTTTTAAGTTCTACTCCATAGAACCACATTAATCCACGCCATGCACTGATGAGGATCGACCAATTCCAAACTGTTTTGGTCCAGCATTTCTGGAGGTGTGGCTAGCTTACAGGGACAACAAAGGCTGATTTGCATATTTAGCAGCGATGCATCGTGGGAGACATCATATGCTCAGGGCTCTTTTCCACGAACTGTTGATAGGCAGTGAAATGTCTCTCAAACTCTCACAACTGCTCGCTGCTGCCTGGCAACTGCTCGTTGCTGCCTGGTAACTGCTCACTGCTGCCTGGTAACTGCTGGCTGAGCACACAGCTCAACAGTTCGTGGAAAGGAGGCCTCACTCCAACCTGAATAATCGCAAATACTTTCTGTTTTAGGCCTCCTTTCCACGGACTGTTGAGCTGTGTGCTCAGCAAGCAGTTACCATGCAGAAGTAAACAGTTATCATGCAGCAACAAGCAGAGCATTTACCAGACAGCAGTGAGCAGTTGAGAGAGTTTGAGAGGCATTTCACTGCCTATCAACAGTTCATGGAAAGGAGGCCTTAAGAAGGCAAACTTTTGTTTTGCTGATCAAACAAATCACATGCTTCTCCGTGAGTTCTCCTAGACATGACCATCACTACTGACCAGTAGGGATGATCAATGAGATGCAAATTCTTTCAAAATTATGCAAATTTGTATGCAAAAATTGATTGGTCCATTTTCAAGCTGCATACATTTGCATAAAAATTTCCATAAATTCACATCAACTCAAAAGAATTTGCACATCTCTGATCCAGGGGCGTACCTAGAAAGCCCCGGGGCCCCCCTGCAAAAAAAAATCCGATGTGCTGAAGCCACCAATGGGAGTTCTTCTGTGTAGTACAATACAAATATTCACATCTAAAGGGATACAGGGATGCCTGCAGAGTCGTAGCTTGTCTCTGCTTTGTTACACTGAAAGACCCATTGGCATCCCTATCGCATCCAATGACAGGGAAAAGCAGGCTGTGTGGCTCTCCCCAGAGGCTGTCTGTCAATTTACCGCAGAGACAGCATGGGGAGAGCCAGTTATCGGCTGCTGTGAGCTGGTGAAAAATACCGAACACTTTTGGCCGGTAAATAAGATGTTTCTTGATGTTTCCTGAGGTAATTAACGCTCAAGTCGGTAATTCACCTCACTAGTTGGGAACTCTGATTTCCTGTGCGGTAACAGGTTTAGTGAATTGTGACTTGGGAAGGTGATCGGTAAAATCAGCTGTTTTGAGCATTACTGAATACAGCCCATTGCATTGTTGTTTTTCAACATGTCTGATTGCCAAAGCTAAGTCTGCAGACACTGCATGACACCCTGAAACGGTCATGAACTGATATTTCGGAAGTAATGTTTTGGTCCTTCAGGATCTTCTACCCTTTAAAAATGTGCTTGGGCATTTTTTTTCTAATTGTACTTGCTATACACACTTTTTGTGTGGGTCTGTATTTTCATGCCGCTTTTAATAACATTAAATGCATTCAGGTTCCAAAAAACTGCAGCATGCTGCACTTTTAAAAATACACCTAAAGTGGAAAAAAAAAAAACTTATGATATAATGAATTGTATGTGTAGTATGGATAATTATTCATAGACCATTAGTAGCAAAGAAAGTCATTTCTTTCAGTTATACAGTTGTTGTTGTGTGTGTTTTTTATTTTTATTTATTTTTTTACAAACTACACTCTATTTAAAACTATGAAACAGAGCAAAGCTAATGACCCTTTGAACTTTCATGTAGTAAAACCTGTGAGAGACAGGTTGAGATAAGTGCTTCAGAAAACAGAGCTGTAGCCAACCAAGCTTGGTCGGAGAGCTCAGAGAAGCTTGTTTGCATAGGTAAAAACTGAAGTTTCTTAACTCTTCCTGTACTGGAAATAATATGAGACTCCTATCTGTGCTACTAATGTTGTCTTTTTTAGCTGTACTACACATACAAATCATTATATCATAAGTTTATTTTCACTTTAGATTCCCTTTAAAGCTCTACCATCCTCATATGTTCAAATATATATGTATTTTGTGCTATATCTGCCCCAGACTACTAGCAGTGACTGCACTGTGCAGAGAAATAGAACCTCACCTCTGTGCAGCTCTGTTGGGTGACCAGACATTGTAGGATTTACCAGGAGTCACTGGGCTTCCTTCTTTTCCCCTCTAAACACAAGAATGGCCTCTACAGGCACTACATATGCATTTTTCTGGCAGAGGGGAATGTACTTTATCCTTTCACTTTCACTGACTGGCTGCTGTGCAGCAATAGAGAGACACAGAGGCATGTCATTGTGCACATGACATGCCTCCATGACTCTAGGTCCTATTAAGATTTTAATATTCTGCCTCTGGTTCTCTTTAACCTCCTTAGTGGTATGCCCGGCACTGTGTCGGGCATACCGCTCGCTGGCCCCAGGAGTCCCTCAGTATCATTTTAAAAGATTGCACGATTGTAAAAACTTTAGCTAGCACTAGGCTAGCTAGTACATGTGGCCGGCATCCCCCCAATTGCTGCTGATTTCTCCCCCCCCCCGGATAATACATTACCCAGCCTGGATCCAGCGATCGCACACCCTCCATGCACATCTCCGGTCCTCTCTATGGTCCTCTCAGCAGCAATTGGGGGGACGCCGGCCACATATACTAGCTAGCCTAGTGCTAGCTAAAGGTTTTACAAGCGTGCGATCTTTTAAAATTATACTGGGGGACTCTGAGGCTGCAAAACCTCCTGAGCGGCGTAACAATCAGGAGGTTAAAGGTATTACCAGAACAAATGTTTGCTGGTTTGATGTCTGCATTTCTACTCCTCGACTAACACCAGACCACACTTCACTTATTTGCAAATTGCAATGTGTGACTCACAGTTCTCCTCATCCATATGTGGATGCAGTTTTCTTCAGTTTCAGCAGAAGACAAGTTACTTGCAGCTTACCTGGTATTTTGCCATCAGAAGTGTCCAGGCAGCTGCAGTCTCGGCTTTTCTGGGTAGCCATGAAGAAAAGGTACTTTCTGTAGCCACCTTGTGCTGTAACTCAATCTTGTCCTAAATCCAGCCTCTGCTAAAAGGGGAAGCACAAACACTGAGTGGCCTGTTCCTATTCATGTGGAAGCCAATGGTCAAGCGCCTGCTCAGAGGACTTTGGCCATAGTTACATGTGACTGAGGGAGGGAATGTGAAGGAATATAAGAAGCAGTCTATTCTGCAGTGCAGAGAAGCTGGCATTTCACAGAAAACAACTTCCCAACAAAATTACTAACTAACTGGATTCAAACAAAACATCCCAGAACAAGGGCTGGTGCACACCGAGCGGGTTTTTCGGCGTTTTTGCAGCCGCTTGCGGCTGCGGATACGCTTGGTCAACGTATCTCAATGGGGTGGTTCACACCAGAGCGGGAGGCGTTTTGCAGAAACGCATACTCCCGGGGTGAGGCATTTTTTGGATTGCGGAGGCGTTTCTGCCTCCAATGTAAAGTATAGGAAAAACGCAAACCGCTCTGAAAACGGCAGTTCAGAGCGGTTTTGCAGGCGGTTTTGTTACAGAAGCTGTTCAGTAACAGCTTTACTGTAACAATATATGAAATCTACTACACCAAAAACGCTTTCCAAAACCGCAAAATGCTAGGTGAAACGCTTCAGAAAAATAAGAAAACTCGTTTCAAAATCTGCTAGCGTTTTGCGGATCTTCTAGCGGGTTTTGGTTTGCACCGGGCCAAACAGAGAAGTGTCAGGGCTGGAACCCACTAGAGCGATTTTATGAGCATTTAGGGAGCGATTCAAACCGCAAGCAATTTCCCTAAATGCTCAGCTAATGTTGATGGATGGGCCAAATTCCACTGGAGTGATTGCGATTACCAAAATCTCAAACGCAAGACATGCAGCATTTTTAGCGTTAGCATCAGCGTTTCTGCAATGTAAAGTATATAAACGCTGGCGTAATTTCTTAAAACCTACACAGAGCGATTTTACTAGTGTTTTGAAGTTACTGCACACTGTAAATAAATTAAAATGAATTGAAAGGACCAATCAGAATTAAAAACTCTAATCGCTACACAATCGCTGGCAAAAACCTTACACTTTTTAAATCGCTACCAAAAACTCATGAAATTGTTTAAAAAACGCTAGCGATTGCGATTAGCGATAGCGTTTTGTAGTGGGCTCCAGGCCTCACTATGGTTTCACTTCAGTCAGTGAATGGTGATTAATTGATGTGCAGAACTCTCTATTTCATGGATGTTTTTTGTCTTTTAATGACACTCTATTGAACCAGAGGGCTAGAAACTCAAGTCAGATAATGAAAGCACCCCATCTGAGACACTAGCAATAGCGGGGCTAGAGATTATGGGCCACATAGGAGAACTTTCATGGGGCCATCAGATGTAGGCACTCAAGCAATGCAACTGGCCCCTACTCTATGGATATCAGTTAACTGGGAAATTTACATTCTCATGCTATCTTCAATGCATACGCGGGTAGTCCTTGGGCACTGAGACAAAGTGAGAGGGAGGATAAAGACAAGAAAGTTAATAGTGAATACATTAAGTACCACCTGGACTCCCTCTGCTCCAGGGCCCCATAGCAGCCACTATGGCTATTGCTACGCCCCGAACACTAGGATACATCGATTGAGCGCCTTATAGGAGCATGTTGCAAATTCTCACTCAAGTGGATGATGGGAGACACAAAATATAAGCAGCCACCCAGCCTTCATGAGACTACCTCTAACGGGCAGTGAATTTTGTGCTGCTTATCACTACCTGGTTATGTACACTGGGACAACCCCATTAATGACAGAGAACAGGCAGTGGTGAAAGGAGATCTGTGGATGTGATCAGTTACACAAGCAGAGATCAGGCGTACAAATAGTACTATTTATTTTTTTGCACTTAAAAATGCACCTGTGGGGTAATCACTTTGGAAGGGGGAAGGCTCTAGATCTGGATCCTGAAGAGGCTTCTCCCTCCAGGCTTGTTCCAGCGCTGGGACCCCCGAAAGTCAGCTTGTTGGCACATGTCGACTCTTGCACATGCACGCTAGCTTCTTCCTGCTCTGCTTTCTTTGGAGATGGTCAGGACTGCACAGGCGTGTGTTGCCTGCCCAGTAGACCCAATCGGACTTTTGGCTATTTCCGCTGGAGGCAGGCAGGACAGAGCTAGCGCGTGTATGTGCAGGGAGACCAATTGTAAGAGGGTCCCAGCACTGGAACCAGACTGCAGAGGAGGGTGGGGGAAGCCTCTTTAGGATCCAGATGGCTTGATTCACTAACCGGCGCTAAGCCGGTTACTGTGCCTTATCACTTAGTGGGCGCAAACTAAGGCACTAAGTAGTTCACGCCCACACATCAGTCTTAGTACCGCGCACAACGCGGGTGCGTCTATATTAGTGTGCGGTGCGACAATAACGATAAAGCGCTCTAATATAGGCGCACCCGCGCTGTGCACGCAGTGAGCAGGGCTGTGCGTGAAGTAGCTGTGCGCGCACTAGGGGCAAAAAACTCCCAATGTGAATACCCCTGAGGCCTGGAGCTCACTACAAAGCGCGAATCGCTATCGCAATCGCTAGCATTTTTAATGAGCGTTTTGTAAGAGATTTCATGAGCGTTTTCTGGCGATTTTGGTAGCGATTTTAAAAAGTTTAAGCTTTTTGCCAGTGATTGTGTAGCAATTTGCGATTAGTGATTTTAATTCTGATTGGTCCTTTCAATTAATTTTATGTATTTTTTTTACAGTGTGCAGTAATTGAAAAACGCTAGCAAATCGCTGTGTACACCAGTGTTCATATACTTTACATTGAAACGCTACCGCTCAAAAAATGATGCATGTCCTGCGCTTGCGATTTTGCTAATCACAATCGTTACAGTGGAATTTGGCCCATTCATTAACAATTAGCTGAGTGTTTATGGAAATCTCTAGTGGTTTGAATTGCTCCCTAAACGCTCAAAAAATCGCTCTAGTGGGTTCCAGCCCTCAGGGGGACTTTAATCTTAAAGTTTTACTTTAAAAATGAGCAGATGTGTTTGCAGGCTGGCCCTTACTGGCAGTTATTGTCAGGAACCGGCCTGCGGCACGCCTGCGTATACAGTTCCCGACTGCGGGTTTGATCAGATCAAGAGGGGAGCAGCCTTATTCAAGCTACAAACAAGGCTGTGACCCCCTAAAAAGCTTCTTACTGCCACCACTAGCGGTTTGCTAGACACATCCACTCGGCTGTCGAGTGCTCAGCACGCAATCCGCGTTTTCGTATTCGGGTCAGCTTTGCGCTTTAGGCCGAATACGGGAACGCTACGCAAACACACACACGCACAGTTGCAATCTTACACTGTAGTGAAGCAAAACCACTAACAGTCGTTCCGAACGATACTGTTAGCCACTCTGCTGTTGAGCTACTCGCACTGGCGTTTTCGTACGTTGGGTCAGCTGCGCGCTTTAGGCCACGTATGACAAACGCCCCCACACGCAATGCAATAACAATCTCATACGGTAGGGTTGCCCAAACGTACAATCAGTAACGGACTTATACACAGTTACACTTCAGTCTCTTCTAGGCTATGAGTGTTAGTTTAGTACAGCAGAAGTCAGCTTATTAAATAACAATTTAATATTCCAGAGAAAAAATGGAACAATGTAGAAAATATTATATACAAAAGATGTACAAAAAAACAAAGTAAAAAAGTTACAAAGTAAAAGTTACAAGATACACACAAGACAAGTTGCCAAAAATAAAAATGGAATAAACGTAAAGTGAACTTTTACCATCGCAAATGTCCAACCGTGGAGAGACACGGATTTACCGATTTTTCCTCGGGATCATCTCTAGCGATGAGCTACTCTCGGGAGAAGATCATTTTTAGGTATCTGGCCCTGCTTTTTAAACTGGGATATACGCCGGGAGGCTGCAACTTCCTTGGGAAGGGGAGGAACTAGTTTTAATTAACTTTCCAGACAATTCCCCTCTCCCTCTCCCCATCTCTAATTTCCACAGGTAAAAGTGTATTTTAGCACATACATGAAAAGACTTCCCTAGTCCAAGTTACAGGTGACAAACACATTGTTGACAGTATTTCCTAGCCGATCAAAGGTAAGGATATGGCTGCTATTGGCCTGATTAGCCATCTCCTAATTAGAGGCTGGGTAGACAGTCCCTAATTGCAGAGATTTCCCATCTCCCAATAGATGTAATTTACAGGATATAGTTTGCACCTCCACCAATAATTTAATTTCCTCACAATGAAATAGTGTTTAACACACATGACAAACGTTTGGTGAGGAGGCTCTTCCTGGCTAGTCTAGAGTTCTTCACAATGCTTTAACAGCCTTCATCAACAGAAGTGTAAAGGTTTCAGTTGTCAATGACTTCAAAGCTTCAACTCCAGATAAGGTGGAACAAAACCCTTCACTTCTGCCATTGTCTGATTAACTATGTCCTTGCTGGAGGCTAACACCCCAGCTCTATTCACTGAAGTCCGCCTTAGATGCAAATGTAGTACAGCCAGATGACAATCGCTTCAAAGCAGAATACACATGTGAGACATAGCAGACAAACAAGATGGCAGTTACCTCTAATATCATGACAATATCATAAATAGTCACCATGTCCTGCGTATTACTGTACATATCGTCATCACCACATATATCATCCATATCCTCACACCATATCCTCACAGTTATATTCTGAGCTTTCAATTAAAGAGGACCTCCATACAAAAAATAAAAATCTATCAGGGCTGCTGTAACGCATCACTGCACTTTCGCCACTTGGCCCCGCCTCCCCTCTCTCCTCCGAGAAAAAATGCCCAGCAATTTAATGCCATAAATAGCTTGCCGTTTTTCTTGGAGGAGAGAGGGGAGGTGGGGCCAAGCGGCGGAAGTGTAGTGATGTGGGTTCTTTAGGGTGGCTTTGTAGGACAAGACTCCAGGGGTAATAATAACTTTTCATTACAGCAGCGCTAACAGATTTTTATTTTTTGTATGGAGGCCCTCTTTAACACATTTTAACTGGGCAAATTGATAACTAAGGCCCTAGGCAGCTTGTGGAGATGTAAACTTCTAGCTGTGCCAAAAGCAACTTTATAAAGCCTTTGAGGCATGTCGTTCAGCAGGGGAAGGGATCATCGCTCTATCATCAGGTGGCATTGCGAGGCTGAGGCAGTACAGATGTGTTGCTAACCTCAAGGCTAAACTAAAAATTCATAGACTTACAAAAAAAAAAATCAAAAGAGAAAGTGTTTTTTTTCCCGAATCCTCATCGAGCAGTCAATTGTTTTGTCTGAAAACTCAGCCTGAGATGACAAGAGAAACTATGTACGTGGCTAGTCTTTTCTCCCTTGCCATAGGGCTCCCTTTTTGTTATTATCCCTGTGTATACATTAGTAACAATCTATCTTGAGCAGGCAAGAATACAGCTGTGCCTTGCTTGACTATAAGTGTAATTTTCTCTTTTTTCTTTTCTTTGTTCCTTGTGTAGACTGGAGAATTTGCTCTCTCCAGCGTCCTCGTCCCCTCCAGTTGAGTGTGTACAAGATGCTTGTGCAAAGGAAACTTTTCTCGAGTCTCGACGCCATGAGGCCCTGTTCCCATTGGCCGTCTGAGTTGGGCGTTTCTTGACTTTTTTTTTTTTTTTTTTAGATTTCTCTGCGTTGGACGTTTTTGTTACCGGTAGTTGCTTTTCTAAGAGCGATTGCATTTTTTCACTTCCTGACATCAGTCAGGAAGTGAACTCTTTGATCCGGAAAAGAATAAATACAATTTATTTATTCTTAAAAATGCTCACGCAACTGCTGCACAAAGCGATTTTGTGAGCATTTTGCGTTTTTCCTATACCTTGCACTGAGATGGAATCGCCACAAAAATGGTCCATGCACTGCTTTTCTGAGTGGATCGGAAACGAACCGCTCAGATGTGAACTTTGTCATAGAGAATCGTTGCACAAGTGCTTTCAGGGCGATTTTGAAAATCGCCAGCGCTTAAAAAATGTCAAACGCCACTAGTGTGAATGAGCCCTCAAAGAATGTATGAAGTGGAAATGGATGAACAAAGAGGAGTATAGTACTAGTGGTGGACTGGAGATCAAGGGAAGGTTGGGCCATTACATAGTCAGCTATTGTAATATGGCTACCTGCTTTGGTAAAATGGCACTTTGGTGGGAGGTACATGGAGTTTGTCATTTCCTTCGAAACAAAAGCGAACTGCCTGGCTGTCCAGTGTGGTGTATTTTACTTTTTTTCTGGTGCAAGAATTAGCCGTAACAAAGTTTGGTACAATCAATATGGATAAATGTGAGCTTCCTATAGGGGAGTGATTGGTCAATTCTATTCTTCCAGGTTGAAGTCTTTTTGGGGATTCAGCAAAAATCCAGTGCAAAGCAAGTACTTGTCTAGTGTTTAAAGGGTCCCCACAATAAAGACTTTTTTTTATCTTTCAGCAAAAGAGTTCGGTTTGGCTATCTCAGGATGGTCATAAGGTTCTGTCAGATAAGGGGCCCCTCTGGGCTTATAAGGGGCATCATTAGAGCTTTGCAGACAGGGCCGACCTTAGGTTTCACAGCGTCCTGATCGAAACCTGATTTTGGTGCCCCCCCCCCCCCCCCATACACACACACACACACACACACACACACACACACACTCTCTCGTGTGTGTGTAAGCAGATCCCCCCTTTAGTATATATGGGCAGATCTCCCATTTAGTATATATATATATATATATATATATATATATATATATTTCTAGTCTTGCAGAGATCCCCTTTTAGTGTATATAGGCAGATCCATCCCCCCCCCCCCCCTTTCTTAGTGTATCTAGGCGAGTAGGCTTGCAGTAACACAGTGCCAGTGCCATACCTAACAACTTTTTGAGATGAGAAAGAGGGACACTTACATTGTGCCTCTGACATTCCCCTAATCACACCCCCGTCACACCTCCTAGTCACGCATACCATAAAGATTTCATAAGAAAAATATGTTGTTTTATAATTCAAACCACACTGGTCCTTTCTATCCTGGTTCATTTTCCTTCATATTAACATTTTTTAATTAGTAATATATCAGTTTAAAGGATGGGAATAAAGTTTAGAGTCAAACACATTTTTAGTAGATAATTATATATATTTACATACAAAAAGGGACAAAGTCCTGAAAGAGGGACAAATGAGGAGGAAACAGGGACAGGGCTCCCAAAGAGGGACTGTCTTTGGGGGCGATTTTGCTATAATGGAAGGTATAGGAAGAGCGCTAAACGCTCACAAAATCATTTTATGCAGCTGATGCGTTCGCGTTTTAACCACCTTAGCGGTATGGACGAGCTCAGCTCGTCCATTACCGCCAGAGGGTGCCGCTCAGGCCCTGCTGGGCCGATTTTGTTCAAATAAAAAGCAGTACACGCAGCCGGCACTTTGCCAGCCGCGTGTGCTGCCTGATCGCCGCCGCCCTGCGCAGCCGGAACAAATAGTTCCGGCCAGCGCTAAGGGCTGGATCGGAGGCGGCTGACGTCAGGACGTTGGCTGACGTCCATGAGGTCACTCCGCTCGTCGCCATGGCGACGAGGAAAGCCAAACAAGGAAGGCTGCTCATTGCGATCCGGAGGCGATCGGAAGAACGCCTCCGGAGCGCCATCTAGTGGGCTTTCATGCAGCCAACTTTCAGTTGGCTGCATGAAATAGTTTTTTTTTTATTAAAAAAAAACCCTCCCGCAGCCGCCCTGGCGATCTCAATAGAACGCCAGTGTGGTTAAAGAATAAATACATTGGGCTTGATTTACTAAACCGTGACTTCTATCACGGCGGTTTTCGCACGCATTTTTGCGAATTATGCACAATTGCGAATTTTCGCTCAAAAATTAAAAGCGCTTGGGAAAAGTGCTTAGAAAAGTGCTATTCACAAAAAACACTAACGCGAGTGGTTTACTGGTGAAAACTGAAAACATTCCATGTCTTGCTGTCTGAGGGGGTCTGCCTGCTGTCCCTGGGCCTTTGTTGTTAGTGGTTGGGGGGAACATTGACTAATTACCTTTAGGGTTACTTTGCCTGTGTTTTGGGAGAAAACTTGGGCCCACTATCTTTGCATTGCACTGTTAAATTACAGTTAGCTCCGCCCACATCTGGTCATGGCCACACTCATTTTTTGCTGCTTTGCCCGCCGCTCTCCTGTTCTGTTCCCGCCCACATCCTGTCATAGCCACACCCACACTCCGGCTCCCCGGTCCAACTTGAGAACGCAATGTGGCCCTCCAGCCAAAAAGCTTGCCTACCCCTTATCTAGGGGGGTCTGTAATGAGGGTTACTGTGTATGTCATTTTTTTCCTTCTCCCTCTAAATGCTTTTTCCTGTTGCCTCCGTGTGATAGGATGCTAAATGCTCCTCCCATCAGCTATACCTGGTTACCTGACAGCTGGGTTTCCTCACTAGTTCAGCTCAGCATAGTTGCCTGCATGATTTTACCTTTTTCTTGTCTTTCCATTTCTTTTTCAATCTGTTGAGCATGTCTTTTTCTGCCCAGGGTCTGCATGGAGGCTCAGCATGGCGGCCGTTCAGCGTGTGATCTCACTAGGACACGCGTGCGACATCCTAGTTTATTTATACTCTGCCGGTGGTTGGAGTTGATTGGCCGCATTGTTTTTGGCGTCTGCCCTCACTACGCGTACATCCGCCATGTTGCTTTTGGACAGATGTCGTGTCTGAACAGGCGCTCAGGTGGGGGTAGGAGCCAATACTTTCAGGCTAGGTGCACACATAACCTGTGTTGGACTGGGAGCTGGAAAAGCTGAGGAAATCCACTTGTTGGGCAAGCAGCAGTAATTAGGTGATGCTGCTCACAGGGAAGACTTGCTGCAGGTTTCTATTGGGAGTGATAACACAGGGTTACTGCTTGGCCAGCAGGTGGACTTCCTCAGTTTTTCCACCTCCCAGTCTGACATTGCACATAATAGAGCGTGAAAAGTTGCATTTTCTGTCATGTGCAGGTTTTTTTGTGTGTGTTTTTAGTGTGTTTGCATTTTTTCCGCATTTGCTTTTTTTTTTTTAGCATTTTGCATGCATTTTTACGGGTTTGCGGTTCACATATACAAAGTGCATATGCGTTTTGTATGTGTTTTCAATGCGTTTTACATTGCGTTTTATGCAAATCACTTGGAAGACAACAGGAAGCGGAAATACATTACAGAACGGTACTATTCCGTTAGCCGGGCGCAACCACTAGGTGGCGTTAATTACTATTTCCCCTCCAGAATGCCATGGATAGTAGGGAAACTCTGCTGTTTTATTGCCACCTAGTGGTTGCGCCCGACTAACGAGAAAGAACCCACAGAACAATTAAAAAAAAAAAAATGCATATAAAAATGTAAGCACATTCCCAATGACCTCCATTATGCGTTTTTTAATATTATGCAACAAAACCAGCATTTTTAAAAATGCACGCATACAAAACGCATATGCGGTTTTTATATGTGTTTTTTCATGTGGTCCATAGACTTACATTAGCGGCAAAAATTCAGCGATTTACACAACGCTTGCGTTTCTGCTAAGTGTGCACCTAGCCTCAAAGTTCAGTCTGGAGCCAGCTCTCTCCAAATGAGGACGTCTTGTTGAGAGACTGGCTCTAGAACTCTGCTTCCACCTTGTGGATTTCTGAGATTATTGCACTATTCTTCATTTTTTTGCAAATAGTAAGAGAGGATTATTTTTTTAAGACAATTTTATCTATTCTAATCTAATTTTCATATTTTGATTAGCAAGGAAGTCATTAGTATCTTTCTTTTCTTTCAGCAGACAACTACTTTTTCCTAAATGAAGTGCTGGAAAAATTTGCAGGTGAAAGACTGCAAATTTGCTGCGGTTGAAAAAAAAAAAGAGGGTAAAATAATTATTTTACCTAATTGGCTGTTTTGTTCAGCCCACACAGAGACAAGAATTTTGTCAAACAGAAGAAAAAGTCAAAGCATCATGAGGAGACATCTAAGAAAATGAAGAGACCGATCATACAGCAATGACCAATATTCAATCAGATCGAGATCTAGAAGAAGAAGCAGAGAGTCTTCAAGAGGATATTACAGAGATTATTCACCCTCACTGGAAAGTGAAGGAGAACAGTCTCTGCTTGGTCGTCTTCTGTCTTTAAAGAGAACCCGAGGTGTGTTTAAAGAATGTTATCTGCATACAGAGGCTGGATCTGCCTATACAGCCCAGCTTCTGTTGCTATCCCAAACCCCCCTAAGGTTCCCCTGCACTCTGCAATCCCTCATAAATTACAGCCGTGCTGTGAGGCTGTGTTTACATCTGTAGTGTCAGTCTCAGCTGCTCCCCCGCCTCCTGCATAGCTCCGGTCCCTGCCCCCGTCCCTTCCCTCCAATCAGTAAGGAGGGAAGGGATGCAGGCGGGGACTGGAGTTCTGCAGGAGGCGGGGAGAGCAGCAGACTGACACTATAGAGATAAACACAGCCAGCTCTGACAAGCTGTTTGTCAGCAGCGTGGCTGTGATTTATGAGGAATTGCAGAGTGCAGGGGGACCTTAGGGGGGTTTGGGATAGCAACAGAGGCTGGGCTGTATAGGCAGATCCAGCCTCTGTATGCAGATAATATTTTTCAAACCCACCTCGGGTTCTCTTTAAGGAGGGATAGCCCAAAGACATGCTGGGCATGTGATCAAGTTGCGATGCCTGACAAAAAGCTCTATGAAAAATGCTTTAAACAATCGTCAAAGCAGAGAGATCAAGATTCTTCAGAAGCCTTTGAAATAAGAAAAGTAAGTAAGAGAGGAAATGGAGAAGGAAAGACAGAACTAATCCGACAGCTATATCTCAGGATATCGCAATGCAAATGATGGAGGAACAAGAGATTGTTGGAAATTTTGAATTTGCACCGATATCGAAGTTAATAAAGACTGTGAAAGATGCTATTGGGTGCGTAGAAAAGGAGTCTGATTTGTCACCAGGAAATTATTATCCACATCTTTAAAGATCGGGGCCACATTTTCCCTTTATGCCAGAAGATAAGATTGAAAAAAAAAGAGTGGGAAACTCCAGAGAAAAAGCCATCATTGCAGAATAAATGGAATAAACTGTACCCACTTGGGCAACGTGAAGCTACGTCCCTCTTGAATGCTCCTGTAGTGGATTCCTTTGTTTCAGATCTAGCTACACATGATGTAACCTTACCGATGGACAACTCGGTAACTTTCAAGGATACAGTCAGCAGAAGAATTGATGTAGTCCTTAAAAAAATCTACATGATTGCAGGAGGTGCGTGTAGGCCTGGTATAGCCTTGACAGCCTTTGCAAAAGCAATCAAGACATGGTCAGTCAATATTGAAAAAGCTATGTTGGCAGGTGTGGAAAAAGAAGACATAGGCCTCAATTCACTAAGCAGTTTAGACTAGTCTACAGATGGTTTTTAGTCTACTGATAGTTTGGTCAATTGCATCAAAGGGGAATTCACTGTTACCAAATGCTTTAGACCTGTCTTTAGACCTGGTCTAAACCATTTGGTAATTAGGTGGGTAAAGCAGAAGAAATGATCAAAAGATGCAATTCACAAACAAGTAGCTATGACTGACATCCAGGGCCGGATTTCTGGCAAGGCCACATAGGCCATGGCCTAGGGCACCAGAAATGTAGGGGCGGCTCAATGAGGGGCAGTAAAGCTGTTCTATGCAGCCATCCCTCTATGCAGCCATCATCTACAAGGACAGCTTTAACCATTGAACTCTCTGTCCTGTACTTGTGTCGTCACTGCAATACCTGTAAACTCTGTCCTGCAGGTACACATCTGCCTAACTCTCATGGTGACACAATGGGTTCATCATTAGCGCGATGGAAAACAACATAAAAGTTCTTAAGGAATCTATACGCGTATTACTGAAATAGTTATTGTCTGACATCCAGTGATGAAGAGTAAGTAGAATTCTCATTGGGGCACACAGAGATAACAACCATACAGACGGTATAGTTGGCCTTGGGCGGTAAAAAGTACAAATCCGGCCCTGCTGACATCCTTCTCCTTTGATCAGCTCTCCTCTGCATACAATTAAACTTCTGCATAATTAATTCAAAAGGTTCCATCCTCACATCTAAAATACATCACAGAATTACTTTACCAACAAGAAATCAGCTGGTCTAATCTCTGTCAGAAAAGTGGGCGTGGTTACTCCTTGTTTGCCTTTGTGAATTGCGTAATTACTGAATGTTAGGCCAGGTCTAAAAACAGGTCTAAAACATTACACCAAACCATCCAGTATACTAAAAACCATTTGTAGACTAGTCTAAACTGCTTAGTGAATTTAGATTTTGTAGCAGAAGCAGGGATTGGTTGTGTGAGGGCTTCTGCAAGAGCATTGTAATTTGCAACTACAGCAAGACGTGCATTATGGTTAAAAACATGGTCAGCAGATACAGCATCAGAACATAACCGGATTAAGATTCCGTATGATGGCAAGTGTCTGTTCAGACAAGAGATGGATTCGGCAATAGCGAAAAAGACTGGAAAGTCAGAAAGTCAGAAATGATTCCACAAGATAAGAAGTTCAAGACACAAAGGTTCAGCCAGAGGTTTCAGCAGCAAAATAGATTTAAAGAAGCAAAGACCTATATAGACCAGGTAGACAATTTCGTCAATATTGGAAAAGTACAAGAGTAACTTGGCGAAGACAGTCAAATCATCAACCTCTAATCAACAACGCAAGGTAAATCTTTTCGAAGGTACGCCCACCCACGTACTAAGAGTGGGAGCACGATTGTCATGGTTCAAGAGGGTGTGGGCGGATATGATACAAGACCAGTGGGCAGTCGAAACAATATAGGTTGGTCACAAGTGGATATTCAAACAAAATCCTGCAACAATTTTGGAAGAGAGAATGTCTTTTCCAATATATAACTTTACTAGTTCTTCAAAATGCAATACAGGAAGTGCCAAGAAGACAAAAATTCAAGGGTGTATACTCAAAAGTCTATTTGGTACGAAAAGAAATAACGGGAGGACTGGAGACCAGTGGTGGATCTGAGAAACCTAAATCAACACATACAGCTACAAAAGTTGGAATCATTACAATTGATAATATCATTGGTACAACCAGGAGCTCACATGCTGTCGATAGATCTAAAAGATGCTTATTTTCACATCCCTATTCACAAATACTTCAGGAAGTACCTCAGGCTTCACTTTGTAGATCTACATTTTCGATTCAGGGCTCTGCCCTTTGGCATATCAGCACCCCCAAGAACCTTGACAAAGGTACTACAATCAACAATTGTACTCATAAGAGAAAGAGTAGTTCGCACTTCTCACTGTCTAGACAACATCCTGATTTTGGCACAGACAGAGAAAAAGTTAACTACTTAAGGACCATGGGCTTAAACCCCTCTAAAGACCAGGCCATTTTTTTACAAAATGGGCCACTGCAACACTGCAGGGCCGCACAACTGAGCACACAAGTAATCCCCCCCCCCCCCTCCTTTTCTCCCCAACAACAGAACTTTCTGTTAGTGGGGAATGATCACTCCCCCAATGTTTATTTATTTATTTATTTGTAAATATTTATTTCATTTTATTTTTTTTTAATTAAATTTGCCCTTTTTGGGGGGGTAATTTTGTTCTCCCTCCCTCCCCCCATCAGCCAATTACAGCGATCGTCTGTGATGGGCTTCAGTGAGATAGAAGTGATTATTCCCAATTATGCATACCCATGCCACAAATCCCTAAGGACATGTAGGGCAGAGACCTCAAAGTTACTCGAAATGTTGACCGGTTTTGGTTATTACCCATTGTTTGTAACCATATGCATTCAGCAAGTGTTGAAAGCTAGCATAAGGCCTCTTTCACATAGGGCCTGAACTGCTCACTTCTCAGGCAGTTCAGCCTCCCCCCCCCCAAGTTGCCAGCCACGGGCACCATTCAGGTGTATTTAAATTGCAGCCGAATGGCAGTTTGCCATTGTTTATACATTGATACATTATTGTGTTTGTAACCACCTCAAGGGAACTAAATTCACAGTTTAGCCAGGTAGGTGCCTCCAGTATAATGGCCCCTAGTATAGGTTAGCTAGGTAGGTGCCTCCAGTGTAGGTAGCCAGTATAGTTGCCCCCAGTAGAGGTTAGCTAGGTAGGTGTCTCCAGCCAGTATAGTTAGCCAGTATAGCTGCCCCCAGTATAGGTTACCAAAAACACACCTGATTCTTTAATAATTAACAAATAACCTTTTCCAGAGAGGGCAAATATTAAAACTTAGCTTTTAATAATGTATTCTAAAATAAGACCTATTTTGCTATACACATATATAGTGATACATGGGAAGGGGGGATAAGTATCAGTGGCTAAAAAATAACCATCCTCCCCTTTTCCCAATCTAAACCTATTACTCTACACAAAACTCGACATGTTTCATTTCCTAAATTGGAAATTTCGTCAGGAGAAAAAAGTGCTCAGTGCTAGAGTGCCATAGTGCTACAAACAAGTTACATTAAATACATATCACATAAGTGGTATAACAAACTGACAGAAAGATGGCCGTAAAAAAACAGCCTGCCCAGTATAGGTTAGCCAGGTAAGTGCCTCAAGTATAGGTAGCCAGCATAATTGCCCCTAGTAAAGGTTAGCTAGGTAGGTGCCACCAGTATAGTTGCCCCATAGGTTAGCTAGGTAGGTGCTTCCAGTATAGGTAGCCAGGCAATATAGGTGCAGGGGTGGGGGAAAGCAGGCATAGCGCAATAACTCACCAGCAATCCTGGCGTCCATCGGGTTGGTACCAGCGCCCCGTGATGACGTAACCACATGTCATCACAGGGGGTGCTGGTATCAACGTGAAGGACGCCTGGGAGAGGAAGTAGAAAGAGGCTGCAGGAGATCCTGGAAGGCAGAAGGTGAGTTACTGCGGCTTACACGCGTGGAAAAGCATGTTAAAAAAAAATTGCCGCTTTCACGATTGCATAACTGTCGTGCCCCACATCACAATTTCGATTTAAATTTGGCTTATCGGCAGCCCTAGTACATACGTGCAACTTAATTCATGGCCAATTGCCCAACATGACCAAACTTGTTTGCATTACCATTACGTACACAAGCGCTGACCAACTAATCAGCCAACCCATTTAACCACTTGAGGACCATGGTGCTAAAGCCCCATAGTGACCAGGCTATTTTTTGCTAAAATGGCCACTGCAGCTTTTAGGCCAAGCTGCAGGGCCGCATGTGTCTCACGCTTAATTGGTTGGTGGCAGTGACCTAGTCTCTATATGAGATCACAGATTGTATTAATTGTGCATACAATCGAAATTGGACTGTGTGTGGACTCACCAACCAATTCAAAAAGTTCTGCCCGGCGGCGTGAGTAGGAGAACTATGAGCTCTGGGCATGCCGGATTTGACATGTGGGGGTTCCTATACACAAGCCATATTTTCGCCTGAGGCAATCCTTAACTGCAGCCTCAGTCAAGTTAAATTCAACGTGTGTATATAGCTTTAATAGCAGTTGGATGGTGACAGCAGACAGCAGGATCCACCATCCTCACAAAACAAAAGAGACGGCACACCACTGGCTGCAATGAACTTTGCTGTATTGGAACAAGTGTACACTACATGTTACGAATATTACATCCTTCCTCAGGTGTATAACAACAACTGAAGATACATACAGCTTTATAAACATTCAGGGCGAGTCGCCACACCTCCTGTGATCCAATTGGTAGCCATTAAGGAGTGCCATATGACCGTGAAGATGTAATGATGGACATTGCACAATGGGTTAAGAGAACGGGTGTGGTTGATCACAGGAGGTGTGGCGACTCGCCCTGAATGTTTATAAAGCTGTATGTATCTTCAGTTGTTGTTATACACCTGAGGAAGGATGTAATATCCGTAACATGTAGTGTACACTTGTTCCAATACAGCAAAGTTCATTGCAGCCAGTGGTGTGCCATCTCTTTTGTTTTGTGTGGAAATATCCTGAAGCCGTAGGAGCAATCCGGCTGAGACAAGGCACCGGCTCCTTTGAGGTCCAGGGGACCCTTTAGCAGTGTTCTCCAGGCATCCAGTGTGTTTGGTCAGGATCCACCATCCTCTACTGACAGGGGCCAACCACTATAAATCTTGGCAGTTAAAATTGAAAAATAGCACAGGAATTATTGATCTTTACACAACAGTTCAAAGGCATTTCTCTGCATTCGGGATGACCTGAAGCTTTGCCTTGCTCAGGCTTTGACAGGTTTGTTTCAAGAAATTGGTATTGTACCTGATAATGTCAGAGAAATCTAAAGGCTGCCATACACTGGTCGATTGCCACCAGATCGACCAGCAGATAGATCCCTCTGTGATAGAATCTTATCAAAGAACGATCTATTGGCTGCCCACACTGCAAACAGATTTTGAATCGATTTCACTATAAAACCGATTTACAATCTGTGGAGCTGCCACTGCCGCCACCCCCCCTCCTAACCGACCCCCCCTCCCCGGCATACATTACCTGATCCAGCCGGCGCGAGTCCCCGCTGTCTCCACAGTCACTTCTCCGCTCTGGGCTTTAACTTCACTTTACTTCCTGTCGGGGGAAGTTTAAACAGTAGAGGGTGCTCTACTGTTTAAACTTACTGTCGGGACAGGAAGTAAGTGAAGCCAGCCGGAGCCCAGCACGGAGAAGTGACCACAGGGACACGCGCTGGCGGAAAAGGTAATGTATTGCCGCTAGCATCGGTCATTCGAACGCCGCTATCGATGCACTCCCGGCCCGCCGGCGATTGAGCGAAATCTTCCGCACGGACAGATCGACGGGAAATCGGACAGAAATCGATCGATTGGTCAGCGTTTGCACAACGATTTCACAGCAGATTCGATCACAGTGATCAAATCTGCTGTATATCGGCGGGAAAATCTTTAAGTGTCTGGGCCCCTTAACAGAATAAGGTGCGGAGAATGAGTGGAGAGGGGAGTGGATTAGGTTCTAAGCTCTAAAGCATACGGTTTAAATTCCCTCTTCAATGGGGGTCTTTTGTGCATCGCACGCCACATATTTTTTCTTTTCACATTTGACAATACAAAGCCTTATTCTGCAAGGAGCTGCTGCTTAGAATGGCAAATATGCTGCCTAAAAGAGGATTGTGTGGCATCCAGTCTGGAGGTGAATGACCGGGAAAAGCCCTCAGCGGAGAAGGAGAAGCACTTACACTGACTCCTTGGCTGCTTGTGTATAAAAGCAAGTTTGTTTGTTTTGAAATAGTGTCTTTTTATTATTTTTTTTTACAAGTGCTTTATTTAGGTAACTATAGGGTAGGGGAGTAATGGGTTAAAATGTAATTTAAAAAAATGTATAACTATATTAAGTGTATGTGTGTGTATGTTTTGGTGCATTTTACTTTTTGGCCACAAGATGGCACTACACTTAACTTCCAAGTACAGTAAACAGTACTCGGAAGTAGTATATCTGTTTATGTGAATGAAATGCTGGCATTCATCCCGGGGACAGCAATCGGGATGGGAACAAGCTGTTCCCAGTCCCTGATCCCCTTATCGGCGGAACTGTGGTGGAAATGAACGGTGGCAGCACGGCGATCATGAGCGGTGAGGTAAACAACGAGGGTACGTGTATTTATGCCCCTGGTTGTGAAGTGTTGTGCAGGGGGGCGTAAATACACGATGTGGCGGTCATGTAGGAGTTAAGGCTCTGGCAGGGTAGGTTGGCACAGTGTGGATGTTGTAGTTAAAGCATACCTGCAGTGACATGAGATAAATATAGCTGCAAATAGTACTAGCTCTACTAAGAAATTGTCTCAAGTCCCTTTCGGTTTTCCTGAACAACTAGTGTTACAAAATGTTATCTGTGTAAAAAGCTCTTTGGTTAGCGGATGAGAAATTAATCACCTACCAAAGTACAGGTCAGGCAGTGCCTTTATTGGCACTGAACTGCCATCACTTGAACTCTTTTATATAAGACTTACTGTATGAGAAGGGTCATAAACATTACAATGGGCCTATATGCAGTTCACTTTTTCTCCTGAGTTTATTCAAACTTGCCAGTAAAATGCCTTTTAAATCACAAGTAAAGCTATAAAATACTTAAAATAGTTTTGATACTGTAGTACTTTTCCACCTACGTGTTGGTACTTTCTTTCATTTTGAAATTCTTTTATTAAAGGGTATTTTAGCAGCATTAAAGGGATACTGTAGGGGGGGTCGGGGGAAAATGAGCTGAACTTAACCGGGGCTTCTAATGGTCTCCTGCAGACATCCTGTGTTGGCGCAGCCACTCCCCAGTGCTCCGGCCCCGCCTCCGGTCCACTTCTGGAATTTCTGACTTTAAAGTCAGAAAACCACTGCGCCTGCGTTGCCGTGTCCTCGCTCCCGCTGATGTCACCAGGAGTGTACTGCGCAGACACAGACCATACTGGGCCTGCGCTGTGCGCTCTTGACGACATCAGCGGGATCGAGGACACGGCAACGCAGGCGCAGTGGTTTTCTGACTTCAAAGTCAGAAATTCCAGAAGTGAACCGGAGGCGGGGCCGGAGCATCGGTGAGTGGCTGCGCGGGCACAGGATGTCTGCGGGGGACCATTAGAAGCCCTGGGTAAGTTCAGCTCATTTTCCCCCGACCCCCCTACAGTATCCCTTTAAACAGTTACAAACTGTTGTGTCTCTCATATCTTGTGTGGAACAGCTTACAACAGGGGTCCCCAAACTTTTTCTGTCATGTGCCGGCTCAGTATACTTCAAACGAATGGGGGTCCGGAATTCACTTTCTACATACTGGACCTGGGGTCTGAGCAGCCCGTTTTTCCTGCACTGTCGGTGGACGGAGTTTGTGAGCGGAGTTTCACCTATATCAAGTATAGTGCAAAGGTTGCGGTTAGCAATTCACTGTGTGGTGGTTGCAGAGTTTGGTGGGATGTTTTGGTACTTTTTCAATTGCAGAGTGCTGAAAAGTTATTCTAAACAGAAGATGAAAATTATCTCCAAGGAAAAAGCTCAGGAGAAAAAGTGAATTGCATATTGGCCTTTGGGTTTGAGCTCCTTTAATCAGGTAGATGTTTTAGGCCAATCCACATACACACAGACTGAAAAAACGCTTTTTCCCCATCTGTCATAAACTTCTGAGGCCGGGAACCCACTACAAATCGCTATCGCAATCACTAGCGTTTTGTATGAGCGGTTTGCAAGCAATTTCATGAGCGTTTTCAGTATCGATTTTAAAAAGTGTATCCAATTTGCCAGCAGTTGTGAGCGATTACCGTTTTTAATTCTGATTGGTCCTTTCAATTAATTTTAATTTTGTTACAATGTGCAGTAACTTCAAAACGCCAGCAAAATCGCTCTGTGCAGGTTTTGATGAGCGATTACGCCAGCGATTGTATACTTTACATTGCAGAAACGCTAACGCTAATTTTAACGATAAACGCAAAAAAGGCTGCATGTCCTGGTCCTGACATCACACTGTGGAAGGGGTTTCACCACAATATCAGCCGTACAGAGCCCCCTGATGATCCGTTTGAGAAAAGGTAAAAATTTCTCATGGGAAAGGGGTTATCAGCTACTGATAGGGATGAGGTTCAATCCTTGGTTACGGTTTCTCTTTGTCCCTCTTTCTTATCTACAAAAAGTTGGGAGTGAACATTGGAGGTGTCCCACAGTGCATCACTGCTGATTATGCATACAACAAAAGGATGATCTGCGTATTCAGCAAACATATCAAGGAGAGGATTTGGAGGGAAGAATTATATTCTTATTACTTTTTTCCTAATGCTAACATTTGTTAAGTTCTTCAGGTTTAGTTGTGTCAGTTTTTTTCCTTCTACAAAGATTAGTTTGAAGTCATTTTTAATAACTAGTACAGTTTGAATTTGATCCTTTTTAGTACTTTAAGCATATTTTTGGCCTGGTGTTCTACACTGGCATGCTTCTGCTTAGCTTAGTCCCTGGAAGAGCCGGAGGCTACACGGGGAACTGTGCAATATTTTATACAGTGGACTGTGTTGCCCCAAGTCTCCCTCTGAGAATGCGCTGTACCATGGTGAGAAAACATTGCCCACTCTGTCCCCTGCCTGGGAAGACAAAGCAGCCATGACCTTGGCAGGAGATGAAAGATACCAGGAAGTCTGGGGCACGACCCTTCTCAGCTACGGACAAAGGTAATTAAAGGGACTATTGTATTCTCCTCATATGTGATACTAATCTGTTAATTGTTCCATGCTGCAAATTCACCATAATATCAATTCATACAATTTATATAGAGGTCTTTATTTTAAACTGCACGTGAACACATTTCTTGATATAATTCTGTAGAATATACTGTATGTGCTAGCTGCCTGTAAATGTTTTTAATTTTGTTTTCATATGCAAAAAGAAATGTGTGAAGTAAAGGGGAAACTGAAAGAATTTCATTTTAGTACATATTTAACCACTTCCCAACCACAGTTTTTTTCCAGGGCTGTGGAATCGGTAAAAAAATCATCCGACTCCTCAGTTTATGAAACCACCCACTCCAGGTACCCAAAATTGCTCTGACTCCGTCTTCTCGACTCCTTAGTCTAAATTTTACAAAGGTTATGGATTTAGTTCAAAAATAATCCAACTCTGACTCCTCAGTTTATTGAAACCGCTGACTCCAGGTACCCAAAATTGCTCCTACTAAGACTCCTCGACTCAGACTCCACAGCCCTGTGCGCCACGGGAGCACATATTACCGCCCAGGCACAGAATGCTTCCGACCAATGCACTGTTAGTGCCGCCGCCAGCTAAGTAAAGCACGCATCCGCTTGCTTGGGACCTCACATTCTGCAGGGCCCCGTGCTGGCCACAGCATGCGCTGGCGGCGGCTCACATGTGCTGGCTGAGGGCCTGCAGCTCACTCACCACAACGCGTTCCATTGTTGACGTCACTCTTTTCTCCCCACTGTTGCCTGCCTCCCCTCTGTCTGTAGTTAGAGCAGTGCTACAAGAAAATGTCCGCCAATGTCCATAAATGCAGACATCGGCAGACATTTTTTGTAGCCCTGCTCTAACTACAGACAGAGTGGAGGTGGAGAGAAGCGAGGAGAAAAGAGTGACGTCAGTGCTGGAACACGAGGAGCTGGTGAGTGAGCCCACTACAGCTGAGCTGACTTTCTATACTGGGGCACCACCTATACTTGGCTACAGGCTACCTACACTGGGGCACCACCTAAACCTGGCTACCTATACTGAGGCACCACCTATACCTGGCTACCTACACTGGGGCACCACCTATACCTGGCTACCTACACTGGGGCACCACCTATACCTGGCTACCTATACTGGGGAACCACCTATACCTGGCTACAGGCCACCTATACTGGGGCTGACACCACCTATACCTGGCTACCTATACTGGGGCATCACATATATCTGGCTACCTATACTGGGGCACCACCTATATCTGGCTACCTATACTGGAGCTCTACCTATATCTGGCTACCTATACTGGGGCACCATCTATACTTGGCTACCTACATTGGGGCACCACCTACATCTGGCTACCTATACTGGGGCACTACTTATATCTGGCTACCTATACTGGGGCACCACCTATACTTGGCTAACTAATACTTATTTTCACTTATCAAGGAACTTTTTTGAATGTAATTTAATTATTAAAATTGCTTATATTTTACAATATTACTTTATAGATTATTTACTCAGTGTTTGCTAGTGTTGGTGTTCGGATTCGGGAAAATGAATCCGGAAATCCTAATTCTCCCACACACCATACTGCAGCACCTGAAGCTATGGACAGGGTCACAATTCAATATCTTGTGGTTCATAACGTGTGTCACGTGACTCTGATGCTTCCTACTTCTGACTTGGAAGAAGGAAGCATCGGAGTCACCTGAAACAGATCCTGATAGGGGGGGGGGGGGGGGCCTGAAACACATAGTGACTCTGTGACCTCCTAGTGGGGTGGTAGGAACGTGTGCAGTTTAGAGATGCATCTCCCACTTCGTAATGAAGGGCCGCGCAGTGATACTTTGTCACACTTCACAGGGTAGGTTTTACTTGTATGTGTCTCTTTTTCAATATCACGCCACAGTGGCAAGTTAATGTGTGTTTTTACGTGAATATTACGATGTCCACACTTCTTTTATGACCCTTGCAAGATGGGCCCCCATGCTGTAAGGGTCATGAGGAGTAGGCAAGGGAAATGGTGTACACATTGGGGGCCCCATCAAAGTTTTTCTGGGGGCCCCATGATTTGTAGCTTTTACCTTGTGTTTAAAGGGAAGGTTCAGGGGCTATCTGAAAAAAATAAAAATCCCCATCCACTTACCTGGGGCTTCCTCCAGCCCGTGGCAGGCAGGAGGTGCCCTCGGCGCCGCTCCGCAGGCTCCCGGTGGTCTCCGGTGGCGCGCCCGACCTGGCCAGGCCGGCGGCCAGGTCGGGCTCTTCTGCGCTCCAAGGCCCGGCACTTCTGCGTCCCACGCCGGCGCGCTGACGTCATCGGACGTCCTCCGGGCTGTACTGCGCAGGCGCAGAACTACTGCGCCTGCGCAGTACAGCCCGGAGGACGTCCGATGACGTCAGAGCGCCGGCGTGGGACGCAGAAGTGTCGGGCCTTGGAGCGCAGAAGAGCCCGACCTGGCCGCCGGCCTGGCCAGGTCGGGCGCGCCACCGGAGACCACCGGGAGCCTGCGGAGCGGCGCCGAGGGCACCTCCTGCCTGCCACGGGCTGGAGGAAGCCCCAGGTAAGTGGATGGGGATTTTTATTTTTTTCAGATAGTCCCTGAACCTTCCCTTTAAAGCGGAACTGTAAATTCCCTAAAAACAAACAGTTTCACTTACCTGGGGCTTCCCCAAGCCCCCAGCAGCCGTCCTGTCCCGTGCCAGTCCTGCAAGATCTTCCATTCTCCCTCTGCGGTGCAGCTCCATTACGTTGACTTACGGCAACTGCGCCTGCACGGCCCGGGCTACGCGTAGCTTTGTTCTCATTTCCACCCGGGCTGGAACACGAAGAAAGCTTCACATAACTCGGGCCACGCAGGCGCAGTTGCCGTCGACTTGTAAGGTACCACCTTATTGTGAATATAGGTTCCATAGGTGCTGGTTATGCATTTGGCAGCATCTAGGCAATTATGAAATTTGCTAAACTTTTTAACCCCACCCATGTTTGCTTACCCAGCCTAGGGTTATAGTTCTGCAAGACCTCTTACCCTGCAATGTATTTGCAAATGGGACTGCAGCTTTATGCCTCAGGATTCTGGGAAACTTCAGTAACCCGAAGCACCGCATTACAGGAAAGACATTGCAGTTGTAGAGCAGGTGCAGAGACAAGCAACTAAACTGATCCGAGGGATGGAAGGTCTCACTTACTAGGAAAGGTTAAATAAACTGAGTTTATTTAGTCTGGAGAAAAGACACCTCAGAGGAGATCGAATTACATGTATAAATACCTCAGTGAGAAATCTAAAAGCTTGGCAGATGAGCTTTTTGTCCCTAGGCTTTTGCAGAGTACTAGGGTACATGATCTGCGCATAGAGGAAAACATTTTTAGCCATTTATTTAGGAAAGCGTTCTTTACATTTACAGTAAGTGATTTAAATGTGGAATGCATTGCCACATGAAGAAGTTATGGCAATTTCTATATATGCATTTAAGGGGTGCTTAGATGCTTTTCTTGCGTTGAAAGACATCCATGGCTATAATTACTAGGTAATTCCCGGTGGTGTTGATTCAGGGATTTTATCTGATTGCCATCTGGAGTCGGGAAGGGATATTTTTACCTTTTGGGGCTAATTGGACCATGTCTTGTAAGGGATTTTTTTGCCTTCTTCTGCATCAACAGGGATACGTGAGGGAGCAGGCTAGTGTTGATGCACGTCTTTTTTTCAACCCAAATAACCATGTTACTATGAAGCCCATCAAATAACCCACAAAGGAGTAGAGAGAGAGAGTACCCTGACTCCCATACCTCTGGAGGTGATGTTCTGAGGACTGAGGTGGCCTGGCATGCTTTGACTTTGCCTGGATGAAAAGTGTCCTCTGTCTCCTTCACTTCCTAAACAATCCAAAACTAGACATGAAGGGAAGCTAAACTGAAAGATATATAGAGCCTGCCACATGTATCGCTTGGAAAAAAAATAATAATAATAAATAATAATAATAATTTTTCTACCAACCACTCATGATTTGGCTTTAGAAGCTCCATGATGCAGCTGGGTGCATGCAGCCAGGCAGTGATATCAGAGGTCCTGGGAAACACTGATCCACCAATCCAGACCCACATTTTTTTTTCTAAATTCTCTGCTGTGAAGTGATAAAAAGTTTGCACGAATCGTCTGGCTTATAGAAAATCACAGCAAGAACAGAGGTGTAACTACAAATCACGAGGTCCCCTGCAAAACTTTTATGAAGCCCCCATATGTTCATGTGGTGACCCTACAGCCAAGGGGGGCCATTTGCAAGGGGTGATTTAACAAGTGTGGCCATCATGATTCCCTCCCACTTCATAATATAGCAGCCACCATGACTTTCCCCGCCCATAGCAGTGCAGCCACCATGACTCTTCCTGCCCATAATAGTTCTGCCACCATCACTCTTCCAACCCATAACAGTGCGGCCACCAGTGCAGACACATTTACAGTGCTGCCCACAATTATTCATACCCCTGGCAAATTGTGACTTAAAGTTACTTTTATTCAACCAGCAAATACAGTGGCTTGCAAAAGTATTCGGCCCCATTGAAGTTTTCCACATTTTGTCACATTACTGCCACAAACATCAATTTTATTGGAATTCTACATGAAAGACCAATACAAAGTTGTGTACACGTGAGAAGTGGAGCAAAAGTCATAAATTATTCAAAACATTTTTTACAAATAAATAACTGCAAAGTGGGGTGTGCGTAATTATTCAGCCCCCTAAGTCAATACTTTGTAGAACCACCTTTTGCTGCAATTACAGCTGCCAGTCTTTTAGGGTATGTCTACCAGCTTTGCACATCTAGAGACTGAAATCCTTGCCCATTCTTCTTTGCAAAACAGCTCCAGCTCAGTCAGATTAGATGGACAGTGTTTGTGAATAGCAGTTTTCAGATCTTGCCACAGATTCTCGATTGGATTTAGATCTGGACTTTGACTGGGCCATTCTAACACATGGATACGTTTTGTTTTAAACCATTCCATTGTTGCCCTGGCTTTATGTTTAGGGTCATTGTCCGGCTGGAAGGTGAACCTCCGCCCCAGTCTAAAGTCTTTTGCAGACTCCAATAGGTTTTCTTCCAGGATTGCCCTGTATTTGGCTCCATCCCTCTTCCCATCTACTCTGACCAGCTTCCCTGTCCCTGCTGAAGAGAAGCACCCCCAGAACATGATGCTGACAGTGGGGATGGTGTGTTCAGTGATGTGCAGTGTTAGTTTTCCGCCACACATAGCGTTTTGCATTTTGGCCAAAAAGTTCCATTTTGGTCTCATCTGACCAGAGCACCTTCCTACACATGTTTGCTGTGTCCCCCACGCTTGTGGCAAACTGCAAACGGGACTTCTTATGCTTTTCTGTTAACAATGGCTTTCTTCTTGCCACTTTTCCATAAAGGCCAACTTTGTGCAGTGCACGACTAATAGTTGTCCTATGGACAGATTGCCCCACCTGATCTGTAGATCTCTGCAGCTCGTCCAGAGTCACCATGGGCCTCTTGACTGCATTTCTGATCAGCGCTCTCCTTGTTTGGCCTGTGAGTTTAGGTGGACGGCCTTGTCTTGGTAGGTTTACAGTTGTGTCATACGCCTCCCATTTCTGAATGATCGCTTGAACAGTACTCTGTGGGATGTTCAAGGCTTTGGAAACCCTTTTGTAGCCTAAGCCTGCTTTAAAATTCTCAATAACTGTATCCCTGACCTGTCTGGTGTGTTCTTTGGACTTCATGGTGTTGTTGCTCCCAATATTCTCTTAGACAACCTCTGAGGCCGTCACAGAGCAGCTGTATTTGTACTGACATTAGATTACACACAGGTGCACTTTATTTAGTCATTAGCACTGTCTATGGGCAACTGACTGCACTTAGACCAAAGGGGGGCCGAATAATTACGCACACCCCACTTTGCAGTTATTTATTTGTAAAAATGTTTGGAATCATTTATGATCTTCATTCCACTTCTCACGTGTACACTACTTTGTATTGGTCTTTCACGTGGAATTCCAATAAAATTGATTCATGTTTGTGGCAGTAATGTGACAAAATGTGGAAAACTTCAAGGGGGCTGAATACTTTTGCAAGCCACTGTAATTTTTTGATTGGAAATTACATAGGTGTCTCCCAAGAGATAATAAGACAATGTTCAAGAGGCATTATTGTGGAAAAAAACATTTCTCATATTTTATTTACATTTGAGCAAAAAGTGTTCAGTCCAAAATTATTCATACCCTTCACAAACTGTCAGTCTGTGGGAAAATCCAAAGTTCTATACCATTCCAAATAGTCCAAGCTGTTCTAAAGCATCCTAATTACCCTGATTAATTGGGAACAGCTGTTTTAATTAGCTTTACAGATGAAAAACAGCAGCTCTCTGCAGTTGGTTAGTGGACAGTCATGGTTAAGATAAAGGAGCTCAGTGAGGACCTGCGGCTGTGCATTGTGGCTGCTCACAAGTCAGGAAAGGACTACAAGGACATTTGTAAATGTTTTCAAGTTCCAGTGGCTACAGTGCAAAGTATTATTAAAAAAATACAAGATTTTTTGCACTGTGGAAAATCTCAGAGGACGTGGTCGGAAGCCAAAAGTGACACCTGTGCTGGCCAGGAGGATAGTGAGAGAGATGAAAAAGAATCAAAGTATCACCACCAAGGTCATCCTGGTGAATGTGGGCTCTGCTGGTGGCAATGTCTCAAGGCAGACAATCTAACGGACACTGCTAAGTTCCACAGATGCAGACCAAGGAGGATGCCACTTCTCCAGATAAGGCACACAAAAGCTTGCTTGGCCTTTTCAAAAGCTCATCTGGACAAAGAAGAAAACTTCTGGTCGTCTGTGTTATGGTCAGATGAAACAATAATTGAATTGTTTGGTCACAATGCTGTTTCCTTCATTTGGCATAAAGAAGAAGAAGAAGCATTTAACCCAAAGAACACAATGCCCACTGTCCAACATGGGGGTGGGAACCTAAGGCTTTGGGGGTGTTTTTCATCAAATGGACCAGGGAACCTAATCACAGTAAACGGCACCATGAAAAAAAGAGCAATACATGAGGATTCTCAAAAGATACTTGGCCTTGCGCTCCAGTTTACATTTCAGCATGACAAAGACCCAAACCACACTGCAAAAGTGGTGAAGAAATGGTTAACAGACAACAGCATTAATGTTTTGGAGTGGCCCAGCCAGAGTCGTGATTTGAATCCAATTGAGAATCTGTGGAGTGAGCTAAAGATCAGGGTGATGGCAAGAAAACCTGAAAGATTTGGAGCTCATTGCTAAAGATAAATGGGCAAAAATACCTGTGGAGACCTGCAAAAAGCTGGTCTGCAATAACAGGAAGCGTTTGATTGCTGTAATAGCCAATAAAGGATTTTCTATTGATTATTGAGAAGGGTAGGAATAATTTTGGACTAGACACTTTTTGCTCAACTGTAAATAAAAGCTGAAAAATGTTTTTTCCCACAATAATGTCTCTTGTACATCGTCTTTTTATCTTTTGGGAGACACCCATGTCATTTCTTGCCATGTCATTTCTTGCTGCTCTTTGAATAAAAGTAACTTTTTGCCAGGGGTATGAATAATTATGGGGAGCACTGTACATTCTCTACTTTTCTCCTCCAGTGTTAGTATATCAGGATTAAAGTGTTAAGACAGAACACTTGACCTTCATATTTGTTTTTGGTCAGTGATTCAGAAAGACAGTGGATTAGCAAAGGAAGCCATGCAGCCTCCTTATTTCTCTTCCTTCAGAATCCCACCAATGAACGCCAAACATTTCCTGATGCTCAAGAGTGAAAGAATTTACTTGAATTCACTGACTTTCCACACATGAACTGAGCATTATGTAACAGTAAAATGTATGCAGTCAACAGCTGTTGGATCTGATGCTACAGACCATGTTCTCTGCAGGGAGCTGTGCAGCTGAAAATCTGAACACCAATGCCAGATGCACTTTGCATCTGGCTCTCTTGCCTCCACACCCAAAAATGAACCAACAGCACTCATACTGGGTAAGTTTTATGAATTACGAGGGAGGCTGGGTTAGTAACAGCTGATTGTACCAGACCAATCACAGAGGCAGCATCTACATAGCTGCGGAATGTATCTACATGCTTCCCAGCTTTCTCTATAATCCCTCTTGAATACTCTACTGGGTCTGTTAATACAACTTTGATTAGCGTGCTGTAATAAAGAAAGTCTTTCTTTTACATTCCCTGCAGATCCCAGACTAGAACTAGGTCACAGGCTGGGCCACAGTACACAATAAGACCCTCTCCCAGTGCGTTGGGGGGGGGGGGGGGGAATAGTAATAAGAAAGGACAGCAACATGAAAGGCAGAATGACAAATGACTACGTGGAATGGGAAGCAGTTCAGAATAAAACTCTCCTATGGGTTCATTTACATCACACCACCACCAGCCTAGCGGAGTGACACCAGCTGTATCCACCCCTGTCACACCCCCTAGGGGAGAGGGGCTCTGGGAGGTAACTCAAGTTCACAGTGGGAGAGAAATAATACAGCGGATTACAACTGAACCTTTTGGCTAGAAAACCTGTTCCATGCTAGAGTTCAGTGTATAATTCCACTGGAACAGTTTGTACAGAGCCTATACAAAAGTTATCAGCCCTTTGGATGTTCCATGGTTTGTTGTAAAAAGAACACTAATTCCCACTGAAATTAAAATATGTTTGTTTTTCACTGGTCATCACAAATGCTGTTAAAGCGAGACATATTTCTGTAATTGCTTACCGATATGCTCATACAAGCAGTAGACGGAACACAACTGATGCAGCCATTCGGCGAGGTGTCGGCCAAGAATTAAGCTTTTGTACAGCTGTCTCCTGATGGCACTTTGAATCTGGCGTGCTGGGCCTTGAAGAAAAAACAAAATAAAAACAAAAAAATACAACTTTCCAATCCAATGACAGACCTGGTCCAACATTGGATCTTTTCCCTCCATCTTTGATGTTGCATAGTCTGACAAAGATCATGATGGCTGCCACCAGGGTGTCATTGTTGGAAATAATCCAACGCTGCGCCAGCCCCGTAAAAATGAAGTTTGACATCTTTATCACATACTGCGCCACATAATATAAACATTACGTGGGCGCATGTGGGCTCCCCGATGCCTGCACTGCCGGATCTAATCTGGCACGGCGTCAGGCTACTTGGATCAGTCCAAAATTTTGATCCCCTTCGGCACTACGCAGGACCGTATAATTAAGTATTACACTGGCATGTGTGCAATGCATGGCGGAGCAACAGCACTGGCTTGGAACAAAGAACATTCATCAGGCCCTAGGCAATGTAACTGTGGGTACATGTAAGAGTGATGTGCAGGTACTCTGCAGGGGAATGAGGAGATTATTCCTCTATTACACATTCTTCATGCACAATCTGAACCAGGTTTATGGGTAATAGACAACACCTCTGTGTTCAATGTGCACAACATTCTCAGTGAATTCCCTGCAGCTCTGTGGGGAGTGCATATATAGCGTATAGTAGTACTACTGTGTAACTTAAAGTAAACCTGATACAGATAAAAGTTTCATATATACCTGGGGATTCCTCCAGCCCCCTTCAGGCTAATCAGTCCCTCGCTGTCCTCCTCCGCCACCTGGATCTTCTTCTATGGGTCCAAGCACTTGATTGAGCCAGTTGGGCGCAATGCGCATGCACACACACCGCCAGGAACATACTACACCTGCGCAGCACTATTGTGCAAATGCAGAACTCTCCTGGCTGTGGAAGCGGCATGCGGCCGGACTGCGCTGACTGGCTGAATTATCGGGACTCATAGCAGAAGATCCAGGTGGTGGAAGAGGACAGCGAGGGACTGATTAGCCTGAAGGGGGCTGGTGAAAGCCCCAGTTATGTATAAAACTTTTATTTTCATCCTTCTCAGGAACCCTTTAATTCATAGTCAACAAACCAAATTTTAACAACATCAGTGTTCTCCCCAGGCTCTTTTAGCTGGGTGCTCCACCTGGCTAGTTTTGATGAGCACCCGGCTGTCATCGGCTCACCGACTCCTATGCTGTAAGCAGAGTTGCGTATAGTAGCACCGGACCTGCATTCTCTTATCTTGCCCCACCCGGCTATTTTTTTCATGCCACCCGGCTACTTTTTCATACCACACGGCTGGAAACAATTTCTTGGGAGAACACTAAACATATCAAATTATTTGATTTCATGAGCAAAATGAGTGCATACATTTGCACAAACCAGCATCAGCGCAGAATTATTTCCATCTCATTGACCATCTCTATTAGTGACACAGCTACACATCAGGCTTTATTCTTACAGCATAGATGTTATTTAGTATATATGTTACGGCCAGAACCCGAAGTTTGGCCACTTCTAGTTCTGGCCGGCCACTTCGGGTTCTGGCCGGCCAATGCGCGAAGTGGCCGCTGCGCTGCGGCCAATGTTAGAAATGGATTGATTCCTCTCAGGTTAATGTATCTTCTGGCCGCAGCGCAGCAGCCAAACGTATCACAACTTAGTGAATTTATTGCAATTCAGCCGGCGGCAATGTAACAATTCAAGCCGCCGGCTTTTTCTCTGCGCCTCTCTCTCTCTCTCTCTCTCTCCTCTTATGGGCAGCTGGCGCCGGGGACATGCGTGTCCCCGAGAGTCGTTCGTGGCGCCAGGGCAGCAGAGCGGGGAGGCTGCAGGCATTGCTTCTGCCAGCACCCGCTCTGCAAGAACGGCAGGATAACCCTGCCGCGACGAACGACTCCAGAGGGGGGACACTCGTGTCCCCGCCCGGCTGCCCATAGAAGAGCGAGAGAGGCAGGGGGGGAGAGGAGAGAGAGGCGCAGAGAAAAAGCCGGCGGCTTGAATTGTTACATTGCCACCGGCTGAATTGCAATAAATTCACTAAGTTGTGATACGTTTGGCCGCTGCGCTGCGGCCAGAAGATACATTAACCTGAGAGGAATCAATCCATTTCTAACATTGGCTGCAGTGCAGCGGCCACTTCGTGCATTGGCCGGCCAGAACCCGAAGTGGCCGGCCAGAACTAGAAGTGGCCAAACTTCGGGTTCTGGCCGTAACATATATAAGAGATTCCCGTGTACACATCATATATAACAATCAGATATGTATATCTGACTTTAAAAATACGGGGCCTGTTTTATTGAAGCAGCACAAGTAACTATTTTGGATTGGTTTATTTCATTTTTGTGGGCTAAGCACAGCTATTTACCCTTTCCACTCGGAGTTCTTTCCTAAAGGAAGTCGTTTCTGCTCCGAGTTTTTTTTTAAGGAAATGCGCTCTCCCTCTTACACTCTCTCCCATTTTAACATGGAACGTAACACAGTAACATGGTATATCTTATTTTAAGAACACATTATAACGTTTATAGAAAAAAGAGGGGTACGGGATATCAACCTCCAATATAGTCTGTCTCACCCATAAAGTATACTGTAGCAAAAAGGGAGTACAGGGAGCACTAGACTGGTTACGAAAAATGAGTACAAATTTATTGAAAAAAGCTACATTCAATGACACACATTCAAACCCCCCTTAAAAACAAGCAGGAGATCCTGGCCATGGATCTATTAAAATATGAGGACCCCAGCAGTCCCACCAGGAGTGCACTCCTATGAACAAAAAAGGACTGACATGTCAGCAAAACAATTTCTTCGGGCCCATATATAGCATAGCCAGGTAGTGAGCAATTCCCAGAAGCAGCCTAGATTCCTGCGCCCTGTATATTAAATGGTATATGTCCACCTGTGTGCATGTCAAAACGCACGCCTCTATGTATTAATACATGCACGCCCTCATTACAGACACATATAACAGTGTCTAACCTCAACTCCTGGTACGCGTATCCCCATCAAGCGGGGTGACAAGAACTCACACGTCCCAACAGCCGGCGAGCGCCCGCACAGGAGAAGCACCTCTATTCATGCGGCGCAGACACAATGGTGAGCCGGCCAATCAACGCTTGGGAAAGTCGGCACGCTTGTATGTAAAGCAGGAGGAGGAAGAGAGGCGGAGGGATGGGGGACGTTGGCGCGGCGTGCGCTTCCGGGTAGAGCCTCCTCACGTGAATCCTGGCACCCAATCACAGAAAGGAACACTGGCCAGCCCCCCTGTATAATAAGGAGGGCTGCCATGATGAGACATATCGTCTTAGCTTGCTGAATGCACACTGAGAGACATGCTCCAGTGCTGGTGACCTAGCAAGTGCTGTACACAGTTATAAACCTAAAGCTGTTTCAGTGATTAACCCCTTCACTACTATCACTACACTATTGTTAAATCGTTAATTAGCTTGATTGATGTCATAGTGTGACAGTCAGAGTGTGTGCTCCAGTGCTGCTGGGCCTAGCAAGGGCTGTACACAGTGATAAGCTGTTCAGTGATTAACCCCTTCACTACTATCACTACACGATTGTTAAATCGTTAATTAGCTTGATTGTCACTCTGTGACAGTCAGAGTGTGTGCTCCAGTGCTGCTAGGCCTAGCAAGGGCTGTACACAGTGATAAGCTGTTCAGTGATTAACCCCTTCACTACTATCACTACACGATTGTTAAATCGTTAATTAGCTTGATTGATGTCATAGTGTGACAGTCAGAGTGTGTGCTCCAGTGCTGGTGGCCTAGTAAGGGCTGTACACACAGTGATAAACCGAAAGCTGTTCAGTGATTAACCCCTTCACTATCGCTATACTATTGTTAAATCATTAATTAGCTTGATGTCATTTGTGTGACAGTCAGAGTGTGTGCTGCAGGCAGCTGCTATGTGTCTGTGTGTGTGCTGTGCACAGACCAGGCCAGCTGCTGCCTGCTGGCCAGCTATTAGCCTTAGGTAAGGGTTAGGGATTAGGGGATAGGATTACTGTGTTATTGTGTAGTTAGTACTGTAGTACTGCAGTCAGTGCTAGTAGTTGTTAGAGTAGTAGTACTACTGTGTTAGCTTTCTACAGAACTGCTGTGCTGTGAGCAGTGCCAGTGTGACAGTTAGTGTGCACTAGTGTCTTCTCCTCTGCTGTCTGACTGTCACTCGGCACTTGGCAAGTGACACGTGCCAAGAGCCAACGAGAAAAGTCCTTTAAAATTCTCAATTAACCATAAATAGTTACCTGTACCTTTAAAAATATGTTCCCACGCCAATATCCTCCAACATGCGACCTTGATTGAAGATCTCCACACCCGACGCCACACACCGCCGCTCCCCCGCGCTGCTCTCCGCTAAACTAAGTATAGCTGAGAGTGCTGTCCCTCTCGACACTGCACCACCGGCTCCCATTGTCCTCCCCGCCCCCCATACCTGTCATCCCCCACCAATGCTGTTATCTAGTGCACCCATGGGTGCACTAGGTGCCAACATGGGTGAGGGTGATAGGGGCGGGCAGGTGGAGAGGACAGCGGGAGCCGGTGGTGCAGTGTCGGGAGTGACAATGCTCTCAGCTATACTGATGTAGCTGAGAGCAAAGCATTTTTAAATCTCCCCCCAGGGCCCCCCATTGGTTCCAATGGAGAGCCTTGGAGGGAACTTTAAAGATGCTTTTGCTCTCAGCTATAGTATAGCTGAGAGCAGTGCGAGGGGGAGCAGCATGTATGGCGGTGGTGCACGGAGATCTTCAATCAAGTTGAACAAGGTGGCAAGATATAGGATATTGGCGTGGGAACATTTTCTTTTCTCATTGTTGTGTTTTTATTTCTTTTAACTCTTTATGAAAATGGGTAAGGGGTACTTTGTACACCTATACTCATTTCTCCTGGGGAGGGGGGCGGGCATCTGGGGTCCCCTTCTTAAAGGGGACTCCCAGATGCCACCATAACCCCCCCTCCCAGGGAGTTGTCGCCCCACCTCCTCCTGGGGCACTGGAGGTGGGGAAGAGCCCCTTGTCCATGGATCGGAGAAGGGCTCCAGGGGAGAGGGGAAGGCTTGGCTGCCCCTCTCCCCGGAGCCCCCCCCATACCAGGGACCATGCGGGCTGGTATAGTTCATGGTGTGCAGCCCCACTAAGCTGGGGCTTCTCTGCATTCTGGCTATCCCAGCCTGCATGGGGGACAAGGGTTTAAATATGCTTGGGAGGGGGAACCCCAGGTCTTTTTATTTTATTTTAAAAAATGAACAGAAAAATAAGATATTTCTATACATGTTAATACAGTAACTGTCATTTTAATGCATTTAAAGGGACTCCGAGCAGTGCAGAATCTATGGAAAGATGCATATCATTTTAAAGCTCTCTTTCTCCTCTTTCCAATGATATATAAACCACCACCCTACGCCTTTAAGTTTTCGCTATTTTCGCGATCGAAATTGCAGCGACCGCAAATTTGATTGCGAAAATAGAGAAAACTAAAAGGCGTAGGGCAACGATTTAGGTGTCGCCAGAAAGAGGAGAAAGAGAGCTTTAAAATGATATCCATATTTCCATAGTTATATTGTATTACACAGGGCGACTTTTTCTGCTGAATGGAGTTGCTGACTTTGAGAAAAAGTCGCCCTGTGTAATACAATATAACTATGGAAAGATGCAGGGCCGGGCCGAGGCATAGGCTGGAGAGGCTCCAGCCTCAGGGCGCAGTGTAAGAGGGGGCGCAGAATTCATTCAGCTGTCATTCCTAATTGTGTTTGAAGCAGAAAGAAATAAGAAAAGGGGATACATGACAGTGACTGCAAGCCAGATAACTACATATTAAGGTGTTGGGGAGGTTGTGGGCCCTGTGGCGCCTCTTAGTCTAATAGCAATCAGTGTGTGATGGCTGGGGTGGCAGGGATGGAGGGGTGCACTTTGGTGTCTCAGCCTTGGGTGCTGGAGGACCTTGTTCCGGCTCTGGAAAGATGGATATCATTTTAAAGCTCTCTTTCTCCTCTTTCTGGCGACACCTAAATCATCGCCCTACGCCTTTTAGTTTTCTCTATTTTCGCGATCGAAGTCGCGGCCGGAGCAATTTCGATTGCGAAAATAGCGAAAACTAAAAGGAGTAGGGCGGAGGTTTATATATCATTGGAAAGAGGAGAAAGAGAGCTTTAAAATGATATGCATCTTTCCATAGTTTCTGCACTGCTGGGAGTCCCCTTAACATGTGTCCCTTTAACATGAGTCCCTTTAATATATATATATATATATATATATATATATATATATATATATATATATATATATATATATATATATATATATATATATATATAGTTTAAAGCACTTAGCAGCTTCTCAATTTATGGCTTTAAAAGTACTTTAGGGAGCCTCATTGACATAAAACAATAAATATCATTTTGACATAAAACGATAATTATGACATAAAACAATAATTATTGTTTTATGTCAAAATGATATTTATCATTTTAAAACACTTTAGCGGTGCCATTATCCACTGTACTCCTATTGTTACCCCTATCTGGAAGCATCTGAATGGTCCAGGGCTTCCTGGATCCTCTTACTGCCCACCGTTCCAGTGCTGGACACCTCTTCATTTTCTGGCCATGCTTTCAGCCATGGATTAGCGCATCCGGACTAAGCATGCACAAATAAGATCCGCACATGCCCAGTATAACAACACAACCACTCATGCGTGGCTTTTCCCTCTAGGCATGAGCACTTTGTTCTACTGGGCATGCATGGACCTTACTCGCATTTACCCACATGCACACAAAAACACACCAAAAACAAAGCAAAAAAATAAAAACGCACAGTGCAGATAACACATGGTTTTCTGTACTGCCTAGTGTGCTCCCAGCATGGGGTTCCTTGGAGGCTTCATACTGTAGCTCCTTATTGCTAAGAAATTGGAACAACCATCCAGCAGCACAGGGCTGACCACCTTACCTAGCCCACCTCCTCCCACTGCAAAGGGCTCGTAATCGAATGTGGATGGGTCGCATGCATAATCACTAATTTGTGGGGGGAGCTTTTTCGTGTTTCGTCTCTATTGGCATACATGAAAATATCATGCAGCATCCAAAATTTTGTAGCACTGCTGTCTAGATTTTTTCTGCATGCAAATTCCGGATACAGTGGAAACAGGCCCATTGAAAAACAATGCTATGTGAATCTGTGCGCAGAAAATACATGCAAATTCGCATGAAGTGGAAACGGGCCCTTGGAGTGTTTAAGTGTTTGTGGCCACTGGCCAGCATTCATTTTTTTAAAGGAAACCTAAAGTGAAACCAGTTTAACTTACCCAGGGCTTCTTCTAGCCCCTTGTAGTTCCTTTGGTCCCTCGCTGACATTCCGTGATGATCCATTCAGCAGCTGTCCACTCTGAAAGCTGCATGTACGGCCCCTGGCCACGCACCTCCTGATGGCGCTTCTGTAGCCGGGAGTGTTTTGCGCTTGTGCAGTTCATAAGAATTGTAACTGCTCATGCCCCGAACGGTCCCAGTTAAGGTAACGCGATTGAGTAGGTGTGCAGTTAGGGTTGTGCATACGCAGTAGCCTGTGACTGGCTCACTCAGCCAGCTTTGGGAGGAGCACTGCTGCTGAACGGATCAGAGTGGAATGACAGCAAAAGACCTAAAGGACTACAGGGGGCTGGATGATGCTCCAGGTAAATGAAACTGGGCAGATCTGTTTCACTTTAGGTACTCTTTAACCAGCTCCCAACCTCCTAACTCCGATCGGCGGTGGGAGCGTGGCAGGCACAGGACCCATCAGGAGTATGGCAGGTACAGGACTGCTGGACACCAATAGGCGTCATCTTGGGAGAGGCGAGATTAGCAGGGAACGAGCGCTCGTAAGAGCGCGTGTTCCCTGCTATCAACACAGCGGGGCACAGAGAACAGCCTGCCAGCTGTGATTGGAGCTGGCAGGCTGTAACATACTAAAAATAAGCAATTTTTTATGTGTACAGCAATGCAATCTAGCGTGTCATGATCTGTGTCACTTAACTATCCCTCCAAACGGCTGACAATCATATCCCATACATAGGCTGATGCCTATGTATGGGGAGGGTAATGTCCTTTGTAGAAAGAGTAGTGGAGCACTCCCCTTGATAAATTCAATGTGATGTGCCTCGGTCAATCCAGCAACACTCTGGATTACTGCAGCAGGAACATGGAGAAGACCGGCACCATCATCTGTGTAACAAGCTATTTTATTTGCTCAAAGCATATATACAGCAATCCAAAGTAGCGACGTTTCGAAGCTCAAGCGCTTATTTATCAAGCTCTGCTGTTGTTGTGAATGTCAAAATTCAACTGGCATCAATGTGCTTTATATACCTGACATGGATAGCGAGCAGCCAATCAGCTAATGCTGAACAAACATCCAATGACATCAGGTCCTGCCTAGCGGACCTGATAGGGAACTACACCAGCTGCCCTGTGATAGGACCATTTAAACATAGAGTCCTGCCGCTTCCTCACACCGCTCAGTCGGCAAGAGCGGTGCGTCCTTCCACCTTGCCGGGCTGCATGCTGAAGCACCACCCCCAAGGCGGACCTGAGGGGGAACTGTCACACTACGTAGGAGAGAGGGCGGAGATCACCGCTCTCTCCCAAATAGTGACGCAGGCGGAAGAAAATACGCCTGTACGTCACTGTAGATGTAAACATAGGGGAAAAAATGACAGCACCGCCCAGCCCACTGCTGAAACCTATGATAAAACCCACTATGTGCAGAAAGTTGTCATTAACCGGTATTAAGAATAATATAATTTTTCTATAGATACAATATCGCTGCAAAGTCAGAAGGGAGAATGTTAAAGGAGAAGGACCAGCTAACAATTAAACATAAATATATAGGAGAAAACCTATATAGTATAGGATCAAGGGCCAAGTGTAAAATAAAAACTGGAAGGGGACAGGGAGAGGAGGGTGTGGGGGAAGAAGAAAAAGTGATTAAAAAATATAGAAATATAAAAATTACTTACCAAGACAAATACAAAAGGAATATACCAAAGAATACAAAGAGAAATTACAAAAAAAGAGTCTGGGCATCATGGAGCATAAGGGGGTCACCACTAAATGAATGGTATAAGGTCAAGTTCTCTATTTAAACCCCTGGGCTTCATGGTGTCCAGCATCTTAATGCAAAAAGCCTCCTTCCACAGAAGTCTCCTCTCCCTGTCACCTTCCCTCCTAGGTGGCAGAACCTGTTCCATAATCTGGAACCTGAGTTGGCTGACCTGATGGTTAGCTTGTACAAAGTGAAAGGGAACAGCCTGTCCTGTAAGAAATTTTCGTATTGCATGTTTGTGTGTGAAGACAGTCTCTTCTTCATTTTTTGTGTCATCTGGCCAACATTTAAAGAGACACTGAAGCGAAAAAAAAAATATGATATAGTGAATTGGTTGTGTACTATGAATAATTACTAGAAGATTAGCAGCAAAGAAAATATTCTCATATTTTTATTTTCAGGTATATAGTGTATTTTCTAACATTGCATCATTCTATAATATGTGCAGATTACACAACACTCAGCATTCAAAATGATTCTTTCAGAGCAGTCTGTGAACTAATGACCTCTCCTCTGGCAGAGGAAAAGTAAATAGTTCAATAACAGTTGAGATAATAAAAGTCAGATAACAGCCCTCTCCACCACTTTGAAAGTCGTAGAGCTTAATGGCTTGTTTGCATAGAGATAACAACTGGAGTTTCTTAACTCTTCCTGTACTGGAAACAATTAGACTGATGTATCTGATCTTAATGTTTTATTTCTTAGCTGTACTACACATAAATATCATAATTTTTTTTTCGCTTCATTGTCTCTATAACAACCGCACATGGACATTTTAGGGCATTTACAACATACGACGAGTTGCATGTGTAGCACCCATTAATTTTTAATTTAGCACCTGTATGTGGATGAGAAATTTGATGACATAACTGCACTGGACACAATTTGAGCAAGGGAAAGTTCCTCTACGTGTGGTTACCAGCCTACCAGTCAGTATCCCTCCCATATCTGCACGGACCAATCGGTCTCTCAAATTCGGTGCCCTTTTATAGGACACAAGTGGGGGATTCTGAAATTGAACTATCTCAGGAAAACTGTCGGTTAGAAGGTGCCAGTGCTTTTTTAAAACTTTAGCAATGTTGTCACTCTGTGTGTTATACCTAGTGACAAACGGAATACCATCAGACATATCCCTCTTTCTCTGTGTTCTTCATCTATCAGGTCCAGTCCTAAGTCTACCCTGCGCTGTCTGTACAATGCCCGGAGGATAGCCCGTGTCGAAAATGTATCTGTCATCTGTGTCAGTCTCTGCTCCCTCACTGTCTCATCCTCCACTATAGTGTGAACCAGTCGCAATTGGCCAATAGGAACAGATCTTCTAGTGGCCGGCGGATGAAAACTCCTGTAGTGCAATAGGGAGTTGACATCCGTCGGCTTGATATAGAGATCTGTAGCCAGCCTCACTGGCGAACTGAGGGGGCTATTCCGGGTGTCTGGAACCTCCCCCCTGCACTGAGCTGTGTATTCAGCCAGGGAAGCCCGCATAATATAAACAGCCTCATTCTCCCTCCCTTCTTACTTCTGGTGCTTCCCTCCAGCTAATAGAATGAGAGAGGCAGCCCAGCTTCCCTCACAAGAAGATGCAGCCTGCAGTGAGAGAATGTTGATTATGGAGTCCTGGACTCTCCACAGCACAGAAGTGTCGGACATGATGAAATTAGAGTGCAGGCAAGCTGGTAAATATACACAGCATGATGCAGAGCTTGCCTGGACTCAGGGTCCGTGGGCAAACATCTGTCTGGTCTCTCACCATTGTTATAATGACTGCATGTGTGGGTAAGGTGTTTAACAAGCTGAAAAGTTTTTGACAGTCCCTAGACTCCAGGAGGGCTTCTTTCTGACTTGTGTGAGAGACTGACAGGGACAGGAGTCCGATTACAGGCAAGTAGCCTGTCTGATGTGGGACTGCAATACAGATAAGTTCTCTGCTCCATCTCAGGCTATTCTCAATTTCTCCACTCCTCTCTCTGGGCTAGTGCAATGCCAAAATGACAATAGCAATCGCTAGCAATTTGTGAGTGTGATTTTGTGAAGTGATTTTCAGAGCGATTTTTGAATGAATTGCTCAAAAACATGCTACATGCAGTATACCTGCGATTTTGAAAAAATCACAACGCTGCTGTGGAAACACCCACATAGGGTAACATTAGTCAAGCGCTTTTCAAATCACTGTTGATTTGAAAAACGCTCAGAAGCACTCTTGGTGTGCACCAGCCTCCTTCATTCACCTTTGTTTCCCTCTTCCCCTAGAGCTGGCTGTGTGTTCTTGTCATACAGGAAAGCTAAATAAAAGTGCAATCCTGGTGAGGCAAAATATTATTATTTAGTATTTATATAGCGCCGCCATCTTCCGCAGATGCATATATCCCTGCATCATATGGGTATCGCTTGCGCTATGTGACACTATGTAGCATATTCCACTGAATTGTCCAAACTAAGTCTATCTCCTGTTCCTCTCTTGGGGAGGAGTTCCAGCGCTGTACCCCGTTCACATTTGCTGCTACCAGAAGCCCTCAGAAACACTCGTGTCCTTGAGTACTTCCAAAGATAGGCAGCTCCTTAATACGCCAGCGCACTTTTGTGCATGGGCAGTATGGAGCCACCTGTATTCGGAAGCACTCGGGGACATACGTGCTTCTGGACCTTTCAGGAACCCCCCCCCCTGAAAAATCCTGCGTTTGCCCCTGAGCCTGTCATCAATCCTATATACCAGTGTCCAGAAAACTAATTTGTTGTTCTGAATAGTGTATGGTCAATCGTATATCAGTGCATCTGTCCATGATCTCTGCAACAAAGGTTTGTAGGGTCGAATGTGGACCCGCCCAAACGCAAAACACATCGTCAATATAACGATGCCATTGTAAAGCATGCTGGCGAAACAAATTGTTAGTATATACATATATTTCTTCATATACTCCCATAAAGATGTTTGCATAGGGCATGGCCACATTCGACCCCATTGCCGTACCCTTCTTCTGTAAGTAGTACCTGTCCTCAAAACGAAAATAATTACACATTAGTACAATCTCCAACAATTTGCACACAAAATAAATCTGTTTTTTGAAAAATCAGAAGCTGTTTCCAAAATGTATTGAGCTGCCTTCACACCCCCACTATGTGGTATGGAGGTGTAGAGGCTCACCACATCTAATGTGACGAGGAGACAGGGTCCCATGAGAGGTGGCATATTGCGCAAGACATTGAGAAACATCTGTGTGTCTCTCAGATAAGATTTCAGAGCAACAACAAATGGGCTCAACAATTGTTCCAGGTACTTAGCTATGGGTGCAAAAACAGAGTCTATGCTGGCCACTATGGGTCGGCCTGTGGGATTGTCTATACTTTTGTGTATTTTGGGACATATGTATAGCACTAGAGTAATAGGAAATTCCTGGACCAGGTATTTAGCAAGTTTTTTGTCTATAATGCCATCTAGCTAGGCTGCAGATACAACATCGCCAATTTTGGTCTGAATGTCAATCAAAGGGTCTCCCTGAAGAAGTTGGTACGTGGATTCATCCGATATCTGTCTAAGAACTTCTTGGCGATACATTACAGTGTCCATGACTACTATAGCTCCGCCCTTATCAGTCGGCTTTATGGTAATGGCTTAATTTTCTGACAGCTGTTTAATGGCCAATTTCTCTTCTTTAGAGATGTTGTCACGTATCTTGAGACCCATTAAATTAGGTCTATGCAGCAAAGAATCTATCTCACTTTGTACCTTGTTGATATACACATCAACAATTTGGCACGATGTTGGTTGGAATCCACTCTTAAGACAAGACAAGACAAAAAACATTTATATCACGCTTTTCTCCGGGCGGACTCAAAGCGCCAGAGCAGCAGCCACTAGGATGCGCTCTATAGGCAGTAGCAGTGTTAGGGAAACTTGCCAAAGGTCTCCTACTGAATAGGTGCTGGCTTACTGAACAGGCAGAGCCGAGATTCGAACCCTGGTCTCCTGTGTCAGAGGCAGAGCCCTTAACCATTACACCATCCAGCCACTCTGAAGATGCAAGTTGGTATCTTGTAGTCTGAGTTGGTCACCTGTGATTTCAGCTGCAGGAGCACTGAAAGGGCGTGGAATAGAAGTATTTGAGTCTAATTGACCGAAAGAATCTTTGTAAGTCCACATCTAATTCAAGGGATTCCGGCGTATTTACTGGAGCATAAGATAGGCCACGGTTCAACACAGATAGTTGGTGGGGAGTCAGTGGAGTGGTCAAGATATTAACGACTATTGTCTCTTGTTGGTCGGCTGAGGCTGGCGAGGCTGGAGCCATTCTCTTATGCATCCTTCTCCTATGTTCACCCCTCCACTTCCGTCCTGACTGGACGTCTGATCCGAGAGACCCTCTTGAGATGAAGTCATGGATAAATCCGATGAGTCATGTGGGTTATTATATGGACGTGGTCTCATGCCTCCTTGTCTTGGTTTCCTTGGGCCCCGAAGTCTATGGGCTAGACGTTGCCATGAATAGACATAGCCAGACTTATAGTCATTTTCATCACGATGGAATTAATCTCTTTTTATAGCCTCAATTTGTTTCTTATGAGTTTCCAGGCAATTTAACAGATCTACTGAAAATAATTCATAGGCTTCAGGGGAGATTAGTGTATTAAGCTTCTCCTACAGCTCAATACGTTGTGCTTCCAATTTAGGCAATTCCTCCTGGATTCTTTGAATGGTTAAGGTCATGGAGTCAAATGCTGCCTTATTCCATATGAGGCTCCATTTGTGACAGAATGGCTGGTCCATCGGGAACATAATAGGGGCTACATTTGACTGCATGCCTCTCAGTATTCTCTTGTTGCGATAATATTCCGCCAAAGTCTTGGCGTGGAGTTCCAAAGTAATATGCATCTTAGCCTTTATAATTTGTCTGCGATGTATTTTCTCACTCGCTCTATTGAGGAAGGCGCCCTCCATTGAAACTTGCGCCATAATTCTTGAGGTTTCTTCTGGCGTGTACGAGAAAGTGGGGGAATCCACGTCATGATCCTCCATGTCTGTAATGGATAGGGGGTGCACTCACAAGTTGTGTTGCAAGTGATCATTTGTAGAAAGAGTGTTGGAGCACTCCCCTTGGCAAATTCAATGTGATGTGCCTCGGTCAATCCAGCAACAATCTGGATTACTACAGCAGGAACATGGAGAAGACCGGCACCATCATCTGTGTAACAAGCTCTTTTATTTGCTCAAAGCATATATACAGCAATCCAAAGTAGCGACGTTTCGAAGCTCAAGCGCTTCTTTATCAAGCTCTGCTGTTGTTGTTGTGAATGTCAAAATTCAACTGTCATCAATGCGCTTTATTTACCTGACATGGATAGCGAGCAGCCAATCAGCTAATGCTGACAAACATCCAGTGACATCAGGTCCTGCCTAGTGGACCTGATGGGGAACTACACCAGCTACCCTGTGATAGGACCATTTAAACATAGAGTCCTGCCACTTCCTCACACCGCTTAGTCGGCTAGAGTGCTAGATTCATCTCAAGAGGGCCTCTCGGACCAGAGGTCCAGTCAGGACGGAAGCGGAGGGGTGGACATAGGAGAAGGAGGCATAAGAGAATGGCTCCGGCCTCGCCAGCCTCAGCCGACCAACAAAAGACGATAGTCATTAATATCTCGACCACTCCACTGACTCCCCACCAACTATCTGTGTTGAACCGTGGCCTATCCTTTGCTCCAGTAAATACGCCGGACTCCCTTGAAATAGATGTGGACTTACAAAGATTATTTTTTCGGTCAATTAGACTCAAATACTTTTTTTCTATTCCACGCCCTTTCAGTGCGCCTGCAGCTGAAGTCACAGGTGACCAACTCAGACTGCAAGATACTAACTTGCGTCTTAAGAGTAGATTCCAACCAACATCGTGCCAAATTATTGATGTGTATATCAACAAGGTACAAAGTGAGATACATAATTTGCTGCATAGACCTAATTTAATGGGTCTCAAGATACGTGACAACATCTCTAAAGAAGAGAAATTGGCCATTAAACAGCTGTCAGAAAAATCAGCCATTACCATAAAGCCGGCTGATAAGGGATGAGCTATAGTTGTCATGGACATTGTAATGTATCACCAAGAAGTTCTTAGACAGATATCGGATGAATCCACATACCAACTTCTTCAGGGAGACCCTTTGATTGAGATTCAGACCAAAATTAGCAATGTTGTATCTGCAGCCCAGCTAGATGGCATTATAGATGAAAAACTTGATAAATACCTGTACTAATGTGTAATTATTTATTTGAGGACAGGTACTACTTACAGAAGAAGGGTACGGCAATGGGGTCGAATGTCTCCCCGCCCTACGCAAACATCTTTATGGGAGTATATGATGAAATGTATGTATGTATGTATATACTAACAATTTGTTTCACCAACATGCTTTACAATGGCATCGTTATATTGACGATGTGTTTTGCTTTTGGGCGGGTCCACATTCGACCCTACAAACCTATGTTGCAGAGATCATGGACAGATGCACTGATATACGATTGACCATACACTATTCAGAACAACAAATTAGTTTTCTGGACACTTTAATATATATGGTTGATAACAGGCTGGCTACAGATCTCTATGTCAAGCCGACGGATGTCAACTTCCTATTGCACTACAGGAGTTTTCATCCGCCGGCCACTAGAAGATCTGTTCCTATTGGCCAATTGCGACGGGTTCACACTATAGTGGAGGATGAGACGGTGAGGGAGCAGAGACTGACACAGATGACAGATACATTTTCGACACGGGCTATCCTCCGGGCATTGTACAGACAGCGCAGGGTAGACTTAGGACTGGACCTGATAGATGAAGAACACAGAGAAAGAGGGATATGTCTGATGGTATTCTGTTTGTCACTAGGTATAACACACAGCGTGACAACATTGCTAAAGTTGTAAAAATTTCAGAATCCCCCACTTGTGTCCTATAAAAGGGCACCGAATTTGAGAGACCAATTGGTCCATGCAGATATGGGAGGGATAGTGACTGGTAGGCCGGTGACCACACGTAGAGGGAATTTCCCTTGCTTAAATTGTGTCCACTGCAGTTCTGTCATCAAAGGCAGTGATATTTCTCATCCACATACAGGTGCTAAATTTAAAATTAATTGGTGCTACACATGCGACTCGTCATATTTTGTATATGCCGTAAAATGTCCATGTGGGTTGTTATATGTTGGCCAGATGACACAAAAAATGAAGAAGAGACTGTCTTCACACAAACATGCAATACGAGAATCTCTTACAGTACAGACTGTTCCCTTTCACTTTGTACAAGCTAACCATCAGGTCAGCCAACTCAGGTTCCAGATTATGGAACAGGTTCTGCCACCTAGGAGGGGAGGTGACAGGGAGATGAGACTTCTGTGGAGGGAGGCTTTTTGGATTAAGAGGCTGGACACCATGGAGCCCAGGGGTTTAAATAGAGAACTTGACCTTCTACCATTCATTTAGTGGTGACCCCCTTATGCTCCATGCTGCCCAGACTCTTCTTTTGTTTTTTTTTCATTTTTTTTTTGTATTCTTTGTTGTATTCCTTTTATACTTGTCTTAGTAAATAATTTTTATATTTCTATATTTTGTAATTATTTTTTCTTCTTCCCCCAAACCCTCCTCTCCCTGTCCCCTTCCAGTTTTTCTTTTACGCTTGGCCCTTGATCCTATACTATATAGGTTTTCTCCTATATATTTATGTTTAATTGTTAGCTGGTCCTTCTCCTTTAACCACTTCCCGACCGCTGTATTGACAATTGGCGGCCGGGAAGTGGACCCCGCAAGGACCGCCGTATTGACAAATGGCGGCGGTCCTTGTAGGGGCATGGGCGGAGCGATCGCGTCATCCGTGACGCGATACTCCGCCGGCGCTTGGCTCCGCTCACCCGCCGCAACATCCCGCCGGCCATGCGGAAGTGCCGGCGGGATGTTAACCCCACGATCGCCACATACAAAGTGTATAATACACTTTGTAATGTTTACAAAGTGTATTATACAGGCTGCCTCCTGCCCTGGTGGTCCCAGTGTCCGAGGGACCACCAGGGCAGGCTGCAGCCACCCTAGTCTGCACCAAGCACACTGATTCCCCCCCCCTGCCCCCTGATCGCCCACAGCACCCCTCAGGACCCCCCCCCTGCCCACCCCCCAGACCCATGTTTACACCCAATCACCCCCCTAATCACCCATCAATCACTCCCTGTCACCGCTATTTTTTTTTAACCCTAAACTGCCCCCTGCTCCCTCCTGATCACCCCCTCCACCCCTCAGATTCTCCCCATACCCCCCCCCCCCCAGACTCCCCCCATGTACTGTATGCATCTATCCCCCCCTGATCACCTGTCAATCACCTGTCAATCACCCCCTGTCACTGCCACCCATCAATCAGCCCCTAACCTGCCCCTTGCGGGCAATCTGATAACCCACCCACACCAATAGATCGCCCGCAGATCCGACATCAGATCACCTCCCAAGCGCAGTGTTTACATCTATTCTCTCATCTAAACACCCACTAATTACCCATCAATCATCCATCAATCACCCCCTATCACCACCTGTCACTGTTACCCATCAGATCAGACCCTAATCTGCCCCTTGTGGGCACCCAATCACCCGCCTACACGCTCAGATTGCCCTCAGACCCCCCCTTATCAATTCGCCCGGGCATTATTTACATCTTTTCTTCCCTGTAATAACGCACTGATCACCTGTCAATCACCTGTCAATCACCCATCAATCACCCCCTGTCACTGCCACCCATCAATCACCCCCTGTCACTGCCACCTATCAATCAGCCCCTAACCTGCCCCTTGCGGGCAATCTGATCACCCACCCACACCAATAGATCGCCCGCAGATCCGACATCAGATCACCTCCCAAGCGCAGTGTTTACATCTATTCTTTCCTCTAAACACCCACTAATTACCCATCAATCACCCCCTATCATCACCTGTCACTGTTACCCATCAGATCAGACCCTAATCTGCCCCTTGCGGGCACCCAATCACCCGCCTACACGCTCAGATTGCCCTCAGACTCCCCCTTATCAATTCGCCAGGGCATTATTTACATCTGTCCTTCCCTGTAATAACCCACTGATCACCTGTCAATCACCTGTCAATCACCCATCAATCACCCCCTGTCACTGCCACCCATCAATCAGCCCCTGTCACTGCCACCCATCAATCAGCCCCTAACCTGCCCCTTGCGGGCAATCTGATCACCCACCCACACCAATAGATCGCCCGCAGATCCGACATCAGATCACCTCCCAAGCGCAGTGTTTACATCTGTTCTCTCCTCCAAACACCCACTAATTACCCATCAATCACCCCCTGTCACTGCTACCCATCAGATTAGACCCCTATCTGCCCCTAGGGCACTCAATCACCCGCCCACACCCTCAGAACGCCCTCAGACCCCAGCCCTGATCACCTCGCCAGTGCATTGCTTGCATCTATTCCCCCCTCTAATCACACCTTGAGACAACCATCAATCACCTCCTGTCACCCCCTAGCACACCTACCCATCAGATCAGGCCCTAATTTGCCCCGTGTGGGCTCCTGATCACTCGGCCAAACCCTCAGATCCCCCTCAGACCCCTTTCCGATCACCTCCCCAGTGCATTGATTGCATCTATTTTCCCCTCTAATCACCCCCTGAGACACCCATTAATAACCTCCTGTCACCCCCTAGCACTCCTATCCATCTGATCAGGCCCAATACAACCTGTCATCTAAAAGGCCACCCTGCTTACCGGTTCCACAAAATTCGCCCCCTCATAGACCACCTGTCATCAAAATTTGCAGATGCTTATACCCCTGAACAGTCATTTTGAGACATTTGGTTTCCAGTCTACTCACGGTTTTGGGCCCGTAAAATGCCAGGGCGGTATAGGAACCCCACAAGTGACCCCATTTTAGAAAAAAAGACACCCCAAGGTATTCTGTTAGGTGTATGACGGGTTCATAGAAGATTTTATTTTTTGTCAAAAGTTAGTGGAAATTGATTTTTATTGTTTTTTTTCACAAAGTGTCATTTTTCACTAACTTGTGACAAAAAATAAAATCTTCTATGAACTCACCATACACCTAACGGAATACCTTGGGGTGTCTTCTTTCTAAAATGGGGTCACTTGTGGGGTTCCTATACTGCCCTGGCATTTTAGGGGCCCTAAACCGTGAGGAGTAGTCTGCAAAACAAATGCCTCAAAATGACCTGTGAATAGGACGTTGGGCCCCTTAGCGCACCTAGGCTGCAAAAAAGTGTCACACATGTGGTATTGCCGTACTCAGGAGAAGCAGTATAATGTGTTTTGGGGTGTATTTTTACACATACCCATGCTGGGTGGGAGAAATCTCTCTGTAAATGGACAATTGTGTGTAAAAAAAAATCAAAAGATTGTCATTTACAGAGATATTTCTCCCACCCAGCATGGGTATGTGTAAAAATACACCCCAAAACACATTATACTACTTCTCCTGAGTACGGCGGTACCACATGTGTGGCACTTTTTTACACCCTAAGTGCGCTAAGGGGCCCAAAGTCCAATGAGTACCTTTAGGATTTCACAGGTCATTTTGCGACATTTGCTTTCAAGACTACTCCTCACGGTTTAGGGCCCCTAAAATGCCAGGGCAGTATAGGAACCCCACAAATGACCCCATTTTAGAAAGAAGACACTCCAAGGTATTCTGTTAGGACTATGGTGAGTTCATAGAAGATTTTTTTTTTTGTCACAAGTTAGCGGAAAGTGACACTTTGTGAAAAAAAACAATACAAATCAATTTCCGCTAACCTGTGACAAAAAATAAAATCTTCTATGAACTCACCATACTCCTAATGGAATACCTTGGGGTGTCTTCTTTCTAAAATGGGGTCATTTGTGGGGTTCCTATACTGCCCTGGCATTTTAGGAGCCCTAAACCGTGAGGAGTAGTCTTGAAACCAAATGTATCAAAATGACCTGTGAAATCCTAAAGGTACGCATTGGACTTTGGGCCCCTTAGCACAGTTAGGGTGCAAAGAAGTGCCACACATGTGGTATCGCCATACTCAGGAGAAGTAGTATAATGTGTTTTGGGGTGTATTTTTACACATACCCATGCTGAGTGGGAGAAATATCTCTGTAAATGGACAATTGTGTGTAAAAAAAAATCAAACAATTGTCATTTACAGAGATATTTCTCCCACCCAGCATGGGTATGTGTAAAAATACACCCCAAAACACATTATACTACTTCTCCTGAGCACATGTGTGGCACTTTTTTGCAGCCTAACTGCGCTAAGGGGCCCAAAGTCCAATGAGCACCTTTAGGCTTTACAGGGGTGCTTACAATTAGGCACCCCCCCAAAATGCCAGGACAGTAAACACACCCCACAAATGACCCCATTTTGGAAAGTAGACACTTCAAGGTATTCAGAGAGGGGCATGGCGAGTCTGTGGCAGATTTCATTTTTTTTTTTGTCGCAAGTTAGAAGAAATGGAAACTTTTTTTTTTTTTTTTTTGTCACAAAGTGTCATTTTCCGCTTACTTGTGACAAAACTATGAAAACTGTGAACTCACTATACCTCTCAGTGAATACTTTGGGATGTCTTCTTTCCAAAATGGGGTCATTTGGGGGGTATTTATACTATCCTGGAATTCTAGCCCCTCATGAAACATGACAGGGGGTCAGAAAAATCAGAGATGCTGGAAAATGGGAAAATTCACTTTTTGCACCATAGTTTGTAAACGCTATAACTTTTACCCAAACCAATAAATATAGGCTAAATGGTTGTTTTTTTTTAATCAAAAACATGTTTGTCCACATTTTTCGTGCTGCATGTATACAGAAATTTTACTTTATTTGAAAAATGTCAGCACAGAAAGTTAAAAAAATCATTTTTTTTGCCAAAATTCATGTCTTTTTTGATGAATATAATAAAAAGTAACAATCGCAGCAGCAATCAAATAGCACCAAAAGAAAGCTTTATTAGTGACAAGAAAAGGAGCCAAAATTCATTTAGGTGGTAGGTTGTATGAGCGAGCAATAAACCGTGAAAGCTGCAGTGGTCTGAATGGAAAAAAGTGCCTGGTCCTTAAGGGGGTTAAAGCCCACGGTCCTCAAGTGGTTAACATTCCCCTTTCTGACTTTGTAACGATGTTGTATCTATAGAACAATTATATTGTTCTTAACACCGTTTAATGACAGCTTTCCGCACATAGTGGGTTTTATCATAGGTTTCAGCAGCGGGCTGGGCGGTGCTGTCATTTTTCCCTATTATTTTTTATCTACAGTGACATACAGGCGGATTTTCTTCCGCCTGTGTCACTAGTTGCCTGGCAGAAGGGGAGAGAGCGGTGATCTCCGCCCTCTCTCCTATGTAGTGTGACAGTTCCCCCTCAGGTCCGCCTTGGGCGGTCTGTGGGTGGTGCGTCAGCACGCAGCCCGGCAAGGGGGAAGGACTGCCGCTTTAGCAGACTGAGCGGTGTGAGGAAGCGGCAGGACTCTATGTTTAAATGGTCCTATCACAGGGCAGCTGGTGTAGTTCGCCATCAGGTCCGCTAAGCAGGACCTGATGTCACTGGATGCTTGTTCAGCATTAGCTGATTGGCTGCTTGCTATCCATGTCAGGTATATAAAGTACATTGATGCCAGTTGAATTTTGACATTCACAACAACAGCAGGGCTTGATAAAGAAGCGCTTGAGCTTCGAAACGTCGCTACTTTGGATCACTGTATTATTATATATGCTTTGAGCAAATAAAAGAGCTTGTTACACAGATGATGGTGCCGGTCTTCACCATGTTCTTGGGGAGTGTAGTGTCTACATAAATATATGTTCTGTGTACATCGCAGACCAGGGCTAATTTAGTGAAGGGGGGGGGGGATGAATCAAGGAAATAGGAATTTTTTTTAAAAGGACTACTACGCAGGCGCCCCAGTCGATGGGAGCACGACGAAGGGTGCACGTGCGGCCAAGCCACGCATGCGCAGAGGGCTGCGACTGCCTGGATTAATGGGAGTCATAGCAGCAGAACGAAGGGGCCGAGGAGAACAGCATGGGAGGCCACTTTGCTCATGGGGCTTGAGGAAGCCCCAGGTAAGTATAAATAAGCCCTCGTGAACCATCTCAGGTTCACTTTAAGGGTCATTACAGAGCAATAGGCAGGAGTTTCCAGTGGAATCAGTTGAAAAGGGCTCCTGAGCCATCTGTATTAAAAGTGCTCCTCCATAGACTTCAATGTTATTTCTGCAAATATGGGCTACAAGGTGGTGAAAAGGGCTCCCGAGTTTTCTTTTGGCTACAAGGTTTTCGATTACATGTAGAACAAAAGAAGAAAACCGAGAGCCCAATATAGTGTAGTAATTCCAATGCGGATGGTGAAATGTTAAATACTGAATATATGCTCACAAATATGTGTTGCCAGCCAGGCAACCACTTTAAGCGCAGATGGGGAGAATTATAGCCTGACCCCACTCAGGTATAAGAAGTCGCTCTCTGTAGACAGGAAGAATTGGGGATAACACCCCTTCACCAAGGGTGGACTAGACTAGATGCAAAGCTTTGAACAGAGGCGCCAAAATAGAGTAAAAACGTCTAAAAACTGTTTAAAAAGGGGGGAGTTGGTGGACTTACCTCCCTCAAGGATAAACAGACAATGATTCGTTATTAGGAGAAGTTAGGTCATAGTAATCATCAGGGGGTCTTAGGGTTAGGCACCACCAGGCGGGGTCTTAGGGTTAGGCACCACCAGGGGGGTCTTAGGGTTAGGCACTACCAGGGGGGACTCAGGGTTAGGCACCACCAAGGTGGGTCTTAGGGTTAGGCATAACCAGGGGGGTTAGGGTTAGGCACCACCAGGGGAGGGTTCTGTGTGAGAGTAGGGAGAAGTTAGGTCATAGTCATCGCCAGGGGGGGTCTTAGGGTCAGGCACAACCAGCGGGGTCTTAGGTTTAGGCACCACCAAGGGGGGTTAGGGTTAGGCACTAGGAGAGTCTTAGGGCTAGGCACCACCTGGGGGGTCTTAGGATTTGGCACCACCAGGGGTGGTTAGGGGAGGGTTCTGTGTGAGAGTAGGAAGTGAGAAGTTAGGTCATAGTAATCACCAGGGGCTGTCTTAGGGTTAGGTTTGCCAGGGAGGGTTAGGGTTAGGCACCACCAAGGGGATGAGGGTTAGGCACCACCATGGAGGGATTAGGGTTAGGCATCACCAGGAGGCTTAGGGTTAGGCACCACCAGGGGGGTTTTAGGGTTAGGCACCACCGGGGGAGGGTTCTGTGTGAGCATAGGGAGAAGTTCAGCTATATCCAGAGCCCTTTTATAGCCCAACAAATTTTGCCTATAACAGCATCCTTTTTATAAACTAAAACTAGCTTTTCGGCTGCACCAGGCGCCATTTGTAGCCGAATTTGGCATATGGGCTACACCAGGCACCCTTTGTAGCTGAATTTGACATATGAGCTACACTAGGTGCCCTTTGTAGCCGAATCTGTCTTTTTTCGTCTATATCAGGAGCCCTTTTTTCCAGGAACCCTTTTCAAATGTACGCGTTTCCAGTCTGAACATCTAGGTGAATGCTCATAAACAGTCCATCATGCACAGTTCGTATACCTGCAGGTGTATATATCGGTGGAGCATCCACCTGCTGCGCTGCTTACAATAAAAATAATTTAGTGCTGTTTGCCCCGCCTTCAGCTCTGACCTCTCTACAATTTCACTTTGTCCAGAAATTAGAAACACCGCATACAGTGAAATCAGGATCTCACACTCACAGCCACACACACAGTCAATATACAGTGGCTTGCAAAAGTATTCGGCCCCCTTGAAGTTTTCCACATTTTGTCACATTACTGCCACAAACATGAATCAATTTTATTCCACGTGAAAGACCAATACAAAGTGGTGTACACGTGAGAAGTGGAACCAGGGGCGTAACTAGAAATCACTGGGCCCCCCTGCGAATATTTGGATGGGGCCCCCCCCATAGGTGCCAAATAATCGTAATGGGGCAGCGTTTCACTGTAAATTAATTGTAAAGTGGGCAGCATTTTACCAGACAATCGTAATGTGGGCCAGAAAATCGTAATGTGGGCAGAGTTCACCAGAAAATCGTAATGTGGGCCTTTAGAAAATCATAATGTGGGCAGAGTTCACCAGAAAATCGTAATGTGGGCACCAGTCACCAGAAAATAGTAACGTGAGCAGCAGTCACCAGAAAATTGTAACGTGGGCAGCATTTACCAGACAATCGTAATGTGGGCAGCGTTCACCAGAATATCGTAATGTGGGACAGAAAATCGTAATGTGGGCAGAGTTCACCAGAAAATTGTAACATGGACAGCATTCACCAGACAATCGTAACTTGGGCAGTGTTCACCAGAAAATCGTAATGTGGGCCAGAAAATCGTAATGTGGGCAGCGTTCACCAGAAAATCGTAACGTGGACAGCATTCACCAGACAATCGTAACGTGGGCAGTGTTCACCAGAAAATCGTAATGTGGGCCAGAAAATCGCAATGTGGGCAGCAGTCACCAGAAAATCGCCATCTGGGCAGCAGTCACCAGAAAATTGCAATGTGGGCATCAGTCACCAGAAAATCCTAATGTGGGCAGCAGTCACCAGAATATCGTAATGTGGGCAGCAGTCACCAGAAAATCCTAATGTGGGCAGCAGTCAGTCACCAGAATGTCGTAATGTGGGCAGCAGACACCAGAAAATCCTAATGTGGGCAGCAGTCACCAGAAAATCGCAATGTGGGCAGCAGTCACCAGAAAATCGCAATGTGGGCAGCAGTCACCAGAAAATCGCAATGTGGGCAGCAGTCACCAGAAAATCCTAATGTGGGCAGCATACACCAGAAAATCGTAATGTGGGCAGCAGACACCAGAAAATCGCAATGTGGGCAGCAGACACCTGAAAATCGCAATGTGGGCAGCAGACACCTGAAAATCGTAATGTGGGCAGCAGACACCTGAAAATCGTAATGAGGGCAGCAGACACCTGAAAATCGTAATGAGGGCAGCAGACACCTGAAAATCGTAATGTGGGCAGCAGACACCTGAAAATCGTAATGTGGGCAGCAGACACCAGAAAATCATAATGTGGGCAGCACACACCAGAAAATCGTAATGAGGGCAGCAGACACCAGAAAATCGTAATGTGGGCAGCAGACACCTGAAAATCACAATGTGGGCAGCAGACACCTGAAAATCGTAATGAGGGCAGCAGACACCTGAAAATCGTAATGAGGGCAGCAGACACCTGAAAATCGTAATGTGGGCAGCAGACACCTGAAAATCGTAATGTGGGCAGCAGACACCAGAAAATCGTAATGAGGGCAGCAGACACCAGAAAATCGTAATGAGGGCAGCAGACACCAGAAAATCGTAATGTGGGCAGCAGACACCTGAAAATCACAATGTGGGCAGCAGACACCTGAAAATCGTAATGAGGGCAGCAGACACCTGAAAATCGTAATGAGGGCAGCAGACACCTGAAAATCACAATGTGGGCAGCAGACACCTGAAAATCGTAATGAGGGCAGCAGACACCTGAAAATCGTAATGAGGGCAGCAGACACCTGAAAATCGTAATGTGGGCAGCAGACACCTGAAAATCGTAATGAGGGCAGCAATAATGTGGGGCTGTGGTGGGCAGCGAGCGGCGGGCAGATACATACCTGCTTCCGTGCGTTCCATTGGAGACTTCTCCCTCTAGCGGCTGACGTCACTTCCGGAAGTGACGTCAGCCGCTAGAGGGAGAAGTCTCCGATGGAACGCACGGAAGCAGGTATGTATCTGCCCGCCGCTCGCTGCCCACCACAGCCCCACAGACACTTACGAGCTGGAGGGGAGCACAGAGGGGAGAGCCCCGAGGTGAGGGAGAGGGGGGAACTACCCCTCTCCCCGCCGACTGTGGGCAAGGCTTTCCCCTCATGCTGCCACCCCTCCAGCACCCACAAAACGGCCCCAAGCGGGCCCCAGGGGGGGGCCGGGCCCCCCCGCGGGCGCAGGGGCTGCAGGGCCTATTCCTACGCCCCTGAGTGGAACGAAACTCATACATGATTCCAAAAATTTTTTACAAATCAATAACTGCAAAGTTGGGTGTGCGTAATTATTCAGCACCTTAAGTCAATACTTTGTAGAACCACCTTTTGTTGCAATTACAGCTGCCAATTTTTTAGGGTATGTCTCTACCAGCTTTGCACATCTAGAGACTGAAATCCTTGCCCATTCTTCTTTGCAAAACAGCTCCAGCTCAGTCAGATTAGATGGACAGCGTTTGTGAACAGCAGTTTTCAGATCTTGCCACAGATTCTCGATTGGATTTAGATCTGGACTTTGACTGGGCCATTCTAACACATGGATATGTTTTGTTTTAAACCATTCCATTGTTGCCCTGGCTTTATGTTTTGGGTCGTTGTCCTGCTGGAAGGTGAACCTCCGCCCCAGTCTCAAATCTTTTGCAGTCTCCAAGAGGTTTTCTTCCATAATTGCCCTCAGTGGCGTAGCTAAGGAGCTGTGGGCCCCGATGCAAGTTTTACAATGGGGCCCCCCAAGCACTCTATACATAACAATTTATACGGCACACCAAAATCTGCCAATGGCAACTACAGTGTCAGAGGTGCAAGAAGGGGATGGGGAACAGTTTGTAAATGTTAACCACTATTCAAAGTATCTACAGAAGTCATTATTATGAGCATAGGACCAATAGAGAGCTAATTCTGTAGTTAAGGGAGGGCCCTTCGGGGCCCCTCTGGCCCAAGGGCCCCGATGCGGTCGCTACCTCTGCACCCCCTATTGCTACGCCCCTGATTGCCCTGTATTTGGCTCCATCCATCTTCCCATCAACGTTGACCAGCTTCCCTGTCCCTGCTGAAGAGAAGCCACCCTAGAGCATGATGCTGCCACCACGATATTTGACAGTGGGGATGGTGTGTTCTGAGTGATGTGCAGTGTTAGTTTTCTGCCACACATAGCGTTTTGCATTTTGGACAAAAAGTTCCATTTTGGTCTCATCCGACCAGAGCACCTTCTTCCACATGTTTGCTGAGTCCCCCACATGGCTTGTGGCAAACTGCAAATGGAACTTCTTATGCTTTTCTGTTAACAATGGCTTTGTTCTTGTCACTCTTCCATAAGAACCAACTTTGTGCAGTGCACGACTAATAGTTATCCTATGGACAGATTCCCCCACCTGAGCTGTAGATCTCTGCAGCTCGTCCAGAGTCACCATGGGCCTCTTGACTGCATTTCTGATCAGCGCTCTCCTTGTTCGGCCCATAAGTTTAGGTGGACGGCCTTGTCTTGGTAGGTTTACAGTTGTGCCATACTCCTTCCATTTCTGAATGATCACTTGAACAGTGCTCCGTGGGATGTTCAAGGCTTTGGAAATCTTTTTGTAGCCTAAGCCTGCTTTAAATTTCTTAATAACTTTATCCCTGACCTGTCTGGTGTGTTCTTTGGACTTCATGGTGTTGTTGCTCCCAAGATTCTCTTAGAAAACCTCTGAGGCCGTCACAGAGCAGCTGTATTTGTACTGACATTAGATTACACACAGGTGCACTCTATTTAGTCATTAGCACTCATCAGGCAATGTCTATGGGCAACTGACTGCACTCAGACCAAAGAGGGCTGAATAATTTACGCACACCCCACTTTGCAGTTATTGATTTGTAAAAAAATGTTTGGAATGATGTATGATTTTCGTTCCACTTCTCACATGTACACCACTTTGTTTTGGTCTTTCACATGGAATTCCAATAAAATTGATTCATGTTTGTGGCAGTAATGTGACAAAATGTGGAAAACTTCAAGGGGGCCGAATACTTTTGCAAGCCACTGTATATTGTTTCCATGGCCTTTCCCCTTATCTACTCACTAGGCCTGGGCTGGGCTGAGAGGAGCTGGCCTGGGCTGCTGAGCGCTGCGCTGAGCTGGCCTGCTAAGCTCTAGCCTGCTGAACACTGGGCTGAGCTAGCTCACCTCAAGCTGCTGTCTGTCACAGCCACAGGAGTCAGACCCGACCTCGGTCCCCAGGCTAAACTGGCGTCTAAGAGGCGGTAGGAGAGACTATTTGGCGGCTTGGGCTGAACCATTAGGATGAAGGGGCGGGGCTTATGAGGTCAATACACACCTATGCAGTACATGTACACCACTGGATTTACTTGCTGCAAAGGCTTTGCAGGGCTAGGGGACAGCTGGTGGAATAAGGGGGTGCGCCACCTGAGAGAAGAGATAAATATAGGAGAGACAAAATTTGGTTATTAAAGGGGCACTACGGCAAAAATAGTAAAATTTAAAATATGTGCAAACATATACAAATAAGAAGTACGTTTTTTTCCAGAGTAAAATGAGCCATAAATTACTTTTCTCCTATGTTGCTGTCACTTACAGTAGGTAGTAGAAATCTGACAGATACGACAGGTTTTGGACTCACTAGTGCATCTCTTCATAGGGGATTCTCAGGTATTTATTTATTTTCAAAAGCTCTTAGTGGATGGCAGTTGCTCTGTCCGACTGCCAAAAAAAAACTGTTTAGCAAGCAGGGAAGCTGGCCAGCATCTTTGTTTAGGGCCTGTTTCCACTACACGCAGATTGGATGTAGAATGGATGCAGAAAAACTGACTCCAATGAATGCCTATGGGAAAATCTGCATCAGAATAATCGCGTTTAGTGGAAACAGGCCCATAGACATTCATTGGAATCAGTTTTTCTGCATCCAATCTACATCAAATCTGCGTGTAGTGGAAACAGGCCCTTAAAGAAAACCTGAACTGAAAATTAAAAGTCAAAATAAACATACATAAGTCCTACTTGCCTCCCGTGTAGTCTACTCCTCAATCTCTTTCTCCTCTCCTGCGTCCTGTTTGTCCACTGTGATCAATGGAATTCTCCGTCCTCCATTTTGAAAATGGCCATAACCCCATAACAGCTTTCTGGTCAGCACACTGTTGAATTGTAACATTGCCCACTTGAGCCATAGGGAAACATGGACATTACCTGGCACATCAGTTTTCCTCTTATCCCTAACTGACAGCAACTGATATATAACTGAAAGCAACTGCTATATTTCAGTTTTGACAAAATTTTGTCAGAACTGGAAAGGATCATTGTCAGAACAAAATGGTGGACTTCGGAGAGGAACTAATGGTGAGGTAAGTACAGTGGCTTGCAAAAGTATTTGGCCCCCTTGAAGTTTTCCACATTTTGTCACATTACTGCCACAAACCTTAATCAATTTTATTGGAATTTCACGTGAAAGACCAATACAAAGTGGTGTACATATGAGAAGTGAAACAAAAATCATACATGATTCCAAACATTTTTTACAAATCACTAAGTGGAGTGTGCGTAATTATTCGGCCCCCTTTGGTCTGAGTGCAGTCAATTGCCCATAGACATTGCCTGATGAGTGCTAATGACTAAATAGAGTGCACCTATGTGTAATCTAATGTCAGTAAAAATACAGCTGCTCTGTGACGGCCTCCAAGGTTGTCTAAGAGAATATTGGGAGCAACAACACCATGAAGTCCAAAGAACACACCAGACAGGTCAGGGATAAAGTTATTGAGAAATTTAAAGCAGGCTTAGGCTACAAAAAGATTTCCAAAGCCTTGAACATCCCACGGAGCACTGTTCAAGCGATCATTCAGAAATGGAAGGAGTATGGCACAACTGTAAACCTACCAAGACAAGGCTGTCCACCTAAACTCACAGGCCGAACAAGGAGAGCGCTAATCAGAAATGCAGTCAAGAGGCCCATGGTTACTCTGGACGAGCTGCAGAGATCTACAGCTCAGGTGGGGGAATCTCACCATAGGACAACTATTAGTTGTGCACTGCACAAAGTTGGTTCTTATGGAAGAGTGACAAGAAGAAAGCCATTGTTAACAGAAAAGTATAAGATGTCCCGTTTGCAGTTTGCCACAAGCCACGTGGGGGACACAGCAAACATGTGGAAGAAGGTGCCCTGGTCGTATGAGACCAAAATGGAACTTTTTGGCCAAAATGCAAAATGCTAAGGGCCTGATTCACAAAGCGGTGATAACTCAGTTATCACGCCTAAAAGACTTTAGGCGTGATAACCTTTGCACTAGCAAAGTTATCACCGCTTTGTGCTCTAACTCGCGCAAAGTCCCATAGGGCTTAATGGGCGCTGCGCGCATAGCGCACGCGCGTAAAACTTTGCGTGCGGGAGTTCGCGCGAATTCCTTCAGATCACGCCTAAACTAAGTTTAGGCGTGATAAAGGGCTTTTCACAGGCGTGCAAAGTGTTTGCACCGCTTTGTGAATCAGGCCCTATGTGTGGCAGAAAACTAACACTGCACATCACTCAGAACACACCATCCCCGCTGTCAAATATGGTGGTGGCAGCATCATGCTCTGGGGTTGCTTCTCTTCAGCAGGGACAGGGAAGCTGCTCAAAGTTGATGGGAAGATGGATGGAGCCAAATACAGGGCAATCTTGGAAGAAAACCTCTTGGAGTCTGCAAAAGACTTCAGACTGGGGTGGAGGTTCACCTTCCAGCAGGACAACAACTCTAAACATAAAGCCAGGGCAACAATGGAATGGTTTAAAACAAAACATATCCATGTGTTAGAATGGCCCAGTCAAAGTCCAGATCTAAATCCAATCGAGAATCTGTGGCAAGATCTGAAAACTGCTGTTCACAAACGCTGTCCATCTAATCTGACTAAGCTGGAGCTGTCTTGCAAAGAAGAATGGGCAAGGATTTCAGTCTCTAGATGTGCAAAGCTGGTAGAGACATACCCTAAAAGACTGGCAGCTGTAATTGCAGCAAAAGGTGGTTCTACAAAGTATTGACTTAAGGGGCTGAATAATTACGCACACCCCACTTTGCAGTTATTGATTTGTAAAAAATGTTTGGAATCATGTATGATTTTCTTTCCACTTCTCACGGGTACACCACTTTGCTTTGGTCTTTCACATGGAATTCTGGTTAAATTGAATCATGTTTGTGGCAGTAATGTGACAAAATGTGGAAAACTTCAAGGGGGCTGAATACTTTTGTAAGCCACTTTATGTAATGTTCATTTGAAGTTACCTCGTGTTTATTTTAAATAATTTTACTCACTTCAGGTTCCCTTTAAATCTTTTTTTTAGGGAATACCTTTATAAAGAATAACAACCTTGCTGAGAATCTCCCATGAAGATAGTCTAGTCCAAAATCTGTCGCTTCTGTCAGATTTCTACTACCTACTGTAAGTGACAGCAATATAGGAGAAACGTAATGTATAGCTCATTTTACTTTGGAAAAAAAAACGTACTTCTTATTTGTCTATGTTTACACATATTTTAAATTTTACAATTTTTCACCATAGTGTTCCTTTAACATTGAAAACGTGTGGCTCCTGGGAGAGGTGTTGCTGTTCTGGGTGCAGCTGCAGCACATGGAAATCTGGAGCATCCTAAATGGTTGAGGGGGTTGCTGAATAATAAATCTTACCCTGTCCCCTTAGAGGATGTGTAGATTTTTGTAAAATGTGACCGTGGGGTTAAAGAAAGAGCAGTCTGTGCTATACATTTCTGAGCAGCTGTCAGTAGGTGTGTCCCAGATTCATCCATTCACTCCAGTCCCAAAACAATAGACAGCTATTTCAATGCATGAAAGGAGATAGCATCACTATTATAAACGAGTGAGAAGGCGTATTATAAACGAGTGAGAAGGCGTATTAAATAAACGAGTGAGAAGGCATGCTCGCTTCCCATAATATTTGTGGTGAAAAGTGAAATCCGGAGATTATTGAATTGAGGAATCTCCATTTCACTTGAAACTGCAAATGTGATTATTTCAATAGTGAAGCCCTCATGTATTGCTTTGGCTCTGCAGAGTTCTGAGATATGTGGACTGTAACGACACGGGACAGCGAGGTCCTGCAGAAGTTTGGTAGAGGCAGAAAAAAGGCACCTCCTTCGTGACAATCAGGCCACCTTGTAAACCGTATAAATGCTGCTTCCAGGGAGGGTGGCTGCTGTTCCTGGATGTGGTGCTGAACTGAAACCATGCTGGAGCTCCTGGCTATTCTGCTGATGTGTTTGGTGCTGGGGGTTCCCGGTCAGCAGAGCGGCACGTCTGAACGGGAGTGTGCTCAGCTCTCAGTCCATGGACAATACTTGAAGCACCGGGTCACAGATGGCAAAGAGCTGGTCACCTCCAAGTGGGATGGAGGGAAGCAGCTGCTCTCCTGCTTTGTGAGTAAGGATGAGGGGAAAGTCAGCTCCTTCTTGTCCAGATGCACCAATGGCAGAGGAGAAGATGAATGGTACCATCACTTTGGGGGATTTGCGGAAGCTAGAATGGTATGCGAATTCTTCCTGCAATCTAATCCTCCTGAAAGCAGCACAAAGTCTAAGGATCATCATACCAGGGTCAAAAGAGGCTTCACCTACCCAGGGACTCTGTGGTGTGGAGCTGGGGACAATGCAGAGGATGAGGATGATTTAGGTAAGAATAAAGTTCATACTGTAGTGTAATGTAAAGTGCGTGTAGCCATCAAAACAGAACTATTACATCACACAGTGCAGATCTGCATACAGGGGGGGCTTCTGTGTGGGGACATCACTGCTGGAGCCACTGTGGATCTGTCAGTCAAGGTGAATGGAAACTAATAGTTAAGTTCTTGCAAGTGGGAAGAGTGAAGGAGGTAGGATTTGGTAACCAATCATTATTCTGCTGCCCTTTGTAAGGTAGTAGGGCAATGGCCCTTATTCAATAACGTAATACTTTCCCTAAGTTTGCTCGTAGGAAATCATTTTGATCATCTTCTGTTTAAAATAACTTTTCAGCGCTTCAGCAATTTAAAGTGCCAAAAAGTAGGTGAAAAAGTACTGTCAAAATGATTGAGTATTTTCTTGATTGTTGGTGGCTTAGAAAGCTTCTATTGATGGGATGTATATCACCTAGTAGAAAAGGACTTGGTGCAGATTTGGAAGGCACTGCAATTGTTAGCACATGGCCGCCCACTGCCTTAAAGGACAACATTATGACATTTATTTCCTTCTAACAATGCCAGTTGTCTGACTGTCCAGCTGATCTATTTGGCTCCAGTAATGTCTAAATCACACCAGAAACAAGCATGCAGCTTATCTTGTCAGATGTGACAAAAATGTCAGGAACCGCTGATCTGCTGCATGCTTCTTCTTGCTCATGGTCTATGGCGCTAAAAGTATTAGAGGTAAAGGAAAAGCAGGATAGCCAGGCAACTGGTTTTGCTTAAAAGGAAATAAATATGGCAGCCTCCATAGCCCTCTCATTTCATTTGTCCTTCAAAGGGTATGTTAAGTAAAAAATGTTTCCCAGTTTAACCTACCTAGGGCTTCTTCTAGCCCCAGATGCGTAGCAATAGGGGGTGCAGAGGTAGCGACCGCATCGGGGCCCTTGGGCCAGAGGGGCCCCGAAGGGCCCTCCCTCAACTACAGTATTAGCTCTCTATTGGTTCTGTGCTCATATTTATCACTTCTATAGATACTGTGAATGGTGAATGGTGGTAATCACTAACAAACTGCTCCCCATCCCCTTCTTGCACCTCTGACACTGTAGTTGCCATTGGCAGGTATTGGTGCGCAGTGGCAATTGTTATGTATAGAGTGCTTGGGGGGCCCCACTGTAAAACTTGCATCGGGGCCCACAGCACCTTAGCTACACCACTGTCTAGCCTGCAGTAGTCCTCCTTGTCCCTCGCTGCTATTACGCACTGCTAGCTTCAGCCGCTGTACCACAAAGCTGGGCGATTAAGCCAAGGCTGTGCACCTTCTCGACTTCGCTTCCGTAGTTGGGTACAACTGGTACAAGCGCAGTTGGAATTTTTATGTACTGCACAAGCACAGATTGCTTCTGTCAACAGGAGCGACATCGAGGAGGCAGCTTTCGGAGGGGTACAGCAGCTAAAGGGAGCCGTGCAGAATGGCAGCGAAGGACCAGGAGGACTATGGGTGGGCTGGAAGAACCCTTAGGTAAGTTAAACCGGAGACATTGTTTTAAATATACATTTCTTTTATAGTAAAGCTGTGAGAAAGAAATGTGCCCCTGTGTGGTACTCACCTCAGGAGGGGGGAAGTCTCTGAATCCTAAAGAGGCTTCTCCCATAATCCTTTGCATTTTCATTCCACTGCTGGAACCCTCGGAGACTGGCCTTCAAGCGCATGCGCACTAGCCCGCTTGGTCTCCGGCAGAAATTCCAGCCCTACCACACAGGTGCCTCGTCTGCACAGTAGCGCTGACCCAATCCGGCCTTGCTATCTATTTCCAAAGAAAGCCGAGCGGAGTGGAGCTATCGCTTATGCGCAAGAGACCGACAGTCACCAACAAGCAGGCTTTTGTGGGTCTTACCACTGCAACAAGGCTGCAAAGGAGAACGTGGGCAGCCTCTTTAGGATCCAGAGGCTTCCCCCTCCTGAAGTGATTACTCCGTAGGGGGACGTTTTTTCACTTCTTCTACACTATAAGAGAACAAGTGAATTGAATAGGGGCCAATTATCTTTATTATGAAGGAAGTGATTACAAGTCCTGTGGTCATCCTACCTTCAGCACAAATGCACAGATACACTATGCCTATACAGTAACATGGACCTGCTGAGGCTTTGGCAGGAATAGCTGAGCCCGATCAGGTCCATGCTGCGCCACAGGTGCAGGTGGTTTGTGTCTGCACAGTAGCATGGACACGATTGGGCTCAGCTTTTATTGCCTAAGACCTACCTAGCCCTTGCTCAGGGGTCTTTTTAGGCATAGGTATTACAGGCCATTGCCGGGAGTGCCATTGGTCCTGGGGGCAGGACTCCTTTTGTCCCCTTTTACTACCTCTGCCCCTTTGTTCCTCCTTCAGTCCCCCTCTGCCTCCTTCTGTCCTCCTGTGCCTCCTTCTGTCTCCCTCTGTGCCTCCTTCTTTCTTCATGTGCCTCTTCAGTCCCCCTGTGCTATCTCTGCCCCCCTGCACCTCCCTCTGCCCCCCTGTGCCTTCTTCTGTACCCATTTGTGCCTTCTCCTGTCTCTCTGTACATACTTCTGTCCCCCTGTGCCTCTTTCAGTCCCCCTTGCCTTGTTATGTCCTCCTGTGCCTCCTTCTGTCACCTTTTGTGCCTCCTTCTGTTCCCCTGTGTGCCTCCTTCAGTCCTCCTGTGCGCCTACTTCAGTCCTCCTGTGCGCCTTCTTCTGTCCCTCCTTATGTCCCCTGTGCCTTCCTCTGTCCCCCTGTGTGCCTCCTTCAGCAGCCCTGGCCTCCTTTTATCCTCCTGAGCCTCTTTCTGTCCCCCTTTGTGCCTCATTCTGTCCACATTGTGCCTCCTTCTGTCCCCCCTTTGTGCCTCCTTCTGCCTCCCTGTGTGCCACCTTCAGTCCCCCGGTGCCTCCTTCTGTCCTCCTTTGTGATTCCTTCTGGCCCTTTGTGCCTTCTTCTGTCCCCCTTTGTGCCTTCTTCTGTTCCCCTTTGTGACTTCTTCTGCCTCTCAGGCCTCCTCCTGTGCCTCTTTCTGTCCCCTTGCGCCTCCTTCTGTTCCCCTGTACTATGTCTGCCACTCTGTGCATACCTCTGTCCCACTGTGCCTAGGCTTCTTCTGTCCCCCTTTTTGCCTCTCTCTGCTACCCTGTGCCTCCTTATGTCCCCTTGTGCTACTATCTGTCCCTGTCACCCTCCTGCAATCCCCTTGCCTAGTGTGTAAATGCAGAGTATAGTACAGCAGAATCTGTGCTGTCACCTCTCAGCCGGAGTCCAGCGCTGTGCCTGTGTGACCATCCTGTCTGTTTCCTGCTCCCTCTAGTGCTGACACCTCACTCTCCTCATGTCGCATGTAATGCTACATGTGGTAGGAGATGCTTGGCACTACGCCGAGCAGTGAGCAGTGAGAGGACAGGTGGAAGCATAGCACTGGACTTAGCGGTAATATGGTGACAACACAGCTTCTACTGCAATATACTCTGCAAGTGCACACTAAGCTGGGGGAGAGCAGGGTGTGAGTAACTAAATGTGACAGGATCGGTCAGCTGTTTGTATCTCGGGCACTGTATAAAGCAACCACCTTATACACCACATGGTTCATATTCTTTGGTGTGTGTGTTTCTTTTTCTTTGGGGAGGGGGGTTGACACAGGTCTTCTTGTCTGGAGTGATAAAAAGGCTAGAAACACCCTTGTCCTCGCTGCTGGGCATGTCCGGGCATTGGCAGGGAGGGGATGCCTGATATGGTTAGGCGGCGGGGGGAGGGTTCTGTGTGAGAGTAGGGTTTGGACATAGTAAAATATCGCTATTTAATAACGATATTTTACTAACAATGTTACTGTGTGTGTATTTCCCTGCGCCATTATTTGATGATCCCCCCTGTGTGCATCTCCTGTTAGCTCTCATGTGCTTCTCATGCTCCAGTATCGGACCTGGGGTGGGGAGGCCCTGAGATTTTCCCCATGTGGAGCCCCATAGAAGCCCAGAAGTTGTTTGGTTTTCACAAAATGAATTTGGAAGGCAGCCCTGAGAGATCCCCCACAAATGAGTTGCTAGGTACATGAGTAGTAATGAAAAGCCTGCTAACAGGACTGGGAATTCCCTCAGTGAAAGGGTTCCGGAACCAAGGCAGCCACACATCAAAGGCTACACAAGCAGCTACATGTTTGCAATGTGAAAGGGCATGCAAATCAATGCAGATAAATGTCCCCCTCTTCCCTCTGTATCTTTTGTAACGCTGACCCGAGATGACCCCAAATGTGTTCTGACTGCACCAGCTGCATTATTAGTAAGTGAGGTTCTGACACAACCAAAGCTACACTCTGTGTGACAGTCAAGCAATTGGTACGCTTATAAAATGGAAGAAATTGCAGGTTACACAGATACAGAATGAGGATTATTTACAAGCCGCAGTAATGCCTACATGTTTAAGGTCCAAATCAGCTAGCAACAGCATCAAACCATAAAATTCCTTATGTTCTTAAAGGACAACTGAAGTTATAGATATATGGAGGCTGCCATGTTTATTTCCTTTTAAGCAATACCAATTGCCTGGCTATCCTGTTGATCCTCTGCCTATAATACTATTGTCCATCGACCCCGAACAAGCATGCAGCAGATCAGGTGTTTCTGATATTATTGGCAGATCTGACAGGATTAGCTGCATGCTTGTTTCTGGTGTGATTTAGACACTACTGCAGCCAAATAGACCAGCAGGGCTGCCAGGCAACTGGTATTGTTTAAAAGGAAATACATATGGCAGCCTCCATATTCTTCTCACTTCAGTTGTCCTTTACTGTTATATGGCATCACCAGTTTTTCAGGCTTGATTTACTCTCTAGTTTTTCCAAGACTAGAGGACTTGGGAGAACACTGGAGATCATACCTGATCCAGAGAATATGTAATGGTTTTATTACAAACTTTCCACTATTGGATGGCGAAATCTCCATTTTTCTGGGCTATGACCTCTTTTCATTGCAAAGATGGCTCCTTTCTCAGGAAGCAGAGATTTTGGGTGTGAGAGTGACAGGCGCACTATAGCAGTACTATAGACCACAATGCAAATTGTGGCTATGATGTGCCAGGGGGTTTAGTTTGGGCATGGGCACTCTGCTATCGTATAGTTTCTGATGCAGCTGGCCTGGGGCCCCCATGCATCCTAATGATGTGCAATGCACCCCCTCTTTCCAGACCCAGTATATGCAGAGTAGCAGTGCGGCATTAGCTGCAACCCCTAAGGGCTCCAACAATGTTCATCCATTCTTTACATTGTGCGCTTGCTCATCACGTTTGTTCTCCTCTTGCAAGTTGCATGATTAGACATGACATAAGGAGAACAAGACTGGCGGAGAATGAGCATCCGCTGTATAGTAGAGATGGAGCCTTGAGGAGGTGAGAGATGTATCAGTACCAGTGCACTGCTACTCTGCATATACTGGGGCTGTGAGAGCGCAGGATGGGGGGGGGGAGGGACATTAGACCACCAGGGATGATATATTGGAGGGATGGGGGAAACACTAGACCACCAGATACCAGGAAACTATAGAGAAGGGAGGGCTTCTAGATAACAGGGAAGTGTATAGGAGAGAGAGAGAAGACCACTAGACAGCAGGAAACTATGCAGGGGAGGGGGCACACTAGACACCAGGGAACTGTATAAAGGAGGGAGGAAAACCACTGGATACCAAGGAACTGCATAGAGGAAGGAGTGGGGGCCATTACACACCAGGGAACGGTATATGGGAGGAAGGTGGCCACTAGACACCAAGGTTGGCCCACAACTTGGTCCCAGTTTTCAGTTTTGGCTCACTGTGTATTTGAGTTGACACCACTGATCTAAAACATGAAAAAAAGCTTCACAATGCGTATCAGGTGGTGTTAAAGCAGATAGTTATTGTTGCCTTTGTCCCTATTGGGAACATTTCCTCTCACTTTTTTGGAGCCCCCAATACCAGAAACGAAGTTAATCTCTTCAAGGTTGTAATCTCTGCGATGATCATCCTCTCACGTTTAGATTGCCACCCAATGTTCTACACAGATTAAGCTCTCTCTGATCTGAATCCGATCAAAGAGGGATCAATCTCCCCCATACACTGCACACAAATCTGTAGATATACTATGAGGTTGTGCTGAGAATCAGACAGGTCTAAAGTGGGTTATTGCCTTAAAGAGCACCCGAGGTGGGATTTACTTATGCTAGTGGGGCACAGAGGCTGGTTGTGCACACTAACACGAGCCTCTGTTGCCCCATGGTGTGCCTCCAAGACCCCCCTGCGCGCCGCTATACCCAACGCAGTGCTAGCAACACACAGCGTGTCGCCAGCACAATGTTTACCTCTCTCCTGTCTGTTAGCGCCACTCCCCCGCCTCCTCTGTATCAGCGCTACCCGCCCGCGTCCCTTCCCTCCCGCTGATTGGAGGGAAGTGACGTGGGAAGATAGCGCCGATACGGAGGAGGCAGAGGAGCGGCGCTAACAGACAGGAGAGAGGTAAACGAAGCAGAGCAGAGGGTAAACGAAGCAGAGGGGTCTGCGATACATGTGAGATCCGGCGGGGGGTACTGGCCTGACTGTCTTGCGGGGATCTTGGTGGTAAGCACTCTATCTATTTTCTGCTATTGACGGGCATTTATCCCAGTGACTGATTGATCAGCCAGATACAGATGGTGTTAGGCGAGCGTAGGTTATTGAGTGTATTTGGATTTTCTGCCTCATTATCCTTGCACATTATGCTATATTAATTGATGTATTCTATTATGACCATTATTGTATGTGTCATTTGTCATGACGCTAGACCTGTATCCCTTGCTATGTTTTAATTGTTTTTAAAGGGATATGTCCCCAATAAATTTGCTTATTTTTCACGGACTTGTTGTATGCAATTTTGATTGCTTTATGCAATATGGATGGCTCTTTTCTTCTATATACAGTTTCAGAAAATACATTCAATCATGTCGGCAGATATGCCCAGAAAATACATTCAATCATGTCGGCAGATATGCCCAGAAAATACATTCAATCATGACGGCAGATATGCCCAGAAAATACGTGCAATCATGTTGGCAGATATGCCCAGAAAATACGTGCAGTCATGTCGGCAGATATACCCAGAAAATACGTGCAATCATGTCGGCAGATATGCCAAGAAAATACATGCAATCATGTAGCAGATTTGCCCAGAAAATACATGCAATCATGTGGCAGACCTGCCCAGAACATACACCTGCTAAAATAAATAAAAAAAAAAACCATTTACTCACCTGCAGCAGCAGACCTCCTGTCCCAGCCTCCATCCGGCTTGCAGCTCCCATGGGTGGTTGGGTGGATAGGTAGCCGGGTGGGTGGGTAGGTAGGTAGCCTGGTGGGTAGGTAGGTAGCCTGGTGGGTGGGTAGGTAGGTAGGCAGCCTGGTGGGTAGGTAGGTAGGTAGCCCTTAGCCGGGTGGGTAGGTAGCCTGGTGGGTGGGTAGGTAGCCGGGTGGGTGGCTGGGTAGCTGCGTGGGTAGGTAGCCTGGTGGGTGGGTAGGTAGCCAGTTGGGTAGGTAGCCTGGAGGGTGAGTAGGTAGCCTGGTGGGTGGGTAGGTAGCTAGGTGGGTAGGTGGGTAGGTAGCCGGGTGGTTAGGTAGCCTGGTGGGTTGGTAACTAGCCCGGTAGGTAGGTAGGTAGCCGGGTGGGTGGGTGGTTAGGTAGGTAGCCGGGTGGGTGTGTAGGTAGCCGGGTGGTTAGGTAGGTAGCCAGGTGGGTGGGTAGGTAGCCTGGTGGGTCTTTAGGTAGGTAGCCTGGTGGGTGGGTAGCCGGGTGGGAAGGTAGCCTGGTGGGTGGGTAGGTAGGTGGGTTGGTAGCCGGGTGGTTAGGTAGCCTGGTCAGTTGGTAACTAGCCCGGTAGGTAGTAGGTAGGTAGGTAGCCTGGTGGGTGGGTGGTTAGGTAGGTAGCCGGGTGGGTGGGTATGTAGCCGGGTGGGTGGGTAGGTAGTCGGGTGGGTGGGTAGGTAGGTAGCCGGGTGGGTAGGTAGGTAGCCTTGTGGGTCTTTAGGTAGGTAACCTGGTGGGTGGTAAGGTGGGTAGGTAGGTAGCCGGGTGGGTGGGTAGCTATCCGGGTGGGGGGCCCGACTCCTATCCTCCCCCCTCACCTCGAGGGCCCCCCTCCCGGTATGCGCGGCGGGAGAGCGGCAAATACAGGAAGTCTCCGGGGCTCCAGCAGGCGCTAGAGGCTCAGCCGCTTGGTCTCCGATGTCTCCAACTCTGTATACTGCTCGCTAATTCCTGGTTTAGTAGCGAGCAGTATACAGAGTTGGAGACATCGGAGACCAAGCGGCTGAGCCTCTAGGGCCTGCTGGAGCCCCGGAGACTTCCTGTATTTGCTGCTCTCCCGCCGCGCATACCGGGAGGGGGGCCCACCGAGGTGAGGGGGGAGGATAGGAGTCGGGGACCCCCAGGAAAAAAAATAATAATAAATGTCAGGAACCGTCCCGCGGCACGCCTGCGTATACGGTTCCCGACTGCGGGTTTGACCAGATTAAGCGGGGAACAGCCTTATTCAAGCTAAAAGAAGGCTGGGACCCCTCAGAACACCTCTCACTGCCACCACTAGCTGTTCGCTAGACACTTCCACTCTGCTGTTGAGTCCTCAGCGCGCACTCCGCGTTTTCGTATTCGGGTCAGCTTTGCACTTAGGCCAAATACGGGAACGCCACGCACCCACACACACACACAGTTGCAATCTTACACTGTCGTGAAGCAAAGACCCACTAACAGTCGTTCCGAACGATACTGTTAGCCACTCTGCTGTCGCTACTTGCACTGGTGTTGGCAGTTGGCTGATGGTGTAATGGTTAAGGGCTCTGCCTCTGACACAGGAGACCAGGGTTCGAATCTCGGCTCTGCCTGTTCAGTAAGCCAGCACTAATTCAGTAGGAGACCTTTGGCAAGTCTCCCTTACACTGCTACTGCCAATAGAGCGCGTCCTAGTGGCTGCTGCTCTGCTCTGGCGCTTTGAGTCCGCAAGGAGAAAAGCGCAATATAAATGTTATTTGTCTTGTCTTGTTCGTACGTTGGGTCAGCTGCGCGCTTAGGCCAACGTATGACAAACGCCCCCACACACAATGCAATTACAATTTCATACGGTAGTGTTGCTCAAACATACAACTAGGCATGAACTTATACACGGTTACACTTCAGTCTCTTCTAGGCTATGAGTGTTAGTTTAGTACAGCAGAAGTCAAGCTTATTAAATAATGATTTAATATTCCATAAAAAACATAGAACAATGCAGAACTTAATATATACAAATGATTACAAAAAACAAAGTAAAAATAGTTACAAGATAAAAGTTACAAAGATAACACACACGAATATTTGCGTAAAATAAAAATGGGGATTTAAAAAAACGTTACCACCTTGAAGGTCTCAACGTTGTCGGCAGGAGCATGCCGCTTGTTCGACCAGAAGTCGCGATCCACTCTAGCTATGCGCTAACTCCAAGAGCAGATAGTCACTAGGCATCTGCCTCTGCTTTTTATACTCTGAGCTACGCCTGGAGGCTGCAACTTCCTTGGGGAGGGGAGGAACTAGGTTTTAATTAAATCTCAGACATATTCCATTTCCAGGTAAAAGTCTATACATCAAAGATTGTGAAGTGAGTCTTTCAACTCCAGGTGAAAACTTGATTAAGGCTTTTTCCTGTCTCCGTTTTATTAGATGTAATTTACAGGGTATAGTTTTGCACCTCCACTAATGATTTAATTTCCACAGGTAAAAAATGGTATCAACAGGACTTCACCCATTTCTAATAGCCTGTCATGTACATTTCAAACGTTCCTGTGTTAAAGAGAATCAAAAGCTTAAAAACAACTTGTCATAAAATAACATCAGTGATAAAAATATATAGATCTATGATAAAAATAAATACTAATTCTTTCTGCAAGGTAATGAATTCTATTCATTAGCCCTAAAGCCACGCCCCCGTCTCAATTTCGCCCCTGGCGATTTCTCCTGGCCAGCGCGCACAGCATTTTGGGATTGCTGATGTCACTGGCAATCCCAGCTATTGAGTCCGGCTTCATTTGCAAAGTCTCGCGAGATGACGCATGGTAAACACCTGCATCACCTCACGAGCGAGAGACACGGAGGAGCGGCAGAGACCAGGAACCCAAGCTGAAGCTGCTGCATAGCGGGGAGAGACAGGCTGAAACAGGGAGAGAGGCTACTGGCTGCACATCGGGTAGAGACAGAGGATTTAGAGACGGCTGCAGGAGGATGACGTCATCAGTCCTTCCTATCTGCACGGGATTTCCCAGGCACATTTACATGAAGGGGAGCGCAGAAGACTGGAGGGGAGGACAAATGCTGGAGGGGAGGCACAAAGCTGAGAGGTGTACTGTCCCTGGCTTCAGCATGAGAAGCAAGATGGCGGTGCTGCAGCAGACACACATGTGAGTCTATTCTATCCACTAGGATATACGAGATGTAAACTTTATATGTTTATTTAACTGTACAAAGTGCCTAGACTGCATATCTGTATTGCCATTCAAACCTTTTTTTGGCTGCAGGTAGTCTTTAATCTCCAGACTCTGGTCCTCTTGCTTTGTGTATTGAGACAATGGGCCGTCTCCTGAGTTCAAAAAACCAGGCAGATAATCCCATTAGCACTCTCAGAGGAACTGCATACAGACTCAAAGCACCTCATATGGCCAAGACAATAACCCATTTCCTTGCCCCAAGCAATCAATGGCCACAGCTCCCTTCTAGCCGACCTATATGGAACACAGGCAGAAAAAATGGAAGAATATGTTCCTGTTATCCTTACATCATAAGCACCCCAATATATTCCTGACACGCCCCCTCTTCCAGACGGCGCCGGCAAATGATTCTAACGAATCGTCCTGCCAGAGCCGACACTGACGGCCGGGCCTGGGGGGGGGGGGGGGGGGTAACTCCTTAGCTCCAAGCTACAGGAATGGAAAGCTAGGTCAGGTTGCTGCAATGTGTCATTGCCCTTGGCAACCTGACGTAACCAACCCGAGGAATGAGGGTCAGTGGCGACCGTGAATTCGCAACCATAGAGACTGTGCTGCAACTGGGGAAGGGTTCCAACCGTCGCTACACGCACTCTCTCTATAGTGGCAGGAGCTATCTCTCGGTCCCTTTGGGGAACGAGTATCTGCCGGTCTGCCTCCACCACTTCGGACAGCTCCGAGGGAATAACCTCCCAGGACCCTCTCAGCCCGCCCCTCCCAGCTGGTGACCTGCTGGCCAGACCCCTGAGCTGTTCCAGGCGGCTGTCAAATCGAACAGCCCCAGAGAGCTCAGTGCTGCCTGTCACGCATTCCAGGAAGGCTGCAGACGGAGAGGCCCCTGGGCCCTCAGGGCCAGGTTCCGAACTGGATGTTGCTGACCCAGCAACATTTGTCACTTCAGTGGACAGTCCCTCTGCTGTAGACTCGCTAGCGCTGCGGGTTACCACGGCAGCTGAGGGAGCGCCCACCTTACCCATATCGTAAACCACATCACCTTTAGTCTTGAAACCATCTGAAGGGGAAAGATCTGGCCTGGTGCCATCTGCCCCTTCAGTGGACAGTCCACCTGCTGCAGCCCAGCGACCATTGCTGGTTACTCCTGCAGCCGACGGAGTGTCCACAGGACAAACATCATTATGTAGCACAACACATATGATATCAACATTATCCGTCTTATACATATTGACATTTAGAACATCACATAAAACATACACATTATCTGTATTATTACACACATTGCTACTCAGCACTTCACAAGTATCATCAACAGTTCCTGCCTCGATAGTCCGTGCGTCATAAATGACCTCATCAGTTTCTGCATTCTTGGTATCAACAGGTTCCACTCCAGGCCTAGGCACTGGAGACTCACTAGGGCTGGCTCCTAGTACACAGTCCCTAGCCCCTGGGGCCTTGCCAGCATTCCCCACTTGCACAGCATTATCAAACAGTACCTTGCAAGAGTCCTGAACTTCTGCTGGGGATGCAGGCTCCACGGGGTTTGGAGTAGGCTCATACCGGGCCACCAACCGTCCCAGGTCAGTACCCAGCAAAACGTTGGTGGGGATTTTGTCAGTTACCCCAACTTCTTTCAGTCCGCTGCCGGCCCCCCAATCCAGGTGGACCAAGGCGGTGGGTATTGCTGGGGTGACACCCCCAATTCCTCTGACAGCAATCATTTTCCCAGGTATGTACTGCTCGGGGTTCACAAGCTGGGGATGTATGAGAGTCACTTCTGCTCCAGTGTCTCTCAGCCCAGTGGCAACTGTACCCCCAACCGTGACAAGCTGCAGATTCTCTGCATAGCCAGTGGCATTCCTGGTAGCACACAAAGCCGTTGGGACTTCACTGGCGTTTGAGGCCTCACTGGATTTTGGGGCCTCCCTCTTCCTCTCTGGGCAAGTCGTGCTGATATGACCCACCCTGTCACATACAAAGCATTTCCGAGTGTCAGGTTGCTTGAATCCAGGAGACAGCGGTGCTTGCCTCCTCTGGGTGCTGGGTGAAACAGGTTTAGCAATCTGTTCTCCTCTCCAGCTGGGCGTAGTAGTCCTCCGGGACTCAGGTGCTCTATGGGCGGTGTAGGCATCGGCCATTTCCGCAGCCTCATCTGTAGCTGTCATTAGGACCTCGCTGCACTGTCCTGAAACGTTTGCGATACACCTCTGGCGTGAGGTGGTATCGCGCAATGATGGCTTTCTTAATTGCCTCAAAGTCTGTTTCTTCCTCCTGGGGGAGACTCACAAATGCCTCCAGGGCCTTGCCTCTCAGCCCTGGTGTGAGGTATCTTGCCCACTGCTCACGGGGCACCCCATACTGCCGACAAGTCCTTTCAAACCCCTGTAGGAAAGTGTCTATGTCAGAGTCCTTGTCCATGGCGGGGAACTTATCCAGGGGGATTCTGTGGACTCGCTCACCTTCGCGTTGTCAAAGCGATATACTGACAGTAATGACTCAAGGCACACCTCTTAAAAGGACGGCTCGTTTATTTTCATCAAGAAGCTTGTTGATGAGGCATGTGTAGGAGACAAATGCTACAATTTCACTAGTTACAATGACTTTTATCAGTTACAGTTATGCAAAAATATACATGCCTCTGGGCAGTTCAGGATGTCCATCAGTGTTACAAAAACCAATCACAGTTCAATAATCAGTGCAGACATGAAGCAGTTAACATTTAATTCTTAGAACTCTCCACCCATATTATAATGAGTTTCACCACCCACTGTTCTCTTACTCAACCTTCTGTTTAAGGTCACAAGGGGAAGTGGTCCAGTCTGGACAACACATCACTTGTCTAAATCTGTCCTTGGGGCCTCTTTTCCACTAAAAGTCAAGGAAGCTAGGACATTGCAAAATAACGGTAAATCTACTATTAGGACATGCTCAAGAACAGCCAGTGTCCCTGAACACGTACACATTTTGTGGCCTTCTTCTAACTGAAATGATTTATACATCACCAAATGGAGCTATATGAACAAAATGTCCGTTATACAATAAAGACAGGTATCACAGCTTTGTCACTCCCTCCTCTAGTTCATCCCTGTGAACTACTTATATCAAAAGTTTTTCCTTGGTCCTTTGGTGGGGGGCCCCAGCTGATATCACCGGATGGCATTGTAGTATCTTCTCCCTCCCCAGAGCCGCACCCTTAGCCAAAACTCTGAGTTGGGTGGTGCACCCTGGGAGAGCATTATTGTGTCTCTCCTCAGGGTGGGTCAGAAAAGGTTCCTTGAGGTCCTCCATTGAAGCAAAGTGTCATACCAGGATGAAGAGTGCTCCTTTTTGATGTGGAGCGATGTCTTACCAAGGATTCAGCTGCTGTCACCTGTCCAGCTGGGGTTTCTTTCCTCACATCCTTGGGACCTCTTGCCACTGGTTTGTAGAATAACAGGTTATATGATGACACATGAGGTAGAGTTGAAATCATGAGGTAGGTGCCACACTTATGGACAACAAGTCTCTTAGGTGTCTTCTTGGTGATAAGCCAGGACCCCTTTAAGTCTTCTGAGGTAGATCTTAAGGTAGAACTAGAGGGTGATTGATGTGGTTGTTGCCTAGGTGCACAAGGAAAACACAAGAACATGTCTGCAGGACAGAGGAAAAAGTTTTTTTTTTTTTTTTTTTTTTAAAGTCCCAGTACCAAGCCCCAGGTGTCTGTGGCCCCTTCCTCTTTTTTTTTTTTTTTTTTTTAAATAGAGCCACATCATATTTGTTCAATAATAACACATAGGGGATTACAATGCCTAATAAATCTACCCTCTCACTTCTAACAGACTCCTCCCGCCCCTAGCTCAGCAGTCTGACCGCTGGCTTCCGGTTCAAGAAGAGTCTGTATAATTATCAGTTTCATTCATACCTATGTTAACTTGTTTTCTCCATCGCTGGAGGACCCTACGATTTCCAGTCACTCGTGTCCATCCATACTATTTAACTACAAGGGATTGGGGTAAAATTACCATGATTACACAACATTTATCCATATTCGTCATCCGGGGATACCACCACTAAAACATCCCTGAATTTCTTTTTATTTCTTATTTATCCTTGGGCTCAACCTCTTCATTTTACAAAACATGAATAACTGAAAAAGGTCAAACAATACGGTAAGGGCTATTAGTACCACTACTGGGTTGAGCATGAGATTCAGAAAGGCACTTGCTTTTGGACTATACCCAAATAAGCTTTCCCACCAGGACACACTAGCATCTTGCTCAAGGGCATGTGAGACCTGTAACAGTTTCTCACGATTATGCTCCAGGAGCACAGTTGCTTGCCTTTCTGAAGCTCCGAGTGTTTGTATGATCTCCTCCTCTTTCCCAAAATCCAATAACCACCCTTTCAATTCTGCTCCACACCCTAAAGGAATCTTTTGTAAATGGACAGGTGTATCAGGTTTGATGTTGAGTCTCTTTTCAGGTGTTATGGGTGTTCACCCTTCTTGCTGTGCCAGATCTATCCCTAGGACTGGGCCAGTGGTGCAGTACACCCCTCGGGTCAGTGTTCTACCTTGAGTACAATTCAATGTGTACACTGCATAAGAAGTGACATTCTCCATCTGATACCAGCACCAATAACCCTGTCCCAGACATTTCATCCTGCTCGGCACCTTTTTTGTTGCGTCCATCAAACATTATCCTTCCTTGTCCCAGCATTGCTGTCTCAAAATCCTATTTTGTTGTCCTTGACATAAGAGCACATTTTCCTTTTTCCAGTGCCCATATGTATCTACTAATCTGGGCTCCCCTTCTTCATACAGCACTAAAATTCATGGTTGACCTGGGAGTGCAAAACCCACACCTTCAGATAGAATAGAACCCAGGTTTACCACTGCATAAGCTTGGTATTCTTTGCCAGCAACAGGCACTAAGAAGGAAATAGTGCCTGTGAGGCTCTGACACCCATGGAACTGAGTAAGCCACCATTTTTCATGTGTCTTGCAAACTCAAGGACAGATCGTTCAGCCTGTTTACGTAAATTTATAGGAAAATGGCCAGCGTGCAGCGAGGTTATCATTAGCTTTAAATCTTGTGAAAGTTCAGATTGAACCTGCGTACATGATAATGCCAACTGGACGTCTTCTGAATGTTTAAACAGACCTGCAATTAAACCCTTGAACTTCTTCTTCATTACTTCTGACAGTGATGCTGTAGCATCAATGTGGTCATGTTGTAAATTCTCCAATAGATGATTTATATCAAAATGGGTCTTCACTCCCTCCCCTACATGCTGAGCCAACCCTCCAAGTTTATTTTGTAGCCCCTCTAAATCCATAGTGTTCAAAAAGCTCCCAAACCGAGACCCCCAGCCCCTAGTGCTGTACCCATCAAATCCCTTTTTACTTTATTGTGACTATATCCTGATTCCAACCACCCTTTCAGCATGTATATCTGATTTTTGACATACCCACCACACCTCCTGTCTCATGCACTCACCCTAAAGTCAGTTAGGGTTACTCTCCATGTGTACAGAACAAACTGAGTACCCACCAACACTGCCTGTGGTGCGGCTAATTGGGGAACAATTAGATCCGCCGCTTTAACAGCTGGGACCTCACATGTGTCTGAACTCACCTTATCATGGACCACAACATCCTTTTCCCATTCTACTTGAACTACAGTTACACATACTTTATCTTTTCCTTCCCATGTGTACCATCCCTTTTTATTTATCGACAGGTTGCTCATACCAGGAACTGGACTCTCCCCATCCATGAGAATCTTTCCAGTCCGTGGTATGATACACTCCCCTCAATCCCTCAGACATGGGAATCCCATACATCCATTCATTTACCTTTGGTGCATCTATCCCATTGCACAGCACATCCCACCTCCAAGGGTTTGATCCATTGAAGGAGAGATACTGATTTGATGACCAGTACGCTGTGTCACTAATATAATGACCTTCAATGTCTGATGTACAGGCCTCTCTCATAATTCTGACCATATACTGACGTACTGTTATACCTTCTTTAGGTGTGGTGTGTTCAAATGACTTACTTTCCGCATCTGTTTGTACATGCAATACCAGGGTGCTAAAATAGGCACCAAGTCTGACTTTTTCAGTGTCTTCATACTAGGCGACTTGTTTGACTACACTTCAGTTCAGTCCAACCATAATTCTTTCTTGAGTCAAGTATGTCAGAGGGTTTACAGTTCCAATGTACTCGGAACTCCATAATCCCATCTGCTAGGTTATGACACTTATTTAACAAAGTACCTTGCACCGGTTTGGGTTGGTCATAGAATATTTTCCTATACTGTCCTGTCTCTCCAACATTATATACCATGTACATAATGTTCCAGTCGTCATACCCTCCTCTTGTCGGGTCTTCAGGATATAATTTTCCTTTGTCACTTCTTACTGGCAATGGGTCAACTGAGGTTCTATTGTTTAAATTGGATAAGTCCCTCAGATCTTCACTGTCAAGTGGCTCGAGTCGTCATCTATGTCATTTGGGTCTGTAATAAAAAAAATTTCTAGCATGGTACATATGTCTACTTCAGGGTCCTCATGTCCCTCACAGTCAAGTATATTTTTGTCGTGGACATATGTCAAAAAGAAAATAATCTCAGGTCTTCCCTGCAACTTCTGTTTTGGATACTCCTGGAAAGGGGGAATCATTCTGCAATGCCACAAAGTTCATCTAGGATATGCCATTCAGTGTATCTTGGCACTAATTTCCCATGTTTATACTCTATCCTGTGAAGGTGGGATGGATCCCATCCTTTTGGTTTTTATTCCCCATATTTCATAAGATTTGGGTGGAACCCAAGGTTCCTGATGGTGATTTGGGACATGCTAACTATCAGTCCCTGTGGATTCACTTGACAAACGACATAACATACAGACTAACATAAATGCCCCTGTTGGCATAGTTGCCTTAATTATTTTCCTGTATTCTTTTGCAATGAGATGCATGGATCCAGAGAACCTTTCCCCTCCAGTTGTCACCGAATTTAGAACCTGAAATAGAGGAGACAACTTGTCCATGCAATTTGTATACATGGGTTATGTAATGATTATACACACATCTCTAATGTTTAATGCATAGTTTGTCCTTACCCTCTCTATTCCTGACATAACTGAAGCTGTATAAATATCTGTGAAAGGCTGGAGGTCCAGCCCTTCAATTCAGGTCTAGGAAGTTCATACATAGAAACTGACAAGCACCTGTTGAGGGCCCTTCCATCATGGGAGGACCCCTGCCTTTGAAAGCTAATCATATTAGTCAGATGGAGAGTCAGATGAAGAGTCAGATAACTCAGCCTCCGTGTCCCTATCTGTCTGTGTTGATTTATAGTTAGACTGAGGTGTGTAGCTACACTGTTTGATGAAATGCCCTGGGCTTCCACATCTGTAACATACCCTCAAACCTCGCCTACGAGGTCTAGGTGGATAGACAATTTTGAGTTGGTTTGCCAAAGCGTTTGTCCAAAAATATCCCTTTTCACTGGAGTCCTGTGACACATCCCTCGGTATAAATGTCTTGCTGACTATTTCTTTCAGGTCCCTCTCCCCACACACCCTTTTGATAAGTCGAAACATGTCTCCCCATGTGGCCTTGTAGCACGTCTGTGTATCTATTATTCCCTTTGCAAATTTGGCAGGGTCAGTTCTTGGATGGGGTATGGTACTCAGGAGTCCCTTCATTTCTGCGGGAGTCCAGGGTATATGGTGTCTAACAGTACCTGTCTGGTTACCCTGATTATCTGATAGCACTTGCTCTCTAACGGGGAATAAAAGCTCAGGTGACTGAGGACCCTCTTCCCAACTAGGAGCAGCAGGAGATCGTGACAGGTTGACACTGCTCCTTGGCCTACTTGAAGCTTGCTGTATCTGTGGTTGATTAAGGAGACTTATGTCATTTTTAAAAGGGTTAGTGTCACTTACCCTGCATGGCTGGCTGTTGGTGTTTCCTCCCTTAGCTGTGTAGGAGCTGTGGGTTTGTTTAACTCATTAGTCAGTCCTGAATACAACGAGGATTGGCATACAGATGTAGAGTCATCTCTCTCCCTGTCAGGTTGTATGTGGGCCAGCCTGTCACTGCTACTGTGTGTTGTCTCTAATGAGGTCTGCGTTAGCTGTCTGTTGTCGCTGTGTGCCTGTACTTCCTCTTTCTTAGTGAGATCAACTGGTGGCTATGTGTCAGCACTGTCATCAAGAGCTTCTGCAGCAGCTCTGTGTTTCACATGCTGAGACACGGCCTTGTCAGTCTGCCTACGAGAAGACCCGGACATAAGTGCTGTCCAAGCCTGGTGTGCTCCCATATCCAGCACATCAGTGTCTTCAGTCCCCTCATCTTCTAGCTGTGGTGACCCTCCTGTGCCTGATTGTTTTACTGTCATGATGGTGACGTCTTCGGATCGGCGAATCGCCTCCATCATCCACCTACTCCATGCTTCTCGCTCGTTTGGGCGAGTCATCCTTACCCTGTGGACATCCCACAAATTTTCCCACACCTTTGGTTTAAAAGTTCCCTTTCTGGCATATTTCTGGTTAGTCCATCGCTCCCAGTCCTCCAAGTATCGGGAGACCCACGGTCCATACTTGCTACACATCTCTTCTCGCGGCGTCAAATGCTGCGGCTCACCGCGATTTGACGCTCGCTTCTGAGCAATTGAATTCCCCATAATATGGACTATGTGTTCCCCTTGAATTCCAAGCAATTCTCACACCAGAGATGGCCAATCTCTGGTTTCGCCTGGGAGCAACTTGAGCAACAGGTTCTCTCCCTGTTGCTACCGTGTGAACCACTAAGCACACTGGAGTCAGCCAATCCCGTCACCCCTCTGTTGATTTTCACAAGGGTCAGCAAGGTTTTACTGATGTTATTCAGCACTATTGTGCTCACTCCAGCACATAGTAGAGGGAGTCACAATAGTCACACTGTCTCACGTGGTCTGGCAACATTGTGCTCACTCCAGCACACAGTAGAGGGAGTCACAATAGTCACACTGTCTCACGTGGTCTGGCAAACAGCAAGGTTTTATGTTTGTTATTCAGCAATATTGTGCTCACTCCAGCACACAGTAGAGGGAGTCACAATAATCACACTCACGTGGTCTGGCAATATTGTGCTCACTCCAGCACACAGTAGAGGGAGTCACAATAGTCACACTGTCTCACGTGGTCTGGCAAACAGCAAGGTTTTATGTTTGTTATTCAGCAATATTGTGCTCACTCCTAGCACACAGTAGAGGGAGTCACAATAATCACTGTCTCACGTGGTCTGGCAATATTGTGCTCACTCCAGCACACAGTAGAGGGAGTCACAATAGTCACACTGTCTCACGTGGTCTGGCAAACAGCAAGGTTTTATGTTTGTTATTCAGCAATATTGTGCTCACTCCAGCACACAGTAGAGGGAGTCACAATAATCACTGTCTCACGTGGTCTGGCAATATTGTGCTCACTCCAGCACACAGTAGAGGGAGTCACAATAGTCACACTGTCTCACGTGGTCTGGCAAACAGCAAGGTTTTATGTTTGTTATTCAGCAATATTGTGCTCACTCCTAGCACACAGTAGAGGGAGTCACAATAATCACTGTCTCACGTGGTCTGGCAATATTGTGCTCACTCCAGCACACAGTAGAGGGAGTCACAATAGTCACACTGTCTCACGTGGTCTGGCAAACAGTTATGTTTGTCCTTGCTGCCCAACTGGTTACCCGATCCTTTACTGTTGCCCAGTAGGCATTGGTCTGGTGAACATTGCCAACCCTGTGAAATCCAAACTGCAATAATTGTGCGGGTGACAAACACTTAGATCTGGCTGAGTGGACCCTTCACTGGCTTGGTCTGATAGAGGGTCCCCTCCCGATGGACTAACCTCGACACCACCATCTACAATCTCTATTGAATGGCAACTGACCGAGTCTAACTGATTGGGCTCTTCTCTGAAGTGGCACTAAGTTTGCTCTCCTGATGCCCTGATACCAAAACCGAACCTCAATGCTCTCTCTGACTCAGCCCTGGTTCCGTATACTTCAACCAAATCAGGACAACACAACTCCCTCCAGCGACAATAACACCAGGCAACCACTAGAAACACCACAGCGCAGGCTGCAACAGCAAACCCATAAGTCCACACACCACAGCCTTGTTCAGAATAGGGCGTATATTCTATGGTCATTTAGTCAAAGGAAGAAACCTGCCAGTGGCATCACCAGTTTAGCCAGTAATTTATGCAGAGTAATTTATGTAGAGTTCATATTTACAGATTTTCGGGTTTTTGAGTTATTTGAGCCCGTCTAACCCTCAGATAGCGCTCAACACTTTCCTGCACCTGTGGGATAGGGCGGTGGCAGGGAGCAATTATTGGCAGACTCTCAAACTCGTCAGATTCCGCTGAGCTTTCTGAGTCCTGTGCCTGTTCCCCTGGTATCTGAGGATTGGATAGGCTCCAGGGTGCATTCAGCACTGGCCGAAATTTAATGCCTAATTCGCTGCACTCCCAGGGTGCTGAATACAAAGGAAATGTATAGCTGACTGGTGGCTGCAGCGAGCCAGGTGGCTTGTAAGATTCTATCACAACTGGCTTACGTTTATCTAGAAAGGTGTTTGGGATACCACAGGTTATTCTTCCTCTGACCAAATAACCAACAATACTAGATATTTTTCGTAACGGTGTTAGGCACTCAGGACATGTGTAAAATTTCTTATACAGTGTTGTACAAGCCGGACACAAAGCTGGTAAATTCACTCTCCTCCTCTCCATTCATCATCCCAGCGCACCGCAGTGACTAGCTGGCTAAATGCCTTCCACCGCGATGTATCACTGATATTTTATGCTATTAAGGTGACCAATGGAAAGGAGAAAACAACCCACCAACATATACTGGTGAACACAATGATCAGCACTAAGTGTAAGCACCTATATCTTGACCAACAAAATACTTTCACTATATGCAACAGAAACTTGATAAGAACAACACAGTTTGACCTTATTTTCAGATTACACTCTGCCGAGAACACCTCGTGTCCCTATATGTTAATTTACTAACATTACTGATAGTCAGCGATACCAATTAAGAATCCTATTTTACTCTAAAGTTCTGTTAGGGATGTCCGAAGTGTCTCAACAGTATGTATCCTGAGGCGATGCTTAGAACACAAATAATGGCATGAGTCATTCACACATTTACATCAGAAACTGCAGTACAGTAATATATCACTTATGCTTATTCTCTATATTTTTCAAGCAGCAAGCTAGTTAACAAAAAGACATGGTATGCACACAAAAAAAATTATAAAACATACCAGAACATACCACATTCTAGGACTAGGAGGAAGCCGTCAGAAGGAGATCCATATCAGATATCGGCCGAGCAGAGGATGAATTCGCACGCAGCACAGGGGTGCAATATCAGATTTAAGGTAATAAAGCTCACCTTTTACAGCGCTGTGAAGATCCAATACTTGGACCCCTGAGCTGATGCTAGTCCGGTCTCCGCTCTCCCAAAATCAAAAGGATCCCTTCAGAGATGTGCCACAAAGTCAATTTATAGTTCTATTGTGCCCGTCATTCTCCACCAAAACTGTCAAAGCGATATACTGACAGTAATGACTCAAGGCACACCTCTTAAAAGGACGGCTCGTTTATTTTCATCAAGAAGCTTGTTGATGAGGCATGTGTAGGAGACAAATGCTACAATTTCACTAGTTACAATGACTTTTATCAGTTACAGTTATGCAAAAATATACATGCCTCTGGGCAGTTCAGGATGTCCATCAGTGTTACAAAAACCAATCACAGTTCAATAATCAGTGCAGACATGAAGCAGTTAACATTTAATTCTTAGAACTCTCCACCCATATTATAATGAGTTTCACCACCCACTGTTCTCTTACTCAACCTTCTGTTTAAGGTCACAAGGGGAAGTGGTCCAGTCTGGACAACACATCACTTGTCTAAATCTGTCCTTGGGGCCTCTTTTCCACTAAAAGTCAAGGAAGCTAGGACATTGCAAAATAACGGTAAATCTACTATTAGGACATGCTCAAGAACAGCCAGTGTCCCTGAACACGTACACATTTTGTGGCCTTCTTCTAACTGAAATGATTTATACATCACCAAATGGAGCTATATGAACAAAATGTCCGTTATACAATAAAGACAGGTATCACAGCTTTGTCAGCGTTCTGCGGGACAAGCAGACCGGTTCTGCTGCTGAAGTTTAGCCAGCTCCAGCTGGTGTTGCCGTTCAGCTCTCCCCTCCTCTGCCTGTCGGTGCAGTAGGATCAGCTTTAGGCGCAGTTCAGGATCAGCCGAGTTCAGTAGCTGTAGATCAGCTTCCAGAGATGGCATCTCCCTGCTCGGTGGATCGTCCAGGACATCGTCTCCACTCGCATTCTGTGGCGGGAGCGATTCCTCCTCTGGTGTGTCGTGAGCTGCATCCGCTGACGTTGAAGCACGGGCTTGCTCTGCCTCATACTCCTCAAGGGCACGAACCAACTGCTCCTTCGTCTGGCCGCTCACCGTCTCGATGCCTCTGTGCTCACACAGGTTGAGTAGCATCTCTTTGTTTTGCCTTGCATAGCTGGATGCTTTCTGAGCCATCGTGTTGCAAAAAATAAAAAGAAAAAAAAGGGGGGAAGGGAAAGCAAAATACCACGTGTGTATCTTTGAACAAAAAAAAAAAGTATATAGATTCTGCACTGAGTAGACTTCTGTAGGCTAGTTGCTTCTAGCAAGCTTCCAGCCTTTAGTACTCAGAATAGCGAGCTAAACTGCGTACTAATGTACTAAACGATAGCACCGCTGCCAGCCAATTATGTCAGGAACCGGCCCGCGGCACGCCTGCGTATACGGTTCCCGACTGCGGATTTGACCAGATTAAGCGGGGAACAGCCTTATTCAAGCTAAAACAAGGCTGGGACCCCTCAGAACACCTCTCACTGCCACCACTAGCTGTTTGCTAGACACTTCCACTCTGCTGTTGAGTCCTCAGCACGCACTCCGCGTTTTCGTATTCGGGTCAGCTTTGCACTTAGGCCAAATACGGGAACGCCACGCACCCACACACACACACAGTTGCAATCTTACACTGTCGTGAAGCAAAGACCCACTACCAGTCGTTCCGAACGATACTGTTAGCCACTCTGCTGTCGCTACTCGCACTGGCGTTGTTCGTACGTTGGGTCAGCTGCGCGCTTAGGCCAACGTATGACAAACGCCCCCACACACAATGCAATTACAATTTCATACGGTAGTGTTGCTCAAACATACAACTAGGCATGAACTTATACACGGTTACACTTCAGTCTCTTCTAGGCTATGAGTGTTAGTTTAGTACAGCAGAAGTCAAGCTTATTAACCACTTCCCGACCGCCTAACGCACAGAGGCGGCCGGGAAGTGGAGCCCTGAAGGACCGGCTCACCCACAGAGGCGGCGGTCCTTCTAAGGGCATGGGCGGAGCGATCGCGTCATCCGTGACGCGATCTTCCGCCGGCGCCTGTCACTGCTCGCCCGCCGCAACATCCCGCCGGCTATACGGAAGCGCCGGCGGGATGTTAACCCCGCGATCGCCGCATACAAAGTGTATAATACACTTTGTAATGTTTACAAAGTGTATTATACAGGCTGCCTCCTGCCCTGGTGGTCCCAGTGTCCGAGGGACCACCAGGGCAGGCTGCAGCCACCCTAGTCTGCACCCAAGCACACTGATTTCTCCCCCCCCTGCCCCAGATCGCCCACAGCACCCATCAGACCCCCCCCCTGCCCACCCCCCAGACCCCTGTTTGCACCCAATCACCCCCCTAATCACCCATCAATCACTCCCTGTCACTATCTGTCAACGCTATTTTTTTTTTATCCCCCCCCCTGCTCCCTGCCCCCTCCTGATCACCCCCCACCCCTCAGATTCTCCCCAGACCCCCCCCCCCCCTGTTGACTGTATGCATCTATCCCCCTGATCACCTGTCAATCACCCGTCAATCACCCGTCAATCACCCCCTGTCACTGCCACCCATCTATCAGCCCCTAACCTGCCCCTTGCGGGCAATCTGATCACCCCCCCACACCAATAGATCGCCCACAGATCCGACATCAGATCACCTCCCAAATCCATTGTTTACATCTATTCTCTCCTCTAAACACCCACTAATTACCCATCAATCACCCATCAATCACCCCCTATCACCACCTGTCACTTTTACCTATCAGATCAGACCCTAATCTGCCCCTTGCGGGCACCCAATCACCCGCCCACACGCTCAGATTGCCCTCTGACCCCCCCTTATCAATTCACCAGTGCATTAATTACATCTGTTCTTCCCTGTAATAACCTACTGATCACCTGTCAATCACCTGCCAATCACCTATCACCCATCAATCACCCCCTGTCACTGCCACCCATCAATCAGCCCCTAACCTGCCCCTTGCAGGCAATCTGATCACCCACCCACACCAATAGATCGCCCGCAAACCCGCCGTCAGATTACCTCCCAAATGTATCGTTTACATCTGTTATCTTCTCTAAACACCCACTAATTACCCATCAATCACCCATCAATCACCCCCTATCACCACCTGTCACTGTTACCTATCAGATCAGACCCTAATCTGCCCCTTGCGGGCACCCAATCACCCGCCCACACGCTCAGATTGCCCTCAGACCCCCCCCCCCCCCCCCTTATCAATTCGCCAGTGCATTAATTACATCTGTCCTTCCCTGTAATAACCCACTGATCACCTGTCAATCACCTGCCAATCACCTATCACCCATCAATCACCCCCTGTCACTGCCACCCAACAATCAGCCCCTAACCTGCCCCTTGCGGGCAATCTGATCACCCACCCACACCAATAGATCGCCCGCAGATCCGACATCAGATCACCACCCAAGCGCAGCGTTTACATCTATTCTCTCCTCTAAACACCCACTAATTACCCATCAATCACCCCCTATCACCACCTGTCACTGTTACCCATCAGATCAGACCCTAATCTGCCCCTTGCGGGCACCCAATCACCCGCCTACACGCTCAGATTGCCCTCAGACCCCCCCTTATCAATTCGCCAGTGCAATATTTACATCTGTCCTTACCTGTAATAACCCACTGATCACCTGTCAATCACCTGCCAATCACCTATCACCCATCAATCACCCCCTGTCACTGCCACCCATCAATCACCCCCTGTCACTGCCACCCATCAATCACCCGCTGTCACTGCCACCCATCAATCAGCCCCTAACCTGCCCCTTGCGGGCAAACTAATCACCCACCCACACCAATAGATCGCCCGCAGATCCGACATCAGATCACCACCCAAGCGCAGTGTTTCCATCTATTCTCTACCCTAAACACCCACTAATTACCCATCAATCACCCCCTGTCACTGCTACCTATCAGATTAGAGCCCTATCTGCCCCTAGGGCACTCAATCAACCGCCCACACCCTCAGAATGCCCTCAGACCCCAGCCCTGATCACCTCGCCAGTGCATTGCTTGCATCTATTCCCCCCTCTAATCACACCTTGAGACACCCATCAATCACCTCCTGTCACCCCCTAGCACACCTACCCATCAGATCAGGCCCCAATTTGCCCCGTGTGGGCTCCTGATCACTCGGCCAAACCCTCAGATCCCCCTCAGACCCCCTTCCGATCACCTCCCCAGTGCATTGATTGCATCTATTTTCCCCTCTAACCACCCCCTGAGACACCCATCAATCACCTCCTGTCACCCCCCTAGCACTCCTATCCATCAGATCAGGCCCAATACAACCTGTCATCTAAAAGGCCACCCTGCTTATGACCGGTTCCACAAAATTCGCCCCCTCATAGACCACCTGTCATCAAAATTTGCAGATGCTTATACCCCTGAACAGTCATTTTGAGACATTTGGTTTCCAGACTACTCACGGTTTTGGGCCTGTAAAATACCAGGGCGGTATAGGAACCCCACAAGTGACCCCATTTTAGAAAAAAAGACACCCCAAGGTATTTTGTTAGGTGTATGACGAGTTCATAGAAGATTTTATTTTTTGTCAAAAGTTAGCGGAAATTAATTTTTATTGGTTTTTTTTCACAAAGTGTCATTTTTCACTAACTTGTGACAAAAAATAAAATCTTCTATGAACTCGCCATACACCTAACGGAATACCTTGGGGTGTCTTCTTTCTAAAATGGGGTCACTTGTGGGGTTCCTATACTGCCCTGGCATTTTAGGGGCCCTAAACCGCGAGGAGTAGTCTAGAAAACAAATGCTTCAAAATGATCTGTGAATAGGACGTTGGGCCCCTTAGCGCACCTAGGCTGCAAAAAAGTGTCACACATGTGGTACCGCCGTACTCAGGAAAAGTAGTATAATGTGTTTTGGGGTGTATTTTTACACATACCCATGCTGGGTGGGAGAAATTTCTATGTAAATGGACAATTGTGTGTAAAAAAATCAAACAATTGTCATTTACAGAGATATTTCTCCCACTTAGCATGGGTATGTGTAAAAATACACCCCAAAACGCATTATACTACTTTTCCTGAGTACGGCGGTACCACATGTGTGGCACTTTTTTACACCCTAAGTACGCTAAGGGGCCCAAAGTCCAATGAGTACCTTTAGGATTTCACAGGTCATTTTGCGACATTTGGTTTCAAGACTACTCCTCACGGTTTAGGGCCCCTAAAATGCCAGGGCAGTATAGGAACCCCACAAATGACCCCATTCTAGAAAGAAGACACCCAAAGGTATTCCGTACGGAGTATGGTGAGTTCATAGAAGATTTTATTTTTTGTCACAAGTTAGCGGAAAATGACACTTTGTGAAAAAAAACTATTAAAATCAATTTCCGCTAACTTGTGACAAAAAAATAAAAACTTCTATGAACTCACCATACTCCTAACGGAATACCTTGGGGTGTCTTCTTTCTAAAATGGGGTCATTAGTGGGGTTCCTATACTGCCCTGGCATTTTAGGGGCCCTAAACCGCGAGGAGTAGTCTTGAAACAAAAATGACCTGTGAAATCCTAAAGGTACTCATTGGACTTTGGGCCCCTTAGTGCAGTTAGGGTGCAAAAAAGTGCCACACATGTGGTATCGCCGTACTCGGGAGAAGTAGTATAATGTGTTTTGGGGTGTATTTTTACACATACCCATGCTGGGTGGGAGAAATACCTCTGTAAATGACAATCTTTTGATTTTTTTACACACAATTGTCCATTTACAGAGGTATTTCTCCCACCCACCATGGGTATGTGTAAAAATACACCCCAAAACACATTGTACTACTTCTCCCGAGTATGGCGATACCACATGTGTGGCACTTTTTTGCACCCTAACTGCGCTAAAGGGCCCAAAGTCCAATGAGTACCTTTAGGATTTCACAGGTCATTTTGAGAAATTTCGTTTCAAGACTACTCCTCACGGTTTAGGGCCCCTAAAATGCCAGGGCAGTATAGGAACCCCACAAATGACCCCATTTTAGAAAGAAGACACCCCAAGGTATTCCGTTAGTAGTATGGCGAGTTCATAGAAGATTTTATTTTTTGTCACAAGTTAGCGGAAATTGATTTTAATTGTGTTTTTTCACAAAGTGTCACTTTCCGCTAACTTTTGACAAAAAATAAAATCTTCTATGAACTCACCATACTCCTAACGGAATACCTTGGGGTGTCTTCTTTCTAAAATGGGGTCATTTGTGGGGTTCCTATACTGCCCTGGCATTTTAGGGGCCCTAAACCGTAAGGAGTAGTCTTGAAACGAAATTTCTCACAATGACCTGTGAAATCCTAAAGGTACTCATTGGACTTTGGGCCCTTTAGCGCAGTTAGGGTGCAAAAAAGTGCCACACATGTGGTATCGCCGTACTCAGAAGAAGTAGTATAATGTGTTTTGTGGTGTATTTTTACACATACCCATGCTGAGTGGGAGAAAGATCTCTGTAAATGGACAATTGTGTGTAAAAAAAATTAACAAATTGTCATTTACAGAGATATTTATCCCACCCAGCATGGGTATGTGTAAAAATACACCCCAAAACACATTATACTACTTCTCCTGAGTACGGCAATACCACATGTGTGGCACTTTTTTGCAGCCTAACTGCGCTAAGGGGTCCAAAGTCCAATGAGCACCTTTAGGCTTTACAGGGGTGCTTTCAATTTAGCACCCCCCAAAATGTCAGGACAGTAAACACACCCCACAAATGACCCCATTTTGGAAAGTAGACCCTTCAAGGTATTCAGAGAGGGGCATGGTGAGTCCGTGGCAGATTTCATTTTTTTTTGTCGCAAGTTAGAAGAAATGGAAACTTTTTTTTTTTTTCTCACAAAGTGTCATTTTCCGCTTACTTGTGACAAAAATAATATCTTCTATGAACTCACTATGCCTCTCAGTGAATACTTTGGGATGTCTTCTTTCCAAAATGGGGTCATTTGGGGGGTATTTATACTATCCTGGAATTCTAGCCCCTCATGAAACATGACAGGGGGTCAGAAAAGTCAGAGATGCTTGAAAATGGGAAAATTCACTTTTTGCACCATAGTTTGTAAACGCTATAACTTTTACCCAAACCAATAAATATACACTGAATGGGTTTTTTTTTATCAAAAACATGTTTGTCCACATTCTTCGCGCTGCATGTATACAGAAATTTTACTTTATTTGAAAAATGTCAGCACAGAAAGTTAAAAAAATCATTTTTTTGCCAAAATTCATGTCTTTTTTGATGAATATAATAAAAAGTAAAAATCGCAGGAGCAATCAAATAGCACCAAAAGAAAGCTTTATTAGTGACAAGAAAAGGAGCCAAAATTCATTTAGGTGGTAGGTTGTATGAGCGAGCAATAAACCGTGAAAGCTGCAGTGGTCTGAATGGAAAAAAAAGTGGCCGGTCCTTAAAGGGACACTTAAGTCAAACAAAAAAAATGAGTTTTACTCACTTGGGACTTCCAATAGCCCGCTGCAGCTGTCCGGTGCCCTCGCCATCTCCCTCCAATCCTCCTGGCCCCGCCGGCAGCCACTTCCTGTTTTGGTGACAGGAGCTGACAGGCTGGGGATGCGAGTGATTCTTCGCGTTCCTGGCCACAATAGCGCCATCTATGCTTCTATAGCATATATCATATACCATATAGCAGTATAGATGACGCTATTGTGGCCAGGAACACGAAGAATCACTCGCATCCCCAGCCTGTCAGCTCCTGTCACCGAAACAGGAAGTGGCTGCTGGTGGGGCCAGGAGGATCGGAGGGAGACGGCGAGGGCACCGGACAGCTGCAGGGGGCTATTGGAAGCCCTAGGTGAGTAAAACTCATTTTTTTTGTTTGACTTAAGTGTCCCTTTAAGGGGTAGAAAGCCCTAGGTCCTCAAGTGGTTAAATAATGATTTAATATTCCATAAAAACATAGAACAATGCAGAACTTAATATATACAAATGATTACAAAAAAACAAAGTAAAAATAGTTACAAGATAAAAGTTACAAAGATAACACACACCAATATTTGCGTAAAATAAAAATGGGGATTTAAAAAAACGTTACCACCTTGAAGGTCTCAACGTTGTCGGCAGGAGCATGCCGCTTGTTCGACCAGAAGTCGCGATCCACTCTAGCTATGCGCTAACTCCAAGAGCAGATAGTCACTAGGCATCTGCCTCTGCTTTTTATACTCTGAGCTACGCCTGGAGGCTGTAACTTCCTTGGGGAGGGGAGGAACTAGGTTTTAATTAAATCTCAGACATATTCCATTTCCAGGTAAAAGTCTATACATCAAAGATTGTGAAGTGAGTCTTTCAACTCCAGGTGAAAACTTGATTAAGGCTTTTTCCTGTCTCCGTTTTATTAGATGTAATTTACAGGGTATAGTTTTGCACCTCCACTAAAGATTTAATTTCCACAGGCAAAAAATGGTATCAACAGGACTTCACCCATTTCTAATAGCCTGTCATGTACATTTCAAACGTTCCTGTGTTAGTCTCCAGACTCTGGTCCTCTTGCTTTGTGTATTGAGACAATAGGCCGTCTCCTGAGTTCAAAAAACCAGGCAGATAATCCCATTAGCACTCTCAGAGGAACTGCATACAGACTCAAAGCACCTCATATGGCCAAGACAATCACCCATTTCCTTGCCCCAAGCAATCAATGGCCACAGCTCCCTTCTAGCCGACCTATATGGAACACAGGCAGAAAAAATGGAAGAATATGTTCTTGCTATCCTTACATCATAAGCACCCCAATATATTCCTGACAATAATAATAAAAAAAACAGCAATACTTAATGGGCCCCTGAAGCAACGGACCTTGAGGGGCCCTCGTGCGGCGGCACGGCCGTATGTCCGCCACTGGCAACTAGTATCGCTTAAATAATGCAAATTGTCTGAATATCCTGCTGATACTCCGCCTCTCATACTTTTAATCATAGACCCTGAATGCAGACAATATGTTTGACTGGATTTACGCATGCTTGTTTCAGGTGTGTGATTCAGACACTGCTGATGCATGAAAGATCAGCAGGACACCAGGCAACTAGTACTGCTTAAGGCAAGTACCCACCAGGCGATTCTTGCGGCGATTTTAGCCGACGTTTATCAAAAGCATGTACGCATATGCGTGTTGTATGCATTTTGCATGCGTTTTTCTGTTGCATTTTATGCAAATCACTAGGACGTCAACAGGAAGTGGAAATACATCAGAAAACTTTTTTTTTTACTAAAATGCATATAAAAATGCATGATAAATGCATACAAAATATGGCAGTCTCCATATCCCTTTCACTTCAGGTGTACTTTAATAAATCACAATTACTTACTATGATGTGCACACAAAAATGGAGTAAAGGTCCTATGGCAGCTCTCATCTTTTCTTGTGGAATTTTCCTAACATACATCAGAAAGTAAAAATTGTGTCTCCTCTAATTACCGGAGTCTATGTTTGAACTGTGCAGCAGAAGGAAATGGCAGCACTTCCCGTTTTTTTGGACAATTTTTCACTGTTTGAACATGCTTCACTTTTTGATATGTTTCACTGCTAGCTTAGTGGTTAGTTTCACTCCTGTGGGGGCACGTCACCGCCGTAGGAGAGTCTATTAGGGATAATTTGTGCACAACTTATGCTGAAGCTAACGCCCCCCTTTACTGTACCTGTTTTGAATGCAAGGTGTGTAAGGTGTGTAACCTGCCCGTTATTCGAGCTCTGCATACTTGTGCAGGTAGTCAATTCAGGTGCAGCGTCTGTTTGGAAGCGCTGCCATTTCCTTCTGCTGTACAAAACTTAAGTATACTTCAGGCTAGCTGCCTCCAGGGGTGTCAGCTTGCATTAAAATTTTAGAATTTAGATTAGTGTTAGCACATAATTTGCATCTGATTTGTATTCAAGGTGTGTATTTAGCCCCAAGGGGCTGGGCATATCTCTGGAGCTTTCACTTCACTTGCAGCCTGTGAGCGCTGCCTATTGCTTGCTATGTTTGAACTCAGATGGTCTCGAGAAAGCCCTCATAGTGGGGCGAAACGATCGTCGACCTGCCTCCGCACCGACTGTACCACCTCCTGTCTGATAAGTATTGCTGCATAAATGTCTTTTATCCTTGATGTTTTACTGGAAGGAACACATTAAAGCTTGAATTTTATTGAAGTGATACATGGCGAGTGGCTCCTGGATACTTCTCTTTCTCTCCTTGCTGCTATGTTTGAACTGTGCAGCCCTGTAAACCTTTGCCAGCTTGGTGACATTAAATAGAAGTCTGGGCACACAACGACTGGCATACTAATAATTAAGCAGGGGGAGAAGGGGTGGCACAGAACCATTTTGAGGATGGATCATGGCATTTAAAGTTAATGGTCACGGTGTCTTCAGGCATTTTTTAAAAAATACATTAAATAGAATAAAATTAATTTTGCATTTGTATTTTCTTGTAAAATATAACAGTGATCTACCTACTGCAACAGTCCATAGATCATAGTTATTGCCTACATTATATCAAGCGCTGCTCTTTATAAAGATTCTGAACCTGGGTATTAAAATTAGTGTCTTGTGGCAAGAAAAAAGCTCTGGAGCAGCACTGCCAAAGCCTGATGCAACTAAAAGACTAGGCAAAGAAAAACTGCTTTGTGTAAATGAACTATAAGCCCACCTCATACATGCTTTACTGACTCATTCAGTTGTAGTAGAAGGGTAAACTGAGTGAATTTATTGTAAAATTGGATGAAAAAGATTGGATCATTAGTGGCCACCTTTATGGTGGCCATACATGGTACAATTTTTTCATCCAATCTTACCATTTCTATGTAATATAAGGGAACTGCCTAAATTATCCTTTCAGTATATTCACGTAATTTACTCTTATACTACATAGAAAGGGTAAGATTAGATGAAAAAATTGTACCATGTATGGCCACCATTAGTAACACAGAGGGAGCACCAGTCCTTTATCCATTAGTGTCCTCTCCAATGCCTAACACTATCCTCCCCTCTCCTCTGCCTAATTGGCCACTAATGATGCAATCTTTTTCATCCAATTTTACCAAATCTATGTAGTACAAGGGTAAATTGAGTGAATATATTGAATGGATAATTTAGGCAGTTACCTTATATTACATAGAAATGGTAAGACTGGATGAAAAAGATTGGATCATTAGTGGCCACCTTTAAAACACTAACCTCCCCTTTCCTCTCCAATTCCTAACACTAACCGCCCCTCTCCAATTCCTAACACTAACCTCCCCTCTCCAGTGCCTAACATTAACCCCCCCCCCCCCTCTTCTCTAATGCCTAACACTAACCTCCCCTTTCATCTCATATTCCTAACACTAACCTCCCCTTTCCTCTCCAATGCCTAACTCTAACCTCCCCTCTCCAATTCCTAACACTAACCTCCCCTCTCCAGTGCCTAACATTAACCTCCCCCTCTCTTTTCTAATGCCTAACACTAACCTCCCCTTTCATCTCATATTCCTAACACTAACCTCCCCTTTCCTCTCCAATTCCTAACACTAACCTCCCCTCTCTAATTCCTAACACTAACCTCCCCTCTCCAATTCCTAACACTAACCTCCCCTCTCCAGTGCCTAACATTAACCTTCCCCTCTCTTCTCTAATGCCTAACACTAACCTCACCTTTCATCTCATATTCCTAAAACTAACCTCCCATTTCCTCTCCAATTCCTAACACTAACCTCCCCTCTCCAATTCCTAACACCAACCTCCCCTCTCCAGTGCCTAACATTAACCTCCCCTCTCCAGTGCCTAACATTAACCTCCCCCTCTCTTCTCTAATGCCTAACACTAACCTCCCCTTTCATCTCATATTCCTAACACTAACCTCCCCTTTCCTCTCCAATTCCTAACACTAACCTCCCCTCTCCAATTCCTAACACTAACCTCCCCTCTCCAGTGCCTAACATTAACCTCCCCCTCTCTTCTCTAATGCCTAACACTAACCTCCCCTTTCATCTCATATTCCTAACACTAACCTCCCCTTTCCTCTCCAATTCCTAACACTAACCTCCCCTCTCTAATTCCTAACACTAACCTCCCCTCTCCAATTCCTAAAACTAACCTCCCCTCTCCAGTGCCTAACATTAACCTTCCCCTCTCTTCTCTAATGCCTAACACTAACCTCCCCTTTCATCTCATATTCCTAACACTAACCTCCCCTTTCCTCTCCAATTCCTAACACTAACCTCCCCTCTCCAATTCCTAACACTAATCTCCCCTCTCCAGTGCCTAACATTAACCTTCCCTCTCCAGTGCCTAACATTAACCTCCCCCTCTCTTCTCTAATGCCTAACACTAACCTCCCCTTTCATCTCATATTCCTAACACTAACCTCCCCTTTCCTCTCCAATTCCTAACACTAACCTCCCTTCTCCAATTCCTAACACTAACCCCCCCCCCCCCCCTCTCCAGTGCCTAACAATAACCTCCCCCTCTCTTCTCTAATGCCTAAAGGTGGCCACACACGATACAATAAAATGATCCAATTTTACGGTAATTCGATAAAAACGATCGAATCTCCCGAAAAAATCGAAAGCTTTTTATTCATTCGACTGAAAAATCCGATCGGATTTCCCGCTTTCTTCGATTTTTATCGATCCGGAATGCCAGATATTTTTCTTCAATCTTTCTAAAGATTGTATGGTGTGTGTTAGATTGCCAATTTATTAATATACACACCCTAGCAATTTTGTCAGAGTATCCAATCATTTTTATGATGATTGGGGAAAAAAATTGAACATAGGTGTGTGGTACATTGGTCATATTTTTGAAATGTTACAATCAGTCAGAAAAATTGACTGCAATTCTTAAATTGAACAGATATTTAAAAAATTGTATGGTGTGTGGCCACCTTAACACTAATCTCCCCTTTCCTCTCCAATGCCTAAAGGTGGCCACACACCATACAATTTTTTAAATATCTGTTCAATTTAAGAATTGCAATCAATTTTTTCCAACTGATTGTAACATTTCAAAAATCTGACCAATGTACCACACACCTATGTTCAATTTTTCCCCAATTATGATAAAACGGATTAGAAACTCCGAGAAAATTGCTAGGGTGTGAATATTAATAAATTGACAATCTAACACACACCATACAATCTTTAAAAAAAATTGAAGAGAAATATCTGGCACTCCGGATCGATATAAATCGAAAAAGACGGGAAATCCGATCGGATTTTTCAGTCGAATGAAAAAAAAGCTTTTGATTTTTTCGGGAGATACGATCGTTTTTATCGAATTGCTGTAAAATCGGATCATTTTATTGTATCGTGTGTGGCCACCTTAACTCTAACCTCCCCTTTTCTCTCCAGTGTCTAACAGTATCCTCCACTCTCCTCTCAAATGCCTAATACTAACCTCTCCTCTCCAGTGCCTAAGTCTAACCTCCCCTTTCTTCTCCAATTCCTAACACTAACCTCCTCTCTCCTCTCCAGTGCCTGACACTAATCTCCCATCTCCAAAGTCTAACACCAACCTCCCCTCTCCTCTCCAATGCCTAACACTAACTTCCCCTCTCCTCTCCAATGCCTAACACTAACATCCCTTCTCCTCTCCAGTGCCTAACACTAACATCCCTTCTCCTCTCCAGTGCCTAACACTAACATCCCTTCTCCTCCCCAGTGCTTTAGACTAACCTCTCCTCTCCAGTGCCTAAGCCTAACCTCCCCTTTCTTCTCCAATTCCTAACACTAACCTCCCATCTCCAATGCCTAACACTAACCTCCCCACCCCTTTCCAATGCCTAACACTAACCTCCTCTCCATTGCCTAACACTAACCTCTCCTCTCTAGTGCCTAACTCTAACCTCCCCTTTCATCGCCTATTCCTAACACTAACCTCTCCTCTCCAGTGGCTAACACACTAACATTGACTTTCCTCTCCAATGCCTAACACTAACCTCCCCTCTCCTCTCCAATGCCTAACACTAACCCCCATCTCCTCTCTAATGCCTAACACCTCTCCTCTTCAATGCCTAGCACTAACCTCCCCTCTCCTCTCCAATTCCTAATACTAACCTCTTCTCTCCTCTCCAATGCCTAACACTAACCTCTCCTCTCCAATGCCTAACACTAACCTCTCCTCTCCAATGCCTAACACTAACCTCTCCTCTCCAATGTTTAACACTAACCTCCCCTTTCCTCTCCAATGCCTAACACTAACCTCTCCTCTCCAATGTCTAACACTAACCTCCCCTCTCCTCTCCAATTCTTAACACTAACCTCTTCTCTCCTCTCCAATGCCTAACACTAACCTCTCCTCTCCAATGCCTAACACTAACCTCTCCTCTCCAATGTCTAACACTATCCTCCACTCTCCTCTCCAATTCCTAACACTAACCTCCTCTCTCCTCTCCAATGCCTAACACTAACCTCTCCTCTCCAATTCCTAACACTAACCTCCTCTCTCCTCTCCAATGCCTAACACTAAATTCTCCTCTCCAATGCCTAACACTAACCTCTCCTCTCCAATGCCTAACACTAACCTCTCCTCTCCAATGTCTAACACTATCCTCCCCTCTCCTCTCCAATTCCTAACACTAACCTCCTCTCTCCTCTCCAATGCCTAACACTAACCTCTCCTCTCCAATGCCTAACACTAACCTCTCCTCTCCAGTGCCTAACACTAACCTCTCCTCTCCAATGCCTAACACTAACCTCCCCTCTCCTCTCCAATGCCTAACACTAGCCTCTCGTCTCCAATTCCTAACTCTAACCTCTCCTCTCCAATGCCTAACACTAACCTCTCCTCTCCAATGCCTAACACTAACCTCCCCCTCTCTTCTCTAATGCCTAACACTAATCTCCCCTCTCCAATGATCTATGACCTATCTGCCTAGTAGTGCAACTGGCAAATGTATACTTACAACTAATCTATCACTTTTGGGTACTTGTGCAAAGGCTTCAGGCAGAGGCGTAACTATAAATTATGGGGCCCCCCAGAAAAACTTTGGGGCCCCCCAATGTTCACACCCTTGCCAACCCCTTGTGCCCCTCACAGCCTGGGGGCCCATCCTGCAAGGGTCATAAAACAAGTGTGGACGTCATCGTAATCTTCACACCCATATCAATTGAAGCCACAAAGACACCTGATCTGAGGGATGGGCCCCTTTATCAGAGGGAGTAAAGTAGTAGTTGGGGCCCCCTTACAGCTCTGGGCCCCCCTGTGGTTGCAGGGTATATGCTTCCCTGTAGTTACGCCCCTGGCTTCAGGCTACATGCAAACATGCTTTGGTGCACTGGGAAACTCTCCTGAATAGCATTCAGCAAAGATGACTGTATAAATATATATATAAAATGTATAAAGCATCCCTCTTTTTTCTTGGTAAGGTGAACACAGGGAAACAGACTCATGCTGCCGGACACATGACAAGTGTGAGCACGTCATCCACCCTTTCACCAAAAGTTATGGCTACAAAAACCTCCTCTGGCACACCCTCAGCCACTGCCAATGCGACAGCAAGTAAGTTATTCATTTATTGGGGTAGGCGAGCAGAAACTGCTACTATATTACAGTTCAATCATTTTATAATTTATCAATATTTCTGCAAAAGGCATATTGGCCATTGGTCTGGGGGAATTCTGTATGTATGAGGTTTGCACATGGAAATGGGTGGCTGCTAACATTTGAAACAGAAATCTACCACGTGTGCAATAGGGAGACACTGGGACGTGGAGGCAGAAGTCGGAATCGAGTGCAACTCCTGCACAAGGAATTTGAACATTTGGAGGGGAGCAGTGGTGGGAGGGAATAGAATGGTGAACTACTGCACAAGAATTTAGTGGGCTATTGCACATAGAATGTATTAGAAGGGGGGGGGGGGGGCATGGCAGCACCTGCATTTGGGGGGGGGTATTTTCTGTCATAGAGGACAGCACTTATATGTTGGGGAAGGTTCACACAGTGGAGAGGCCAGTACCTGCATACTAGGGGAGGCGTTCTACAGAATAGGATAGCACCTGCATATTGGGGGAGGGATTCTATAGAATAGGACAGCGCCTGCATATTGGGGAAGGTTCCATAGAAAGGGATAGTGGAGGGAAGTGGTTCTATACAAGAGGACAGCACCTGCAAATTATGTGCATGGGTGGGAAGAGTTCCACCGAAAAGCCCCTGCATATTGAAGGGGAGGGACCCCATAGAAGAGGACAGCCCCTACAGTGCGTATTGAGGGCAGAGACTCCAAAGGACACAACAACACATCCATTCCATTGAACCCATAGCACCTGCTCATTGGGGGGGGGGGGGGGGCAGGGCTGCACAGAGGTCACAGCACATGACATTTCTGGGGACATACAAATTAAATTTTGCTCTGATTATAGAGGAAGGAGGAAAGATTAAGAGGCACTGTGCCTTTAAACACCTATTTTAATCGATCCAAAGATCAGGAACCTGTCAGGCCTCCCACCTAACCCCCGCTGAAAGTGATGTCTTTGGATCGATTAAAATAGGTGTTTAAAGGCACAGCGCCTCTTTATCTTTCCTCCTTCCTGTATGACACAAGACTTTGAGCAGCACGTGCCCTCTCTTCACCTGCGATCCTGATCCTCCCTGACCTGCCTCTGGTGCCAAGCTTTTCTCTCTTTTTTCAACATTACATTTTGCTCTGATTTTTATCAGACTCACTGACACTCTGAACATGGTGACTTCGGAAAAGATGCCACAAACCTTAATGCCTGGTACACACCATGCAATTTCCTGCCAGATAGACGGGTTGAATCAATTATTTTCGCCAGACCCGATCTGATTCGATTTTGTATACAAGTGATTGAAAAATCGACCAGATATGTATATCAGATCAGATTTGTCGGTAATAATCGATTTGACCCGTCTATCTGACAGGAAATTGCGTGGTGTGTCCAAGGCATAAAAGGGGCAAGCAGCAAAAGATCTGGGTAGCTATCCTAGCACGCTTCAGATGGCTAAACCCTGGTGACCAGCTTGGCAATTGCCATACAGTACCGTGTCTAGTATTGCGGAAGACTCACTGCGTAATGAGATCACTTCACACAAAGTTATCAGAAAAGATTAATGAGACTAGAAATGTCAATGACTAATATGTATAGCATAAAACATTACACAAGGTAATCTCACTCACATCCTGTGTCATGGCTGCATGTTTATCGTTATTTCAGAATAAGCTAGACTGTACCCAAACAATGATAGCTTGTCCTTGCTAACATCATTTTCTGACCTCACAACTCCTAATCAGTAATGTAAATACACCTATTGCTGAAGGCTGGAGCAGAAATCACACAGCTGCATGATTGACCTGCCAGAGGAGACCCCTATACAGATGAGATACCTACTGTATATTCTCTGTATTATTAATCCTTACTTAAAGGACCACTATCGTGAAAAAAGTAAGCAGTTAAAAGCTGCCAGAACCGACAGGTTTTTGGCCAATCCATCTCCTCATGAGGGATTCTCAGGGTTTTCGTTGTTTTCAACAGCATTTCCTGAACAGCAGTTGCATAGTGTGCAAGTGAGTAGGTAGGCTTGCTGGTATCTTACTATTTTGGCAATTAAACTGCTGTTCAGGAAATGCTGTTGAAAACAAAGAAAACCCTGAGAATCCCCCATGAGGGGATGGACTGGCCCAAAACCTGTCAGTTCTGTCAGATTTGAACTGCCTACTTTTTTTTGCGATAGTGGTCCTTTAAAGAGATACTTAAGTGATGTTAAAAAAAGGCAGTTTTACTTACCTGGGGCTTCTACCGGCCCCCTGCAGTCGCCCTGTGCCTGCGCCGGAACTCAACGATCCTCCGGTTCCCGTTGCCGGGACCATCCTGCGCAGGCGCAGTATGAGAAAACCTCTACTGTGCCTGCGCAGGATATTCCCAGCGATGGGAGCGCGAACGAGGATAAGTGGCCAGCGACAGGTTCAATTGCCTAAAGTGTTGCTCTTAAATGGTGGATCTGCAGAATACATCTTTATTATGAAAAATCAGAAGTCATTTTTATTATTAACAGGAATATAAATTCTTATTTTTTTTGTATAACTGCATTTATTCATTCAACAATAAAAAAAACAATGTGCATTCAAAATGAAATGCCAAGAATTTCTGCAATCCTAATATTAAATATTGGGCAGCACAGTGGCATAGTGGTTAGCACTTTGGCCTTGCAGCGTTGGGTCCTCAGTACAGATCCCAGCCAGAGCAACAACTGCAAGGATTTTGTATGTTCTCCCTGTGTCTGCATGGGTTTCCTCTGGGTACTCTGGTTTTCTGTATTTATATAAACTGGGAGACCAGAAAAGAATATCCTTAAAGGAATACTGTAGGGGGGTCTGGGGAAAATGAGTCCCCCGCAGACATCCTGTGCCCGCGCAGCCACTCACCGATGCCCCGGCTCACTTCTGGAATTTCAGTCAGAAAACCCCTGCGCCTGCGTTGCCGTGTTCTCGTTCCCGCTGATGTCACCAGGAGTGTATAGCACAAGCCCAGTATGGTCTGTGCATGCGCAGTACGCTCCTGGTGACATCAGCGGGAGCGAGGACACGGCAACGTAGGTGCAGGGGTTTTCTGACTTTAAAGTCAGAAATTACAGAAGTGAACCGGAGGCGGGGCCGGAGCATCAGTGAGCGGCGGCGCGGGCACAGGATGCCTGCGGGGGACCATTAGAAGCCCCGGGTAAGTTCAACTCATTTTCCCCCGACCCCCCCCCCCCCCCTACAGTATCCCTTTAATGGTGCGCTACTACACTACACAACAATATCATCACATAGGTACAAGGATATATACAAAAAGTGAAGTATTTGAAGAAACAAGATATTTCTTAAAGATGATCTTGAATTTTAATATAGCAAAAAATGTACAAAACATAGAGTTCACAAATCTTCAAAAAGGATTCATCTTTATTAAACAATTGCACTTCACTATATGCTTTTTGGCACTTTTTCATGGGATGTTGTGTACAAAGATGAATGTTTTTTGAAGATTTGTGAACTCCATCTTTTTCACATTTTTTGATATTTTAAAATTCAAGATCATCTTAAAGAAATATATTTTTTTGTCTCTTCAAATACTTCATTTTTTGGGTACCGGTATATCCTTGTACCTAAGTCATACCGTGGTTTTCAAAAATTCCAAAAATATACAGATAGGTAACCTAATTGACAGCCCCTAGAGTACAATGGACATATGACTATGGTGAGCCCCTCTGAGGGAAGGTTAGTGACAAGACTATATACTATGTAAAGCACTGTGGAAGATATTACTTACTAAATAATGAATAATAATAATAATAAAATGAGCAGCTGCAGTGGCTCACAGGTTTCCAGATCCTTCTTCACTGTAAAAACTGCTAGTAGTCTCTCCCGATCCTGTATGGCCCGCCCCCTTTCTCTCCTGGCCAGCACTGCATAATATGTTGGCGCTTTATAAATACAATAAATAATAATAATAATGATTATTATTATTATTTAGTATTTATATAGTGCCAACATCTTCTGTAGCGCTTTACAGAGTTTATAGTCTTGTCACTAACTGTCCCTCAGAGGAGCCCAAAATCTAATCCCTACGCAGGGCCAATTTTAGGGGGAAGCCAGGTAACTTATCAGTGCCCAGAGGAAACCCACTGAGACACGGGAGAACATACAAACCTGGTGCAGATAGTGCCCTGGCTGGGTTTCAAACTGGGAACCCAGCGCAGCAAGGCAAGAGTGCTAACCACTAATATGCCACTGTGCAGCCTTGAGTCTTATAGCCCCAGCAGTGACCCAGTACACACTATGGGGGTTCAGAGAAATATGGCGCACAGCGCCGATGTTTAAAGGGGCACTATGGCGAAAAACGGTAAAATTTAAAATATGTGCAAACATAAACAAATAAGAAGCACATTTTTCCAGAGTAAAATGAGCCATAAATTACTTTTCTCCTATGTTGCTGTCACTTACAGTAGGTAGTAGAAATCTGACAGAAGTGACAGGTTTTGGACTAGTCCATCTCTTCATACGCAGGGCCGGTTCAAGTAACAATTGGGCCCTAGGGCAAGATTAGCCTGGGGGCCCCCCAACAGACACCCCCCCCCCCCCCCCCCGACCAAAAAGCATCATTAGTGGCCCTTTGTTGCAGCCAAATTTCCCTCCTGGGCCCCTAAGCTGGCTGCTGACCCTCCCCTGATCACCTCCCAACTTAACAGACTCTGCAGAGTTCCTGGGGAGCAACAGTTAAGATGGGGAGGGACACCTTGGGGGCCCCTACAGGCTCTGGGGCCCTGGGGCAATTGCCTATTTTTTCCTATGGTAGCTCCGGCCCTGTTCATAGGGGATTCTCCGCAAGGCTTTTATTCTTTATAAAGATATTCCCTAAAAAGGATTTAAAAAATGATGCTGGCCCTGCTTCCCTGCTCACTACACAGTTTTTTGGCAGTTGGACAGAGCAACTGCCATTCACTAAGTGCTTTTGAAAATAAATATATCCCTGAGAATCCCCTATAAAGAGATGCACTAGTCCAAAACCTGTCACTTCTGTCAGATTTCTACAACCTACTGTAAGGGCCCTTTTCCACCTGCAGTCGCTAGCGTGAACGCTAGCGATTGCTGAATCGCAAAACCGGCGATTCCCCGACGTTTTGCGGCCGCGATTTTGCTATGCTATGCACTGCATAGCAAAATCGCGGCAATTATATCGCTCCGCCGCGCGTTCGCGTAAAAACGAATCGCGGTAGTGGAAATGACCTACCGCGATTCCTATGTTAAAAAGCAAACCATAGCGATTGTAAAATCGCTAGCGGTTTGCGACTTTGCGATTCAGCCAGCGCAAACGCGCTGGTGGAAAAGGGCCCTAAGTGACAGCAACATAGGAGAAAATACATTACATAAATGTACATCTTATTTGTATATGTTTGCACATATTTTATATTTTACAGTTTTTCACTGTAGTGCCCCTTAAAAAATGGTGCCGCATAGAAAACATAGCTTTTAACGTTATTTAACGTTATCAATGTTTCGTTATGGCGCACGGGAGAAAAAGTTATTGAAAGGTAAAATAATGGCGCAGAGGTTAAAGGAACAATATGTAAATAAGAAAAATATATGAGGCAGCATAATTAAAAAAACATTACTTATAGTTAACGGAAAATAACTTTAATAAGGAGCAGGACAGCAAAGTTATGCTCCATCAAGCATTACAAATAGCAAATAGTAAAGAAACTAAAAATAACTTTAAGCACATCATTAAAGGGAAGGTTCAAGCAAAAAAAAAAATGAGATTCACTTACCTGGGGCTTCTACCAGCCCCATGCAGCCATCCTGTGCCCTCGTAGTCACTCACTGCTGCTCCAGTCCCCCGCTGGCAGCTTTCTGACCTCGGAGGTCAGGGCCACATTGCATACATTTTTACACATTCCCGCTAGTGCAGGATCATTAACACATACATTTTTACGCGTTAGTGGTGAAACGCGTACATTTTTGTTCCTGCACTAGCTGGAATGCGTAAAAATGTATGCAATGTGGCCCTGACCTCCGAGGTCAGAAAGCTGCCAGCGGGGGACTGGAGCAGCAGTGAGTGACTACAAGGGCACAGGATGGCTACATGGGGCTGGTAGAAGCCCCAGGTAAGTGAATCTCATTTTTTTTTTTTGCTTGAACCTTCCCTTTAAGTAAATCTCGGTAGATTTATTAATTTCAATAAAAACTGTATTTAACGTTTTACAGGGGTATAATCAAACAGTGTAACATGATTAAGTAGCATAAATCATAGTTAAAGGATACCCAAAGTGACATGATGAGATAGACATGGGTATGTACAGTGCCTAGCACACAAATAACTATGCTGTGTTCCTTTTTTTCTTTCTCTGCCTGAAAGAGTTAAATATCAGGTATGTAAGTGGCTGACTCAGTCTTGACTCAGACAGGAAGTGACTACAGTGTGACCCTCACTGATAAGAAATTCCATTTATAAAACACTTTCCTAGCAGAAAATGGCTTCTGAGAGCAAGAAAGAGATAAAAAGGGGAATTTCTTATCAGTGAGGGTCACACTGTAGTCGCTTCTCTTTCAGGCAGAGAAAGAAAAAAAGTAACACATCATAGTTATTTGTGTGCTAGGCACTGTACATACCCATGTCTATCTCATCATGTCACATGTCACTTTGGGTATCCTTTAATGAAATAAAACATTTAAAAAACTGTAAAGTAGTGAACGTTCCATCAGGCATTACAAATAAGATTTAGTATGGCAAATGAAATTAACTATAAAGTGCAGATATAAAAAGATATCAAGATGGTATTTAACGTTGTATAGTTTTATATTATAGTTTCAAAAAATTAGCGGCATCACTGTGCGCCAATTTACATACGTGCCATTTTTAGATGTTCACCTATGGGGGGGGGGGGGTGTCACTGCCAACTTAAATCCCTGTCGCAGCCAAATCGCCCAGCTAACTGATTGGTGTATCTATTGTATCCATTGCATGGCTATAAGGCCTCTTACACAGTGGGACGTTGCGTTTGATGCAACGTTAAAGTCGCACAATGTGCCCCTAACGCAGCGCATGTAGATTATGAAATTGGACGTTATTTTGCACTGCGTTATGTGTCTCTTGGTGCGCTGATTTCGTTGCATGCTGATGGAACGAAAACGGTGCATGCGTTACATTTAAAAAAAAAAAAAAAACCTTACTGAGCATGTGCAACACACAGAACGCAGCAAATGTATTGCTAAACGCACAGCATGCAGCACTTTCTAAATGTTGCTACACGTTACACACAACGCAACGTGTGCACTGTGAATGTCGCACAGACTATGTATTGCTGTGCGTCAGTCTGCGTTATAATTTTTTATAACGTGCGACTTTAACGTCCCACTGTGAAAGAGGCCTAAGCGAGGTCACAGTGAGCCAAACGCATCCCCACGACATGGACTGTGTAACTATTGTACCGCATTGCCAAGCTGACTGCTAGGGATAATAGAGCATAGGGGATTACTGCAAGCAAGCTGCCTGCTGTTGGCCAACTGTGTCCTCTATTAGATGTAAGATCATTTTTAGACTGTAAAAATGAAGTTTTTTTGTCATATCATTTTAAAAGTAAACCAAGATGAGGCTGCTATGTTAATTTTCTTTTCAAAGAATACCAGCTGCCTGGTATTGAAACGCTCAACAAAAGTGCCCGAGTGTGAACCAGCCCTAAAAGCTGGATTTTGTGAATTCAGATAGTGTATTACAGTCATAGTGACCTTCATCGCTATCAATGAAATGGAACCTTCACTCCTATCAATGAAATGGAACATGTAAACATCCTGCAAAGCGATGCATATTTCACAGGGCAAGATACATTGTTCGGGATGATTATAAATGAGCTTGCAAGACGTACCGTATGTGAACTCTAGCACAGAAGATGTCATTTAAACAGATCTGTTCAGTACTGTACATATTATCAAGGCCAGGGGACATTAGCTGGAGGTGTGAGGAACCAAATAGGGGTTTAGGACTAAATTACTGAATGATTAAAACCGTTGCTGGATTAAAATCCACGTGCAGGTTTGCGTGGTCTGATCAATGATTGGTTTGTGGCCTTGCTAACTCAGCTGCTGCTACGTATCTATGCTGAGGCTGCTGACCAGTCTGCATGTGTGGCCTTCTGTTGAATTGTAAGTAGAACCATACAAATATATTTTGTGTGGTTTTGAACTGGTTTTAATAATTATTGGTCGCCTCCTTATGGTGAGTTTTACCTACACCTAAAGAGGCTCCGCAACAACAGGCAGTAACATGTAATACATTATTCAGGATACTCAGTTTTACTGTAAATATCATTTCAGCATCAGAAAACCTTCCCATATGTATATATTGCTGTATATTGGATGTAACGCCACCCTCCCAGAGCCTAGGTTATTTAGCTATGTGGGCTTTTGCCCAGTTCACTCTGGGAGACCAGGGCCCAAAAGCAATTCACTTTTTCTCCTGCGTTTTCTCCCAGGTGATATTTTCACAATTTGTCATAAAATTAAGGACCGGGCTGTGTTTTAGAGATCTGTGCTGCGTGGGCTCTGCAGCCCGCAGCACAGATTATGAATACAGCAGGGCAATCAGACTTCCCCCCTTTTTTCCCCACTAGGGGGATGACCTGCTGGGGGGGTCTGATCGCCGCCGCTCTGTGTGGCCGAGCGGGGGGGGGCTCCTCAAAGCCCCCCTCTGCAGCGTTTTCTGCCCTCCCTACCTTTTCCGCCCTCTCGCTCTGGCTGTGAAGTGCGCAGGACGGATATCCGTCCTGCGCATTGTAGGATAGGCTTCAGCCTATCAAATGACGGCAATCCCCGGCCAATCAGAGGCCGGGGATCGCCGGGGATTTCTTCCCCGCGTGTTTACATTTTGCCGGCAAGCCGTGATCGGCGGCTCTCCGGCTGTTCACGGAGACACCCGCCGTGAACTGACATGGAAAGGCCGCTCGATCGAGCGGCCGTTTCCATGGTAACCCACTTAAGACCTGCTGACGCCTATGGGCGTTAGCTGGTCGTTAAGTGGTTAAGCCACCAGCGAGCAAGATAATACTTAAAGGAATACTGTAGGGGGGTCGGGGGAAAATGAGCTGAACTTACCCGGGGCTTCTAATGGTCCCCCGCAGACATCCTGTGTTGGCGCAGCCACTCACCGATGCTCCGGCCCCACCTCCAGTTCACTTCTGGAATTTCTGACTTTAAAGTCAAAAAACCACTGCGCCTGCGTTGCCGTGTCCTCGCTCCCGCTGATGTCACCAGGAGTGTACTGCGCAGACACAGACCATACTGGGCCTGCGCTGTGCGCTCTTAATGACATCAGCGGGAGCGAGGACACGGGCGTGCAGGCGCAGTGGTTTTCTGACTTTAAAGTCTGAAATTCCAGAAGTGAACTGGAGGTGGGGCCGGAGCATCGGTGAGTGGCTGCGCCAACACAGGATGTCTGCTGGGGGACCGTTAGAAGCCCCGGGTAAGTTCAACTCATTTTCCCCCGACCCCCCTACAGTATCCCTTTAAAATAAATTTGATATCTGTTTTTCACCAACTTATGGATATTTTTTCAAATGGAAAATGCTTTAAGAGAAACCGAGGCGGAATATTATAATCTTAATGGGACCCAGAGGCATGTCATGTGCACAATGACATGCCTCTGTGTCTCCCTATTGCTGCTGCCAGCCCCCCCCCCCCCCCCCCCTGCGCTCTGCTGTCCCCCCTTAAAATATTGCCGGGCTAGCAACAATCTGCTTGTCGCTAGCCTGCTTTGTTTACCTGGCATGTGTCAATAATATTTTCAGCATTGCCTCCCCATAGCGTAGCGTTATGGTAACTCACTGCTTGCAGTGCGTTGCCTCTAAACGCAGACGTTAAAGAGACACTGAAGCGAAAAAAAAAATATGATATAGTGAATTGGTTGTGTACTATGAATAATTACTAGAAGATTAGCAGCAAAGAAAATATTCTCATACTTTTATTTTCAGGTATATAGTGTTCATTGCATGATTCTATAATATGTGCAGATTACACAACATTCAGCATTCAAAATGAGTCTTTCAGAGCAGTCTGTGAAGTAATGACCTCTCCTCTAGCAGAGAAAAAGTAAACAGTTCACTTACAGTTGAGATAATAAAAGTCAGATAACAGCCCTCTCCAGGACTACTTAGTCGGAGAGTTAATGGCTTGTTTGCATAGAGATAACAACTGGAGTTTCTTAACTCTTCCTGTACTGGAAACAATTAGACTGATGTATCTGATCTTAATGTTTTATTTCTTAGCTGCACTACACATACAAATCATAATATCATAAATTTTTTTCGCTTCAGTGTCTCTTTAAACAGATACAGAGAGGCATACTTTTCATTGCCTGTATGTTCCACTGCATCTACAGTATGCCACGGGAACGTAGCGTTGGTGTGTGTTACCACCTTTTTCTGTTGTTGTTGCGTTGTAACGCTGCGTTGCAACTTTAATGTCGCATTACAACACACCGTCAATCTGTGAATATGCCCTGAATGTCTGTCATTAGATACAGGAACCCTCTGCAGGGAATTGGAGCTATGCGTGTTCTGTGCAATAGTGTGGTGGACACAAACTGTACAGTATGTACACTGACAGGCACTGAGGCACGTGAGCAACATCACATGGGCATATCTGAAGCTAGAATATAACATATAAATGAAAGCCATGGTGACTGTGAATATTTTGAAGTATACTGATGACTCTTTTTTTCATCTGAAGATCTGAGGCAGGCTGAGTTGAATATGCTGAATAGGCAAAGGGATACGTGCTTGGTGGATACAAGAAAGGGTTAAGGCCTGGTTCACATTAGCGTTCCAGGTCCGGCTTCCCAGGACCCGGAACGCTCTGTACACAGCGGATGGTGAATGGATACATTGTTAATCAATGTATCCATTCACACTCGTGCGACCGTCCGGATCCGATCCGGGAACGCAGCTCCGGGACGATCCGGCTTTATTTCCAACATGCGCTATTTTTCAGTCCGTCCCGGTGCGGCTGCGGACCCGGGCCGGATCCTGACCCGAACATGCGGCCCATGCTGTGCAATGAGAAACGGATGTTTCTCATCACACTGGCAATAGGACCGGATAGTGCGGTTTCCTTCATGTCCACATCCAAATGTATGTAGCCTAAATACCAGTGGCACAGTAAAAGGGGACACAGAGGTTGCGACTGTACCAAGGCCCCTGGATGTAAGGGGCCCTTGTGAGGTCCTACTTCAATTGCTGCAACAGCTCTTTATTGGCGCTGTTGAATGTGCTTAGAATAGTGGTCATCAATCATTAGCAGCTCATTCCTTTTTTCTGTGCGTGTCTCTTTCTGACATAGTGGTGGTCTGTCTTATGTGATTAATATACATACAGTGCTGGAATGAGGGGCCTAGAGTAAAATTTGCACTGGGGCCAAAGGCTCTGTAACTACACCTATGCTAATCACATGCAAACCATAGAAGGAGCAGCATCAGGATCCTGAGATCTTTTTAATATTTTAAAGTGAAAATGTAATGAAAATGTCATAATGAATAAAATTGCTTATTTTTTACAATATTCATTTTGAAATGCTTTAGCCTGTGTTAGCCCATTGTGATATCTTTCCCTACATTTTCCTCACACTTTCCTCACTATGATTTCCATTCTGATATTTATCAGAGGTTGCAACATCTTTAGTGCTGTCAGGTGCATCTCTACGGAATGTACATTTACTGAGAGTTCAAAAGCCAGTACAAAATATTCCCGGTCTCTCAAAGCATTTGCATATTGCATTCGCCCACCAGAACATGCAGGATCTAAACTATCCACCTGCTCTTCCTGCAGGAGTTGGCCCATGCAATATATTGCATCTCAACAGGGGTGCAGCATGTAGGCCTCCTTGTACCCCCAAGAAATTAAGGGCAGCGCAAGCACCCCCACAAGGCATCCATTGCCTGGGAGCGCCGCAATTGCCCCTCGGAGGGGGGAGCAAGAGAACATGGCCGGAACACCCCCCGGGCATGGCTGGTGCCCAGGGGGGGCCACCCATGCTGCCCCCCCGCCCCCCAAAGGATAGATCCCTACCTTTGCGAATTTACTTACCTGTGGTGGCTGCCAGTGGCAGCGTCTGGGGGGCTGGTCCCCCCCCCCCCTACTATCAGTGTATTTGCTCCCAGGACATGCAATTTGCACCTCAGGTAAGTAAATTCGTAAAGGTAGGGAGTCTATCCTTTGTGGGGGGGGGGGGGGGGGGGCAGCTTGGGTGGTCCCCCCTGGGCACCTGTCATGCCCGGGGAGTGTACTGGCCATGTTCTCTCGTTACCCCCTCCCTGAGGGGCGGTTGCGTCGCTCCCGGGCAATGGATGCCTTTTGGGGGTTTTTGCATTGCCCTTCATTCCTTGGGAGTACAAGGAGGCCTACACGCGGCACCCCTGTTGAGATGCAATATTTTGCATGGGCCAACTCCTGCAGGAAGAGCAGGTGGATAGTTTAGATCCTGCATATTCTGGTGGGCGAATGCAATATGCAAACGCTTTGCCATTTTAATCAGTCAATAGACTTGAGGCAGCCAGTATTTAAGTCAGGAGTTGACTGGTCAGAGCACACATCCCTTTCTCTTGTGCAGCATACCAATTCCTGAAAACAGGAAAAGTTAAATAAAAGTGAGCATCCTGAATAATATACTGCATTTTACTGTGTCACTACAGTGCCTCTTTAACGTAAAGTCCCTCAGTAAGGGTCACTACCTATCTGGCAGGAAGACTGTATAGTACACATCTCTTAGTAGTCATGATATTTGCTTTCTCCCCAGGTTTAAGGATTGCCTTAGAAGGGTAAATGACACAGCGTCTCGCGTGGTGGGACAGGCTTTCTTCAATGTCATTCAGGTGCAGTGCTTTGATTTCCGGATCGTGGAACAGTGCGTGGAATGGACCTGGTATGGATGGTAAGTGCAACTGATGTGTTACATGCCAGTAGCTATGTATCTGCCTGGTGCCATGGGGCTTGATTCATTAAGCTGTGCTGAGGGGAGCGCAAGCTCAGTGCAAGCTATGCTGCAGTACTGCGGCGTAACGTGTGCTGGTAACTTACGCACGCTTACTTACGCACGTGGACCTGAACTCTAGCACATGACAAAAGGAAAACACAAAGAAATGTACCCTGTATATATTTAGAAGGTTTAGCTCTTAAGTGCCCTTTTTCCACTAGTAAGCATGGTGGGAAGCGCAATCATGTTGCGTTTGAGATCACTCAAGCTGCTTTTCCCACTCTCTGCATTTGTGTCATATAGCTGTTGGGAACAGATCACGGCAAGAATCACGCCTCCCAGTGATTGCAATTCGGTAAAAAATCGAAACACGGTCCAAATCCAAACTAAAATAATTGGAATGTGCATGATATATTTGATCTTAAAGTGCATATATCTATTGTATTTTTCGGACCCTAAGACGCTCCGGACCATAAGATGCACCTAGGTTTAGAGGTCAAAAACCAGGGTAAAAAAAATAAAATAAAATAAACCTGGGATGTCCATGGTGCAGGGGCGTCTTGTGGATCTTCTCTCCTCAATCCCCCTTAATTATTTTCCCCTTGTTTCCTTCTCTGTCCCTCCTGTGTCTTCCTCTGTTCCCCTGTGTTCTCCTCTGTCCCCTTGTATCCTGCTGTGCCTTTTCTGTTCACCTGTGTCTGTCCCCCGGTGCCTCTTCTGTCCCTCTGCGTCCTTTGTATCCCCAGTGTCTCTTTTGCCCCCCTGTGTCCTCTGTGTCCCCCAGTGCTTCTTTTGTCCCCCTGTGCCCCCTGGTGTCTCTCTTGTCCCCCTGTGTCTCTTTTGTCCTTCTGTGTCCCCTGGTGCCTCTTTTGTCCCTGTGTCTCTCTTGTGTCCCCCAGTGCCTCTTTTGTCCCTCTGTGTCCCCTGGTACCTCTTTTGTCCCTCTGTGTCCCCCGGTGCATCTTTTGTCCCTGTGTTCCCCGTGTCTCTCTTGCCCCCATGTCCCCGATTTCTCTTTTGTACCCGTGTCCAGTCTCCAGTAGGTGACATACTTACCAAGGCAGGCTTTGAGTCCCGCGATGAGCTGCCGAGCAGAGCCGAGGCAGGGATTCCACCCCCGCAGCGGCTCGAGCTTACCAGGACTTGCTTTTATTCTGAGCAGCCAATCAAGCGGGGGCGCTGTGGGGGAAATGTCTAATCACCACTGCCTCCTGTTCTGACAGGACCTGACGGTCCCGCGGGAGGGATCAGGACTCCATCATTGGCCAATCACTGCACTCGCTCAAAGATGAAATCCCTGCTTGGGCTCTGCTCAGCAGCTCGTCGCAGGACTCAAAGCCTGCCTTGGTAAGCATGCCACCTACTAGGGGACAGACACAAGGACAAAAGAGGCACCAGTGTATGCGGGGACAAGAGAGACACAGAGGTACAGGGACAAAAGAGGCACCGGGCGACACGGGGACAAGAGATACCTGGGAACAAAGGGGGCACAAGAGAGACACCGGGGGGCAAAAGAGGCATGGGGGATACGGGAACAGGAGAGCCACCGGTGGACATGGAGACAAGAGAGACACCCGGGGACAAAAGAAACACGGGGACAGACATAGAAGGACCGAAGAGACACTGGGGACAGAAAAGCCTCTCTTAACAGCAGCATCTTCAGATGATAAGACACACTGACTTTTCCCCCACATTTGGGGGAGAAAAGGTGCGACTTATGATCCGAAAAATACGGTAAATGTGCTTAAAATAACTATAAATGAGACTCTTACCTTCATATGCAATATATCTGCACCACAGATTTTAGGTCTGTTCTAAAATACAGACTCCTGTTGTTTATGCAATACTGTACTTATCTTTAGTTTATGTCCAACACTCAGCATTTGCTTAAAGAGACTCTGAAGCGAGAATAAATCTCGCTTCAGAGCTCATAGTTAGCAGGGGCATACGTGCCCCTGCTAAACCGCCGCTATCGCGCCGCTAAACGGGGGTCCCTTCACCCCCAAACCCACCCCCGCAAACGTTAGTCGTGGAATTGGTCGTTCCTGGAGGCAGGGCTGACGGCTGCAGTCCTGCCTCCAGTCGTGTCTATCAGCGGCGCATCGCCGCCTCTCCCCCGCCCCTCTCAGTGAAGGAAGACTGAGAGGGGCGGGGGAGAGGCGGAGATACGCACTGACAGACACGCGTGGGGCAGGGCTGCGGCGGTTAGCCCTGCCCCAACCAGGAAGCGCTCCCCCGCTGCACCGAGGGGATTTGGGGGTGAAGGGACCCCCATTAAGCCACGGGATAGCGGCGTTTTAGCAGGGGCACGCATGCCCCTGCTATCTATGAGGTCTGAAGCGAGATTTATTCTCGCATCAGACTCTTTTTAATTGCTGAGATCATCGACACACAAAACAAAATCTCAACATCACCCACATGAGGTAGACAGTGAGGATTTGGAACGGAGCATCAGCTAGTGTTCCCCAGTGATCACAGGTCACATGACCCCACCCACCTCATCCTTGAGCTGGTCACTCACAGATAACATCTTTATACAGTCATACATTTGGAAAACATTATAATGAATGTAAATACTTTGTTTTTAGGTGTAATAAATATGCTAATGTCACAATGGCTGTTCCAAGAGACTCTGGACTCTATGATTATGGTGGAAAATTAATTGACAAGCCAATTCTTTCAAAGGAGACACCTCCCACTCAACCTCCATCAGTGGAGATGTCAACAGAGCAACCCACACTAGGACAAGTTCTGCAAGCTACTGAAAACCTCTTGAAGATAATGATGTCTGTAAGTCCAAGCACTTCTCCCAACCAACCCAAAGTGGACACCACCGACCCGCCCAAGAAGAAGAAAGACAAAACCAAGAAAGAAAGGAAGAACAAAAAGGGAAAAGGACTCAAAGGAAAAAAGAAAAATAATTCTGAAAAGAAAAACACTGAGTCTCCAGGTAAAGAAATTTGGGGTGAAAAAATTGTCAAGAACAAGGAGACAACTCAGAACCTGCCACTAGACATCTTGGAACTTGACTCTAAAAAGAATGGCTTTAATGATATCCTTAACGATGAACCAATCAGGAATGGTGAGGCTAAAACATCAACGCCTGTGTCACCAATGTACATAAAAGAAGAGCTAAAGGCCATAACATCACCTCCACCAGTATCTAGACCTTGTATCCAAAAGCCTCAGCGGAAGAACAGGCGGAAGCAAAAGGGGAGTCAGCAGAGAAAGAAAAATCCTAAGAAACAGCCATGTGGCCCTTCGCCCACACCATGAACCATGTCTAACTTTTAAGATGTTACATTTATCTTTACAATGTTGCTGACTTGGCTAAAGCCAGTGATGTATGCAAAATAACTATAACCACTCTGCTGCTAAATACTCTTTCCCCATAATCAATATGAGAAAAGTGAATAATAGTCTGTCACTTTTGCTCTTTTGTAATATAACATGTGTTTTTGTCATTAAAGTGAACCTGAAGTGAAAATGTGACTAAAATTTACATACTGAAGTTAGTCTACACTCAGCCATGCTGATCAGAGGCTAGCAGCCTCCGAGTCCCCATAGCTGAAAGCACTTTTTTTTTTTTTAAACAGTTTCCCCCATTCCTCGGCTATATTGTAATATTTCCAGCCCGCCTCCGCTCCCCTCCCCTCGTTCCCCCCTGCTGCCGCCGCCTCACCTCTCAGATCGGCGGCGGGCAGGAGATAGGAAGGAACCAGCCACACCGGCGCACGGGGGACTTTAAATGCTGGACGTGACCGATGATGTCACTTCCTGCATTTAAATTCACTGCGTGGCTGCCGTGCGCTGGTGTGGCTAGTTGCTATCTCCTGCCCGGTCCGATCTGAGAGGTGAGGCGGCGGCAGCACGGGGGAATGAGGGGAGGGGAGCGGAGGGGGGCTGGAAATATTACATTATAGCAGCCGATCTGAGGGCATTTTGTGGGGACATCTGCAGCCGATCTGAGGGCATTTTGTGGGTACGTCTGCAGCCGATCTGAGGGCATATTGTGGGGACATCTGCAGCCGATCTGAGGGCATTTTGTGGGGACATCTGCAGCCAATCTGAGGGCATTTTGTGGGCACATCTGCTCCCAATCTGACAGCATTTTGTGGGGACATCTGCAGCCGATCTGACAGCATTTTGTGGGGACATCTGCAGCCAATCTGACAGCATTTTGTGGGCACATCTGCAGCCAATCTGAGTGCATTTTGTGGGGACATCTGCAGCCAATCTGAGTGCATTTTGTGGGGACTTCTGCAGCCAATCTGAGGGCATTTTGTGGGGAAATCTGCAGCCAATCTGAGGGCATTTTGTGGGGACATCTGCAGCCAATCTGAGGGCATTTTGTGGGGACATCTGCAGCCGATCTGAGGGCATTTTGTGGGGAAATCTGCAGCCAATCTGCGGGCATTTTGTGGGCACATCTGCAGCCGATCTGAGGGCATTTTGTGGGGACATTTGCAGCCAATCTGAGTGCATTTTGCACCCCTATAACTTAATTCTCAAAGCACGTTGTTTACGGGTAATATTTAATCCTTCTCTCTCATTTATTCCTCCCTACATTCACTCCCTAACCAGCTCCTGCCATCTTCAACTGAAAAACATATCTCGCATTCAACCTTTTCTCACTCAAGACACAACTAAAATGTTAGTTCATGCTCTCATAATATCTTGTTTGGACTATTGTAACATACTACTTTGTGGACTACCAACCTAACAGGCTAGAACCACTACAATCAGTACTGAACTCGGCTGCTTGTCTCATTCATCTTTCCTCTCGCTCTTCCTCTGCTGCTCCTCTCCGCCAAGCTCTTCTTTGGCTGCCAATTACCAAGAGGATCCATTTTAAACACTTAACCCTAATCTTCAAAGCCCCTCACAATTTCTCACCCCTACACATTTCCTCACTTGTTTCCAGATTACAACCCAACCGAAATCTCAGATCTGCACAAGCTTCTTTTGTCCTCCTCTGTAACCACCTCCTCACACTCACGTATACAAGACTTCTCACATGCTTCACCCCTCCTCTGGAATGGCCTTCTACAGCACATCCATCATTCTTCAAACTTTGAAATATTTAAACACCTCAAAACTCAGTTTTTCTGACAAGCATGTGCTCTAACTTAGGTGATTTCCCCTTTGACCCCTCACCAAGTTGTACTCATTACTAGATAACCTGCCTGTATGTATCCTGCATATCCCCCCCAATTCCTTTAGATTGTAAGCTTGCAAGGGCAGGGCTCTTGCACACTTGGAATTTGTTAGTCATTTCGTAGCTTGCACTCTGTTAGACATTTTATTCATCGTCTTACATTTGTCATTGCAGTTACCAATTCTGTATTTTGTACCAGTGTCCATATTTGATGTATACGGTATCTCATTATTTGTATCATTATGTACCCTATGTTTGTTTTTCTTACTTTGTACAGCGCCATGGAATATATGTTGGCACTTTATACATCAATAATAATACTGAAGTCTCTGGATATTCCTGAGGCTTCCCCCCCCATGTCCTCCTCGACCCCATTGATCCAGCACTGGGACACGCTGAGCAAATCCATCGAGAGCTTGTCCACAGGCAGGACTCGTGCAGGTTCAGCGAGTAGCGGAGGGGGCAAGGAGGACATGAGAAGCCTCTGGATTATTCATAGGCCTCCCTCTACCGTGGTACCTTTTTTTTTATCACAGGCTTACTTTAAGCTGGAGAAACGTATAGTTGATGTATAGACTGGTATTACCCAGAACAGAAGCCTATGTTTTTCCATGTGTATTTTCTTCCTCCTCTTTCTTCTAATATTACTGTAGAATTAATTGTAGGTTATAGGAAGGACTGCATGAGATTAACCATTGAGCATAACTCAGTTGCTTCTCTAATAAAGCATAACCAGTAAATATGGCACTTAAAGGAGGCAAAGTCTAAGTTTAGGTCTACTTTATTTAATCACTTTAATTAAACCGTTGGAAGGAGGGAGGTTTTTTTTTGTTTTTTTTTTTAAACTTCACCTGCTGAACATGTCGTTTGGTAATTTAATGTTATTAAAAATGATTTTTACATTTCAACTTGCAGCCAGATACGAATGTCTTAAATTATATATAAGCTAAATGTAAACTTCCTTGTTACCATGGTAAAATTACTCTTTTGGAGGATAAAGACTGTCAAGAAGTGATTGTCTTTCTGCAAGTATAGTTTGTTGCACAAAGTGGAGCCCTTGTTAGGCCCCGTTCACATCTAAAAAGGCAAAATGGGAGAGCTTTGCGCTTCCATTTTGTGCAAGTGATTTTACTGCGATTAGCATGGTAAAAAAATCACTGGACACTTCCGCGATTCTAGAGAGATCGCATTCAGCGCTTTATAAGCACTGTACTACGATTGCTCTAGAATCGCCCAGAAAATGCTGCAGGCAACACGTTTGCGATTGGTGCTAATCACAAACTGCCCGCTGTCTGCACCAATCACAGCAGTGAGAATACTGCCATAGGATAACAAAGCACTTTAGTGATTAGCGAGAATCGCCCGCTAATCACATAAGTGTGCATTGGCCCTTAATCTTTCTGTAAAGATAGAGGTAGTGCCCCCTCCTCTTCACCCCCCCCCCCCCCCGCTATTACCTGAGCTGGCGCCGCATCTTCTATTATTCCCCTCTCTGCTCGTAAAGTAATTCACAGCAGCGCACCCCACGGCGGCTGCTGTGATGACGAAGCAGGAAGCCATAGAGAGAGAGCGGTTCCCATAACTACAGGAAGCCGCTCTCTCTATGGCTTCCTGCTTCATCATCACAGCAGCCACCGTGGGGCGCGCTGCTGTGAATTACTTCACCAGCAGAGAGGGGAATAATAGAAGATGCGGTGCCAGCTCAGGTGATAGCGGCGGCCGAGGGGGGGGGACCGGACCACAGGTGACTCGCGAACAAGCCGACCCCCCCAACTTTTGACCCCCTTTTTGGGGGTCAAAAATTCGGCTTGCTTGCGAGTATATACGGTAAATCCCTTTTTGACATTGTGTGTATATAGCTTTCTGTTCCAACATGTTGTCAGCAAACAGGATTGAAGTCTGATGGGAGTCTAAATGAAAAAAAAAAAAAGAAAAAAGAAACCAGATATTTACCTAAGGTTCATCTAAAAGACAAAAGGAGACCAGAAGCCCAATGGTGCAGAATCGTGTAAGAATCAGAAAAGCAAATTGCTAAAGATGTATATACCCACAAAGGTGGGTTGCAAATCCTTGCAACCACCGTCAGAGCAGGTGGGAAATTAACCGCCCCTGCTCGGTTTTCCAGGTCTGTGACAGGAACTGTGTGGTCACACTCCGGAAGTTCTTTAGGACAAAAACTATCACCTCTAAAAGAGGTATAAGACGAGACATGTAAAACCGGGTGGAGGCGCCTAATGCGTAAAAGATAGGCTAATGAGCTGTTAATCGATCTCTGTGAATCTCCTTCACAGAGAGGCACTCATACTTGCTACACAACCATAGCAATAAAGGCACCTGTTTTTTTTCCCACTGACCTGAGGAAGCAGGCAAGCACCCGCGAAACGCATTGTCAATTGTATGTGCTCGAATAAAAGACCTTTTTTCAATAAAGTGGTTTAAATTCTTCAAGAGAGGTAAGATTACCTCTCTGTTTATAAGATTAACCGCTTATTAGCCTATATTTTATGCATTGGGTTCCTCCACCTGTTTTAAGTACCTAAGGAGAGGCAGAAGGCTTTGGATCCTAATGAGGTCAAATGCTGCTGTCTCCGCCACTGAAGGGAGGCTTTGGAAGGCTCATTAGGACCCAGAGCCTTCCCTCTCCTTAGGTATCTAGTTTCTTTTTATTTAGACTCCCATTAGCTTTAAAGGAAACCTAAACAGTTTGGATTAAAATGAGATTCACTTACCTGGGGCTTCTTCCAGGCCCCTGCAGCCGTCCAATCCCACGCCAGTCCTCCACCGCTAGGTTTCGTTTTCCACTGTGCCTGGCCACACATATCCTTCTTCAGGTTCCCCTCCGCAATAGAAGGGGTAACGCGAAGGATAAGGCGCAGTAGCAAAAATTAAACTGAGCCACGGCGGGTGAACGGAGGATCGGCATGGGACAGGACGGCTGCAGGGAGATGGGAGAAGCTCCAGGTAAGTGAATCTCATTTTAAGCCAAACGGTTTAGGTTTCCTTTAAAGTGGCCATACATCTAGCGATTTGGCTGTACAATCGACCATTGGATTCGATCATTTTATAGAATCGAGAGTGTTACAGAATTTACAATCGACGAAAGGTGGCTGATTTCATATCGAATCGACCAGCTTAGTCAATCGAGCAGGATGCAAGATATTGGTAGATCGCACAGGAATCAGCTACTGTTCACAAATTATTCGATCGACTCTGAACCGATTTTGCATTCTGAGCATGTAAACACATTGGTCAGATCGAATGTGAATCGCATAGGATATAGTTTGTAGTGTGCGGGTCAGTAGTCGATTGACTTTCGCTCAACCATACTGAAGTAGATTCCTTAATAAAGTTGATCGCTTTGTTGATTGAATCAGAATCACTAGCTGTATGGCTAGCTTAACTCATTATTTTGTGGACTTTTCTTTCTGTAATTCAGCCTCCATTTTATCATGGTTGGTGTACAGTACAGTAGTTCTTCTCTGAGATCCCATAATAATGTGTAATAAAAGGGGCACTAAGCCACCAGTTGTTATAGTCCAGTGGAATGTGTATTTGATGTGGCAGCTAATGGCTTTTATTTCTCAGAGTCCTATTATGCATATCTTCACTGACCATGGAAGTGGAAGCCATGCTAGCAATAAGAAAAAAAAATACTTGTTTCTGATCAGACATCAGCTGCCATATATATGCAATCCAGCTATGTATTGATGTGTCTGTTTTGAAATGTAGCAGCTGTGTCTTCCAGGAGTAGCCGGTGCAACCCACATCATACCTAAATACCCAACACCCAGATGTTTGCCATTGTCTGGCTGTACAGCTGCATGCCAATTCCAAGGCAGCCTGACACTCACATGACTTGTGGTCTTCAAAAGACCACAGGGCAAAAGCTTTTAGGGCTAAAATGCTATTATCTAAAGATAACTCTCTAAAGACAACACAGAACATTAATATTGCGCTTTTCTCCTGGTGGACTCAAAGTGCCACAGCTGCAGCCACTAGGGCACGCTACTAGCGTGCGGTCAGTAGCAGTGTTAGGGAGTCTTGCCCAAGGTCTCCTTACTGAATACGTGCAGGTTTACAGAACCGGAAGAGCTGAGATTCGAACCCTGGTATGTGTCAGAGGCAGAGATCTTAACCAGGTGCCCATACATTTGATGATGGACAGATTCGAGCAAGAGATGATTTCTCTCTGAAAACACCGCAGGCCGATTCCCAATCAATTTCAGCATTAATCTCTCAGGAATCTGCCTTGTGACACCGCTGCACCCCTAGTGTAAATGTACCCTTTGTGCATTTATACTTTACCTGTCTGCTGTCACCGCCGACATGCCCATCCATCTTCGGAGTCCTCCATTTGCGTCTCACACGCTGCTGGTGTATAGCACCTGGCGCATACATACACACACACACACACACACACACACACACACACACACACACACACACACCACGTACTATACACCGGCAGCATGTGAGCGTAAATGGCAGGTGTGAAAAACAGACGGGCACCAGCGGACGGGGAAAGTATCAATGCTTACACGGGGGACACGGCACATCTCATCCCGATATCACACACTGTTACCGTCACGCACTTGATAGAGAACATCGGCCCGAGATTTACCAGCATGTCCGATAGATACCTGCAACCAATTTTGGCCTGCTATTGGTCGCATCGTCAATCAGGCATGCTCTTAGCTTCTTCCCTCCCTGAGACAGTATAGATTTGTAATTTAAAAGATTTCTTTGATCATCACTATTTGTCACACTACCTCAGGGAACCCTAAGCCCAGCACACTCTTAAGGTGCGTACACACGCACTACTAAAGAGAACGTTGGGTCCGTCAAACCCTCCCGCTGGGCGGTCGTTCTCCCGACAGTAGTGTGTGTGTACAGTCTTTCTGCAGACTGATAGGGCTGTTTCTGAACGATCCGCTTAGTGGACTGATAAGGCTCAGTGGATCGACCTGTCGTTCTCTTTAGTAGTGCGTGTGTACGCACCTTTATATGCAAATATCCTCACAGCTTTCTCTCACACATTACATGTGATCTGGTGACGCTGCCCATCATCTTACAACAAATCTATAAGATGGCCGCCCATAACGTCCAATCAAATACACAAAGCTGTTCATCATATCAAATTATCTATAAAGTTAGCCATTACTTAAAAAATGACTGTCCATATACAGTTACATAGTTATTTTGGTTGAAAAAAAGACATACGTCCATCGAGTTCAACCAGTATAAAGTACAACACCAGCCTGCTCCCTCACATATCCCTGTTGATCCAGAGAAAGGCGAAAAAACCCTTACAAGGCATGGTCCAATTAGCCCCTAAAGGGAAAAATTCCTTCCCGACTCCAGATGGCAATCAGATAAAATCCCTGGATCAACATCATTAGGCATTACCTAGTAATTGTAGCCATGGATGTCTTTCAACGCAAGGAAAGCATCTAAGCCCCCTTTAAATGCAGGTATAGAGTTTGCCATAACGACTTCCTGTGGCAATGCATTCCACATCTAAATCACTCTAACTGTAAAGAACCCTTTCCTAAATAAATGGCTAAAACGTTTTTCCTCCATGCGCAGATCATGTCCTCTAGTCCTTTGAGAAGGCCTAGGGACAAAAAGCTCATCCGCCAAGCTATTATATTGCCCTCTGATGTATTTATACATGTTAATTAGATCCCCTCTAAGGCGTCTTTTCTCTAGACTAAATAAACCCATTTTATCTAACCTTTCTTGATAAGTGAGACCTTCCATCCCACGTATCAATTTTGTTGCTCGTCTCTGCACCTGCTCTAAAACTGCAATATCTTTTTTGTAATGTGGTGCCCAGAACTGAATTCCATATTCCCGATGTGGCCTTACTAGAGAGTTAAACAGGGGCAATATTATGCTAGCATCTCGAGTTTTTATTTTCCTTTTAATGCATCCCAAAATTTTGTTAGCTTTAGCTGCAGCTGCTTGGCATTGAGTACGATTATTTAACTTGTTGTCAATGAGTACTCCTAAGTCCTTCTCCAAGTTGGATGTCCCCAACTGTATCCCATTTATTTTGTATGGTGCTAGACCATTAGTACGTCCAAAATGCATGACTTTACATCTGTCAACATTGAATTTCATCTGCCATGTATGTGCCCATATAGCCATCCTATCCAGATCCTGTTGCAATATGACACTATCTTCCTGAGAGTTGATGATTCTGCACAATTTTGTATCATCTGCAAAAATAGCAACATTGCTTACTACTGCATCTACTAGGTCATTAATAAATAAATTGAAGAGCACTGGACCCAGAACAGACCCCTGTGGGACCCCACTGCTAACAGTCTCCCATTTTGAGTACGATCCATTGACCACAACTCTATGTTTTCTGTCCATTAGCCAGTTCCCTATCCATGAACACAGACTCTTCCCCAGTCCTTGCATCCTCAACTTTTGCACCAGACTTTTGTGGGGAACAGTGTCGAAGGCCTTTGCAAAGTCCAAGTATATCACATCTACAGCATTCCCAATATCCATATTAGCATTCACTACCTCATAAAAGCTGAGCATGTTAGTCAAACAGGACCTGTCTTTAGTAAACCCATGTTGATGCTGAGAAATAAGATTATTTTCTACTATGAAGTCATGTATAGTATCTCTTAGTAACCCCTCACATAGTTTGCATACAACTGATGTTAAGCTTACAGGTCTATAATTTCCTGGATCTGATTTTTTGCCCTTCTTAAATAATGGGAAAACGTGGGCTGTACGCCAATCCACTGGGACTCTGCCAGTTGCAAAAGATAAAGGGGTTTATCTATAACTGAACTAAATTCCCTTAGGACCCGAGGATGCATGCCATCCGGGCCAGGTGCCTTGTCTATTTTTAATTTATTCAGTCTTGCCTTCACTTCTTCTGTTAAGTATTTAATATTACAGTTAGAAGATTGAGACTCTTCCGCCTCTGTAGTTTGCAACAGTGTTTGTTTTGTGAAGACAGAAGCAAAGAAAGCATTTAATAACTCTGCCTTACCTTGGTCATCCACCAATGAGTTCCCACCCTCATCCTTTAGGAGTGCTATACAGTCAACCTTTCTTTTTTTAGAGTTAATGTACTTGTAAAACTTTTTTGGGTTAGATTTGATATCCTTAGCGATTTGTATTTCAGTTTCAATCTTTGCCTGCCTAATTTCTTTTTTACAATTTTTATTGCACTCCTTATAATTGCTTAGTGCAGCCTCGGTCCCCTCCTGTTTTAAGACCTTATAGGCATTCTTTTTCCTCTTCATTTTATCTTTAACCATTCTATTCATCCATAGAGGCCTTTTTTTATTCCTAGACATTTTGTTTCCATATGGGATATACATACTACAATATTGATTGAGTATAAGTTTAAAAGCTTGCCATTTCCCTTCAGTGTCTTCCCCGTGTAGTACATTATCCCAGTTCACCAAACTTAGTGCCTGCCTAATTTGATTGAACCGCTGCCCCGTGGCCTATCAGTCACCAGATCAAACGTTATCATGTTGTGATCACTATTTCCCAAATGTTCTTGAACCTGCACATTTGATACATTATCTGGTCTATTAGAAATTATCAGATCCAGTAACGCATTCCCCCTAGTTGGTTCAGTTACCATTTGAGTCAAGTAATTGTCCTGTAGTGCTGCCAGAAATCTGCTGCTTTTACCAGAATGGGTAGCCTCCATACTCCAGTCAATGTCTGGAAAGTTGAAGTCACCCATAATTATGACCTCATTTTTACTTGCAGCTTTTTCAATCTGCTGTAGTAATCGCAGTTCTGCAGCTTCATTAATAACCTTACAATTGTTCCCATGTGGCTGCACATCTCCCCACATCTGATCCCTTCAGGCTTTCCATCCTCCTACATCTTTTCCTGCAAGGCTGACCATTTCACAACTTGTCTGTGAGAATGCACCTCCTCATCTCGCATGTCGTGATGTTGCCTCACCATCTCACAACTGATCATGTGTGATTGCATAGAGACAATCTCACAACTGATGCCCTATGGCTTCCCACCAGCTAACTTCTGACTTTGTGCAGCATGCAACCACCTCAAAACTGATCAGTGAGCCTATCCTTCATATCACATCCTATCCTTTTAGGCTTCTCGCCTACTGTATCACAACTGATCTTACTAGACTGCTCACTACCTCACAAATGATCTTGTGAGCCTGACCATCACATCACAACCTATTAGGCTGCTCACCATACCACAACTGATCCCGAGAGCCTGACCCTCATATCACAACCTATTGGGCTGCTCACCATCACACAACCGATTCCATGATCCAGGCCATCATATAACAACCTATCCTATTAGGCTGCTCACAACTGATCTTATTATGCTGCTCACCATCACACAACTGACCCCATGAGCCTGGCCATCATATCACAACCTATTCTATTAGGCTGCTCACCATATCACAACTGATCTCATTAGGCTGCTCACCATCTCACAAAAGATCCCATGAGCCTGGCCATTATATCACAACCTATTCTATTAGGCTGCTCACCATCTCACAACTGATTCCGTGGCCATCAATAAATGTAATCCCACAAGACTGCACATCATCTTGTAGCCAATCCTGTGAAGCAGTTCATCATGTGAACTAATTGTGAGGTTTAGAAATCAAACCTCAGCATGACTTTCTGAACATCTCTACATGACTGCACTAAAGTACCAAGAGCAATTAACGTTGTGTTAGGTTTCATTTAGTGAGATTTCCAGTCAGTTCCATGACATTACCTTAGGCATTACATAGGTTTTACCTATATGTTCTATGCATACGAAGTATGGTCTATCCCATTTTTTTTTTAACTACCAGGGATGACGACTACACATTCTAGCATACTTTTTTTTACCTTTCTTTTGCAAACAACCAGCAGGAAGGATAAAAGCTCATGTGACCCAATTCTGGTAATTTCTATTTAGTGAACTGGCCCCAGGCTTCTAAGTCTCTGTGGGACTTCCACACTGATCTCCATCCTTAAGCAAATCTGTGAGGTTAGCGGTGCACAAATGTAGATGCTTAATTCCGAAGAGTTAAACTTCTGGGTCTTTCAGAGGCTTGCCCTGTCCTCCTACTCCAGGCCATTCCAGTGCTGAGACCCCCGGGGCACGGCTGAACAGAAGCACAAAACCCTCTCTGGATTTGGCGGAAATGGCTGAGCACGATTTGGTCCGCGCTAGTTCACAGGCTGCTCGTGCAGAAACATGGACCCGATCAAGCTCAGAGTTTTCCAACAACATCTGACTGGATCTGTGCTACTGCACATGCGTGAGCCGTTGACAAACCCTTGTTGACTGATCTTGTGCAGGGACAGCGCTGGTGGAGGAGGATGCCCTCTCCTGGAGGAGGATGCCCTCTCCTGAGGTAAGTACCCAAATCGAGCACTTTTTTTTCCTACAGATTTTAAGAAAACACTGCATCTGCGAACCCAGTCCCACCCAACCATCGTTCTGCTTGGGCAAACAACAGTCAGCCATATTAGACGTATTGTGCCAGCGACAAGCGTATTCCACAGCAGGAAGCTTCCTGATATTTACCTCTTCATAGTTTTTGGCACTCAGGTAGGTAGGTCTGTATGGAAGTCACTGTGTCAACCAAAGATGATTATTGTATCATGCTTGTCTGCCAGCACAGCTGTAGGAAACAGTCTGATTGCTGAGGTAGGCGCTCACACATCAGTAGGAGAGACACATTGGAGCTAATGGCGCCCACACATCTAGCAAATTGAAGCTAAGTATTCTAGTCAACCATTTTATTGAAATGACTATAATGTGACTAATTACAATATTTTCCATTTGATTCTATGTACATTTCAGCCTGTTGCGGATTGCATGCAATATAAATTTGTATAGAACTTCTGATAGGAACATTTGCATATAATGATAGCAATATTACAGTTTCCAAATAACATTATCCCAAATGCCTGAAACTAAGCAACAACCATGTGTGTGAGCACCATAAGACCCTATGGTGGGATGCACATCTCTCTACAGCACACTGGTGTCGCTATGGAAACAGCACAATTACATCACACATCCAAAAAAAAAAAACATACAGAAAGGCAATAATGTTCAGACTGTTTATTTGCCTGTTGCATAAACAAAACAAATAAAAAATAAAATAAAGATATCTAAAGGTGCCATTAGAATCTCAGGGCACCCGTACACTGCAATGGAAATGATAAAAATGCTAATCTGTCACATACATAAGCACTGACCCTGTGCAGAAGGGCACAGTCGCAAAAATTACAGATAGCTGCACACTGCAAGTGCAACAAGAAACCAGAGCAAAGAGGAAAATAAATACCCAAACGAATAAAAGTTTGTTGCAAGTAACCTGGTTTCAGCTTTCCGAGGATCTCCTATAGCCGTCACCCCTGACTCATCAATGCTTGTAGTCAGCCCTTTGTTCCTCTTGACTATACAAGCCAGCTCCTCTCAGTGTAGAAGTGCGTGAAATTTAGCCGAGTGTTGAGATCTTAGCTTCAGACCTCTCTAGTTTTACATGCTTTGGCAGAATATGCAATTAAAAAGGAATAGTGAAGCCCATCCTATGTTTAAAACATAGCTCATAAAAAGCATAACTGTCGGATTTTCCCAACGTGGCTAATTTAGTAATTTGACTTTCCTTTCCTGAAAGTGACAGAATACTTGGATAATGAAAACAACCGGGGCTGAGTGCTGAATAATATTATCAAACACTCACCAACGCAAGCACCACATTGGAAGGGTCCAATCGTCTCCTGAAGGTCAGCACAAGTATTGGCCCATTAATTACAACCAGCCTCCACTGAGTCTGGGAACCATTTCATATATACAGTGAAAAATAAAATGGGGGATGCTTCCATATGTCCTTCCAGTTTGTTCTCATCGGTCCATTTCATCCAGTAACGGTGTGGCATCTCCTGCGACTGACATAGGAGTACTCTCGATCATAGGACTTGGAGAAGGACGAGGAGTTAAGCGCTGCTTCTGTTTCCGCCTTTCTGCCTCCTTCTCATGCAACCACTGCTCGGCCATTTTGCCCCAGTCGATGGGAGTAGTACTGCTGGTTCTGACAGAATACAAAAGAGAATGGTGTTAATGTATGCACAACAAAGTAGAATAGATAAAGCAGCTTAGAGAGCATTGCAACAGACAGCATGCTGCAGGTGTGGATAACCTGTAGACCTTCAGCTATTCATTTTTCGGCAGATCGTTTTGATAATTATCAAATCGGATGAAAATCGGTGCCGCAACAAGTATGCCCAATCAACGATTCGACCCATTTCGGGCAAAAATCAGTCTAATGCATCAAGCGGACATGCTGGGAAATCTCAGAGCAGCGTAGCCGATAGGGCGTGCAGTGGTAGCAGCTTGCGATATCACGGCCGACAATCACGACGGAACCCACGGGTGTTGTCGCCCCAAATGTTATATGCGCCCCTTGGTGCCCATGCACTAAAATGCTTTACCCTTCCGCTGTGCTTCTACATTCGTTCCCCACATGCTGCACGCGTATAGTGCATGTGTGACATCACAAACGCACTATGTGATATACGCCCACAGCACATGGGGAATAAAGGAAGAAGCACAGCGGACAGGTATATATATTTTTTCAGCTTACTGTAAAATCACATTTTTTTTCTAGTTGAGAACAGAACTTTATACATAATGTAAAAGTATTTTGCCCTGTATGGCTACAGGAGGCTGAACTATAAGAAGATATGGCTGCTCCTCCCTCTATGCATGTTTGTATACCTTTGAAAACAAGTACTGACTTTTCAGTGTTAGTTGAGGCCCTATTCACACTTGAAAGCGCAATGAGTGATTTTTCAGCGGAAAAATCAGTGAACACTGCGGCCGATTTTTCCGCGGTCGCATTTAACGCTTCTATAGCACTGAAACGTGATCGCCGAGAAATCGCCTGAAAATAGTGCAGGCGACACGTTTGCGTTTCGCGATTTAAGGCGATTACCACAAATCGCCCAAGTAAGAACGGGCCCATAGGCTTTAATTACACTAGCGCTTTCAAAAGCGCTAGCGTTTGAGCGTTTTGCCGAAATCGCCGGCAAAACGCTAAAGTGTGAATGGGCCCTTAGGGTCTCTGAAGGTGGAGGATACTATCCATCTTTGATGGTCTCCGATTTTGCAATTTTTTCTCACTCTAATAGAGTTTAATGGGTACAAAGACTTGAATGAACTAGCCCTACACTTATGGACTCTCACACATGCTTGAAAAATCAGAGCACCTTATTTGTTAGGCCCCATGGAGATTGGAGCAGGATGACTTCAGGAGGCTGGAAAAAGCACCAGGTAAGCAATTCGGGCATGTCTCCAACTATCGGCTTTAACTTCAGCTAAATCTAGACAGAGCAAGAATCAAGCTGTAGCAAAATAAATTCTGCCCACTATTTTGCTTCTATATACTGTTTATATTCACTTATCAATTGTTCAGTTGTATGTTCAGATAGATAGGCTTTTGGTTCAAGTAAACAATAAGAAGATTCTTTTCATCTCATTCTGTGCACATCAGATGCTGTACTCACTTTGTCTGCTGTCTGTGACGGGAACCTGAGGTGGAACTCTGTGAATGGGAGGATTGAGGCGTCGGTGGTGCAGGTGTGGGCGTAGCACTTGGCGGCAGTTGATGATACTGTGGAGTTGTCATGGGTTGACTTGGGGTAGCATATGAGTAGCTGGGGGTCATCAGAGGAGTAGCCACAGGCTGCTGTGCTGGAGTGGCGAAAACCTAGAATACACACATTATAATCAACAAACAGCAAAAGGCATTTCAACACAATTTACCCCATAAAGCCACATTAATCCATGTCATGCACTGATGGATCAATCAGTCCAAAACAGTCTGTATGCATGTTGCATTATTGTGGCTCTAATATTAAAAAGCTGACATGTCTTTGCATTCCAACGGCTCTGGAGCTGTGCTTAGCTCGCAGGGACAACAATGGGTAATTTGCATATTTCAGCAGTGATGCACTGGGAGACATCTCGGAGCTCACTCCAACCTGAATTATCGCAAATAATTTCCGTTTTAAGAAAGCAAGACTTTTGTTTTCCAACACAATTTATGAAACTAACTCAAAACCTTCATTTTTATAAATAGCAAATAATGCTAACAACATTTCTAGTGAGATACTTCTGACAGGGAACACATATTAAAGCATATGATTGATTGGCTAATGTTGTAGTGTAGAATGAGAGATAAAGAGAATACTTACATGATAAGCACTGCCTCCGCCTCCACTGCCTCCCCCATAGCCATACTGGCTGGAGGCCCATTGAGCAGGTGTTGCATTAGGATTCTGTCCATGTCCAGTAACTGCAGCAATAGCGCTAAACATCTGGGAGGTCATGTTTTGTGGGAGGGCATTAACAGCACGGGTCAGATCTGCAAATAAGGAAGGTCATTACAAACTGCTAGAAGAAAATTGACTTCTAAAGTCTGGGGTGTACTAATGAACAAGCAAGCATATTCAGATTTGCCTTTACATCTCTACAAAAATGTACCAACATGTATCCATCTTACGTTTCCAACACTGCCTCTCTGCTCCTGCTAGATATTCTTCAGAAGCTGAAGAGTACAACCCAGTGATGTCACAGGCTACAATAGGCAGAGATGCATTGCATACATGCAATAAATGTTAATCTATTTGCAGAGCTATGCATTTTAGGAGAGGTAGTTGCATGCATATTTAATGCAAACTGTATGTAGCTTGGAACTTGATTAATCAAATGCACTGCCTAGTGGCAAGTTCCAAACTGAATACAATTTAAATGCAAGCAGTATCTATAAGCATGTCAATGACCAGCGCTAGTTCTGTAACTATGTAAGCATGTGACATAGCAGTAGGAAAGCTCCTTTTTACTTTTAAAGAGAACCCAAAGTGGTTTCTAAGAATCCTATTAGCACACAGAGGCTGGATCTGCATATAATGCCCAGCCTCTGTTGCTATACTGTTTCCCCCCAGGCTCCCCATGCTGTGCTGTCCCCTATAAATCAAACGCAGTGTTAGCGACATGCAGCGTGTCGATAGCAGGCTGTTTACCTCTGCAATGTCACTCTCATCTCCTCTATATTTCCTCTCCCAGCCTGCGTCCCTTTCCTTCAATCAGCGGGGAGGGAAGGGACGCAGGCGGGGAGCGGCGACAGAGGAAGCGGGGGAGCGGCAAGAGTGACAGTGCAGATGTAAACAGCCTGCCAACGTTGTCGCTAGCACGGCATTTGATTTATGGGGGACAGCAGAGCGCAGGGGCGGCCTGGGGGAAGACAGTATAGCAACAGAGGCTGGGCATTATATGCAGACCCAGCCTCAGTGTGCTAATAGGATTCTTAGAACCCAGCTCGGGTTCTCTTTAAAGCAATGCTGATCATGCGTTGCTGTAAAGCTGCTTTTTTTTCACTGATTTTTTTTTCCTCAGACCAACTTCTGTAATTGTATACTGCTCATGAAGGGAAGGATGAGCTGCCCGAGTGTGATTAAAGAGGAGCTGTTAGGTATAAGGTCTCAGAGAAAATAAACACATATATCAGTAGCTAAAGATTGGCTGTACTTACATTACATATGCATTTCACTGTCCATGTTTGGATTTCACAGAATTTGTATATAGTATATGCAGAGATAGATGCTCCTGACAGCTCATGGCAGGCTCCATGTTTTTCTGTCAAATGTGTCGTCATGTCCTGCCTGCTTCCTGATCACAGATAAGCTCGTACTTGAACAACACAGTGTGCAGTGAATATTAATGAGCCATGTGGCTAGGAACAATAGCTGACTCCTGCAGTGTACTCTGCCCGAGATTTATCAGTGCTACGCGATTACAAGCTGCTGTAACGTCTCATTAGCAGCCGAGGGGAGAGCCCCAGAATGCTTTGCAGTATGGTATGCGGCTTGCGTCTTCTTAAGAATAACAGCCTTGCTGATAAGCACACATCAAAGGTAACTGAGATTTTTATCTTCACTAATTGCTTTTGGGCTTCCTTCTAAACTGTTTAACACAGGAGAATAGAGGTTTAAATTAGCTTCTGCAGCCTGACAGTTACTCTTTAAATAATAAAAAATTGTAAAAAGATGAAAGGCAGCTTGCCGCCAAGTAAATACAAACAATAATGGTTCCAGAAGGTTCTATTGCATACGGTGCCAGTTAGCAGCAAACCAATAGGCCACTGATATCTCTCCGCACACAGGCAGGTCTGAAAATGTCATCTCTCTCCTCACACGGGCTGGTCTGTAACAGTCATATGTCTCTGCTCACACAGGATGGTCTGTAACGGACATCTCTCCCCACACAGGATGGTCTGTAACGGACATCTCTCCCCACACAGGATGGTCTGTAAAACTGTCATCTCTCTGTCCCCACACATGCTGGTCTGTAACTGTCATGACTCTCTTCACACAGGCTGGTCTGTAAGGGCTCATTCACACTAACACTGTGCTGCGCTGTCAGTTTTGCCGCAATGCACAGTGTACGATCTACACGGCAACATGAAAGTCCATAGACTTTCATGTTACCATTCACATTACAGATGTGCGTTCCCATGCGTTACGATGTAATATGATGTAACGCTTCTGGGAACATCTAATCGCACAACGCACACATTCTCCTGATGGGTTGGCTGCCGACGCCTGCGCTCCTAGCGTACCACAACGCGTATTCTGTGCGATGGCCGCACGATGGCAACGCATGCACGAAATCGCATTCGTGTATGCGCTCTGTAGGGTGAATGAGCCCTAACGGTTAACTCCCCTCACACAGGCTGGTCTGTAAACTGTCATCTCTCCTCACACAAGCTAGTCTATAATGGTCATCTGTCATAACTCTATCCACACAGGCTCATCCACCACAGTCATATCTCTCTCTCTCTCTCTCCACACAGGCTGGTCTGTAAACTGTCATCTCACCTCACACAAGCTAGTCTATAACGGTCATCTGTCATAACTCTATCCACACAGGCTCATCCACAACGGTCATATCGCTCTCTCTCCACACAGGCTGGTCTGCAACTTTCATCTCTATCTCCATAGAGGCTGGTCTATAAAGCTGGCTTCACACATGTGAATAGTTCCGTTCCAGTCCTGTCCGTTTTATATGGCTCGGTTCACACATACAATGTGTACTCTTCTATTCCTGTCAGGTAAAACTAATAGAAAGCTGATGCAAAACTGACAGGACTAGAACGGAATTGTACGCCTTTTATGTGTGAACCTAGCCCAGTGATATCTCTCTCTCCACACGGTAGTCTGTAGCTGCCATTTCTCACCATGTATTAACCTGGGGAAGATGGGTTGATCCCACAAAACACGTTCTTAATTTTATTTTGGTACTTTGGTATTGGTATTTTGGTAAAGAAGGGTTATACACATGGACACTTACCGGCAAGGTTTATATTGGCAGGTGTAGCTCCTATAGAAGCTGGAGTTCTAGTTCTGCTGCTGCTACTTGGTGTAATACCTGTCAGAAACAGAAGTTAAGTCTATGAGTTACAATCAGTATTATCCAGAAATGCAGTTTTGGGTAAAGTAATAAAAGTATAGACAGCACAAAACTACAATGAACAACATTTTTCACCAATTGTATTTTTGTTATCCAGTCTGTGTTTTATCGATCAGCAATTTTAGAACATTGTATTTCAAGAATCTCACAAATCCTTTACCTGGAACAGGATCCTGATAATGGTCTTTAAACCATCGGAAAAGTCCATTCACTGTAGGAAAGATCTGTCCTCTATACCTATAACCTTCCGGTGTCACCGTTACGTATTCAATTCTAGGAAGGGAAGCATTGGATAAATGAGTATACTTACAACAGGTCTGTAGACACAAAGATGGATGTAGCCTCCTGACTGGCCGGTGTTTCCAGCCAGAGAACTCACCTTGGTTTAGCTCGGGGTTGATATCCTAGCAAGAATTTCCCAGGGAGCTCCTTATGTGCAGAGACATAGTATGGAATAAACGTGGGCTTTTCCTTCTTGGTTTTTATTAATAGCTCCTCTAATTTCTAGATATGGACAAAGAAAACGAAAAGTCAGTAAAACAGGATGTCCACCTAGACAGCCACCTTCAGCACACACTAGAGAATCAGTTAGGCCTGGTTCACACATAAATCAGCACATTTCTGGTCCTGTCCAATACTAGCCTGTCCTGTCAAGTTTTGCATCCATTTTCTATCAGTTTTACCTAACCGGAAATGTACACCTTTTATGTGTGAACACAGCCATAGAAAAACACTAAACAGATGTAAAACTGACAGGACTGTACTGATTTATGTGTGAACACAGCCATAGAAACACATGCAAAACTGATGCCAACAGTCAAAAACTAACAGCAATGGACACCTTTTTGTCTGCGAGCCAAGCCTTTGTGTTTGGAATATGCAAGGAAGGTTAGGATAATTAAGGAGCACAGCAGAGAAACAACAGACTGTATTGAATTAATATGGAGGCATGCTCCAGTGAAAGGAACCATTACTACCACTAATATTAAATGAATACTAAAGCCACTCTGCAGAAAGAAAATGCCTTACACCTTTGGAGAGAGAAAGCTCTGGAACCCATAGTCTTCCCTTCCCTCTCTCCATGCCATCGGTCCACCACTGTTGCCACATGAAAGTTATTCATCCAACACCTTTGGAAGTACTTGAGAAGGCTTCACTTCCAAAGTGGGTCTGTACTACACTTACACACGCTCACTATGGGTGTGTCGTATTTGGAAGCACTCAGGAACACGGATGCTTCCAAAGCCTTTCCGAGGACACTCGAAGGTGCAGACTTTCATGGGGGGAGTGGGGGGGGGGGGGACAACGATGGACTGAGGGCACAGAGAGACCATGAAGCCTCTACAAAAGGGGTCCCCAAACATTTTGGGTCTAGGGCCGGGTCAACATACTTCAGACTGCTGGGGGCCCGGAGTATACATAAGATGATATAGAAGTCTTTGCGGGCCAAAAAGTAAAGCATACCCAGGTGACAATCTGCAGTCCAATTGGACAGCAGTGTCACCTGATGTGAAATTTGATTGGAAACCAGCAAAATTACTGCTTTCTGGCTTCCATGTGGATGGGTTTTGCCAGCACTGCTGTTCTTGATGCAGACCACCAATATTTAACCTCCCTGGCGGTCTATTAAGATCGCCAGGGCGGCTGCGGGAGGGGTTTTTTTTAATTAAAAAAAACTGTTTCATGCATTCAGTTGGCTGCATGAAAGCCCACTAGAGGGCGCTCCGGAGGCGTTCTTCCGATCGCCTTCGGCGCCCAGAATAAACAAGGAAGGCCGCAATGAGCAGCCTTCCTTGTTTTGCTTACATCGTCGCCATAGCGACGAGCGGAGTGACGTCATGGACGTCAGCCGACGTCCTGACGTCAGCCGCCTCCGATCCAGCCCTTAGCGCTGGCCGGAACTTTTGTTCCGGCTGCGCAGGGCTCGGGCGGCTGGGGGGACCCTCTTTCGCCGCTGCTCGCGGCGGCGATCAGGCAGCACACGCGGCTGGCAAAGTGCCAGCTGCGTGTGCTGCTTTTTATTTCGCTCAAATCGGCCCAGCAGGGCCTGAGCGGCGACCTCCGGCGGTGATGGACGTGTATAGTCGTCCATACCGCTGAGGAGGTTAAAGAGGACCACTGCTCTACAAGATCCAGAGCTTTTCCTCTCCATAGGAGTACAGCCAACCTTTAAAAAAAAAAAAAAGTACCCTTTTGGAATGACCTATTCTGTCCTATGGAAAGTGGAAGGATGACCAGAAGATTCCCTGCAGTAGTTTGCAGCGAGTACTTCAGAAGGCCTAGTGAGATCAAACTTATAGGCTTCGCTGGAGAGGAGGGCACCTGTACACATGCTTGCAACTGGCACATCCGGAAATTTTGTTAATTAATAACAGTGACATCAAGTTTACAGAGCTCTTTTGCTGCACTACAGGCCATGGGATATCTTTTACACATTCTTTGAATGAAGATACAACTTTGAAATGCCCAGATTTGTTTATGGTAAAAATTGTTGCAAATGTCATAATTAAAGAGGAACTGTAACCACATATTGAACTCATCGCCAGCGTGAAGCTGACATCCACTTTATGGGGGAAAACCAAGTCTTTCCAGGAAGAAGAAGCCAAAAAAACACATTAAATACAGTGTTAAGGCTTAAGCCCCGCCCACCTAATAAAGTTAGTCCGCGGCTGAATTTTAATTGAGCCTAGGACGAACAGCCATCTGGGAAGTAACAGTTGTGAAAAGAAAAAAAAAAAGCTCACGTCATCTCTGCAGGACACCTCTGCAGAGGGAGAAGTGTACAGAGATAGCAGGGGCTGGCCGTGTGTGGCTCTCACTTCTCATAGATCTCTTCGTGCTCAGGTGGTGAGCAGGAATTTCTGTGGGCAATCCGTCTCCTCCTCTTCCAGCTTCACCCTGAAGGCTGCATCATCTCGTTCCCCCTGCTTGCAGAGTGTAATATATACACTGTGTATACCTTGCCCAGTGTTGTGCGTCTCTTCACTCTGCTCCCTTCAGCTGTAATCACAGCCGCTCAGTGTACTGAACTGTGTACTGTGCTGCAGAGTGGAGCAACACAACACTGGACAAGGTATACAAGGAGTATAGCCTGCGTTTTGCTAGGAGGAGGGAGAGAGATGCTGCAGCCTTCAGGGGGGGAGGGGGGCTTGCAGGTACATGATGATCATGTAGAGAGGGGGGAGCTCCAGTGGTCAGATAATCCTCCTAGGTGTAGTGGTTGTGTTAGTCAGTGGGTGTGTATATATATATATAATATACAGCGACCACACATGCAGGGGGGGAGGGTCCCCTAGAATACCAGGGAATACAGCTAAAAGGTATGGAGGCTACCATACTACCGGGGGTTAACGGGAAACTTTAAGGAAGCCTGTTTTATACTTATCTGGGGCTTTCTCCAGCCTTGTTGAGGCCACTTCATCCCTCGCCATCTCACCTGGCCACTCCTGTCCCCCACTTCATCAGCAGCACCTGCTCCCTCGTCGCACTCCCGTACCCGGGAGCAATCTCTGCCTGCCATGGGGGAGCACGGCCAGGCCACACATGCGCAGTGAAGCACAACTCAGCTAGAATACTGGGCTGTCCAGGAGTGGCCCAGGGGAGAAGGTGAGGGAACGAGCGACCTCAAATGGGCTGGAGGAAGCCCCAGGTAGGCATAAAGCCTGACATGACTATTGTCTCAGGTACACTGTAAATCCAGTAATTACCGTATAAAAGATTTATACATACCTGGGGCTTCCTCCACCCCCTCTGCACTGATCACTTCCACGCCGTCTTCCTCTGCCTTCTTGTTCGCATGCGCAGTGCGCCCCTATTCACTGAGCTAGCAGGACTGTTAATGAAAAAACAAGAAGGCAGAGGAAGACGATGTGGGGTGGGGGGCTGGAGGAAGCCCCATGTATGTATAAATCTTTTATAGTTACTCGTCTCTGGTACACCTGGAATGAGAACCTGAAATGAAAATAAAAAGTCAAAATAACCATACACGGTCATACTTACCTCCTGTGCAGTCTACTCCTCAATCTCTTTCTCCTCTCCTGTGTCCTGTTTTGTCCACTGTGATCAATGGAATTCTCCATCCTCCATTTTAAAAATGGCCACTACCCCATAACGGCTTCCTGGTCAGTACACTGTTATGCTGGGCATACACGGATTGATTGTTCTTATCAATCGAGCCACTGATGGCTCGATTGATAATTTCCGGCAGGTCCGATACCCCGCCGGTTGTGTTCTCGATGCCCGTGGGCGGACAATGGGAAGAAAACGAGCGAAAGATAAGGAGCGCCCACGGGGACGAGCGGGAATCGTCCGGCCAGGCACATGGCTAATTAATATTCACTGCACGGTGTGACGTGCAGTGTTTACTTCCTGGAGCGGCCGCTCTGTGCGGCGATTGGCCAGGCGGGACCACGTGATGCTGCATGCGTCCGGGCGGGACCACGTGAGTACGCATCACGGACGCCAGAGTGAGCTGCACAACGCGGCTCACTGACGCCCACATCAGAGAGCACCAGGCATTGCGTTAGGGGCACGTTATGTGCCCTATAACGCCCCCTAAACGCAACATCCTGGTGTGTAAGTAGCCTAAGTCGAAAACAAAATGCAGTTTATTTTTTATGGGGCTTCTTGCAGCACCCTGAAATTATCCTGTGCCTGCGCTGTACTTCCACGACCCTCCAGTCAGCATCAGTGACCCTTCTCAAAGTTGGTTAGTTGTGGCCGGTCGCGAGGTACTACGCATGCTTGGCCCTGGGCTGCATGCATTCTGATAGTAATGATTTTTCAGTACTGCGCATGTGTTCTGTACTGCGCGTGTGCAGAACGCTGCCTTGCACAGGAAAGCAATGTGGCGCCTGGCCTGGGGCCATTTATACAGCTTATTGGAGGCTGATACAGCTGACGAGAGGATCGCGGACTGACAACGTAGGCACAGGATGACTGGAGGAATACTGTGAGAAAACCAGGATTTAAAGGGAACCTTAACCGGCGGGGAAAAATAAATTCACTTACCTGGGGGCTTTCCCAAGCCTCCTGCAGCCGTCCTGTACCCGCGCCGGTCCTTCGGTGCCCTCCGGTCTCCCTCCGCCGCTAAGTTTCGTTTTCGGCCGACCGCCAGTCGTCCTCCGGCAAAGCGTCCTCTTCTTCCGCATTCCCCGTCGTAAAGAGCCGTAAAGCGCGTCCGCATGACGCCAAACGCGTCATGCGGACGCGCTTTACGGCTCTTTACGACGAGGAATACTGAAGAAGAGGACGCTTTGCCGGAGGACGACTGGCGGTCGGCCGAAAACGAAACTTAGCGGCGGAGGGAGACCGGAGGGCACCGAAGGACCGGCGCGGGCACAGGACGGCTGCAGTAGGCTTGGGAAAGCCCCCAGGTAAGTGAATTTATTTTTCCCTGCCGGTTAAGGTTCCCTTAAAGGTAATACTTTGGTAAAGGAGAGGGGACCACAAGACTGCCAGGGAAGACTTTGAAGGGAAACCACTAGATCACCAGAAAATACTGCCAGGAGGGTAGGGGACAACTAGTGGATCAGGTAATTCAGGAAACTGCTCCAGAAAGCGCCTAATAGTCACCAATATAAGGTAGTGATAATCGGTGCCAAGGCATTGATCAAAAATCAATCTGACATTTATGGGAATCTATTCCCAGTAGGAATCTGCAAGGAATTGAATGAGAAAATCGTAAGTGTATGAGCACTTTGACGCTATGCTAAAACTTGATACTAGCTGTATAGAAACAGACCTGATCTGCTTTCATTTTCCTTTCTCCTCTATGGGCCCTTTTCCATTACAAGCGCGATCGCAACTGCGCTGCATTTGTGATCGCACATGCTGCTTTATCCACTTGCTTCATTTGCACTGTTGGGATTGGAGCACGATTGCAATGAGAATCACGCAAGTCGATAACTGCATTCTGGGAAAAATGGGAGCACTAGTGGGATATGAGCACCGCGATTTATATGTAAATCGTGGTGCTCTCGCAATCAGTCAAAATCACAGCCAGTGGAAAAGGGCCCAGCCCATTACAATAAATCACCCTTTTTCCATACATTTATCCTTTTACTTACTAAACATGCTTTACAACAACCATTCAATTTTGTTTGTATATACAGACAAACAAATTTATGGGCCTGTTTCCACTAGGTGCGGTGCGATGCGGCTACACAAGCGCATCGCACCGCAGGTGTCCTGAAACACATGCACAGCAATGGAAGAGTTTCCACTGCGTGCATGTTATGCGGAGCAATCCGAGAATCTGCAGCATGCTGCAGATTCTCGCACGGCCGCATCCGCTTGCAGCCATGTCCCATCTCCTCCAATACACTTCCGCATCGAGAGATGCGGAAGTGATGCGGCCGGCGGCGAAAGTGATGCGATGCGGCTAGATAGCCACATTCGCATCACTTTGTAGTGGAAACCGGCCCTTAGCCTCCTTCAGCTAGTTCTGAACTTCTCTCCACACATACATTGGGCGCCTTCAGATGACATCAGTCAGTTAAAAAAAAAAGTGGTTACAGCCTAGTATAACAGTTACAGCTGCTGGAAGAAAGGAAAAAAACCGTTACTCTGCCAGGAGTAAAAATGGTTCGTCTCATCACTCTCTAGGAGTCCGTTTTTTTTTTGTTTTTTTTTCTGTTTACAGTTCCTCTTTAATGTTTCAATATAATGGCTTCCAACAGTTCTATTAATCCATAATCCCATTTTTAAATACTCTTACATTAGAAAGGGAACAACCTTATGTGTAATGTAAATATATCTTAAGGGGCCCATACACTTAACGATTTTCCCGCTGATACACAGCCAAATCACTGTGATCGAATTGGCTGTGAAATCGCCGCGCAAACGCTGACCGATCGATTTCCGTCCGAAATCAATAGTTCCCGTCCATGCGGAAGATTTCGCTCGACTGCCGGCGGGTCGGGAGTGCATTGATAGCGGCGTTCGAATCCCCGACGACCGACGCAATACATTACCTGTTCTGCTGGTGTGAGTCCCCTGGTCACCGCTGCTCCGTCTCCGTGCTGGGCTCAGAGTCCAGCAGGCTTCACTTCTTCCTGTCCCGGCAGGAAGTTTAAACGGTAGAGCGCCCTCTACTGTTTAAACTTCCCCCGGCAGGAAGTAAAGTGAAGCTGGAGGAGCAGAGCGCGGAGAAGAAGACAGCGGAGACCAGGGGACTCGCGCCGGCCGGGGAAGGTAATGTATGCAGGGGAAGGGGGTGGCGGCGGCAGCTTCACAGATGGTGAATCCCAATCTGTTTGCAGTAAAGGCAGCCATACTATCCCTCTCTGATCAGATTCGATCAGAGAGGGATCTATCTGTTGGTCGATCTGATGGCAAATCGACCAGTGTATGGCCACCTTAAAGAGAACCTGTACTGAGTAAAAATATTTAAAATAAACACATGAGGTAACTTCAAATGAACATTACATAGTTACCTTGCCATCAGTTCCTCTCAGAAGCTCACCATTTTCTTCTGACAATAATCCCTTCCAGTTCTGACAATATTTTGTCAGATCTGAAATATATCAGTTGCTGTCAATAAAATATCAGTTGCTGTCAGTTATAGCTGAGAGGAAGACTAATGTACCAGGTAATGTCCATGTTTCCCTATGGCTCAAGTGGGCGATGTTACAGTTTAACTGTGTGCTGACCAGAAAGCTGTTATGGGTAATGGTCATTTTCAAAATGGAGGACGGAAAATTTCCTTGATCACAGTGAACAAACAGGATGCGGGACAGGAGAAAGACGCTGAGGAGTAGACTACATGGAAGGTAAGTATGACTTGTGTATGCTTATTTTGACTTTTAATTTTCAGTTCAGGTTTTCTTTAAGTCATTGTCCTGACACTCTAGCAAAGGTAACATGTATTCACCAACAGTGGTAGAGGAGAAGAGTGTGATAGTAAACTATTGTTCAGTACCAAGGAAATACACAGAATGCCTTTTACCATCTATACCCCCACTGTATTTCATTCCAATACTGTATAAGTAACAATGGTCAGCCTTTGAGTCCAGTAAATATAGAAGTCTAAAAGCAGCATTTAGACATACATACCTTCTTATCGCCGAAATTACAGTCTTGATAATACTTGTGGTTTATAAGGTCTCTTGCAAAAGATGCCATGGGCTGCACGAATCGAGCAATGATTTCATCCAAGTCCTCAAATTCCTACACAAAATAAGAAAGGCAAGTCAATGACAGTGCAGTGTTCTCTAATACCGAGGCTTGCAATGCTCCACTAGCAGTGCATTTGAGACTTGTCCCACACTTTAGGAAACACTGACTTAGAAGACCATATTCTACTGGGCTTCTAATTAGCTGTGTATGTATCAACATAATATCCTTATACAAGCACTATAAAACATTTATTGTGGCTAAAACATGATAATATGCTTCTGAAAGGGTGGTCTGAATGGCTTTTCCCTCTGTCACCTCTGATGACACAGTCCCAAGTGTAAGTAGATGAGTAAGCAGACCAGCTGAAAGTGACAAATTTACAAATAATTATACACGCTTCAGATAGTTCTATGTACATTAAGTACTTTATCAGAGTAAGTTATATACAGCTCACTTCTGCCATACCTCAGTATTAATCCAGAGCGTTGACCCCAGACTGAAGGCATTCTCCTTGCCCTCCTCTCGCACGTCCACATGCTGATAGATGCCTTCGCTGACCTTCCATGTGACTGTTAGATGGTTCTCTCCTTTACTACTGGGCCGGATGATGACATCTCCCTGATCCATCGTCTCCATCATCTTCTCAGCTTGCTTAAAGTTAATGTTGTGGAAGGAGGGGTGTGCAATGACTCGCTTTATGTAAGCTGCAAAGAAGAAGCCAAATATTTTTAATCAATGAGGAACACATTAAGTTAGCACATTCTGATTAATGGCCTTTACTCTAAATTGTACTACACAACCAGTTCAAGTGAGTTTGATGTTAGTGCTCATCTTAATGAATAACTCATTTTATTAAGCAGTTTACAGTGCACCTGTGACATGTGACTAGACATATGTACTGTACAGGGAGTGCAGGATTATTAGGCAAGTTGTATTTTTGAGGAATAATTTTATTATTGAACAACAACCATGTTCTCAATGAACCCAAAAAACTCATTAATATCAAAGCTGAATATTTTTGAAAGTAGTTTTTAGTTTGTTTTTAATTTTAGCTATTTTAGGGGGATATCTGTGTGTGCAGGTGACTATTACTGTGCATAATTATTAGGCAACTTAACAAAAAACAAATATATACCCATTTCAATTATTTATTTTTACCAGTGAAACCAATATAAGATCTCAACATTGACAAATATACATTTCTGACATTCAAAAACAAAACAGAAACAAATCAGTGACCAATATAGCCACCTTTCTTTGCAAGGACACTCAAAAGCCTGCCATCCATGGATTCTGTCAGTGTTTTGATCTGTTCACCATCAACTTTGCGTGCAGCAGCAACCACAGCCTCCCATACACTGTTCAGAGGTGTACTGTTTTCCCTCCTTGTAAACACCCCCCTTTTTTTTGATGGACCACAGGTTCTCAATGGGGTTCAGATCTGGTGAACAAGGAGGCCATGTCATTAGTTTTTCTTCTTTTATACCCTTTCTTGCCAGCCACGCTGTGGAGTACTTGGACGCGTGTGATGGAGCATTGTCCTGCATGAAAATGATGTTTTTCTTAAAGGATGCAGACTTCTTCCTGTACCACTGCTTGAAGAAGGTGTCTTCCAGAAACTGGCAGTAGGACTGGGAGTTGAGCTTGACTCCATCCTCAACCTGAAAAGGCCCCACAAGCTCATCTTTGATGATACCAGCCCAAACCAGTACTCCACCTCCACCTTGCTGGCGTCTGAGTCGGACTGGAGCTCTCTGCCCTTTACCAATCCAGCCACGGGCCCATACATCTGGCCCATCAAGACTCACTCTCATTTCATCAGTCCATAAAACCTTAGAAAAATCAGTCTTGAGATATTTCTTGGCCCAGTCTTGACGTTTCAGCTTGTGTGTCTTGTTCAGTGGTGGTCATCTTTCAGCCTTTCTTACCTTGGCCATGTCTCTGAGTATTGCACACCTTGTGCTTTTGGGCACTCCAGTGACGTTGCAGCTCTGAAATATGGCCAGACTGGTGGCAAGTGGCATCTTGGCAGCTGCACGCTTGACTTTTCTCAGTTCATGGGCAGTTATTTTGCCCCTTGGTTTTTCCACACGCTTCTTGCGACCCTGTTGACTATTTTGAATGAAACGCTTGATTGTTCGATGATCACGCTTCAGAAGCTTTGCAATTTTAAGAGTGCTGCATCCCTCTGCAAGATATCTCGCTATTTTTCACTTTTCTGAGCCTGTCAAGTCCTTTTGACCTATTTTGCCAAAGGAAAGGAAGTTGCCTAATAATTATGCACACCTTATATAGGGTGTTGATGTCATTAGACCACACCCCTTCTCATTACAGAGATGCACATCACCTAATATGCTTAATTGGTAGTAGGCTTTCGAGCCTATACAGCTTGGAGTAAGACAACATGCATAAAGAGGATGATGTGGTCAAAATACTCATTTGCCTAATAATTCTGCACTCCCTGTATATGCAGTATCACTCATTGCAAAGGTTAATACACTAGTGCATGCAGTGGTAGCGCTCCTGAAAAGTAATTTGTGTCTGGCTATGCAAAGACTCCTGGCAGCTGTATAGTTATGAAAAGCTCTACAATTCATAATTTCTGTGCTAGGAAGCTGAATGATCAATATTTTATGTCATACTAACATATTTGCTATTCATACTTCAGATGTAGAATTTTAACCCCCAAACTGAATAGTAAGAATCAGGGACTTCAGAAGAGTGCTATTTACCATTTACTACACATACGATTAATTATCTCACAAGTTTATTTTTACAGGTTTGCTTTAAAGAAAATGTACTCTCTCTGCATGTCTACAGATAACAGGCAAAATACGCCACATTCTTACATTAAAGGCACACTTTACACTACATGTACTTATTAGATTTTTTTTCTCCCAATCAGGTAAAAATCTAGCAAGTGAACAGGTGTCCCCAAACTGCTGATACCTGCTCCTGTAATTTGCTAAACTGGAAATGTTTTGGCTGAGTCTTGTCGTACATGCAGTGGGGCATCTCTAAATAATTTTCCCACCTTCATAGAAGAGATTGGCTGAGAACAATTATTACTAAAGCTTCACCCAACTCCAACAAGAACAATTATTTCAGGCACAAAAATCTACTGCTTGTATGACTATAAATGATCCTGCACACCCAGAAACATAATTCCAATGTGTAGGCAGCCAGGACAGAGTACTCACTTGTGCGTTGCTGTTTCTTCTTCAACTCTTCATCTTGTTTGAGATGCGCCGACTCTGTATCAAAGTCATAATAAGTGTCTTTTGGTAGCTTCCACTCATTGTTTTTGTCCATCAAATCAGAGGTTCTGCATGTCATATCCACACTGAACTTCTCGATGTTGATTTTCATGATTCGGCAATGGACAGTCATGCCCACCTATATATTACAAGATACAGATTTGTATTTTGACTTAAAGCATCGTAGATGCTAATCAAGTCTCTATGATACGGCCTCAGACACGTACCTTTACTCGTTCCTCAGGCCTCTTCACCACTTTATCACTAATAAACTTGGTTGGGATGAAGCCCGTCACACCATTGTCTAGCCTAGTTTTAACACCAATAGCTTGACCAGGACAGGAGCCGCTGTCAAAATGATTCCATACCTACAACACAATTGATCAGATGATTACCTTACAAACTATGGTGGTTAAGTCCATGTACAACCTTGAGTTTCCTAGACTGTATACCTCACTGAGCTCTGGAAAATTATCCTGCTGGCAAAATGGGCACTGCCAAAGTCCTGTCTCATCATTCCTGATGGCCTGGTCATAACTTTCTCCTTGAGGCCGCCTGTGTGCAATACCCGTAACATTACAGGTAATCAATTTACCTAAAGAAAATAATAAAGTTCATTAAACCTAGGAGAATATACAGGGAAATAGCCACCTATAAATAATATGGACGGTGCATTTTGTGAGAAAAATGCAATGAGGACAACGTGAAATAGGAAGCACAGTTACCTATGTAGAAAGTCTCTGGAGTTTCTCTGGTCAGCACGTTGAAGACCTCCTCTGGGTTAGGCGACCTGAATGTTGTACGAAGGTCTTTGTACCTGCAGCTGAGTTCAGCTCGTATGTCATACAGTGTAATGTGCTTATCACCGTAACCCTGTAGGGAGAAAGACAGTTTAGTAACTTGGTATGATTTAGAGCAAGTTACATAACTTAAAGTGGACCCAAACTAAAAATACAGGATTTTAGAAATAAAATCTATTTTCTAAATTATAATAATAAATAGCAGCCTTTTTTTCAGCTGCATGATGACAGATATAAAATATTTTACATTTATTGGAGAAACCCCTCCCTTCCTTTCATATTGCCGGCAAATAATCCGGCAAACTGGTGGAGTAGATGGTGTCCAGCAAAGGAGGAATTGCTAATGGCTGCCACCTGTATAATCCTAGTTGTGCAAAGAGGAGGGTGAAAAGCATGCACTGAAATGCTCATAGGCTTGAAGGAGTGTTTATTTATACTTGTATGTGTCAGAGTGGTGCAACTAAATATTTTGAATTAAAAAAAATGTTTGGTTTGGGTCCGCTTTAAGTGTCAGAAACAGACAGGAAACAGGGCCAAAAACAAGCAGGGTTATCTTTCCTCAATAATGAGGAGGTCATCCAATTTTGGGTCATTAAAATAAATCTTAAGTGATGAGTTGAAGATCTATTTAACGTACCTGGGGCTTCTTCCTGCCCTCTGTAGTCCTTTAGGTCCCTTGCTATCCTCCCGGTACCCTTGCCTGTGCCACGGTAACCCCAATTGCAGTTCGTAAACTTTGCAACTGTGCATGTACAAAATGCTCCCAACGCCAAGAGCAGGATGGAGGAGGCATTGGGGCGTGTATGTGCAGTAGTCCACGACTTTACTGGGCTGATAGCAGCACAAAGGAACGAACCGGGAAGACAGAGGTATCTGAAGAATTACAAGGGGCTCGAGAAAGCCCAACGTAAATTAAACAATGTCTCCACATCACTTAAGATTTTCTTTAAGACAAAAGTGTTATTCTGCTTTAAACCTAAGCGCCCCCCCCCCCCCCCCCAAAATCAAGAGCTATGTGGCCATTATGCTCATTTCTCAGTTAACATCACAGCACACATTAAGACAATGAGAGAGACCATCTGATGGTTTATGGATTTATATTAGGGGCAATTAGGCCAGAAAGGGTACAGCAAAAGATGGAGAAGCACCACAGGTTTGTTTCCATACAAAAAAAAAAAAATAGAATTGGTCAAATTAATAAATGCATACACAAAAATAATGTCCTATATCTAACAAGCAAAAAAAAATTAGCTGGCTCTCATTACAAATAAAAATACTAGCAACTACGAAGTTAAAACTGGAATTCTAACTGGTCATCTCAATGGAGATGTATGTTTAAATGTGAGCATTGATTATACAGGTTATATAGGGCGGTTTTGTTTATGTAGATTCTATGCTTCACATTATCTATTAGTCTACCTCCAAGACATCTGATGATGCCAAGGAACAGCTAAGCTCTGGCATTTGGGCACAGGTCTCACGCTGCATACAAATTAACATAAAGGTCACTGAAGGCTGCCTGGTCATGCCTCAATGTGTAATACTCCACCCCTGCCGGTGCCTAGTGTTAGGCCTGCTACAACAATCTACTGAGCATCAGAATGAAAACTGCTTGTGTCCAGTAGAGTACAACAAGCTTGATAAACAAAAGCAGAATTCATATGAAGGGGGGCACAGGAAGAGCAAGTGACACACAACAAAGTGGATTCCCTCAGGTGGGGGAGTGGGGAGAACATTGAGATCGGGCAGAGCTCAGACATTGGGGATCTCTAAAGATAAGGCATGCTGGATGTTTGGCAGATGTAAAGGGGCCACTGTACACCATTGGAGTCACTCACTATTCTAAGCCATGGCGGGATTATCTACCACAGCAAAGTTCATTCCAGAGCATGTAGGTAGCATAATATATGGTGGCCTTCAAAAGGCTTTCTCTTCAACCCCCATGTTCTGGCTCTAGGTTTTGACACTAGGTTACTTTGTATATGAGATTTGCAGTGAAAAGCAGTGACGTTTACTGTGATTACACGGAACATCCAATAAAGACCCTGGAAATGTAAACCTCTGCCAAACTGGACATTATCTGCTAAAGGCAAGTATTGTAGTTATCTGTAGAAAAATAAATGAACCTGTCTCTCGAGTTCTTCAGCAAACGCATCCAAATCCAGGTCCTTCAATCTCTCTGGATTTTCTAGAATCTCTTCCAGAGCTCCCGCAGGATTAGCATCTTCCGCAGACTCATCATACTCTAAAGCATCCACAGCCATTTTGCGGGCCCACTCGTAGGTTTCAGGGTGTACTCGAGAACCATCAAGTACTTCAATATAGGAATCCGTACTGGAATGGAAAAATGCCTTCATTTTAGGATGTAACATAAAAAGTATCAATTACAGTAATAATTTTACTATATTTTTTTCTCAGCTGAAGAGCAATCAGTTGTGGTCCCATGTGATGGAACTGTAAAAAAGTCCCTTTGGGTCAAGTTGTCTCTACAGAAAGCATAATTCATAATTCAAGCAAAACCATCACCAAGTCAGGTGGCACTGACGACCTAAGAGATCCAACAGTAAAATATACAGTTACCTACCACTGGACTTTCTACAGCCAAGTTTTTGGGGCACACAAACCTCTTAAAGCGGAATATAACCCTGCATTTCAACTTTGCTCTAAAACATTATTTACAGCATATTACATGCAACCAGCATTTTTTTTTACTACACCAGCATTGGAAGGGTTAAACACAGAGGGTTAAAGTTCCATGGAGAGATATGCAGAAGTTCAGATAGATACATTTAACTAAATAGAATGTAACAAGTGATAAATGTTACACACTCTTTGGCTGTCCTCCAGCTCCTTCTCAGTCAGAGAGAGTGAGTCACATGCGTCTGCAGTTCTCTCCAGGAACTTTAAAGCTCTGTGTAACCCTTCCAATGCTGGTCTAGTAAAAAAAAAATGCTGGTTGCATATAATATACTGTAAATAATGTTTTAGAGCAAAGTTGAAATGCAGGGTTATATTCCGCTTTAAAAAAAAATCTTTTTAAAAGCATGGTTGGCTTAGTGTCCATAGATAGGACATCTAGCTAGTAAGCCTGCCCTGCAGTAATGATGGTGGTTCAGAATTCTCAATGTACAGTATGGACTGAAGAAAAACTTCAAGTGCATAGCTCTGGAAAGGACTTTGTTGGCAAAACCAACAAAAGCAAAATGAAAATAAAGCAGTTTTCTGTGAAAGATCATCATGCTCTAATTTTACTAAGTAAAGCTGCAGAGAACTTTGAGGCAAGGATGAGACTTGTTGAAATTGCAGGCATTTTGCCGCAATACAAAAATTAATGCGAAAAAGCAACCTGCAATCTATTGCTGACAAAAGCAAAAATGGCTTGGGAGGAATTGTCTGCATTTCCTGTGGTGTGATCTTTCCCAGTCCGGTGCTACTGTGGCATAACTTCTAGATGTGAAAACCCAAACACACACTAGCAAAACCAACCTCCCCACAAACCTTTTCTCTGAGCCTTTTTATTCAGATTTCTCTGGCAAGGTTTTTACAAAACAAAACACACTTACCTATCACCAAGAGAGTTGGTGTCAATCTTGATAAAACCAGCACAGTTGATAAAGACCTTAGGGCCCATGTGACACATTGTAACAAGCTGGGTACGGTTTTCTAGACGTGTATTGTTCTGCTTAAGAATCTATGAGGGTGACAAATAAAATACTTCAACACAACATGTACAAGGTAATTAGTGTGTAACTACAGACAAATCCCTTTATAGTACACTCCAAGGGACCAGGAAAAGTAGTTTACTATATCAGAATTGGTCATACATTGTATATTTATAGACATTTGCTGGGACCTGAGGACTGAGTTTACTATTACCAGAGGTTTACTATATCAGAGTTTACTATGAGATTCTGCTGTATTTGTTTTTAAAGTGTCCTAAACTACTACTGCTACAGCAGTTTACTACAATATTGTAATATCAAAAATATGCAGTAACACAAACAGTATAGAGTGGATAATACAGAAAAGATACCTCAACAATGGGTTGTTACTTGGTATTTTACTGTTTGCAGCAGAAAGCTGTTTATACTTGCCTTCAGAAGATGAGTGCCTTTACGTGGTCCAAGGCCACAAACATACTGGATGAGGGACTGGGTATATGGGTGAGCGATAGCCCTGTTCACATCCACTCCCACCTCATTCACTCTATTGATAAACTCACAGTACAAGGAATTTAGCAGTTCCTCTTTCACTACATGCTCCTAAGAAAAGAAAAAAAGAATTAGGGGTAAGTTGTTGTTAAAGTACATAAAAAGTCTACCATGCTGAAAGCAGAGCTCAATGTTACCTGTAAAGGATGAAGTTTCAGACACAGGATGTCGTCATCTGAACTGCAGACTTGTGCAAATTCAATCAGAGGGTCCTGGATACGGCGGGCAATGGAAACCGCCTGACGTAAAACTGGGGGGTAGTCTCTAAAATCACTCTGCAGGAGAAGACAGCTAAATATTAGATCCGTATAATGGAAACTGACCAAACGAAAGGAAAGGAGAAAACATAACATTCTACATGGAAAGGTAACAGCTGAATATTTAAAATGTGAGATTTTCATGCAATGGCCAGCATACAAATGAGATGCAACACTAGCGAGTGAAGTGACTAACACTGATTAATTACAGCAGAGTCCCCAGTATTCCGCACCAGTGGGGATTGCCTGATGCTGGATACATGTGCTTGCCTGTTGCTTGAGCAACCAGCCAAAAAAGCACTAATCTACCCCCAGGTGCAGGCTGAATACTCACCCCTCCAGCAACGACCTGCATCACCTCGCGGGCTCCTAGCAGGTTTCCGGCTTCTCCAGTGCATGGAAGCCGGAGTGTCACCTGACCCACACCAGGTCATGTGACACTCCACCTCGCATGCACGGACGCCACTAGCAGCCCGCGAGGTGATGCAGGATGTTGCTGGAGGATCGGTGGAGGCTCAGTATTTTGTGGCTGGGCAAACCCCCAGAACATTGTAAAAAAGGGTCCCCGTTACCCATCAGGCATGCCGGTTAGCTGAGATGCCCGGATGCCTGAATTTCAGGTAACGGGGATATCTTGTTACAAAAAAACCTGTCACAGGGTGGTATATATAAGGCAGCAAGTGAACTGTCAGTTCTTTAACGTGTTAGAAGCAAGAAAAAAGACAAGCGTTAAGATCTGAATGACTTTGTGTTGGCTACATCAGTGGGTCAGAGGATTTTCTAAATGGCAAGTCTTCTGGGACATTTCCTGTATGCATTTGTTAGTATCCATTAAGAGTGGTCCAAGGAAGGTCAATAGGCAAACCAGGAATAAGGTCATAGGCTGCTGAGGCTCACCGATGGAAAACTAAAGTTAACCTGTTTGGTGTATTCCCATAGAAAACCTAATGTAGCACATAATGAAACCTTAGGCAGGGAACACCCTTATGCGTGTGATTCCGCTGGCGTTTTTCAGTTTTGTGGCACTAAATGTTTTGACTGATCATGGTACATCCAATTTGTAATACTCACTTCTGACTTTTTACTGTTCATATACAAAACAGCCAGTTCATTGTCAATCATCTCCACTCCAATAGTAGACATTTGCTGTCCTTGTTCAAGGTCATGAACAATACGTTTAACATCATCGATCATCATCTGTGCATCCCTAAAGTAACAAAACCACAAGAAAAAAAACAGAAAAAAAACAACTTTAAATACAAAAACAGACTTAAATGCAATCAGTTATTCTTCCATGCTGTACCACCACCTACTGGCCTATACTTAAAATAAATTTGGGCAAAAACCATTTTTCCAACAAGATAAAGACCCTGTTCACATTGCATGCGTTGCCGCCCAGATTTCCGCAACACATGCAGGAGGCAGAAATGCACGACATCAGTGCATAGACTGCAATGTCTGATGTTCACAATGCATGCCTTCCGGACCAGTGCGGTGCGCAAACGCATGCTGCACGCATTTTTTCCTGAAACGGGTGGCTGACCCATTCACTTTCAGTGAATAGAATCAGCCACGCAATGCACGCAAATGCAGATGTTGTGCGATCTTGTGCGTTGCGTTCCGGTCGCATGGCCATCTGTGTGTTGTAATGTGAACAAGGCCAAAGTCGTATGATAGCTATGACCACAGCTTCCCAGATGCTTCACTACAGTCCCTCCCAGAAAGTGTCAGCTACAAAAGTATTTTAAAGGGAACCCGAGGTGAGAGACATATGCCAGCTGAAATACGTATTTCCTTTTAAACAATGCAACTTGCCTGGCACATTACCTCTAATACTTTTAGCAATACACCTTGAACAAGCATGCAAATCAGGTATTTCTGACGATATCTGACAAGATTAGCGACATGCTTGTTTCTGGCTGAGTGTGTCAGACACTACTGCAGCCAAAGAGATATGCAGTATGCTAGGCAACTGGTACTGTTTTAAAGGAAATAAATATGTCAGCCTTCATGTCTTTCACCTCAGGCTCCTTAAAAAAAAAAAAAAGAAAAAAAAAAGAAAAAGTGCACTACATCCCTATCATATGCAGCACTGCCAGACCCCTCTGTAATGGGTATGGGAGTGAAGAAAATAAAAAATGTCGATATGAATGTCTGAATTTGGACACACATCAAAAAATATAGCCTGATGCAACTATTTATTTAAAGTGGACCTGAACTGAGAACTTCCGCTCGGCTCTAAAAGATAAACAACAGCATAATGGTATTTAAAGAATAACCATTTGTTTGTTACAGCTAATACAAATCCTGCAATAAATCTGCAGTGTGTCTACTTAGTGCTTTCATGGAAGCAGACATAGCTTATCCAGTGTTTACAAATTAGCTGCTCTGCCGAGGCAGCCAGCCGACACAACTGAGAGATCAAATTACACTTGTGATTTGTCACAGATGAGGGGGAATTAGACAGGCTAAATGCTCTAAATACATACAGGGTGCATTTCTCTGTTTTCTTTCTGACCTGTGCAAGAGTTCAGGTACACTTTAAGCCAAGAAGCTGACAATATATTGAGAATTACTGAAGATGTTACAGACACTTGCCTGGTGTCCAAATGTTTAACCCCAATTTAGTCACAAAACAGCGGTTTCTCATCAAGAGATCTGAAAGGCAGTCTTACCGATTCTCGCTGGCAATGGCGACAACATGTGGCTTCTTGGCTATCAAGAACTTTTTCATGGTTTCAATGTCTGTAGTCTGCAGCAAGTGAATGATAATATTGTTAATTAACAAGTTCAATACATAAGTGCATATGAATTATTCCCTACCGAGGCCAACACTCACCTTTCTCTCTCTCTCCTCCTCCCTCCAAGCATTCTTACGCTTTGTAAAATATGGCAGACGAAGGAAGTCAGTGACTTCACCTTCACCGTTAATAAGTGAGCAAAACACAGGGTGGTCCCTGAAAAACAAGTATAGGAAGAGCCAAGGTATTAGAGTGGAGATTGTAATCGCTATGTCAAAAAGAACTGAGTACAATTCTGTATACAAGCTAAAATGGAAATGCGATGAATGGGATGATGGGGCTATGGGATCTGTAAAGATTTGGGTACTAGTCTAGTTTAGGGGACTCAGCAGTAATCATCATAGGGAAATTCCACTAAGTGATTGGATGGACAGCACCCTCTTGAACTGCTAGGTTTCAGATAGGTTGAGGTAAACTATGCACACACTATTCAGCCAGTCACAACGCTTCATGCTGTGTAGAGGGTGCTGCGATTGGAGAACGGTTCCCTTTGAGGTTTGCTGCTGGGTCCCCTAAACTAGACTAGTGCCAAGATTTATATTTACCCGTATTTTTCACCGTATAAGATGCTCCGGAATATAAGACGCACCCAGGTTTAGAGGGCAAAAAACTGGGGAAAAAAAAATATATAAACTAAATCTGGTCTGTCCATATTTCAAGAGCGTCTTGTACATGCCCTCCCCCAAATGGTGTCATCCTGTCTACCCCAAGTGTCCTCTTATCTCACCCTGTCTACCCCAAGTGTCCTCATCTCACCCTGTCTACCCCCAAGTGTCCTCATCTCACCCTGTCTACCCCCAAGTGTCCTCATCTCACCCTGTCTACCCCCAAGTGTCCTCATCTCACCCTGTCTACCCCCAAGTGTCCTCATCTCACCCTGTCTACCCCCAAGTGTCCTCATCTCACCCTGTCTACCCCCAAGTGTCCTCATCTCACCCTGTCTACCCCCAAGTGTCCTCATCTCACCCTGTCTACCCCCAAGTGTCCTCATCTCACCCTGTCTACCCCCAAGTGTCCTCATCTCACCCTGTCTACCCCCAAGTGTCCTCATCTCACCCTGTCTACCCCCAAGTGTCCTCATCTCACCCTGTCTACCCCCAAGTGTCCTCATCTCACCCTGTCTACCCCCAAGTGTCCTCTGGTCTCCTACCCTGTGCCCTGTGAACTCCCCCCCCCCCTGTGCCCTGTGGTCTCCCCTCTGTGCCCTGTTGTCTCCCCCCTTCTGTGCCCTGTTGTCTCCCCCCTTCTGTGCCCTGTTGTCTCCCCCCTTCTGTGCCCTGTTGTCTCCCCCCTTCTGTGCCCTGTTGTCTCCCCCCTTCTGTGCCCTGTTGTCTCCCCCCTTCTGTGCCCTGTTGTCTCCCCCCTTCTGTGCCCTGTTGGCTCCCCTCTTCTGTGCCCTGTTGGCTCCCCTCTTCTGTGCCCTGTTGGCTCCCCTCTTCTGTGCCCTGTTGGCTCCCCTCTTCTGTGCCCTGTTGGCTCCCCTCTTCTGTGCCCTGTTGGCTCCCCTCTTCTGTGCCCTGTTGGCTCCCCCCTTCTGTGCCCTGTTGTCTCCCCCCTTCTGTGCCCTGTTGGCTCCCCTCTTCTGTGCCCTGTTGGCTCCCCTCTTCTGTGCCCTGTTGGCTCCCCTCTGTGCCCTGTTGTCTCCCCTCTTCTGTGCCCTGTTGTCTCCCCTCTTCTGTGCCCTGTTGTCTCCCCTCTTCTGTGCCCTGTTGTCTCCCCCCTTCTGTGCCCTGTTGGCTCCCCTCTTCTGTGCCCTGTTGGCTCCCCTCTTCTGTGCCCTGTTGGCTCCCCTCTTCTGTGCCCTGTTGGCTCCCCTCTGTGCCCTGTTGGCTCCCCTCTGTGCCCTGTTGGCTCCCCTCTGTGCCCTGTTGGCTCCCCTCTTCTGTGCCCTGTTGGCTCCCCTCTTCTGTGCCCTGTTGTCTCCCCCCTTCTGTGCCCTGTTGGCTCCCCCCTTCTGTGCCCTGTTGGCTCCCCCCTTCTGTGCCCTGTTGGCTCCCCTCTTCTGTGCCCTGTTGGCTCCCCTCTTCTGTGCCCTGTTGGCTCCCCTCTTCTGTGCCCTGTTGGCTCCCCTCTTCTGTGCCCTGTTGGCTCCCCTCTTCTGTGCCCTGTTGGCTCCCCTCTTCTGTGCCCTGTTGGCTCCCCTCTTCTGTGCCCTGTTGGCTCCCCTCTTCTGTGCCCTGTTGGCTCCCCTCTTCTGTGCCCTGTTGGCTCCCCTCTTCTGTGCCCTGTTGGCTCCCCTCTGTGCCCTGTTGGCTCCCCTCTGTGCCCTGTTGGCTCCCCTCTGTGCCCTGTTGGCTCCCCTCTGTGCCCTGTTGGCTCCCCTCTGTGCCCTGTTGGCTCCCCTCTGTGCCCTGTTGGCTCCCCTCTGTGCCCTGTTGGCTCCCCTCTGTGCCCTGTTGGCTCCCCTCTGTGCCCTGTTGGCTCCCCTCTGTGCCCTGTTGGCTCCCCTCTGTGCCCTGTTGGCTCCCCCCCGCGTCCTCTGGTCTGCCCCCTGCTTATGTCTTCGGGTCCCCCGTGCAGTGTCAGCAGCTTACCTCCTCCATGTTGCCCGCGGCGATTGAAGACATCCGGCTTCCCTATGCGGCTTCCTCTAGTTCCGGCTTCTAATGACACGGGAAGCCAGGCACAGCGAGGAGACAGGCAGGGAATCCCCAATGATGGCGGGTCGTATCGGCGGGCATTCGGAAGTCGGTGATTCCCTGCCTTTGCGGTATAGGACACAGGGACTTTTTCTCCCCATTTTTTGGGGGAGAAAAAGTACATCTTAGATGGCGAAAAATACGGTACGTACCTTGCTGAGGAGAAGGCCATGCCCAGAACTCGGATTCCCTTTCCTTGGCTCTCCTCCATAAAGTCATCATCTTCTTCTACTTGCTGCTCAGGGCGGTAGGGCGCCACCTTCAGCCAGTTGTACAGCTTACGACTGCATGCCTGAGGATAGAAGAACGTCACGTAAATTGTTCTTACAATCACATGATAAAATCCTGGTCTTAGGATTAGAGATTTTCCCCTCCACAGAAATATTACAGACACCTCTGTGTTCTGCATTTGCCTTTCTCACCTTAATAACAAATTCTTTAGCCTCCAGGAGAAGTTTGCTTTTTAACTCTTTCCCCATCTGAGGGTAGAGGAACTGCTTCAGAGCACGTTCAATGGCCAGTGTGCGCTGCCTGTTCCACTCTTGTACCTGGTGGCTGAATTCATCCCTATAGTAGAACTGCTTGATCTCTTCAAAGTAAGTCTGGTCATTGCCAAAGCTGTAGAATAAGGAAATGAGAACGAAATGCAATAACTTACAGTTGGAAATACTAACGTCAGCAAAAAGAAAACAAAAAGCATATATCTCACATCTCCAAACTTGAAACCAGTGCAGTAACTGGTTTTAAGATCGGAAAAAAAACATTTTTTTCAGGCTATCCACCTTCTTCAAGGCACCTGAGAAAGTGCAAGCAGCCTGAACCATAGTGCCAATCCTGCTGTAAAATTATGTCAATAAACACAAGGAATTATACCAGAAGGTTGAGCCCTGGTCTCTTATTCAATTCAGTTTTTTTACCAGAGTTTTCTCTCAGGAGATCATTTTTTCATATTGCCTACAAAAATACTTTTCAGCACTAAAAGAAATGGAAAAAGTACTAAAAGTAGATATTAAAGTTGAACTAAACTCAGACTTTCCTCTGTAAACTATTAGCTACAGCACAACCTTTATGGACAAAAAAAATGTACAGAAATGCTATATACTAAAGTTTACAAGTTGTTTTCACTTTGCAGGGAGCACTGAAAGAGTGAAGCCTCAGTACTTACTGTATGGGGAGAGCTGCCTTGGCAGTTCTTGCAGTCTACAGCAATAGAAGAAAAAGACTGGGTCTCCACCTGGATAAATGCAATTGTAGCACTATTTTATTGCACCATAGTGACAAGGGTTGTCTTGTCACTATGAGACCCAGTCTTTTTCTTCTATTGCTGTGGATTGTTGCACCTTGAAGGATCTGGGTGTGATCTGGTTGACTCCCTGGCTTCACATAGTATTGCAGTTGAGCTTCTAGGACTGCTTTTTTCCTTAGCTCTTGCAGTCTATTCAAAGCTGATAAGAACTACTAATTGGATACTTTGATCTGGCTAAACAAGCACAGGAACACAGAACAAACTATATGTGGAATAAACACTTTTCAGGGCTGGAGCCCACTAGAGCGATTTTTTGAGTGTTTAGGGAGCGATTTCCCTAAACACTCAGATAATGTTAATGGATGGGCCAAATTCCACTGGAGCGATTGCGATTAGCAAAATCACTATCGCAGAACATGCAGCATTTTGGTGGCGTTTGCTTTTCTGTAAAGTATACAAACGCTGGTGTAATCGCTCATGAATCACTGCACACAGCTATTTGAGTGCAATTTTAAATTAATGCAAACTGTAAATAAAATCATAATACATTGAAAGGACCAATCAGAATTAAAATCGCAAATCGCTAAACAATCGCTGGCAAATAGCTTACACTTCTCAAAATCACTATCAAAATTGCCAGAAAACACTTACAAAACACTCATTAAAAACGCTAGCAATTGCTATAGCGATTTGTAGTGGGTTCCAGGCCTCACTGTGTGCTGTGCAAGAGTTCAGGGCCCATATGCATCTCACCTGTTCTCCTACATTTTCTGCTAGGAGATCATTTTTCATCTTCGCTTTAAAGTGAACCAGAGAAGAAGCAGACTTGTGTATTTTACCATATATATCAGTAAGAACATTAGAGAAAACACCTAACCTGCTCTCTGTTTCATCCTCACTGCTAAAAGTGTCTGTTATCAGCTGTGATAAGAATCCCGGATAAAAGGTTGATAAGTTGTGAAAATATCACCTAAGAGAAAACTCAGGAGAAAATGTTAATTGCATATGGGCCTGGGACCACTTTAAGTTTATTTTTAATATTTTCTTTCTTGTTGGGGGCTTTAAAGGTATTCTGTTGATAACTTGCGAAAGTATATTCTGGGAGAAAACTCAGAAGAAAAATTAATTTGATATGGTTCCAGGTGTCATGTCTGTCTACTCTTGGGTAAGGGGTCTACCTACTCAGTCCAGTGGCTGCAAGATATTTGTAGATACAACAGGGCTCATTACCTACAGCTCTCATGTATCCCCAAGTCAATTACACTTGTTAGAAACTGCATGTCAAGAAGTACAGACAATAGTGAAAAACACCTTTTCAAAGGCAAACACACACCTACTACTGGTAAACTACTACTATCCGATAGTTTACCACCTTTCTCCACTTGATATTGTATCAGCTCTCAGTAAAGTGCTTTCACACTAGCACATATTGTTCTGCAGAGACTGGACTTTCCTCATCAATATGTTCAGTTACCAGACCGATCAAGAAGTCCTTCGATTTTCAATTTTATATTGAATCTAACATCTAATTTATTAAACATGTGAAGCAGGGTGTGGGTCCCTTTACCTTCCAATGTCCTAAAGGTAATGCAGATATTTCACAGGCCTGCATTTATAAACTTACCCCTCCACATCCTTCATATCGATGTTGATCTCCATGGTAATTAAACCCTCCTCTTCAGCAATACACATCTTGAGGTAATGATCATCTCGAAGCTCCTTTACGGGTTTATTTTTCAAATATTTGAAAGCATACCCAAAATGAGCTTCATCAATTTCCTGCAAATATGAAAAAAACGAATAAATATGAAAGAAGTATGAAAAAAGTCAAAAACACACAAAAAAAACAAACCCTTGTAAACCATGTAAGAAACCCACCTTTCTTCCTTTCTTTGTTGGCACAATATTGATTTTCCCCCTTTCCTGGAAGGTCTGTCTCAGAACTTGTCTAACCAGAGGTTCTCGAGCAATCTGCAGGGCAACCATATATCGGGCCCCCTCCAGCACCAACTCAGGTGTTGTGAATTGGCTACAACAAAAAGAGAAAGTCAAAATAAATACTGAAATAATACAAAAATTTATGTTAAGCGGAATGTTGGTTTAAAACAAAAAACAAAACAAAACAAACAGCATGTGGAGAAAAGGTGTGTAGAGACCTCTTTTGTGGCAATTTGTCCACCCAAAAATATTTTGACCAGATTTTTCTCTGCTTTAGAGCGCATAACACAAAGATCATCATAAAAATAGCCATCAAGTACTGTACGTCACCTAAAGTGGTTGTGTATTTATACGTAAATGTTCTAAAAATGACGCTCTGATCTATAAAGCAATATACTCTTATTACAGATTTTGCTTGTAAATACTTGACAAATGCCTGCCAGGCTCGTAGCACTGTAGTCGTGAGCTGCAGTCAATCCCACCTACATTGGGGACCATTTCCAAAAAAGGTCAATGTGCATATTCTTGTCATTTACGAATGACCAGTATTTATTACACACTCCCATGCAGGTCTATTGAGGGTGTTAGCAAATTGACAAATGCTGCAAGTGGTGTCTGGGAGCAGTGAATCAAGGCTAAAGTTAATACATTTTGAACAACTGCAGATGACAAGTGCATGTTTAAAAAAAACTTTAAAAAGAAAATTCAGTTTGATTACGTGTGAAAAATGGAAGGTGGTGGTGAACTGATGGATGTTTGGCTGCAAATCACTAAGTAACATGGTTTATAGGGAACCTGAGAGGCTAACCTAGGGTAAATGAAGACGAGGAAAGCCTTTGGGTGCTGTAGTGGTTTCTCTTATCCTCCTTACCAGGACCCTCTGAAAAATCCAGGCCATGCTTCTCTTCAGGCACGAGTGCAGCTGTGCAGATCCCACGTGAGCATTGCCGTGCACGAGCGGCTGGGCCATACTAGCACAGGAGCAGTACGGCCATGGATGTGCCTGAAGACTAGTTCGTCCCCGATCGTCACAGATAAGCCCTTTTCCTGGTCCTGACATCACACTGTGGGCGGGGTTTCACCACAATATCAGCCATATATAGCCCCCTGATAATCAATTTGTGAAAAGGTAAAGATTTCTCGTGGGAAAAGGGGGTATCAGCTACTGATTGTGATTAAGTTCAATCCTTGGTAACGGTTTCTCTTTAAAGAGGATTACCGTATCAGAGCCTGCAGCGGATATCAGAGGTTTTCTAGGAGCTAAGCAGCAGCATATCAAGACATCGGGATACCTGCAAATGTTTTCACTGAGTGTAAATTTTTCCTACAGGCTTTTTTTTGACCATCTACGCATGAGATCTAATTGATATGAGGTTATGCATGATATAAACAAACAATGTAACAAAGACATATGGTGAGTAGATGCAGGATCTTACATCCAATGTACTGCGACTGTCATTTCTCCACAACAAACGCTGTATAAAAACATGTAAGTAAAAACCAGGACAAACGACTGACCTGCACACATAATCCTTGGCAAGCTCCAAAGGCTCAGCTGGAAACTGCTCAGTTTCGTGTCGCTGGTAACTGTCTCGCAAGTTCTCACCAAACTGCTCCGGTGTGAGACCAAACTTCTTTGCCAGACCATCTGTGTGATTTTACAAAGCATATTGAAGTTAATTTCTCAGAACACAAAATGCAGTGAGTATGTCAAATATCACCAGCTAATATTCAAAAAGATCAAGGTTTAGCAAAGCAGCTGCTGATGTAAAAAGGACACAAGCAAACAAAAATTAAACATAGCTGGCATCAAACAATCCCTGCCAGATACCAGGGACTTTACTGTAATACAAAAGCTGGACCAGCAATAATTTGTCCACAAGCCTTAGAGCTTGGCTTGACAATGAGAGAAACAGCAAATCAATTATTGGGGGTTCATATTTTCTGTCTAGTGTCTCTGCATTCAAAGCATACAGGGGATCTTAGCATTAATTGCCACACCATAGGTAGTGTATCTGAGATGGGACTAAAGGGTATATTTACACTTACCTGGGGATTCCTCCAGCCCCAAGAGGTGCATGGGATCTCATGCCGTCCTCCCATCTCCCCTGGTAAACTGGGCAGTTGCGGTCAGTTGTGTGCTCCTGAGAATGCACAGACGTGCCCACGTGCCCAGAAGCGCTCTGCTACTGCGCAGGAGCACAATGATCCCGCCTGCAGGAGTGAGCACAGGCAAGCATGCACAGAAGAGTGCAGCTGGCTGGATTACCGGAAAGGATCAGAAGACAATGAAGTGACCAGAGAGGATGGTGAGGGAGCCTAAGCACCTCATGGGGCTGGAGGAAGTCCCAGGTAAGTATAAATACACAAAGCAAAACCTATCTCAGATTTCCTTTAATTGAAGGGGGCAAAATGTTTGCATATGCTTAGATGGGATTTCAGCTTGTTATTAGCTTCTTTGTTGTATTGATGTGGGTCAAAAGGCTGAAGGTTATTTGGCAACGTACATTATAAACTTTCTACTTTGCTCAGCCCTTTAGGCAGGCCATATAATCCAAAACCAGGCATTGAGTCTGAACAGCACAAAAATGTTTGCTTAAGTTTACAACTAAAAAGCTGCCCACAGACTATTCCACTTGTAGAACATCAGGAAAATGATTGATACACTTCTTGTTATTCATTGGTTGCCTGGAATATCATCTTTTATTGTGACTGCACCACTGCCAGCTTTGTGCAGCTTGATAGGAATACAAAACTATGCAGATATCAATCACTTGAGGCAGGTAATTTGGGCAGTGCCTGGTAATTTAGGCATCACCATAGACTGCAATGTTAATTGCTGCTATAGCAGAGCCCAGTGTGTAATTTGGAGTCGGACTTCTAGCAAATATTGTGCAAGAAGGGACAGGTAGTGTTAGGTATATCGTAAAAGAAAGGTTCGTTTAGAAGTAATAAAAAAAAATCAAAAAAAAAAAAATCAGTAAGTGTTAGGAGTTTGGTAAAGCATTAGTATGATATCGGCAGTACTGCCAATATTCTAATAGCAGCTTCACTCGATGACCTTTTCCCATGCATGCTCAATCAATCACGTACTCTGTCACAGTAGATTAAGAATAGCCTTTCTATTTAATGTTCAATTGATAAAACCATTGGTTAATCAAGTGCGCCTTTATATTTAAAGGACTTCCGAGGTCAAATGTTTCCTGTAGCGTGGATCGGGGGTTGGCCCTTGAGCTGCGCAGCCGCAGTAGCGGCCATGCGGAGTGCGCAGCCGTGGCCAGCGCCCATCTTTATACAGGCAGCAGACAGGCAACAGGGTCGGGAGCTATTTGGGGGGATATTGAGAGGCGGGGACCCCGCGAAACTGCACGGAGGGCGCGGACGGCGTCCTCCGTGTCCACCAAAGTTATACAGGTATCTAACTTTTTTTTATATTTTGGGGGAACATTTGGTCTCGGAAGTCCTTTAATAGATTTTTGTTATGTTTATTGCCAAGACCAAGCTTATTAAGGAAGAAATGGTAAGCTCCTTTAAAACAATATGTAAAATCAACTTTAATATAGTATTTAAAAAGGTACAAAGGGATAGTAATATATGTGTGCATTCTGGTGAGGGGACACTTACCAAGACCAGCAGCTTGACAGATGGAATACATATCTCTACGTGAAGCCTGCTTTAGCTCCGGCCCCTTGTGCTCCTCCTCCGGCTCTACAGGTTCTGCTCCTGTGAAGTAATTGCAAACCACAACGTTAATGAATGACCTATATCTTGCACAGAAATAGATCAAGCTACACAAATAACTGCTTGTGTGATGTTTATTGTACAGGTTAACATGCAATTATTTATTCTAAACAACATGTAGGCTGACAGGATAAAGTGACAAGGTACAAGGATAACACTTTTTGTGTCTCCACATAGTATAACTCAGGTAGCCGGAGGTTCTTATTCCATTCCTGGAATGCCAATTTTAACATTTAACTCCAGCCACAGGTCTAATTACTGATCGAGATTACCTCAGACCCCAGGACAGACTCAATCCAATGAAGGAGTGTGGATGACGGTGCACGCCTCTAGACAGGTACACCACTCTTGTCTCCACACAGTGAATAAACAACATTCAGGTGTGATGAAGGGCCTAGCCTGTAACATGTAGTGTGCCTGACATGAATACGTTTTGAACAGTAGTTCAAGCCTAAAGAGTGCCTCCTCCTACATCATTCGTTCATAGGTCTAATTACACCACCTGATAGCTTACCAAGCCGTGAGCCACAATTTGTGTGCGTGAGACTAAGCTTCTGCAGGTAAAAATCCTGTTCCTATAATATGATCATGTGATCTAAAACAGCTCAGCTAATAATGTTAACAGCAGGCTCAGCCGAGGAGACAAACAATGCTTGCCAATGCATCAACTTGCTGTTCAGATCGCAAACAGAACTTTCCGAGTAGACGGTTTTCTGTGTGAATCTGATCTGAGCTCAAAGGTTCCTGTGCACTACATATTGCATTAGAACTATAACCATACAGTGGCCTTTTTATCACTGCATAACATACAAACCTTCTTCCTCTCCTTCCTCAGGGATGCGTTTTAGTTTCTTCTGGGTGGACTTAGATGCATTTTGCATTTTGGGAATATCTCTGCCGTAGTACAGCAAGAAGTGGTTGTAAACATCCCTCAATTCATCCATTGACCGGACGTCTTTCAGCCTGCATAAACATCACATTTCAAACATGAATGTCATAAACTAAACAGAGAAGCCTAACTACATTAGGAGCGTCAAAGTCTGTTTTGTTCCCACCAGGTGTAAACTGAGTCCAGCTATGGACTTGCAAGGAAATGCGTGCAGTTCTCAACTGGATCGCATTATACCCGTTCCTACCAGCGTGACTGCATTTTTCCAAATATGCAAACACGCTGCTTTAGTAAAAATTCATGCCGCACATTGCAAGAAGTGCCAAAGTCATTTGCACTGAACCACAAATGTACTAAATATGAATAGGTTTTCACACAACAATTAGCAGGTGACGCTTGGTTTAGTGGAGCGCACACGCAGCACAAAGGAGACGGAGGTGTCTAGGTGCTTCTTATCCTGTAACTATGTGCCGGCCAGAAGCGAAGGAGGAAGGACATACTGTGCACACAGGGCGCAGCATGTCCGGGGCAAAGGTCAACAAAGTCGCAGCAAGAACGGCGGCAGACGGAGGGGACCGGCCAGTATGTACTATTTACCCCCCTACACACTGCATCTACCATTTTTACCAGAGCTTTTTGGTTCTGGTATCCTTTACTGAAAAGGAAGAGCCAAGATTCGAACTCTAAAGGTGGCCATACACGATACAATAAAATGATCAGATTTTACAGCAATTCGATAAAAACGATCGTATCTCTCGGAAAAAAATCGAAAGTTTTTTTTGTCATTCGACTGAAAAATCCGATCGGATTTCCAGTTTTTTTCGATTTAAATCGATCCAGAATGCCAGATATTTCTCTTCAATTTCTACTAAAGATTGTATGGTGTTTGTTAGATTGTCAATTTATTAATATACACATCCTAGCAATTTTTTCAGAGTTCCCAATCATTTTTATCATAATTGGGGAAAAATTTAACGTGTGTGTGGTACATTGGTCATATTTTTGAAATGTTACAGTCAGAAAAACTGATTGCAATTCTTAAAATTGAACAGATGTTTAAAAAACTGTATGGTGTGTGGCCACCTTAAGTCTCCAGTGTCAAACAAAGAACCCTTAACCAGTACACTATCCAGCCACTATATACAGGATCTTCTCAAAAAATTAGCATATTGTGATAAAGTTCAATATTTTCTGTAATGTACTGATAAACATTAGACTTTCATATAATTTTAGATTCAAATACACACAACTGAAGTAGTTCAAGCCTTTTATTGTTTTAATATTGATGATTTTGGCATACAGCTCATGAAAACCCCAAATTTCTATCTCAAAAAATTAGCATATTTCATCCGACCAATAAAAGAAAAGTGTTTTTAAAACAAAAAATAGTCAACCTTCAAATAATTATGTTCAGTTATGCACTCAATACTTAGTCGGGAATTCTTTTGCAGAAATGACTGCTTCAATGCGGCGTGGTATGGAGGCAATCAGCCTGTGGCACTGCTCAGGTGTTATGGAGGCCCAGGATGCTTCGATAGCGGCCTTAAGCTCATCCAGAGTGTTGGGTCTTGCGTCTCAACTTTCTCTTCACAATATCCCACAGATTCTCTATGGGGTTCAGGTCAGGAGAGTTGGCAGGCCAATTGAGCACAGTAATACCATGGTCAGTAAACCATTTACCAGTGGTTTTGGCACTTTGAGCAGGTGCCAGGTCGTGCTAAAAAATGAAATCTTCATCTCCATAAAGCTTTTCAGCAGATGGAAGCATGAACCCACTTTTGAACCAGAAACAGCGGCAGAAGCGCCTGACCTGGGCTACAGAGAAGCAGCACTGGACTGTTGCTCAGTGGTCCAAAGTACTATTTTCGGATGAAAGCAACTTTTGCATGTCATTCGGAAATCAAGGTGCCAAAATCTGGAGGAAGACTGGGGAGAGGGAAATACCAAAATGCCTGAAGTCCAGTGTCAAGTACCCACAGTCAGTGATGGTCTGGGGTGCCATGTCAGCTGCTGGTGTTGGTCCACTGTGTTTTATCAAGGGCAGGGTCAATGCAGCTAGCTGTCAGGAGATTTTGGAGCAATTCATGCTTCCATCTGCTGAAAAGCGTTATGGAGATGAAGATTTCATTTTTCAGCATGACCTGAAACCTGCTCAAAGTGCCAAAACCACTGGTAAATGGTTTACTGACCATGGTATTATTGTGCTCAATTGGCCTGCCAACTCTCCTGACCTGAACCCCATAGAGAATCTGTGGGATATTGTGAAGAGAAAGTTGAGAGACGCAAAACCCAACACTCTGGATGAGCTTAAGGCCGCTATCGAAGCATCCTGGGCCTCCATAACACCTGAGCAGTGCCACAGGCTGATTGCCTCCATGCCACGTCGCATTGAAGCAGTCATTTCTGCAAAAGGATTCCCGACCAAGTATTGAGTGCATAACTGAACATAATTATTTGAAGGTTGACTTTTTTGTTTTAAAAACACTTTTCTTTTATTGGTCGGATGAAATATGCTAATTTTTTGAGATAGGAATTTTGGGTTTTCATGAGCCGTATGCCAAAATCATCAATATTAAAACAATAAAAGGCTTGAACTACTTCAGTTGTGTGTATTTGAATCTAAAATATATGAAAGTCTAATGTTTATCAGTACATTACAGAAAATAATGAACTTTATCACAATATGCTAATTTTTTGAGAAGATCCTGTACACACACAGTAAAATATTGCCAAATTCAACAGGTCCTAAACCTACACTGATTTTTTGCCTATAGCAGAGTGTTTTTCATTAAATAAATACGTTTATTTCACCTCTTAAAACTGGATTTTTCTATGTGACTATTTCCGCTCATCCTATATTACCGATCATATCTGATCCTTTTACCACATGACTACATACTTGAGGGTCGACCTCCGCACTGTGAAAATCCCCAAATCCCGGGAGCCCCAGGGCATACCCCTTGTGTGCTTGCATGATTATATCATTGCACACAAAAAGGGACAGACATGGGTGACCCCAAAGACAGGTGAGCAGGGCGACAGTCATTTGCGAAGACTGCAATGTTGCCAAGTGGCAGCCTTAACGTCCAAACCAGTTTTACAAGTTAATGGTGCACTTTTGCAAATGAAGTGTTTTCAGTTAATGTAATAAATGATTTGTGCAAGAGGAGGAGGTTATCACACAGTTAAATTGGTTGGTCCAAGTAAATCTGTATACTGAGGTGACTTACATCAAGAGACAGGAGTATAACTACACTCACAAAAGTAAAAAAAAAACAAAAAACATTTGCAATCACCTCTCCATGTCGGCAGTATCCAAGGGCCTTATTTCATCAGCAAGTGGCTTGTCTGGATCCGCAGCGATCTGCTCATACTGATAGGCTTGCATTTTCTGGAACAATCGCATCAGGTTCTGCTTCCTCAGCCTCAGTTGAGTCCACTACAAAATAAAAAGAGATATAGTTATGGAAATGTAAAAAAAAAAAAAAAAAAAAAAAATCAGCATCAAGTTAGCTGCCTAAATGGATATACCGTATATGCCGGTGTATAAGACCACTGGGCGTATAAGACGACCCTCCAACTTTGCCAGTTAAAATATAGCGTTTGGGATATACTCGCCGTATAAGACTACCCCCTCTCTGCATCCTCCATCCACCTGTCCCACCCCTGTATACCAACCCCTTTGCACCTCACATCAAAATGATTGTATCATAAAACATTTATCATAGGACATCATAGGACAATATAGGAGATAAACAGTATAAAATATTTACTGAATAAAAGATACCGGTAGTAGCTACTGGCATTGCAGTGGGAGGGAACAGACATCGCGCTGTGCTGGCCATGCGGGGACCGATGACTCCATCGCTGTACCGTGTGCTGGAGTCATCGGGAAATTGTTGCAGGCTTCGGGCTTTCCATCTTGAGTTAAAGTTTCCAGCAATCCAGATGGCATATTGCGAACAGCCACTCGCGCAGGTAATAGAGCAGCTTCCTGGTTGCGGGTCACCTGACCGGTGACGTGCGCTCCACAGTCCGCCGGCAATCTCTTCCAGCGTGAGCACACATGCCACCATTGGAGCGCACAGCCGCACACGTCACCAGTCAGGTGACCCCGAACAAGGAAGCTGCTCTATTACCCACACAAGCGGCTGATCGCAATATGCCATCTAGATTGCTGGAAACTTTCATTCAAAACAAAGATCCCAAAGCCTGCAACGTTTCCCGATGATAGCAGCACCTGGTTACAGGTCAGCCTAACACATGTGCTGACACCCGGCGTATAAGACGACCCCCGACTTTTCAGAAGATTTTCAGGGGTTAAAAAGTAGTCTTATATGCCGGAATATACGGTAGTTCATTTTTCACAATGATATACTCTCCCCTAAATCCCCTCATCCTATGTACTGTTCTGATGATAAACAGAAGGAACATGCTACATAAGTCCAGCCAGCGCCGCATAATAAAATCAGAATCTTGAGAGTTACAATAGGGATGCTGTACGGAACACCACTGGTTATTCTCTGATAAAAGGTTTACCTTCTCGTCCCACTGCCAGACTCGCCACAAGTCATTGATGTTCAGCTCAGGTTCAACATATTCTTTTCTGTAAAATGCAATAAATGGGACCTGGAAGAAAGACATAACTGATGTTCATATCACGCACAGCCTACCATGTTTACAAAGCACAGAGATTAAATTAACAAAAAAGAAATATAAAACAAAGGCAGTTATAAAATAAAGAGGAGGAGAACACTGGCACCTAGTCACAAGCAAGGGCAGCCTGGTAACCTTAATATCTTGTATGTATATAAACAATAGATTCATATATCAAGAAGAATCTCAAGTATAACGTGTCAGATTATACAGGAGCATAAATTCCTCTTTTAGCAACCAATCAGCATCTCCCATTCCTGGTACTACAGATAGCTAGGGCACGGAATGAGGAGATAACTGGTTGGTCCAAGAGAAGAAGAGCTCTACAGCAAGACATGCCCTGAATAATCTGTAAAGGCACAAACTGCTGCACAAGAAAATAAAGATTAAAGGGAATCTGAAGTGAAAATAAACTTATGATATAATGAACTGTATGTGTAGTACAGCTAAGAAATAGATTAGTAGCAAAGAAAAGAATCTCAAATAGTTTCCAGAAAAGAATCTCATATTGTTTCCAGTACAGGAAGAGTTCAGGGGCCCATATACCATACAACTATTTTCCCGCCGATATACAGCAGATTTGATCACTGTGATCGAATCTGCTGTGAAATTGTTGCACAAACGCTGACAGAACGATCGATTTCCGTCCGAAATCAATCGTTCCCGACGGTTCCTGTCGTTCCGTCCGTGCGGAAGATTTCGTTTGATCGCCGGCGGGTCGGGAGTGCGTCGACAGCGGCGTTCGAATGCCCGACGACCGACGCTAGCGGCAATAAATTACTTGCTCCGGCCGCCGCGTGTCCCCTGGTCTCCGCTGTCCCTTCTCCGTGCTCGGCTCCTCCAGCTTCACTGAACTTCCTGTCCCGGCAGGAAGTTCAGTGAAGCTGGAGGAGCCGAGCACGGAGAAGAAGACAGCGGTGACCAGGGGACACGCGCCGGCCGGATCAGTTAATGTATGCGGGGAAGGGGGCGGCGGCAGCTTCACGGATTGTGATCGGTTTCATGCTGAAATCGATTCACAATCTGTTTGCAGTAAAGGCAGCCATATGATCCCTCTCTGATCAAATTCGATCAGAGAGGGATCTATCTGTTGGTTGATCTGATGGCAAATCGACCAGTGTATGGCTACTTTTAAGAAACTGCAGTTATCTATGCAAAAGAGCTTATCTGAGCTCTGTGACCCAACTTGTGCTGGAGACAGTCCTATTTTCTGAAGCATTCAAAATCTGTTTGCAGTGTAGGCAGCCAATAGATCCCTCTTTGATCAGATTCGATTACAGAGGGATCTATTTGCTAGTCGATCTGGTGGCAATCGACCAGTGTATGGCTGCCTTTAGGAACATGGTTGCCGTGCTCATCCAATAACTCTGAGTCACTGACACAGAACAGGTGTGCAGATAAGGTATTCTGACATCACCGGCTGCATCCATGTTTTGAGTTAGGGTCTAAAGTGAGAGGCAGCTAGTCAGTATTTTCAGAGGAAGGTTTAAGGGCCCGTTTCCACTAGAGCGAATCCGCATGCGTTGTCTGCATGCGGATTCGCATAACCAATACAAGTTTCCACATTTTTCTGCACGGTAGAGCCTGCAGAATTCACCTGCGTGTGGAATGCAGGCGATTCGCAGGCTATGTATTTGATAGGGAAAACGCACATGCGTTTTTGCCGCGATTTCGTGTGCGAATTCGCACGAAAACTAATGTAAATTGAACCAGGCAGTGACATGGTTACATTCGCATATACCCTGTCATGCGAAATCGCATGCAAAATCGTGGCAAAAAACGCGAATCGCATCCGCATGCGATTTCGTCAGCGGTGGAATCCCGGCGATTCGCACCGCACTAGTGGAAACAAGCCATAACAGTTGCAGCCTCTATATTTATATCGGCATATTAAAAAGGCATGTTATGCACGAAGCAGCCAGCCTAGTAGGCCCTGCACTGCAGGCTGATTTTTGACAGTTTATAGGTTACATACCTCAAAGTGCTGATTTCTCATGAAGTTAAGTGCTTCTCGAATCTTCTGTATGGTGCTTGGCCCTTTGCGGCTGAAGCTAGCTCCAACCTGTCCACGTTCCAGGTAATCAAAGCTCTCCTGTAAGTTAAAGGAAGCATTCATCATCTGAAGCAAACCCAAATAGACACCCAATATTGTTCCAGACCCCCTTCGTCCATCGAAAAACACGCCCAATTCAATTCTGATGTTAAACCACATCCAACATGCTTCCCCACATGGCCAGGTGCTAGCCCCACCCCTCTAAACTTACTAACCAAGCAGCCACCATCTACATTGAATCAGAAGACAAAGCAGATGTGCCCAGTAACATTGATATTAAACAGAATTGCTGCTGAAATATCTTACAGTACAGAAACAAATTTACAGAACAGGTAAATAATATCAGGAAGCTATTGATGGTTTACCTGATCTACTACTAAATGAATAATATATGGACAGCTGAAGACATTTTTAATAAATTACAGGATGGATTCTGTATTTGTATTGAGTCAAACAAAAATGCGATATTAATCAAAATTTGATTGTTTTGTTAGTCGATCATTAGCTGGGACAGGCCATCCATGAGATCAAGGACTGTGTGGTGGTGAGAGCCACCAGGCAGGAATAGCACTATGCCTGGTACACATTGTATAATTTCCCCATAAATTCGAACTGGAATGTTCCAGCACGTCTGATTTGCATTAGATTGAGAAAGCGGACGATTTTGTGCAGTACTTATTTTAAAATCGATACTTATCTCGAGTGCGTGCAGATCAACAAGCTGGAAATCACATGGGAAATCGCCTGTCGATCTGACGGGAAAATTGCACGTTGTGTACCCACCGTTATGCTGCAGTGTTCTCCCCAGAGCCTTTCAAGTGGGTGGACCGCCCACCTGAGATTGTTTCTCCCCCCCCACATCAGAATTACTTTCCTCCTCTTTATTTATTGCAGCGAGCAGCGGCTGTGCCTGTGTAGCCGGCCGCTGTCACTCAGGCACGCTGTCTCCGCCCTCCTCCTCAGCTCCTGTCAGTAGTGTGGAGGGGCGGGGAAAGCTTGTTACAAGCAGTGGGGTGAGGATATGACGTTTGGAGAATCGAGGATGCGCAGCTCCGCTGCTCGTTCAGAGGAATGTCTGTCTGTGCTCCCATCAAGAAGTACATGTGAAGCTAGTAATAGCCGTTGCAAGGAGCTGAAGTTTGTTTTGTTCTTTCAGGCATGTTTCTCTTTCCTCCCCCGCAATTCAGTGCCTGAAAAGGTGCATACACACGCACTACAAAAGGCAACGACGGGTCCGCCGGACCCTCCCGCTGGGCGGTCTTTTAGCCGAAAGTAGAGCGTGCCTACGCGCTGTCGGCGGACTGATAAGGCTGTTTCTGAACAATCCACTGAGTGGATAGTTCAGAAACAGCCTTATCAGTCCGCCAACAGCGTGTACACATGCCCTACTGTCGGCTAAAAGACCACCCAGCGGGAGGGTCCGGAGGACCCGTCGTTGCCTTTTGTAGTGCGTGTGTACGCACCTTAAGAAAAATAAACTCGTCCTGCTGCCTGGCCTTTGTGTATCTATCTGAATGTGCTGCACTTGTCTCCTGCTTAATTAAAGAGACTCACAAAATGTTCAGCCTTATTTCTTCTATCCTATAAGTTCCTATACCCAGGGCCGGTCCTGGACTTTCTGCTGCCTGAGGCAAAAATCATGAAGGCGCCCCCCCCCCCCTCCCCCCTCTCCCCTCCCCCCTTTTCCTTAAAACAAGATTAAAGAAGACAGCTTCAGTTTCTGATCTACAGTGAACTATCACATACCTTGTGATGTGCAGGCCCTGCATATACAGGCTGGGGCCCTGCATTGCAGGGGGTAGTGCTTGGCTGCATATACCAATACAGTACCACACTAGACACTACCAGCAACAGGATGACATATACACCCCCCTGCAATGCAGAGCCCCAGCCTGTATATGCAGCCTGGCCTGCATATACCAATACCACACCCACTAGACACTACCAGTCTGTCTAACACACATTCCAAAATAAATACCAGTAAGTCTGACTACCACATTTATATATCATCATTATGATGACGTCACATTACAAAATACAAAAAAATGAATCCGACGGACCGTGAAAGGCAGAGCAGAGCGCAGTGGCGGTTCCAGCTTCAGATTTTTGGAGGGGCTCAATGGCTGGCAGGCAGGGCTCACGCCCAAAAATGGGCATGGGCACACAACAGAATGTGGGCATGGTCATGAGTTTGAGCTCCGCCTTAGTGTTTACCCCCAAAATACATGTAATATGACAGCATTTCACCAAAAATACACGTAATTTGGCAGAGGTTCCTCCAAAATACAGATAATATGGCAAACCGCTTAAAATGTACATATTGGAGGTAGCAAAGATCGGCGCACACTGCAGCTGGTTTACTATCAGTACAGGCACAGAGTAATAGCTTATACTGTACATACTGGAAGCAGCAGAGATCAGCACACCCTGCAGCTGGTTTACTATCAGTACAGCCACAGAGTCACAGCTTATACTATACATATTGAGGGTAGCAGATATCAGCACACACTGCAGCTGGATTACTATCCGTTCAGGCACAGAGTAATAGCTAATACAGTACATACTGGAAGCAGCAGAGATCAGCACACCCTGCAGCTGGTTTACTATCAGTACAGGCACAGTGTCAGAGCTTATACTATACATATTGGAGGTAGCAGATATCAGCATACACTGCAGCTGGATTACTATCAGTACAGGCACAAAATCACAGCTGATACTGTACATATTGGAGGTTGCAGATATCAGCACACACTGCAGCTGGTTTACTATCCGTTCAGGCACAGAGTAACAGCTAATACAGTACATACTGGTAGCAGCAGAGATCAGCACACCCCTGCAGCTGGATTACTATCAGTACAGGCACAGAGTAATAGCTTATACTGGAGGTAGCAAAGATCGGCGCACACTGCACACACCCCATTAAACTAATGCCCCTCTCCTTCCCATGCCATTAATGTCCCCCCTCCTTCTCCCCCATGCCACTAATAATATCCCCCCCTCCTCCCCCATGTCGCTAATGTCCCCCCTCCTCCCTCATGTCTCTAATGTCCTCCCTCCTTCTCCCTCATGTCTCTAATGTCCCCCTCCTTCTCCCCATGCCACTAATAATATCCCCCCTCCTTCTCCCCCATGTCGCTAATGTCCCCCTCTTTCTCCTCCATGTCGCTAATGTCCCCCCTCCCTCCTCCCCATGTCTCTAATGTCCCCCCTCCTTCTACCCATGTCTCTAATAACCCCCCTCCTCCCCCATGTCTCTAATGTCCCCCCTCCTTCTCCCCCATGCCTCTAATGCCCCCCCTCCTCCCACATGCCTCTAATGTCCCCCCTCCTTCTACCCATGTCTCTAATGCCCCTCCTCCTTCCCCCCCATGTCTCTAATGCCCCTCCTCCTTCCCCCCCATGTCTCTAATGCCCCTCCTCCTTCCCCCCCATGTCTCTTATGTTCCCCCTCCTTCTCCCCCATGGGGGGGCTGTAAACATGCACATTACAGGCAGCAGTCGCAGGACGGGGATAAGGGTTTTTAAAAAAAAAAAAAAAAAAAAAGTCCTCTCAGTGCCTCCGGGCCCTCTGTGGTGGCTGGGCTTACAACTTGCCAGCTGGGGCTTGAGCTCCGGCAAGCCCCAGTGTAGCGCCGCCACTGACAGAGCGGCCTGAGCCTGGGGCAGCAAACTGACTCACCGGCGATGATGGGGTCCGGCGGCGGCGATAGCGGAGGGCAGGCGTCGGGCATGATCCAGGCCCAGCATCCATCATCTTGCGCTGGCGGGCAGGGGGCAGCTGCAGGCGGCGAGCTTGCTACTCCATCTCGCCGGGGCTGGGGGGCAAAGGCTGGCTCATTGTCACGGTCACGGGCAGTGACCGTGACTACTATCAAGGCGGGCTTCCGGTTCTGTATTCTGTCTGGCACCCACCATTAAGCAGTGTGCAGGTGCAGCAGCCTCACAGAGGCCTAGTAGGCGGCAGAGCTTGGACTCGGAGTACGGCATGGTGGGTGGGCCGCAGGCAGCACGTCACATGGCAGGGCTGGCCTGCACTGTTCACCGGGTCAGTCACTCACGATTGACGCTTCAGTGTGCAGACTTCACTGCAGTTAGAGTCTGCAGCCAAATTGAAGTTATCAGGCGGGTCGGGCGGGGGTGGCAGTAAACCAGCACACACTCCAGTCTGAGCAGTCTCTCCCGAAGGCGGCAAAAACCAGGCCAGTTACTTCCTCTTTATGCCTCCTGCTGCCGCCCCTCCACTTCCTGCCGCCTGAGGAACCCGCCTCACCCCGCCTCATGGGCGGGCCGGCCCTGCCTATACCTGTTCTAATGTGGTCTGTCTTACTGCAGCCTTTTGAATCTGATTGAATATTGACTGAGGCAAACCGCTATCTGACACATATCACTTGCTAACCCCATTTAAAAAAAAAAAAAGCAAAAAAAAAGCATAATCACTTCATGAGAGATCAATACAAAGCAGCACACTGTTCCTCAGCACATAAAGCTGCTTATGACTCCAGTTCCCAAACTGAGAACCTCACATACCAGTCCCTCCTGCTCCGTTGTATAATCTTCAATACAATTATGGCATAAAAGAAACTGTCTAGTGTAGCTGCACTTCTCTTGGGAAGTCACATTACCTGTTGAGAAATACTGGGAGTAGCAAATGCATTCCTGTAAATCCATTCAGCTTCTTCTTCTAACTCATCATCTTCTGCAGATTTAACAGGTGTGGTGCGGAGCTAGAAAAATACAAAGCTACTTAAATCACACACAACACAAGTAGTCAGCATAATCTGCAGGCAGCAGTGTGAGATATAACACAGGTAATACAGATTTTACAGGTTTTTGCAGGAAAATCCATGTAGCACTCTGCCAATGTACCAAAATAACTTAACCCATTAGCAGCTTCAAAGGAATTACTGTATCTTGTTTGATAAGTGCTCTGCTTTTGACTTGAGCCAGCAGAACTCAGTGCTGTAAATTCCTGTAATTCTTTGATGTCACTCTGCTAGCAGAAAATACAGAAACTGAAAACAGAAGTCCTCGGTCAGTGTCTCACACTGCTCCTTAGTGACAAGTGGCAATAAATAAATATTACAGCAATACTAATTATTAGCAAAGAAATGTAACAAATAAGACATAAAAAGAACCAAAATAAATTGGCCTGGAGCACTTACAAGCCTTGAAATAAATTGGCTGCTAAAGAGTTAAATTGCAACTCGGTGCCATCACCCTGAAAATATGCATTACACAGGGCCGAGAGCTGGCAAAACTGTTATGACTGGAAACATGACAAGTTTGCATTACAGAATATTGCTGCATGTATGATTACCAAAAGCTATTTGATTTAGCTCCTCAGAATATAAGTGCTTGTCGCATTCAAAGTACATACAAGCAATGGACTAAAGCACTCACCAAGTACAGACTCTCCTAAAAGTAATCTGAGTAAAAAAGTATAAAATAAATAATAAAACATAATTTTGCTTAAAGAGAACCTGAACTGAAAATAAAAAGTCAAAATAAACATACATAGGTCATACTTACCTTCCATGTAGTCTGTTCATCAATCTCTTTCTCCTCTCCTGCGTCCTGTTTTCCACTGTGTTTGATGGAATTCTCTGTCCTCCATTTTGAAAATGGCCATTACCCCATTACAGCTTCCTGGTCAGCACACCGTTAAACTGTTATATTGCCCCCTTGAGCCACAGGGAAACCTGGACATTACCTTCCACTTTCAGCTGTAACTGACAGCAGCTGATATACAGTATAACTGACAGCAACTGGTATATTTCAGTTCTGACAAAATCTTGTCAGAGCTGGAAAGGATCACTATAAGAAGATAATGGTGAGCTTCTGAGAGGAACTGATGGCGAGGTTAGTACGTAATATTCATTTGCAGCTACATAATGTGTTTATTTTATATAATTTTACTCAGTTCAGGTTCCCTTTAAGGCGAGTACACATGCCGTATTGTTACAAACGACGGTTCCATCAGACCCTTTCGCGGGGCGGTCGTTCTGCTGACAGTAGTACGCGAGTACAAGCTGTCGGCAGGCTGATAAGACTGTTTTTGACTGATCCACCCGGCGGATCAGTCTGCTGACAGCCTGTACTCACGTACTACTGTCGGCAGAACGACCACCCGTGGGAGGGTCTGACGGACCCGTTGTTTGTAACAATACGCTGTGTGTACGCGCCTTTAGGCTAGTCAGCCTCCAGTGGTAGTTATCCAGATATCTTAAGCATCTCTCCAAGACGCAGTGGGGTAGATTCATCTACCAGCATTTAACTGCAGTAAACTGCCATGCCAAAATGGCGCACAGCAGTATTATCTTTATTTCTGTCCACAAGTATCATGCATAACACTGTCACGATCCGTAGTACTCACGTAGCGCAACTGTTGCTATGTTAAGGCTCGTTAGGAATGCTCATTACCAACGAGCATTACCACAGCAACAGCCCCACTACACAAGTACCGCAGCTCAAGATAACAGCGTTACGCACGATACTTGTGGTCAGAAATAAGGATAATACTGCCGTGTGCTGTGTATACGGCAGTTTAGCCCAGTTTAATGCTGTTTGATGAATCTACCCCAAAATCCTCCATTGCCTGTAAAAAACAGAGTTTGGCATTCCCTGGAAAAGATAGCGATCCAAAAGTACCAGATGTTTGCATCTATCCCTTTATTTCCCTGTGAGCGCTAAACGCAAATTGGGGTGATGCAATAGCCACCAGTACCGAGCAGTTGCCATTAGTAGGACTCACAATAAGATTACCACGAGCGATACTATGGTAACACGCATTATGGAAATTAAAGAGTACGTGAGACGGATGAAAAGAAAAGTGTTATATATACCTGGGGCTTCCTCCAGCCCTTTTCAGGCCAATCAGTCCCTCGCTGTCTTCCTCCGCCACCTGGATCTTCAGCTATGAGTCCCGGTAATTCAGCCAGTCAGCGCAGTCCGGCCACGTGCCGCTTCCACAGCCAGGAGCCTTCTGCACCTGCACAATAGTGCTGCGCAGGTGCAGTACGTTCCTGGGGGCAGAGTGTGTGCATGCACACTACACCAGACTGGCTCAAGTACCTGGACTCATAGCAGAAGATCCAGGTGGCGGAGGAGGACAGCAAGGGACTGATTTGCCTGAAGGGGGCTGGAGGAAGCCCCAGGTATGTATACAACTTTAATTTCATCTGTCTCAGGTTTCCTTTGTTACACAGTAGTACTATACTCTAGATATGCACTCCCCACAGAGCTGCAGGGAATCAACTGAGAATGTTGTGCACATTGAACACACAGAGGTGTTGTCTATCACCCATAAACCTGGATCAGATTGTGCATGAAGAATGTGTAATAGAGGAAGAATTGCCTCATTCTCCTGCAGAGTACCTGCACATCATTCTTACATGTACCCACAATTACATTGCCTAGGGGCTGAGAGATGTTCTCTGTTCCTTTATGTACCTTCTACAAGTACTCTTACCAAGGACTAGTTTTAGTCTATGAATAAAAGTGTTAGAGGCAAAAGATCTGTCGGATATCCAGGTAACTGGTATTGTTTAAAAGGGAATAAATATGGAAGCCTCTATATCCCTCACTTCAGTAGTCTTTTTAAATTCCTAAGCGTTGGCAGTTAAGACATGCATTTCATGTTGCACACTTTCAATCAATAAGATTATAATATGCAAATTAGAGGAGTCGGAGTCTGTGGATTTTTTTTACCAACTCCACAGCCCTGCAATACATCAGTGCCATTGTGACTCCACATGCAAAGGTAGCAAAGCATCCTGCTTGTTTTCTGTACCTGGAATCTTTCTGGTAGATCTGTGGTTCGGATCTCATTGTCCTGATCAGTCAGGTGACTTTTCTCCAGTTCACTGGGCTCATAGATGTCAAATATACTTCTTCTGCTAACACGCTTCTTAGCGGTCTTCTTGGGTCGCACACGTATTTCCCCATCTGCTTCCTCATCTTCATATTCATACTCCTCCATCTCTTCATCATCCTCATTATATTTTTCAAATTCTTCATAATCAAAATCTACACCGAAAATCTCCTGGGCTTCCTGCAAGGCACTGGGATGGGAAAAAAAAGGACACTGAGGGTTACGCTTAATATAAACATATGTTCAAGAGAAAGAAATAAAGTTTGATATTTTTACGTAACACTAAAAATGTTGCTCAAACTGTACTGCCAGCTACTTTATAGCTACCTTAAAGGGAACCTCAACTGAAAGGAATTACAAGAGTTTCACTTACCTGGGGCTTCGACCAGCCCCCTAAAGCATGCCGAACCAATCGTTCATTCCCCCTCCACGGGTCAGTTTTGTTTCTGCCGATTGATCAGCCAGCGGTCCACTGCGCCTGCGTGGCACTGGCCGCGCGCATCCTTATGCGCGTTCATGTCAGCAAACGCACCCTTCACAGGTGCAGTAAGAGAGAACCTCTCTTACTGCGCCTGCGCAGGACGCACTTGCCAATATGAATGCAAGAAATGAGAATGCAGTGTGGGAACAGAGGATCTGTTCAGCACGACGTGGGCACAGGACAGCTTCAGGGGCCTGGTCGAAGCCCTGCAAACTACAGTAATGGATTTTTTTTTTTTTTTTTAGGTATATTGCTGAGGCCGCCATTTCCAGGAACCCCAGTGCACATATTACATTGTCACCTGAAAAGATCTAGAAAGATTGTACCGGGAAAAGGAAACCTAGCAAATGATTGAAAGGGAACCTTAAGTGACATATGAGAAGATGAGTCAGACGTGTACCAGTATGTGCAGTGGCAAGCATACAAATACCTATGCTGTGTTCCTATTCTTCTCTTTCTGCCTGAAAGAGTTAACATTTAGTTAATCAAGTGACAGTTTCTCTTGAATCGGGACCTAGTCAGATTATAGCGTCCCTTAGGGCTCTTTTCCACTAAGGCGTTTGCGATGGCTGAATCGCAAAAACGCAAACTGCTAGCGATTTTCCAAATCGCTACAGTTTGCTTTTAACATAGGAATCGCGGTAGGTCATTTCCACTACCGCAATTCCTTTTATGCCTGATCGCGCGGCGGAACTATTATTGCCACGATTTTGCTATGCAGTGCATAGCATAGCAAAATCGCGATCACAAACGTCGGGAAATCGCCGGGAACTTTTTACCTTTTGCTGAATCGTGAACGCTAGCGATTGCTAGTGGAAAAGAGCCCTCAGTGATATAGAATCAAAGCCATAAAAACACAAGAAAAAAAAAAACTTTCCTGGCAGAGAACTGGGCTTCTGAGAGCAGGAGATAGATAAAAGTCAATAGCTGGTATATTTTAGCTCTCTGAGACACATAATCACTGTGTCCTTGAGCAGAGAAAAAAATAAATCTATTTAAGTTTTAAACATAACACAAAAAAACAAACAAAAGTATTTTAAGAGTAGGATATATAAAATTGTTTTTATAATCACTTTATTTTTACTTAATGTTCACCTTACCCTGGCAGCAAGATTGTATGCATATTCAAGCAGGTCCTCCCTACCAAATCATGTACATTACAATTGAATGCATATTAATGCCGTATTTACAGCATGTTGTAAGCAAAGTGTTTTACCACTCGAAGACCTACCCAGTAAGGTCACAGTTCGTCTATTCATTTGAATTTAGATGCCTGCCTCCAGAATTTAGGAGGACTTTAGCATTACAAAAACTCACCAGATTTGGTGACTGACACTAGTCTCTAGTGTTTTCTATGAAGCCATCTAGGTTTACAAGAAATAAGGACTGTGGAGTACTTACAAAGCTGCCGAAGGAATTCTTAAAAAATATCACATTATAATTTCTACTATTTAATACCATTTCTAGTGAAAATTATCTTAAAAAGCTCAACTGCAGGACTCCAATCAAAGATAAAAGTGAATATGCCTAATTTTAGTTGGTGGTGGGGTTTTAGCATTTGGTCAAAGAGGGGGTGGGAGAGGTTTAAAAAGAGGAAAAGTCTGCTATAGCTTATAGCCCTTCATTGAATGACCACAGATTAAAGTTGCTATAACTTACGCATCGGCATATCCTGGAAGTTTCTTTCTCCATTTGGGTTTTTTCAATGGTTGTCCATCATCATCAACAATGAAATCATCAATGTCTGAAAAACAACAGAATCTGGAATAAATATAAGGTTCAAGTCTTACTGCACTAATTTCATATGGACTATATGACCATAGAAAATGTTTTCCAAAAAATCCTACCAGACTCCTCATCTTCCTCTTCTTCCTCCACCTCAGGTTCAACAATTGCCGGCTCTCCAGGCTCTCGCCCTTCATCATCTTCTCCATCTTGGAAGATTTCCCCAGCGATGGCTTCCTTCTCATGCTCCTCCTTTTCAGGGTCTTCTTCCTCATCTTCATCATCTGACATCTTCCGCACACGGCGAAATTTCTTTTGCTGTATTGAAAGATTGTCATATGTAAATATAACACTATACTGGTTGAGACTATGGACAACTCATTCCTCTTGATGCGTGCAATAACCGGTTTACTTACACGTTTGACTTTTACACCCAAGTTCTCCTCAATGAGATCAAAATCGTCATCTTCCAATCGGTCATCAAATGCTGAAGGTTTAGAGAAAAAAAAATTATCTTAAAGACAATGTAAAGATAGGAAATTCAGTATTTGCATTTCAGTTTTCAAAATCTGGACTTACAGCGCTTTTTGCTCTTGTGGCCCACTTCATCTTCTGATCTCCCAGACTCACTTCCACCATCTCCCTCCTCCTCCTCCTCATCTTCATCATCATCGTCATCATTAATAAAACCTCTTAAGTTTCCCTGCTCATCCTGATCTTCAGGATTCTCTTCCTCCTCCTCTTCATCTAAATCCAAACAAAAACAAAAAACCATCATATTTAGCAAATTTTTGAATTTTACAAGCTCTGAAAGCAGGTTCTAAAATGTACTTGTAAATACTGTATACTCCATCATATAGGAATATATTGCACATACAAGCTCATAGTCAGAAAGTGCAGTCAGACAAATACAATGGCATGTGCTAAAGGCAGAGAAGAAGCGCAAAAATATAAATTAAACTATAGATCCTTCTAAAAGCCTATGTTCATTTGCAGTTTAGAAGTGCTGCGCTTAGCCTTCCCCTACCCCCAGAGACCAATTCAGCAGTATTCCAGTGTTGTCCCCGGGCTCTTAACTGGGTGCTCCATCCGGTTAGTTTTGGTGAGTACCCGGCTGTCATCGGCTCACCTACTTCTCTGCTATAAGCAGAGTTGTGCAGGGAATCGCCGGCCCCGCATTACCTCACCCCCCCCCTGACTATTTTTTTATGCCACCCAGCTGGAAGAAATTTCTGGTGAGAACACTGTATTCTATTATTATTTATTTTATTTAAGAAGCGCCAACATATTACACAGTGCTGGACAATAAATATATACAATGATACAAGGATGACAGACGTAACAAGGTCACACAAAACATAGAATAAAGGCAAACGGTACAAGATACATGATCATGCGATTCTGGGCTGGTTAGGTAGGCCCAGTAATACAAGTACAAGGCTGTCATAGGAAAGGAGCACACAATCATGTAGACTACACTAGGGAATGGAGGACCCTGCCAAAGGCTTAAAATCTAGGGGGTGGAAACACTATGTAGGGCTGTGGAATAAATATTCAGCAAAGTTACTGTGTGGTAGGGGGGTGGGTAGGCTATCTTAAAGAGGAGGGTTTTGAGGGCTTGCTTGAATGTGTTGACAGAGGGAGCAACTCTGATGGGCGGTGGAAGGGAGTTCAGAGGGTGGGGGTGGCTCTTGAAAAATTCTGCATGCGTGCATGAGAGTGGGAAATGTGTGGGGCATTCAATTGTGCACCGCCAATCAGTTTGCGTATTTTAACTACTTGAAGACTGCCTTACGCCAATGGGTGTGATCGTGGCGGCAGCCCCAGGACCGCCTAACGACTATTGGCGTCAAGTCCTAGAGCTGCAGTTTGGCAGGGAACACGTATGTGCATGCGCGATAGTTCCCTGCCGTTTCATGGATCGGGTCTCCGTGATCAGCCTGCTAGCCGCGATCGCAGCTAGCAGGATGTTTTCTGCCGAAAGGGGAAGTAATTCCCCTTTGTTTACCTCTGTACAGCGCTGCAATCTCCTGCAGCGCTGTACGTCTGTCACTCGGCTGTCCCCCGGATTGGTTGGGAGATGGAGCCCTCTCATAGGCTGATGCCCATGAGAGGCGGGGATAAGTGCCGATTGCCTCCCTATGGCGATTTGGCCGGCACAGGGGGAGGTAGTAACAGAGAGGAAGGAGGGAGGGAAAAGCCTCCCCTTTCTAATAAAAAAAACAAACAAACAAAAAATAAAAAAAATGCAGCAGCGATCAGATACCTCTAGCAGAGTGTCCTATTAAGGACACTAAAAGGAGGTAAAGTTCGTTTGTGTGCTGAGTTGCAGGGCTGTGCAGCACCCTGACCAAGCTGCACAGCCCTGTATTGTAAAAAATAGCCTGGTCTTTAGGGGGGTGTAAGCCTATGGGCCATGCCACAATCACTGGCACTAATTTCGCACTGGACATTTTATCATTGTGTACTTGCCACTCCAATTCAAGTCTGTCATACTACATGACAGAGTATGGGTAGAGTAGATTGCCATGAGGAATTGCAGGTGATGTTCGCCCAACACGCACCTGATTGAACACTGAAGATTATTGTTAGTCAGGAGGGTCATACTGACATTCATTTGCATGATTTCTTTGGCAGCTCACTCCCACTGTAAGAAAACATCTTGCACGTGAGACTTACCATCATCTTCTACGAACTTCTTGTTAACCCTCTGAACCACCTCGCCTTCCTCATTGTATTCCTCCTCAGACTCCTCAGCTTCACTCTCCACAAAGTCAGACATGCTTCAGTGGTTAATATTTCTGCAATTAAAACAAACATTGATAATGTGCCATTCTGTTTTCGGATTTCAGTAACATAGTTATCAAGGTTAATGATAGTCATATGTCCATCAAGTGCAACCTCTGAACAGCACCACAAAAGACCATGGTGCTATATAAATCAATAACAACAACTAGAATTTGAGCTCCACCTGCAACAGATTACTGAGGCTTTTAAGCCACTGATGACATGCTAACTCAGGTTTCGGTTCCTCTTTCCACTAATGGAAAGTTTAGTCTTGTTTATAGTCTTTTTTCAGTTTCAATGTGTTTGTTTACAACAGGGTGAAAAATAATAATAATAAAAAGATTAAAAAAAAGGGGGGGGGGGGGGGGGAGAGGGAGATTTTATTGTCTTTATAGCATGTTCACATACTACATTATACAGTCAAAAGAAAAACCCCTGTGTATTGGACAAATGCTCAGATGTTTAGCGACATATGCACTTTTGCACTACCATTTTTTCTGTAAATGTTAAAGGACAACTGTAATGAGAGGGATATGGAGACTGCCATATTTACTGACAGGTTGTCCAGCTGATCCTGTCTAATACTTTTAGCCATAGTCCCTAAACAAGCATGCAGCAGATCAGGTGTTTGATATTGTCAGATCTGACAAGATTAGCTGCATGCTTGTTTCTGGTGTGACTCAGACACTAGTGCAGCCAAACATATCAGCAAGGCTGCCAAGCAACTAGAATTAAATATGGCAGCCTCCATATTATTCTCACTGCAGTTCTTTAAAAAAGGGACTCCGAGCACCTCTCATGGGCATGCCTTTTTTTTTTTTTTTTTTTTTAAATCAGCCTTTATTAAACAATTTAATACAAACATCATAATAACAATTTTTCAACCAGTACAGCAATATAAGTTAACTTATGGCATACCAAATAGAAATAGTGCAAACACACTATAATAATATTTGTAAAAAAAAACCTTTTTTAACAGCATCGATAAAAGTACAAGATATATGTCTCATTTAGGAATGGGAAGAGAGAGAAGCTTCATTAACGAGACACTGAAGACTAAGTAGTGACAAATATTCTTAATTCTCATTTAAGACCAGAAAACAGTCTATCCTGTATTAAGGAAGAATCGGGTAACCTAAGGGTATCCAACCAGCCTGCCCAAATCATATCAAACTTCTGTGGGGCTTTCCTATGTAAATATATCACCTTTTCCATCTTTAACCACTTGAGAACCGTGAGCTTTACCCCCCTTAAGGACCAGGCACTTTTTTTCCATTCAGACCACTGCAGCTTTCACGGTTTATTGCTCGCTCATACAACCTACCACCTAAATGAATTTTGGCTCCTTTTCTTGTCACTAATAAAGCTTTCTTATGGTGCTATTTGATTGCTGCTGCGATTTTTACTTTTTATTATATTCATCAAAAAACACATGAATTTTGGCAAAAAAAATGATTTTTTTTTAACTTTCTGTGCTGACATTTTTCAAATAAAGTAAACTTTCTTTATACATGCAGCGCGAAAAATGTGGACAAACATGTTTTTGATTAAAAAAAAACCCATTCAGCCTAGATTTATTGGTTTGGGTCAAAGTGATAGCGTTTACAAACTATGGTGCAAAAAGTGAATTTTCCTATTTTCCAGCATCTCTGCCTTTTCTGACCACCTGACATGTTTCATGAGGGGCTAGAATTCCAGGATAGTATAAATACCCCCCAAATGACCCCATTTTGGAAAGAAGACATCCCAAAGTATTTACTGAGAGGCATAGTGAGTTCATAGAAGATATTATTTTTTGTCACAAGTAAGCGGAAAATGACACTTTGTGACAAAAAAAAAAAAAAAGTTTCCATTTCTTCTAACTTGCGACAAAAAAAAAAATGAAATCTGCCACGGACTCACTATGCTCCTCTCTGAATACCTTGAAGTGTCTACTTTCCAAAATGGGGTCATTTGTGGGGTGTGTTTACTGTCCTGACATTTTGGGGGGTGCTAAATTGTAAGCACCCCTGTAAAGCCTAAAGGTGCTCATTGGACTTTGGGCCCCTTAGCGCAGTTAGGCTGCAAAAAAGTGCCACACGTGGTATTGTCAAACTCAGGAGAAGTAGTATAATGTGTTTTGAGGTGTATTTTTACACATACCCATGCTGGGTGGGAGAAATATCTCTGTAAATGACAATTGTTTGATTTTTTTTTTTACACACAATTGTCCATGCACAGAGATATTTCTCCCACCCAGCATGGGTGTGTGTAAAAAAACACCCCAAAACACATTATACTACTTTTCCTGAGTACGGCGGTACCACATGTGACACTTTTTTGCAGCCTAGGTGCGCTAAGGGGCCCAACGTCCTATTCACAGGTCATTTTGAGGCATTTGTTTTCTAGACTACTCCTCACGGTTTAGGGCCCCTAAAATGCCAGGGCAGTATAGGAACCCCACAAGTGACCCCATTTTAGAAAGAAGACACCCCAAGGTATTCCGTTAGGTGTATGGCGAGTTCATAGAAGATTTTATTTTTGTCACAAGTTAGTGAAAATTGACACTTTGTGAAAAAAAACAAAAAAACAATTTCCGCTAACTTGACAAAAAATAAAATCTTCTATGAACTTGTCATACACCTAACAGAATACCTTGGGGTGTCTTTTTCTAAAATGGGGTCACTTGTGGGGTTCCTATACCGCCCTGGCATTTTACGGGCCCAAAACCGTGAGCAGTCTGGAAACCAAAAGGTCACAAAATGACTGTTCAGGGGTATAAGCATCTGCAAATTTTGATGACAGGTGGTCTATGAGGGGGCGAATTTTGTGGAACCGGTCATAAGCAGGGTGGCCTTTTAGATGACAGGTTGTATTGGGCCTGATCTGATGGATAGGAGTGCTAGGGGGTGACAGGAGGTGATTGATGGGTGTCTCAGGGGGTGGTTAGAGGGGAAAATAGATGCAATCAATGCACTGGGGAGGTGATCGGAAGGGGGTCTGAGGGGGATCTGAGGGTTTGGCCGAGTGATCAGGAGCCAACACGGGGCAAATTAGGGCGTAATCTGATGGGTAGGTGTGCTAGGGGGTGACGGGAGGTGATTGATGGGTGTCTCAAGGTGTGATTAGTGGGGGGGATAGATGCAAGTAATGCACTGGCGAGGTGATCAGGGCTGGGGTCTGAGGGTGTGGGCGGGTAATTGAGTGCCCTAGGGGCAGATAGGGGTCTAATCTGATAGGTAGCAGTGACAGGGGGTGATTGATGGGTAATTAGTGAGTGTTTAGGGTAGAGAACAGATGTAAACAATGCACTCGGGAGGTGATCTGACGTCGGATCTGCGAGCGATCTATTGGTGTGGGTGGGTGATCAGAGTGCCCGCAAGGGGCAGGTTAGGGGCTGATTGATGGGTGGCAGTGACAGGGGGTGATTGATGGGTGATTGACAGGTGGTCAGGGGGATAGATGCATACAGTACACAGGAGGGGGGTGTCTGGGGGGGGGGGGGTGATCAGGAGGGAGCAGGGGGCAGTTTAGGGAATAAAAAAAAAAAATAGCGTTGACAGATTGTGACAGGGAGTGATTGATGGGTGATTAGGGGGGGTGATTGGGTGCAAACAGTGGTCTGGGGGGTGGGCAGGGGGGGGGGGGGTCTGAGGGGTGCTGTGGGCGATCAGGGGGCGGGGGGGGGGGGGAAATCAGTGTGCTTGGGTGCAGACTAGGGTGGCTGCAGCCTGCCCTGGTGGTCCCTCGGACACTGGGACCACCAGGGCAGGAGGCAGCCTGTATAATACACTTTGTATACATTACAAAGTGTATTATACACTTTGTATGCGGCGATCCGGGTGCTAGTAACCCGCCGGCGTTTCCGAACGGCCGGCGGGTTACAGCGCGAGGTGGGCGGAGCCAGTCCCCGGCGGCCGATCGCGTCACGAATGACGCGATCGCGCCGCCCATGCCCCTACAAGGACCGCCACCTTTGGGCATGAGCTGGTCCTTGCGGGATCCACTTTCCGTCCGCCCCTGTGCGTTAGGCGGTTGGGAAGTGGTTAAAAGGGAAGATCTGCGGTGGGGGGAAAAAATAAAAATGCACATCCATTTACCTGGGGCTTCCTCCAGCCCGTGGCAGGTAGGACGTGCCCTCGCCGCCACTCTACAGGCTCCCGGTCGCCTCCGGTGGCGCACCCGACCTGGCCAGGCCGGCTGCCAGGTCGGGCTCTTATGCGCTCCAAAATGCGCCTCACGCGGGCGCGCTGACGTCATCGGACGTTCTCCGGGCTGTACTGCGCAGGAGGAGCAGAATCTAAGCCAAGACGATTCAGCACTCCAGATCTGCCAGCAAAACATTGAGACGGCCATATTCATGCTAGATACTCAATAGTAATGACCCGAACAGCCAGCCTTCCAACAGTCCCCCAGTAGATAACAGTGATCCCTAGCGCTGGAATCAGTACACACTCTCTCTCTCTCTCTGGAGTAGACTGCCTATTAACTTCCCAACTTGCTGCATGAGTAATTATCCAATTCCCACATCACATCCTCTGCTAGGAACCCTTGAGAAAAGCTGTACATTGTACGCAAACTGTAACAAAGCTCGCCACTGGTCCCTGCACTGTATAGTGCTGAATACAGAGGACTGTCTTTATACACTCACCTGCCACTTTATTAGGTACACCTGTCCAACTGCTTGTTAACACAAGACTTAAGGTAGCCATACACTGGTCGATGTGCCATTAGATCGACCAGCTGACAGATCCCTATCTGATCGAATCTGATCAGAGAGGGATCGTATGACTGCCTTTACTGCAAACAGATTGTGAATCGATTTCAGCCTGAAACCGATTCACCATCTGCTGAGCTGCTCCTGCCGCCTGTCCCCTCCCCGTATACATTACCTGATGCTGGCTCCGGGTCCTCTTCTCCGCATTGCACGGCTCTGTTCCGGCTCCATTACGGCGCTTCCTGTGTTACTCCGTGACCAGGAAGTTCAAATAGAGCGCCCTCTATTAGAACTTCCTGGTCACTGCAGTGACACAGGAAGCGCTGGGATGGATGGAGCCGGAACAGAGCCGTGCAGCACGGAGAAGACGCCCGGGAGCCAGCCTCAGGTAATGTATACCTGATTGGATCGGCCGCCGCTAGCGACGCGCACTTTACCCGCAGGCGATCGAGGGTAATTTCCCGCACGGCGCGATCGACGGACCGATCCGATTCCGGGAGGGAATCGGATCGGCGGCTGCGTTTACCGCGAACGATTGGCAGCAGATTCGATCCCAGGATCGAATCTGCTGTCGAAACGGCCGGGAATCGAGCCAGTGTATGGCTACCTTAATTGCTGAAGTTAAAATAGAGCTTCAGCATGGGAAAGTAATGGGATTTAAAGAGAACCCAAGGCGGCATGAAGAAAAAAAAATAAAAATAAAAAAAAAGCTTCCCAAGTCCTCCTCCAGACCACAGCTGCTGCCTGGGACCCTCTTAAAGTGTGTACAAGCATGACCGTACTGTGCCTGTGTGAGTACAGCCATGCCTGCTAACTAAGCTGAAGTTGCTTGTATAGGAGTGGCTTCAGTTTTATGTGCAGGCACTGCCATACTCACGCAGGTGCAGCACAGGCATGCTCATAGAGGAGGAGGAGGAGGAGGAGGAGGAGGAGGAGGAGGGGAGGGGGGGGGTTATAAGCACTTGCTTAAAGTGGACCCAAATTAAAAATACAAGATTTCAGAAATAAAATCTATTTTTTAAATTATAATAATAAATAGCAGCCTTTTTTCAGCTACCTGATGACAAATATAAAATATTTTACATTTATTGGAGGAATCCCTCCCTTCCTTTCATATTGCCGGGACAGAATCCGGCAGACTGGTGGAGTAGGAGGTGTCCGGCAAAGGAGGAATTGCTAATGGCTGCCACCTGTATAACCCTAGTTATGCAAAGAGAAGGGTGAAAAGCATGCACTGAAATGCTCATAGGCTTGAAGGAAAGTGTATTTATCTTTGTACGTGTCAGAGTGGTGCAACTAAATATTTTGAATTAAAAAAAAAAATGTTTGGTTTGGGTCCGCTTTAAAAGTGAGCAAAGTGTCTGCACAGCCTCAGCTCTCCAATGTCACTCGAGTCATCAGGTCCCCATCAGGCAACATTGGTTGAGCATGTAATCAAACATCTGTTCCTTCTACTTTGTGAGTCACACCTGGGTGACCTGCTCAGCTACTGAATTTTGGTTTCAGATGGACTTTAAAATTACAACTGGCACCTAAATTCTGGACTCAAAAGTTATAACTAGCAAGAAGTCTAAAATTCACCTAATATAGATATTACAGTTCCACAAGAACATGACTGAGCAGAACCAGAAATTTGGATGGATTAATCAAGTTCAGGAGCTGCTGGTCAATTAGTCAAGAATTCATTAATCTGTTTAGCCCCTTGAAAAACTGTAGTATATGCCATGCAATAAGTATACTAGTCTAATTTTAAAGTTCATTACCAGGCAAAAATATTAGCCATTTAGTCACCATGTATTTAGCCCCTTGGCTTTTTCTACATTCATACATGTCAAAGCAGAACGGTACTTTTCAAGTGTTCTTACATGTAAGGGTGCATGCACACAGTGTGGAAGGAGGAAGCATCGTAGCCACGTGAAGTGCAACATAGACTGCAACACCATGACCCTCTATTGGCGCTGGCCAATAGGATCATGCCACCAAAGCAACCTGTGTGCCGGTCACCAATGGAAAGGTGTCCAATCTGTCCAGAGAAGAGCTCCTAAAATGGGAACCCTCAGTCAGAAACAATCCGCCTAGGGGAGCACCCCTGTGGGACGCAGTCACTGCCCACAGCAAACATCAGCTCAACATTGCCGAGGGGGCCCGAGCAAACAGTCACAGAAGGAGAAGGGCTGGTTCATTTGCGCGGGTCAATAGTAAAGGCCTACCCTCTCCGTCTCTGCTAGCGAATGTTTGCTTACTCCCCAACAAAGTGGACGAGCTACTCCTGCTCCTACTCCTCAGCAGCAAACCCTCGATTGGCAGGAACACCTCAGGTCTCTGCTTTACTGAGACAACCTTCTCTCCGGGAAAAGAGAGGTGGAGGGCATTTGCTTCTACATAAACTCCACCTGGTGCACAAATACCACCACCGTTAGCAAGGTCTGCACCCCGGATGTGGAGTTCCTAGCCATAAACTGCAGCCACAGTACTCTCCCATGGAGTTCTTCTCCCTTGTTCTTGTTGGGGTATATATTCCCCTTGGCACTAACAACAGGACTGCCCTGCAAGCATTTAGCAACAGCATTTCAAGGTGGGAAAAAACCCTCCGTGAAGCTCTCTTCATCATCCTGGGCGACTTCAATAATGCAAACCTGCGACATGAGATGCCCCACTATAAGAAACACATCACCTGTGCCACCAGACACCGCAACACCCTGGACCACTGCCAAACAGTCCACAAGAAAGCATACAAGGCCATCCAAGAAGCCCCCCTGGAGAGTTCCAATCACAACCTAATCCATCTGATCCCCACCTACAAAAGACACCCACCCTGGATGAATGGTCAGAGATTGTCACTTCTTACATCAGTTTCTGTGAAGAAACATGTAGCCCTCCAAGATCTTTAAGGTCTACCCCAAAAACAAGTCCTGGTTCAGCAACAAGCTGCGCTGGCTCCGGGAATGTAAGGAGGAAGCACACAAGTCTTGCTCCCCAGAGTTCAGGGATGCCAGAAATGCCCCGAAATGTGAACTGCGAGCTGCAAAGAAGGTCCACTCAGTCAAGCTAGGTCACTGACTCCAGTCCAACAGTTCGTGAGATATATGGAAAGGTCTTAGAGTGGCCACAAACTTCAAACTCACTCCCCCAACTTGTGACCCCTAGCATCTAACTGGACAAGGAGCTCAACGAGTTCTAATTCGGATTTAAAGAGAATCTGTATTGTTAAAATCGCACAAAAGTAAACATACCAGTGCGTTAGGGGACATCTCCTATTACCCTCTGTCACAATTTCGCCGCTACTCGCCGCATTAAAAGTGGTTAACCACTTCACCACTGAGGGGTTTTACCCCCTGACCACCAGAGCAATTTTCACCTTTCAGCGCTCCTTCCATTCATTCGTCTATAACTTTATTATTACTTATCCCAATGAAATGAACTATATCTTGTTTTTTTTTGCCACCAATTAGGCTTTCTTTAGGTGGGACATTATGCCAAGAATTATTTTATTCTAAATGTGTTTTAATGGGGAAATAGGAAAAAATGTGGGAAAAAATTATTATTTTTCAGTTTTCGGCCATTATAGTTTTTAAATAAAGCATGCTACTGTAATTAAAACCCATGAAATGTATTAACCCATTTGTCCCGGTTATAAAACCATTTAAATTATGTCCCTATCACAATGTTTGGCGATAATATTTTATTTGGAAATAAAGGTGCATTTTTTTCAGTTTTGCATCCATCCCTAATTACAAGCCCGCAGTTTATAAAGTAACAGTGTTATACCCTCTTGACATAAATATTTAAAAAAAGTTCAGTCCCTAAGGTAACTATTTATGTTTTTTTTTTTATTGTATTTTTTTTTTTTTTTTTTAATTACAAAAAATAAATAAAAATTGGGGAGTGTGGGAGGTAATGAGTTAATTTATTGTGTAAATGTAATGTTTGTATATGTAAAATGCTTTTAGGGTGTAGTTTACTATATGGCCACAAGATGGCCACAGAGTGTTTGTTTACATGCGACCTGTAAGCGTCCGGAAGGACGCTTACAGGAAGCAGTAGGAGGCTGGGAGACGCACAATGATCTCGCTGTTTCTGAAAGAAGCAGCAGATCATTGCGGGGGCTAGATCAACGAACGGGAATGGCTTTTCCCGTTCATTGATCTCCGGGCGAGCGGGCGGCGGCGTGCACGAGCGGCGGGTGCGCGCGCACGAGCGGCGGGAGCGCGCGCACGAGCGGCGGTAGCGCGGAAGGTACGGATTTCTCCGTCCCTGGTTTTTAGGAGGGAAAAAAGGGGCGGAGAAATTCGTACCGCTGGGGGTAAAGTGGTTAAAAACAGTTTTAAAAAGTTTGTTTATAAACAAACAAAATGGCCACCAAAACAGGAAGTAGGTAGATGTACAGTATGTCCACACATAGAAAATACATTCATACACAAGCAGGCTGTATACACCTTTCCTTTTGAATCTCAAGAGATCATTTGTGTGTTTCTTTCCCCCTGCAGCTATCTTCCACTGAAGTGTCAGGCTGTTTCTTCCTGCAGAGTGCAGACAGCTCTGACTGTATGTAATTCCTCAGTATGTGAAAGCCCAGCCAGCTCAGAGGAGGATTTATCCAGCTTATAAAAGATAAGAGAGAAGAGAGAAGCTGCTCTAATCTAAATAATACACAGGCAGTGTACAGAGAGGGGCCTGGAGGAGGGAGATGCATCACAGAACCACAACACTGAAGAACTTGGCAGCCTTCCAGACGCAGGCTGACAAGTCTGACAAGAGAGAGATAAGTTGATTTATTACAGAGATGGTGATAGTAGAACGTGCTGCAGTAAGCCAGAACACCTTAGAATAGCTTTTGGAACTTGTAGGATGATAAAAAACAGGATGCAATTTTTGTTACGGAGTCTCTTTAACCACTTGAGGACCGCCCCCAGCCGATGGGCGGCGGCAAAGTCCGGGCCCAAACGACCGCAATACGCCCATCGGCGGGGGCGGCTGCGGGAGTGGCTATGCGGCGATCGCGTCATTCGTGACGCGATCAGCCGCCGGGGACTGGCTCCGCCCACCGCTCGTAATAACCCGCCGGCCGTTCGGAAGCGCCGGCGGGTTACTAGCACCCGGATCGCCGCTGCACATATGTATAATAGGCTTTGTAATGTATACAAAGCCTATTATACTGGCTGCCTCCTGCCCTGGTGGTCCCAGTGTCCGAGGGACCACCAGGGCAGGCTGCAGCCACCCTAGTCTGCACCCAAGCACACTGATTTCCCCCCCACTGCCCCCTGATCGCCCACAGCACCCCTCAGACCCCCCCCCTGCCCACCCCCCAGACCACTGTTTGCACCCAGTCACCCCCCTAATCACCCATCAATCACTCCCTGTCACTATCTGTCAACGCTATTTTTTTTTTATCTCCCCCCTGCCCACTGCCCCCTCCTGATCACCCCCCACCCCTCAGATTCTCCCCAGACCCCCCCCCCCCCCCCCCCCGTGTACTGTATGCATCTATCCCCCCTGATCACCTGTCAATCACCTGTCAATCACCCGTCAATCACCCCTGTCACTGCCACCCATCAATCAGCCCCTAACCTGCCCCTTGCGGGCAATCTGATCACCCCCCCACACCAATAGATCGCCCGCAGATCTGACATCAGATCACCTCCCAAATCCATTGTTTACATCTATTCTCTCCTCTAAACACCCACTAATTACCCATCAATCACCCATCAATCACCCCCTATCACCACCTGTCACTGTTACCCATCAGATTAGACCCTAATCTACCCCTTGCGGGCACCCAATCACCCGCCCACACGCTCAGATTGCCCTCAGACCCCCCCTTATCAATTCGCCAGTGCAATATTTACATCTGTTATTCCCTGTAATAACCCACTGATCACCTGTCAATCACCTATCAATCACCCCCTGTCACTGCCACCCATCAATCACCCCCTGTCACTGCCACCCATCAATCAGCCCCTAACCTGCCCCTTGCGGGCAATCTGATCACCCACCCACACCAATAGATCGCCCGCAGATCCGACATCAGATCACCTCCCAAGTGCAGTGTATACATCTCTTCTCTCCTCTAAACACCCACTAATTACCCATCAATCACCCCCTATCACCACCTGTCACTGTTACCCATCAGATTAGACCCTAATCTGCCCCTTGCGGGCACCCAATCACCCGCCCACACGCTCAGATTGCCCTCAGACCCCCCCTTATCAATTCGCCAGTGCAATATTTACATCTGTTATTCCCTGTAATAACCCACTGATCACCTGTCAATCACCTATCAATCACCCCCTGTCACTGCCACCCATCAATCACCCCCTGTCACTGCCACCCATCAATCACCCCCTGTCACTGCCACCCATCAATCACCCCCTGTCACTGCCACCCATCAATCAGCCCCTAACCTGCCCCTTGCGGGCAATCTGATCACCCACCCACACCAATAGATCGCCCGCAGATCCGACATCAGATCACCTCCCAAGTGCAGTGTTTACATCTCTTCTCTCCTCTAAACACCCACTAATTACCCATCAATCACCCCCTATCACCACCTGTCACGGTTACCCATCAGATTAGACCCTAATCTGCCCCTTGCGGGCACCCAATCACCCGCCCACACCTCAGAACGTCCTCAGACCCCAGCCCTGATCACCTCGCTAGTGCATTGCTTGCATCTATTTCCCCCCTCTAATCACACCTTGAGACACCCATCAATCACCTCCTGTCACCCCCTCACACACCTACCCATCAGATCAGGCCCTAATTTGCCCTGTGTGGGCTCCTGATCACTCGGCCAAACCCTCAGATCCCCCTCAGACTGCCTTCCGATCACCTCCCCAGTGCATTGATTGCATCTATTTTCCCCTCTAACCGCCCCCTGAGACACCCATCAATCACCTCCTGTCACCCCCCTAGCACTCCTATCCATCAGATCAGGCCCAAAACATCCTGTCATCTAAGAGGCCACCCTGCTTATGAAAGGTTCCACAAAATTTGCCCCCTCATAGACCACCTGTCATCAAAATTTGCAGATGCTTATACCCCTGAACAGTCATTTTGAGAAATTTGGTTTCCAGACTACTCACAGTTTTGGGCCCGTAAAATGCCAGGGCAGTATAGGAACCCCACAAGTGACCCCATTTTAGAAAGAAGACACCCCAAGGTATTCTGTTAGGTGTATGATGAGTTCATAGAAGATTTTATTTTTTGTCAAAAGTTAGCGGAAATTGGATTTTTATTGTTTTTTTCACAAAGTGTCATTTTTCACTAACTTGTGACAAAAAATAAAATCTTCTATGAACTCACCATACCCCTAACGGAATACCTTGGGGTGTCTTCTTTCTAAAATGGGGTCACTTGTGGGGTTCCTATACTGCCCTGGCATTTTAGGGGCCCTAAACCGTGAGGAGTAGTCTAGAAAACAAATGCCTCAAAATGACCTGTGAATAGGACGTTGGGCCCCTTAGCGCACCTAGGCTGCAAAAAAGTGTCACACATGTGGTATCGCCATACTCAGAAGAAGTAGTATAATGTGTTTTGTGGTGTATTTTTACACATACCCATGCTGGGTGGGAGAAATCTCTCTGTAAATGGACAATTGTGTGTAAAAAAAATCAAAAATGTGTCATTTACAGAGATATTTCTCCCACTCAGCATGGTTATATGTAAAAATACACCACAAAACACATTATACTACTTCTTCTGAGTACGGCGATACCACATGTGTGACACTTTTTTGCAGCCTAACTGTGCTAAGGGGCCCAAAGTCCAATGAGTACCTTTAGGATTTCACAGGTCATTTTGAGACATTTGGGTTCAAGACTACTCCTCACGGTTTAGGGCCCCTAAAATGCCAGGGCAGTATAGGAACCCCACAAGTGACCCCATTTTAGAAAGAAGACACCCAAGGTATTCTGTTAGGTGTATGATGAGTTCATAGAAGATTTTATTTTTTGTCACAAGTTAGCGGAAATTGATATGTATTGTTTTTTTTTTCACAAAGTGTCATTTTCCGCTAACTTGTGACAAAAAAAAAAAATCTTCTATGAACTCACCATACTCCTAACAGAATACCTTGGGGTGTCTTCTTTCTAAAATGGGGTCACTTGTGGGGTTCCTATACTGCCCTGGCATTTTAGGGGCCCTTAACCGTGAGCAGTAGTCTAGAATCCAAATGCCTCAAAATGACCTGTGAATAGGACGTTAGGCCCCTTAGCGCACCTAGGTTGCAAAAAAGTGTCACACATGTGGTATCGCCGTACTCAGAAGAAGTAGTATATTGTGTTTTGGGGTGTATTTTTACACATACCCATGCTGGGTGGGAGAAATCTCTCTGTAAATGGACAATTGTGTGTAAAAAAAAATCAAACAATTGTCATTTACAGAGATCTTTCTCCCACCCAGCATGGGTATGTGTAAAAATACACCCCAAAACACATTATACTACTTCTCCTGAGTACGGCGGTACCACATGTGTGGCACTTTTTTGCACCCTAAGAGGCCCAAAGTCCAATGAGTACCTTTAGGATTTCACAGGTCATTTTGCGACATTTGGTTTCAAGACTACTCCTCACGGTTTAGGGCCCCTAAAATGCCAGGGCAGTATAGGAACCCCACAAATGACCCCATTTTAGAAAGAAGACACCCCAAGGTATTCCGTTAGGAGTATGGTGAGTTCATAGAAGATTTTATTTTTTGTCACAAGTTAGCGGAAAATGACACTTTGTGAAAAAAAAAACAATTAAAATCACTTTCCGCTAACTTGTGACAAAAAAAAAAAATCTATGAACTCACCATCCTCCTAACGGAATACCTTGGGGTGTCTTCTTTCTAAAATGGGGTAATTTGTGGGGTTCCTATACTGTCCTGGCATTTTAGGGGCCCTAAACCGTGAGGAGTAGTCTTGAAACGAAATTTCTCAAAATGACCTGTGAAATCCTAAAGGTACTCATTGAACTTTGGGCCCCTTAGCGCAGTTAGGGTGCAAAAAAGTGCCACACATGTGGTATCGCCGTACTCAGGAGAAGTAGTATAATGTGTTTTGGGGTGTATTTTTACACATACCCATGCTGAGTGGGAGAAATATCTCTATAAATAGACAATTGTGTGTAAAAAAAATTAAACAATTGTCATTTACGGAGATATTTCTCCCACCCAGCATGGGTATGTGTAAAAATACACCCCAAAACACATTATACTACTTCTCCTGAGTACGGCAATACCACATGTGTGGCACTTTTTTGCAGCCTAACTGCGCTAAGGGGCCAAAAGTCCAATGAGCATCTTTAGGCTTTACAGGGGTGCTTACAATTAGGCACCCCCCAAAATGCCAGGACAGTGAACACACCCCACAAATGACCCCATTTTGGAAAGTAGACACTTCAAGGTATTCAGAGAGGAGCATAGTGAGTCTGTGGCAGATTTCATTTTTTTTTGTCGCAAGTTAGAAGAAATGGAAACTTTTTTTTTTTCTTTTTTTTGTCAGAAAGTGTCATTTTCCGCTAACTTGTGACAAAAAATAAAATCTTCTATGAACTCACCATGCCTCTCACTGAATACTTTGGGATGTCTTCTTTCCAAAATGGGGTCATTTGGGGGGTATTTGTACTATCCTGGAATTTTAGCCCCTCATGAAACCTGACAGGTGCGCAGAAAAGTCAGAGATGCTTGAAAATGGGAAAATTCACTTTTGGCACCATAGTTTGTAAACGCTATAACTTTTACCCAATCCAATAAATATACACTGAATGGTTTTTTTTTATCAAAGACATGTAGCAGAATAACTTTCGCGCTCAAATGTATAGGAAATTTTACTTTATTTGAAAAATGTCAGCACAGCAAGTTAAAAAAGTCATTTTTTTGCCAAAATTCATGTCTTTTTTGATGAATATAATAAAAACTAAAACTCGCAGCAGCAATCAAATAGCAGCAAAAGAAAGCTGTATTAGTGACAAGAAAAGGAGGTAAAATTCATTTAGGTGGTAGGTTGTATGACCGAGCAATAAACCGTGAAAGCTGCAGTGGTCTGAATGGAGAAAAAGGCTCTGGTCCTTAAGGGGCGAAAAGACTGTGGTCCTGAAGTGGTTAAGCACCAGTCGAAGCAACTCGCGGCCCTGGGGTCCACGACTATGGCACTTTCCCCACTGGAAAGCTGTGGCGCCACTGTGCCGGTTGCAGTCCAGGAAGCAGAAGTTCTTAAGCTCCTCCGCATGCTCAACTCCAGGAAAACCTCAGGACCGGATGGCGTGTCATCAATCTGCCTAAGAAACTCTGCAGATCAGCTAGCTCCCGTGCTCACCTCCTTACGCAAGAGGTTGCTATCGGAAGGTACAGTTCCCTCCTGTTTCAAGAGGTCCACTATCATACCAGTCCTCAAAAAGCTGGGCAACACAGATCACAAGAACTTCAGACCCATGGCTTTAAATCCCACTATCATGAATATCCTCGAACGACTAGTCCTCGCTCACCTGAAGCACTCCACCAACACCCTCCTTGACCCACTTCATTCAGCATACAGGGCTAACAGGTCTTTAGAGGATGCACCTCAATAGACCCGACTCCTAAGCCAGGACCCTGTTCCTGGACTTTAGCTCTGCTTTTATCGCAATCTGCCCAGACATCTTGCTCGACAACCTGGTGCAGCTCAGCGTTTACACCAGTCGTTGCACAATGGTCAAGAGCTCTGAAACAAAACGCTACAGGTCAAGCTCAGTAACTCGTAGAGAAGGAACAGAGGTGCCAACAGGAAAAAATAAACTAAATTTAAAAAAAAAAAAATGCTTGGGAGGCAGCAATGAACTTACCTCCAAAAAGCAGATCCAATGACTCAATTTCAAAAAGACAAATGTATTGTATACTCCCAAAAAAGTGCTGCTACGCGTTTCGCAGGTATAACTAGCTTCATCAGACAATAAACAACATGTAGTCAGTGATGCACCTGGCGACTCTGTGTGGCAGGGCATGCTGTTTATACCCGTATTTAGTGCCTTATGAAACAGGTCATACCTGTGAAACGTGTTGCATTGTTTGAGAGTATACAATAAATGTATGTATTTTAGAAATTGACAGTCATCGTATCTGCTTTTAGGAGGTACAGGGGTTGGACAAAATAATGGAAACACCTTGAAAATCAACAAAATATATTTTAATATGGTGTAGGTCCACCTTTTGCGGCAATTACAGCCTCAATTCTCAGAGGTATTGATTCATACAAATTTAGAATTGTTTCCAAAGGAATTTTAGCCCATTCTTCAGTTAAAACACCCTCCAGTTCTGTTAGAGACGATGGCGGCGGAAATCGACTTCTTACTTGAATCTCTAATAACAACCATAAATGCTCAATAATGTTGAGATCTGGGAATTGTGGTGGCCAGATGAGATGCTCAACTTCATTAGAATGTTCCTTGTGCCATTCTTTGACAATTTTAGCTGTATGGATTTGGGAATTATCATCGTGAAAGAAAGCATTCCCCTCTGGAAACAGTTCTTGAACCATAACATGAACTTGGTCGCCCAAAATTCTTAAATAGTCTAGGCTGTTAATTCTTCTATGAAGGGAAATCATTGGCCCAGCGGATTTCCAAGAAATGGCACCCCAGATCATCACAGAACCCCCGCCATGTTTTACGGTTGGGAGAAGGCAGTCTGGATGATATGCTTCTTTCGGCTGTCTCCAAACGTACACTCAGCCAGAGGTCGGAAATAAGGTAAACAACGATACGTCAGAGAAAATCACATTTTTCCACTGCTCGAGAACAGGTCTAATCTCCTCACCTGCATGGACAGTGGTTATCTGGAAGGTAACCCTGGTTTGTGAATATACTATTCTCACACCAACATTCACCCATTTTCAGTACATACTACACTATATTAGGATCTCTGTGTTCTTTTTGTAAGCTCGGTAACTGCTCCTCCAGAATGAGAACTACCAATACATGTGCTCCACAGGGGTGTGCACTGTCCCCGCTTCTGTTCTCCCTGTACACCAATAACTGCACCTCATCCGCTGAATCCATTAAAGTAATCAAATACGCTGATGACACAACTATCATCAAACTCATTGGCAGCAATGGAGAGCACGATTATTGCAGCGAAATTGACTGTTGATACCAGGAAACACCCATCCACACTCCCATCAGTCCATTTAGGCGAGCCAGAGTTCTCCAGGGTATCATCCAGGGCTGTGTAGTCAGAGTAATTTTGGGTGCCTGGAGTCGGAGCTGGAGTCAGTGGTTTCATTAACGGAGAAGTCCGAAGATTTTTGTACCGACTAGTTACAGTATAATACGCTTTGTAATGTATACAAAGCGTATTATACAGGCTGCCTCCTGCCCTGGTGGTCCCAGTGATCGAGGGATCACCAGGGCAGGTTGCAGCTGTGCAAGTAAACACAGCAGCACACTGATCCTGCCCCCTGATCGCCCACAGCACCCCTCAGACCCCCCCCCCCCCCGATCACCCCCTCAGACCCCTGTTTGCACTAAATCACCCATCAATCACTCCCTGTCTCTGTCATTGCTATATTTTAGATTAGGTCTCAAACTGCCCCCTGGGGGCTCCTGATCACCCCCCCCCCACACGCCCTCAGATCCTCCCCAGACCCCCCACCCCTGTGTACTGTATACATCTATTCTCCCCTGTAATCACCCACTGATCACCTGTCAATCACCCATCAATCACCCCCTGTCACCAAATATCACTGCTACCCAGCCCCTTGCGGGCACCCAATCACCCGCCCACACCCTCAGATCGCCTTCCAGACCCCCCCTGATCACCTCGCCAGTGCATTGCTTGCATCTATTCTCCCCTCTAATCACACCCTGATCACATATCAATCACCCCGTCACCCCCTGTCACTGCTACCCACCAGATCAGACCCTAATCTTCCCCTTGCGGGCACCCAAACACCCGCCCACACCCTCAGACCGCCCTCAGATCAGCCAGACCTTCACTGCTGGTTTGAGGTGGTACAGTTCTTTCCTGATGGCATAGAACGTTCTGGGGCCTCTGTGGCTGCTTTTAGATTTCCAGATTGGTTGATTTACAGACCAAGGTAGGTATATTTGTCAGTTCTGCTGATTTCACAGTCATTTAGTGTAAAGGATGGGCTCTGGGCCGACCTTGTATTTTTCCTCTGGAACACCATGGTTTTGGTTTTCTTCAGATTAATGGGGAGTGCCCATGTTGTGCTGAATTTCTCCAGGATTTCTGGGCTGTCTTGTAGACCTTCTTTAGTTGGCTATAGCAGTAAGAGGTCATCTGTGTACAGTAGGAATTTCACTGTTGCGTCATGTAGGGTGACTCTTGGTGCTAGTGAGGCCTCTAGGCGTTGGACTCAGGCTGAAACCCTGTCTTATCCCCGACCCTGGAGGAAAAAAGGTGTTCTTTTCCCCATTCACTTTCACACTGCACTTGTTCCCAGTGTATGAGCTCTTTATGACATTGTATGTTTTCCCTCCTGTTCCGCTCTCTAGGAGTCTCAGGAACAAACCTGGATGCCACACTGAGTCAAAAGCCTTTTTAAAGTCCACAAAGCAGGCAAATATTTTTCCTTTTCTTCATCTGTGTACATGGTGCTTGATAAGGGTGTGCAGGGTGTAGATGTTGTATCTATTCTGAAGGGAGTTTCCTCTTTCAGGAAAAAAGGAGGGCCAGAGAGGAGGGAGTCAGTTACTTAGCTCAGTAATTTGAAACCTCTGGATGGTCCAGAGACTTCCCACATCATCAGAGAGACCACTGTTTCAGCACAGGGTCCCTTCTCCGTCTTCAGGCCATCCTCTCAGCTGTGGATGAGCACACCCAGACTGTACATGTGCAAGTAATGCCAGGTACACACAATGCAATCTCCCATCAGATAGATGGGTCGATAGATAATTTCCAACATAACCGATCAGATTTCGAATCGTTTTTCTGATAACTTCTATGCAAATTGATCAGAAAAACGATCGGAAATCAGATTGGACCTGTCGGAAATTATCTACTCAACCCATTTATCTGACGGAAAATTGCATGGGGTGTACCCGACTTCAGGTCTGCAAGACCCAAGAAGAACAAGGCCATGTGCAGACCTTACTCATACATGCCCAGTCCAGAAGCTCTCATCCACAGCTGACAGCATGGCCAGAAAAAAAAAGAAAACTTTTGTTGAATAGGTACAGTGGGACCTTGCATTAGAATGGTGGGCTATAGGAGGATCTGGAAAGGCAGCTAAGCCGAGCACCTATTTTACAAACTATATACAATGAACCTACAGCTAAAGCAGATTTGCAAATGGAGTGATCCGAGGGGAAAATGCTCCCTAGCCCCGTCTGTATGCAAGCCTCCATCTTCTCCAGGGATACCTACAGCGCTGCAGTCTGAAGAGCTCACAGGAAATTCAACTGGCTGCAGACGTCCCTAGAGAAGTTGGAGGCGCACATACAGACAGGGTGGCTAGGGAGCAGTAGCTAATATCTGTCTCCCCCCAGACTATTTATTAACCCCCCCCCCTCCCTTCCTTAGGGAGAGGTTTTATATATTTTGTAAAATTTACAATAGGTCCTTGGAACCCTTTAAGGATCCTTCTAGCATGTGTACGGGTTGCTGAGCAGAAAACACCTCCGAAAACTACCTGCACTGTTGGCACATTCGATCAGTTGAAACAAAGATTTACCAGAACCATCTAACCAGTGTGTAGTCGGCAGAATAAAAGCAAGATTAGATCATCCTCCAGGACCAGCCCAGTCTAGCTACCAGGCACAGCTGTATTCCCACTAAGGAAGAGCAGCATCACACAATCATATTATAGGAAGACACATGTATACGTGAAATGGCTGGACAGTCATAAATTCAGGCCTCACTAAAAATAATTCACACAGATCTTGCCACTCCCAGTCTAACCCAGGCATAGGAAGCACAAATAGGAGACCAACATGTCCACCCCCCGCAGGCACGAGATGGATTGCTGGAGGCCGAATTATTGTGTTTTTTAAGCAACTTCGGCTCCGTCTTCTTACGGAGCCGACGTTACTCACTGAGCGCCGCTGTAGAAGTGATTGCCATTATAGTCTATGGCAGTGCCGGCTGCGCCCAAATCTAGCAGTGCTGAAAAGCACTGCTCCGCTCACCTCAGTCATTCGACCACAGCTTTCTCACCAGCCTGTGCTGCACAATTCCAAAAAATGGAGCCTCCACTGCATACTACCATACTACCAGACAACCAAAAGGGAGAACGCAGAGCACATCCAAACTGGGCATACGCATGTAAGATCTGTGCATGACCAGCAAGAACAAGGTCATTCGTTCAGCTTTTTTTTTTTTTTTTAAACTGCCGCACATGCGGAGCTAAGACCTCCAGCTAAGGGAGGTCTGTAAATGGAGTGAACCTAAGGGAAAATGGCAGGCACCATTTACCTTTGGAGATGGTTGCTCCCTAGCCTCCGTCTCTATGTTCTCCTCCATCTCCAGGGATACCTGCAGCTCCGCAGTCTGAAGAGCTTGTGCAGATCTCCCTGGAGAAGATGGTGGTGCACATATAGAGGGGGGGGGGGGGGGGGGCAGGGGAAGCAGCCCCTAAAAGTAGATTATCTGTCCCCAATCAATGGCCCACATTATTTATTAGCTTCCCTTAGGGAGTGGCTCGTTTTATATATTTTGTAAAATAGCTGCTCGGATCCCTCTGAAGAGCTGTCTAGCATGTGTGTGGGTTAGTAAGCATAAAACAACATCTTTACAATACCTAATAGGGTGCTGGAAATCAACACTCCGAAAACCACCTGCACTGTTGGCATCTTCCCTCAGTTAAAACAAAGATTTACCAGAACACCAGTGTGGTCGGCATAAGAAAAGCAAGATTAGGTCATCCACCACGACCAGCCCAGTCTATTCACCAGACACAGCTGTATCCCCACTAGGGCAGCCTCACACACTCATATTATAGGCAGACACACGTATGTGAGATAGCTGGACAGTCCTAACTTCAGGCCTCACTAACATAATTCACACAGCTGTGGCTCTCGCCAATCCAGGCAGAGGAAACAGAAATAGGAGAACACAGTGTCCCCACCCCACAGACACGAGACGGGCCTTACCTCAGTCGTTACACGACAGCCTTCTCTCCGGTACCACCAGCCAGGTCCGCACAGCAGAATTCCAAAAATGGAGGCCCCACTGCCCTACTACGAGACAACCGGAAGGGAGAACACCGAGAAGCCCACCATGACGTCACTTCCTTCGTCAACACCCCACTGCGCCTGCGCATCCTTCCAGCCACTCGTAATGTCTGACAGTGATGTCATAGTGGTGTGTAAAAAACGCACATGCGTAGAGTGATGTATTGCTGATGCAGCCGCGTTGAGGCTGCCAAGGCTTCTGATCATGCGTAGTGAAGGCTAAATTAGAATACAGAGGATCCCCTTATCATCCTGCGGCTAGGTCTCGAAGAATTTCACAGTGCAGTGAATGCACATTGGCCTCCATTCACTATACCATGGCCCATATGCAATTAACTTTTTCTCCTAGGTGATATTTGCTCACCTCGTCAATAAAATGTAATTTAAAGTGACTCAAAGATGAGAATAACTAAAGATTTAATATTTACCCGGGGCTTCCTCCAGCCCCATAAGCTTGTCTGAGTCCCACACCGTGCCCGTTCAGCCGCGATCAGCTCTGGTAACAGCGCAGTCATGTCCGGTCGGAAACAGGAAATTTGGGCGCATGAGGCAGGTGGACAAAAAGGGCGCCGCCATTCACTGCCATAATAAAAATCGTTTAATGGGCGCCCAACAGGAAAAAAGGGCGCCGGAGAAAAATAACGTTTTAAAAGCGGCGCCCGGAGACTTTTAATGTTTTATAACTGCTTCTCATGATTACACATTATTTAATGATTTATAATTTTTTAAACATTATTTTTAAACGAAAAACAGTACAATATTTTTTTAAAACATTATTTTTAAACGAAAAACCGTACAATTTTTTTTAAAACATTATTTTTAAACGAAAAACCACACAATATTTTTTAAAAACGTTATTAATGCTTATCACAGGGGGGTCTTAGATTTAGGCATCACCAGGGGGGTCTTAGGTTTAGGCACCACCAGGGGGTCTTAGGTTTAGGCACTACCAGGGGAGTCTTAGGTTTAGGCACCACCAGGGGGGTCTTAGGTTTAGGCACCACCAGGGGGGTCTTAGGTTTAGGCACCACCAGGGGGGTCTTAGGTTTAGGCACCACCAGGGGGGTCTAGGGGTTAGGGATAGGTACAGGGAGGGTTCTGTGTGAGAGTAGGGTTAGGTATAGCTTTAGTAACATTCTTATTAATGTTTTATAAAACGTTATTATAAATTTCACTTTTTAAACAGGGAAAATTAACGTTTTTACAATTGCCGATTTCATACACATTATTTCATGATGTACAACTTTATAAAACATTATTTTTAAATGAAATATAGCGCAATTTTTTTTAAACGTTATTCATGCTTATCGTTTAAAACCCTGCGCCCTTTTTTCCCGGCGCCCTTTTTTAACGTACGCCGTCCGGTCTGGGTCTTCTGCACATGCGCAATATTCAACATACCTTGAAAGGCTACATATGATCAAAGGTTATGTGAAAAGCGCCAGGTACTTATAATTATAAATGATGATTAATGATAAAACAATGCACTTTTTTCATTATGAATTCCATTTTTGTGGTATGTGCCCTAAAATACCAATTTTTTATGCACTTTTAATGACATGACTGTGCTTTTATTGCGTTTGTTCCGTATCATTTGTCCGCAAATGGTAATTTCACCCGGAAAATATTTAGAATTTTAACATGGTCCTGCCACAGTTGGTAATTTACCGGCATATCACTACCACATGCGTGAGAATGGAGGCCATTGTAGTCCCCGAGAAGTTCCAGAGGACCCCTAAGATTATAACTTGTAAAATACCTTCTGTTAGTAGGCCTCGACGATGGAGCTTCCATATATATATATTCTTTTTTGGATGGGGGGGGGGATAAGGAGGCGACGGGAGCGGGATGGGGGTGCGCATGAGGTCGGGGAACGTGTGCAGCCGGGCCGCGTTTTCACAGAGCAGCGCAACTGAACCATATTACCAGGGAAGACTGTAGACAAACTGAGCTGCCCAGGAGGACAGCGAGGGAGCCCACGTTGTGCATGGAGCTGCAGGAAGCCCCATGTAAGTATACATTCTACTATAGTAGGGTCTCAGTTATCTGGAACTCATCTAACCAGAAGTCTCAACCAAACTTTTAAGGCCATTTGTGGGCCCTGCTGTGCTTAAAGGATGAATTCCACGGCTATCCCAAGGTTAATATAGTTACAATTACTGTATTTTAACAATTAAGGCTGTTTTTAAATTTTTATTTCTTGCGTTGCAGTGAGGATTCAATGCTCCTGCCACATCCCACCGCTTTACAAAAAATGACAATCATATGACCCTGCCGTAGAGTGCGCCAACAGGGTCATATGCATAGTGCTGCACCCTGTTCAGTGACATACTCCCTGATGTGCAACTCCAATTACGTCACTGGGATTACTGTCGGTCTGCGCACTGCAACGCACCGCAATTCTGTCAATGAAATTCCTGCATCACCCATTGACTCCAATGGTAATCACTGCTGACTTTGTGACTAATCAGAAACTTACGGCTCTAGTTAGACGAATAATTAGCAGTTTACCGGTGGCGGGGAATAGAGCATTGGAGGAGGACGGCGCGGGACATTACAGCTGCAGGGGGCCGATAGAAGCCCCAGGTAAGTGTCAGTTTTAGCTTTTTTTAAACATACCAGAGAAACCCTTTAAGAATTCAGAGTCTGTAAAGGCTTAATTTATAAATCTTATAAATTTGAAAAAAAGGAAGAAAATGCTAGAGTTGAGCTACATTCCCTCCCATTTTTTATGGCCACATTTTTAAAGTGTATGGAATACACACTAGTGTTTGACGCCATTGTTTGACTATTATCGCACTTCACACTACTTGCAGTGTCTTTAGGCCATTTCACAGTGAGCGCTGTTAAAACAGTGCAGGAGATTTGGGTGCAGTCGGCACCACCATAGGCTGTAATAGGAATTACAGCTATAGCTCAAAAGACGGAGCTAAAATAACTTTTAAAACACTGTAATTCAGCCGCCAGCAATAGCTGGAAACCAAATTACAACATTCCCCACTATCCATGGCGGCCTGGAGGGGGAATAGTAATTAACCACTTAAAGTGGATCCGAGATAAACTTTTACTCATTGCATAATTTTTGTTGTTTTATTACTCTAATTCTAATAATTTTCAATTATATTCAGGTCTGTGGACTGAGATGGCCATTCCAGAACGTTGTACTTGTTCCTGTACATGAATGCCTTAGTGGATTTTGAGCAGTGTTTAGGGTTGTTGTCTTGTTGAAAGATCCCGTCCCGCTGCAGCTTCAGTTCCCGGGGCCCCAGGCTGGCTCATGCACCATTGTTTTTAATTTTATTGTAGTATCCCATGCAGTTTAGTTAGGAGGGGGGCAGATGAGAGGGAATATCCTACACGCTGGTGCCCCCTGCTGGTCATATAGCCATTGTCTATATGCAAATGAAGCCCTCTCCAACTGACTGGCTGACTTGCTCAGCTTCTGTTTGATTAATCACTGCAAGCTAGGTGTAATATATGTGTGCACTTCTCATTGGCTTATAAGCAGCCTGCAGGCTTTATAAAGCAGCAGAGAACTGTTTGGGAGTGAGTTTCTCCATTTGTGTGTTTGGTAAGTTTTAGAGCAGTAGGAGACAGGCCTTGGGGGTGGCAGCTCCAAAGGTTTGGCTGCGCTCACATATGGTGTTAGATGCTGGTTCTGGGGCCCCGGGCAGTGAGAGTTCCCGGGGCCCCAGGCTGGCTCATGCACCATTGTTTTTAATTTTATTGTAGTATCCCATGCAGTTTAGTTAGGAGGGGGGCAGATGAGAGGGAATATCCTGCACGCTGGTGCCCCCTGCTGGTCATATAGCCATTGTCTATATGCAACTGAAGCCCTCTCCAACTGACTGGCTGACTTGCTCAGCTTCTGTTTGATTAATCACTGCAAGCTAGGTGTAATATATGTGTGCACTTCTCATTGGCTTATAAGCAGCCTACAGGCTTTATAAAGCAGCAGAGAACTGTTTGGGAGTGAGTTTCTCCATTTGTGTGTTTGGCAGCTTCAGCTTTGTCACTCATTCCTGGACATTCGTCTCCAAAATCTGTTGATACTGAGTAGAATCCATGCGTCCCTCGACTTTGACTAGATTCCCAGTCCCTGCACTGGCCACACAGCCCTCCAGCATGATGGAACCACCACCGTATTTTACTGTAGGTAGCAGGTGTTTTTCTTGGAAAGCTGTTTTGTTTTTCCTCCATGCATAACGCCCTTTGTTATGCCCAAATAACTCAATTTTAGTTTCATCAGTCCACAGCACCATTTTCCAAAATGGAGCTGGCTTGTCCAAATGTGCAATTAGCATACCTTAAGCGTCTCTGTTTGTGCTGTGACCAGCAAAAAGGCTTCCTCTGCATCACTCTCGCATACAGCATCTCCTTGTGTAAATTGCGCCAAATGGTTTAGGCTGGTTTCACTGTGGGACGTTTCAGGCGCACGTTAGAGCAGCCTGTAACGCACCCCAACGCACAGTAATGAAAAATCAATGGGCTGGTCACAGTGCCCACATTGCGTTACATTGTAACGCAGCACGTCCAGATAACATACTGCATGCAGTACTTTACACGCGGCGAAGTCGCGTTAAACTGTTTGCACATGCTCAGTACGGGTGGGGTTTTTTATTTTGGGGGCAGAGAGGAGGCGGGGAGAGGCTGCTACGTAGCTAGGCACATGGCTACTTAATATTCACTGTACTTGCAGTGTTCTCTTCTTGGAGCGGCCGCTGATTGGCTGGCGGGACCACGTGGTGCGGAGAGCTCCGCTCACGTGGTCTCCGCAGTGCCTCCGACAGAGCAGGCACACTAAGAGCTGCTTGTAACGCGGCTCTTGGTAGCATCCTGCTCCAACACTACCAGGCGTTGCGTTAGGGGCACGTTATGCGACCTTAACGTCCCCTCTAACGCAACATCCTGGTGTGAAACCAGCCTAAACGATGCACAGTGACTCCATCTGCAGCAAGATGATGTTGTAGGTCTTTGGTGCTGGTCTGTGGGTTGACTCTGACTGTTTTCACCATTTGTCGCTTCTGTTTATCCAAGATTTTTCTTGGTCTGCCACTTCAAGCCTTAACTTGAACTGAGCCTGTGTTCTTCCATTTCCTCAATATATTCCGTGGAACTGTGGAAAGAGACAACTAAAATCTCTGAGACATCTTTCTGTATCCTTCCCCTAAACCATGATGGTGAACAATCTTTATCTTCAGGTCATTTGAGAGTTGTTTTGAGACCCCCATGTTGCTACTCTTCAGAGAAACTTAAAAGAGGAGGGAAACTTGCAATTGACCCCCTTAAATACTCTTTCTCATAATTGACTTCACCTGTGTATGTAGGTCAGGGGTCACTGAGCTTACTAAGCCAATTTGAGTTCCAATAATTAGTTCTAAAGGTTTTGGAATCAATAAAATTACAACAGTGCCCAAATTTATGCACCTGCCTAATTTTATTAATACATTTATTGCACACTTTCTGTAAATCCAATAAACTTCATTTCACTTCTCAAATATCATTGTGTGGGTCTCCTATATATTTACCGGACATTTTTTACCGTAACAACCAACGTTTTATACATGAATGAAAATTAACAAGGTTGCCCAAACTTTCGCATCCCACTGTATTATTGAATCAGATGAAAATCATTGCTGCCTCAAGCATGTCCAATCGACAATTTTACTGATTTCGGTTTGCAATTAGTGGAATGTATCGACATGCTGGGAAATCTTGGACCGACATGGTTGCTCAAGTGCATGGCGGTGACAGCATGCGATAATCGCAAATGACAAACATGATGGAAACCCCTGACCCCCCCAAATTTGTATGTGTCCTCCAGTGCCCATGCATTTATACTTTACATAGATGAGATGAAATCCGCACACAAATCTAAGAGGTAGAGCAGTGTTTTTTCTTTACACTTTACCTGTCACGCCGTCCCCAGAGTGTCCGCACTGAATTTGCGCCCACATGACTACCAGCATATAGTACGTGGGGTGCGCGTGACATCATACACATGCCCCACATGCTATAATGCCGGCAACCATGTGGAGAGCCAATACAGCGTGGGCACTTGGTGATGACGTGACAGGTAAAAGTGTAAATGCAAGGGCACTGGGGGTGGGGGGCACATAAACCTTTTGAGGGGAACTCAGCCAGAGGCCTATTCTTGAAAGATTTCATACTCAAATCAATTGGGAATGTCCTGCAGTGTACAGGCAGCCAACAGGTCTCTCTCTGATCAGAGAAAGATCTGTCTCTTGGTTGAATCTGCCCATCATCTAATGCTGTACCTTGGGAGCTGTCAACATACCTCCCAACTTATTGAGACACTTAAGCGGGACACTTAAGCCATGCCCCTGCCACACCCCTGATCACACCCCTAGCCACGCATACCATAAAGACTTCATAAGAGAAATATGTTGTTTTATAATTCAAGCCACACAGGTCCTTTCTATCCTGGTCCATTTTCCTTCATATTAACATTTTGAAATTAGTAATATATCAATTTAAAGGATGGGAATAAAGTTTAAAGTCAAACACATTTTTTGGTAGAAAAATACATATACAAAGATGGACAAAGTCCTGAAAGAGGGACAAATGAGTAGGAAAGAGGGACAGGGCTCTCAAAGAGGGGCTCTCCCTCCGAAAGAGGGACAGTTGGGAGCTATGTATCAAGCATACCCAGGGTTGGACTGGGCCACAGTAGTACAGTTTTTTTCCCTCGGTGGGCCCCGCCTCCAGGTCTCTGATGGGCCCCCTCCTTGTCTGACAGAGCTCCAATTGCTACCTGCAGCACAAAAATTCTCTTCTAAGTGCTGTAATCCCTCATGCTGAGAGCAGTGGCGTAGCTAAGGAGCTGTAGGCCTCGATGCAAATTTTACAATAGGGCCCCCCAAGCACTCTATACATAACAATTGAAACGACGCACCAAAACCTGCCAATGGCAACTACAGTGTCAGTGGTGCAAGTAAGGGATGGGAAATAGCTTGTTAATGATTACCACTGTTCAAAGTATCTATAGAAGTGATTATTATGAGCACAGGACCAATAGAGAGGTAATACTGTAGTTGAGGGAGGGCCCTTTGGGGCCCCTTTGGCCCAAGGGCCCCGATGCGGTCGCAACCTCTGCGGTCGCAACCTCTGCAAAGTAGGACATTACTTTATATTGAAGGAGGGGACTCTATGTAATGTTTTGCTGGGCAGCAGTGTCTCTGAATTACAATGCTGCTAAGATCATGTACATTTGGCCCTGTCCATAATACATCATGACCACGCCCACCTTCCAAAGCATGGTCACGCCCTTTTTTTCAGTGCAATCATGGGATGTGTGGGCCCCAGGTTGAAATTTCTTTGGTGGGCCCCCAGTGTCCTAGTCCGACCCTGAGCATACCTCAAAACTTTTTGGGATAAGAAAGAGGAACACTTAAGCCACGCCCCGGCCACACCCCTAAATACACCATGACACACCCTTAACCACTTCCGGATACCGGGTGGTTTGGCTGATCTGTGCTGCGGGGGCTCTTCAGCCCGCAGCACAGATCAGAAATCAGGCAGGGCGATCAGACCTCCCCCCTTTTTTCCCCACTAGGGGGATGTCCTGCTGGGGGGGTCTGATCGCCGCCGCGCTGCTGTGCCTAGCGGGGGGGGGGGGGCTCCTCAAAGCCCCCCTCCGCAGCACTAGTCCTCCCTCTGCCTCCTTCCCTCCCTCTCCTGTCCCCTGTGTGCGGCGCAGGACGGAAAGCCGTCCTGCGCCGGATAGGATAGGCTTCAGCCTATCAGGTGCCGGCGGTCCCCGGCCAATCAGAGGCCGGGGATCGCTGATCTCTGCCACGGCGCTGCTGCGCAGCAGCGCCGTTTACATGTAAACACCGGGGAAGATCTTCCCCGTGTGTTTACATTTACCCTGCGAGCTGCGATCGGCGGCTCGCAGGGTGCTCACGGAGACACCCTCCGTGAACTGACATGGAACGGCCGCTCGTTCGAGCGGCCGTTTCCATGGAAACCACTTCAGGATTCAGGGGCGTAGTTAAGCGTACGCAGAATCCTGAAGTGGTTAATCACCCATACTGTAAACATTTAATAAGAAAAATATGTTTTATGATTCATCATTCAAACCTCACTGGTCTACAGGTCTCTTCTATCCTGGTTCATTTTCCTTCATATTCACATTTGAATATAATAAATATATCAATGTAAAGGATGGGAATAAAGTCTAGAGTCAATTAGATCCAATTACAAAAATACATATATTTACACAGATCTGTACATCAGTCCTAAAAGAGGGACAAATGAAGTAGAAAAAGGGACAGAGGCATGTGGTTCCCAAAGAAGGGACAGTTGGGAGCAATGCTCAAGCTGTACATTTACTTTTATCAGGGGGAGGGGCATGGGAGGAGGAACTGAGATTGGAACAATTTTTCCTGGGACACAGATTTCACCGAGATAATCACTTCCGGGTAGAGTTCGCTGTGTTTCCGGTGTGTGGCTGTGCCCGGCTGGCGAGAGTGATGATGAAGGGGCAGGAAGGAGCGGGCTCTCTCCTGCTGTTCATCACTCCCCTGTTGCTGCCGCAGAGTTTTGCCTCTGAGCTCTCCGTGGTCACGTGCGGCTCGGTGCTGAAGCTCCTCAACACCAAGCACAGCGTCCGTCTGCACTCTCATGACGTCAGATACGGTTCAGGTAACGTGACAGGAGGCCATGCCTGTGTCGTGGCTGAGGTGTGACCTCACTGATTCTCCTTAGGAATGGAAATTGGGGAGGAATGAGTTACTGTCCTATGTGTTCTTCTGTACTGGCTGGTCCTGAGTGACAAGTCATTCATTTTCTGGATTTAGGCTCATAACCTATTTTTGTGTGTGTAACTTACTACAGACATATGAGTGGATTAACCCATAGACTGCCTGCTAAAAATTTTTCAATACCTACATGCCAGTGATATTTGAAATTTTTTTTTTAAATTCTTGTCCATCATTTTATGTAATGCTATCTATCTATCTATCTATCTATCTATCTATCTATCTATCTATCTATCTATCTATCTATCTATCTATCTATCTATCTATCTATCTATCTATCTAGTTAGGAGGGCCAGTGAACTGCATCTCTCTCCATGAGGAGGCTTGCTGCCGATATCGAGTGGCTGGTGCCGCCTTAGCCAGTAAATTTATTGTGGGCTATTTCGGTGTCCAAATTAACAGGGTTTTTAGCTGCTTTGCTATTTATTGTCCGGCGCGGCATAATATGTTGCCTCTTTATAAATATGTACCATATTTACTCAGCTATAGGTCAAGAAGTGTAGAGGTTGCCTTGTCAGTCCTTAATATCTTGCATTATAGATGAGGGGGTACCACTCTCTCTCCACATCCTCTGATGCAGCCCCTTTCTGTCAATCCCTCCGCTGGCTCTCAGTTACCAGTTCAAACGCCTAACACTATCATGCAAAGCTCTACATAAGCTACCCCCTATATCTCAATTAATCTCCAGATACCATCCCTCCCGCCACCTTCACTCCTCCCATGAGACACTCTTGTCTTCCAATTAAGTCACTCTCGCATCCAGTGCTGAAGCTTCAATGGGCTCTATTCTCAAAGAGCCAAATTTTCCGCAAAATGTTACCGCTATATTCCCGCCAGCGGTAAACTCCGCATTTTTTCCACATTCACTAATATTTTCCGCATGTTTTCCGCATGCGGGAAAAAAGATGCGGAGACAGGCATTATTCATGCGGGAATCATGCGGTAAAAAGGTCGCATGAAAAAGTGTTTAAAAAAAAAAGTTAAAGTCCACCAAGCACAGCCCTTAAAGAGAACCCGAGGTGGCCTTGTATTACGTAAGTGGGGCACAGAGGCTGGTTGGGCACACTAACACCAGCCTCTGTTGCCCCATCGTGTGTCTCAAAGACCCCCCTGCTCGCCGCTATACTCCCCGCAGTGCTGGCGACACGCAGCGCGTCGCCAGCACAATGTTTACTCAAGCGCTGTCTGTCAGCGCCGCTCCCACGCCTCCTCCGCATCGCCGCTACCCGCCCTCGTCCCTTCCCTCCAATCAGCGGGAGGGAAGGGACGAGGGCGGGTAGCGGCGATGCGGCGGAGCGGCGCTGACAGACAGCGCTAGAGTAAACATTGTGCTGGCGACACGCTGCGTGTCGCCAGCACTGCGGGGGTATAGCGGCGAGCAGGGGGGTCTTTGAGACACACGATGGGGCAACAGAGGCTGGTGTTAGTGTGACCAACCAGCCTCTGTGCCCCACTTACGTAATACAAGGCCACCTCGGGTTCTCTTTAAGCCTCCACACTTCATTAAAGTCAATGGGATGCGGAATATATCACCTACTACTTGTAGGTGATAAAAATTCGGTAATTAACGAAGAAATGATGCGCCTGAACATCTTTGAGAATTGATCTTTTATTGCGGAAAATACCGACTTTTGCCGAAATTTTACTGCATGAATCCCGCACTTTTATCACACTTTTTCCGCATGCGGAAAAAACATGCGGAACATTTTGAGAATCCCAACTTACCGGTATTTTGGGTGCAAACTTCCCGCATGTACTTTACCGCATGCGGGAAGTCTTTGAGAATAGAGCCCATAGTGTACTTTAAATGTCACTTTCCTTAGTCCTAGCCCTGACTGGTAAATCTAACCACCCCAACAATTATTTCTGAAAACTGAGTCTGTATCCTCTCCAGAACTGCATTGGCTATTTCTTTTCCATGCACTGCATTTTCTGATCGGGTACAGTGAAGCATAAAGTCACTGGAAAGTATGCTTCACTTTTACTGTTAATGCTTTTAGCGGTAACGTACTGCATGCAATGTGTTACGATGCCACAACCAGTTATACCGCAAAGCTCCCGCTGCACTGTGAACATCCTATAGGTAGCGTATTGCTATGCAGTAAGCCACGTTACAAAGCGGCTGCTACACCGCACCTTTTACTGGGATAGTAATTTATAGTAAATTGTTCTGTGTACTCTGTATTGCTGCATAATGTCCATGCAATATAAAGAAATGAGTAATAACACTACTGCTCTTGTTTGATGTCGATGCCTTTGGAACACTTCAGTTGCATAGTGGAAATACAAGTCCATCTAGAAGGGCAGGAACGCACAAATAGTTCATTAAATTGCAACAGCTTGAAAATGATTCATGCTTTTCACTACTTTTACATTCAGGAAGGAAATTACTTGGTTTCTATAAGCTTTTTATATCATAGCAAGTTTGCATACTTGAACAACAAGCAAAATAAATAACTAAATGGTCTAATTGTTTTACATGCTATCTTCCTAGGCAGTGGGCAGCAATCTGTGACTGGGGTCACCACTACGGATGATGGTAACAGTTATTGGCGGATCCGTGGGAAAACCTCCACCGTCTGTGAAAGAGGAACACTAGTAAAATGTGGACAGTCTATTCGGCTTACTCATGTCAATACTGGGCGCAACCTTCATAGCCACCACTTCACATCTCCATTATCGGGAAACCAGGTAAGATTCTGTAGTATGATTTGTAGGGAATGATTGGCTATATTATCTCAAAGCAGGCAGATTTAGGCCTCTTGCACACTGCAAGTGATTCCGATTCAGATTCCGCTTTTTAATCAGTTTTTACATCCCGATTCAGATTCCGATTTGCAGTTTGCAGGGAGCAAACTGCAAATCTGAATCGGAAGTAAAAACTGATTAAAAAGCGGAATCTGAATCGGAATCGCTTGCAGTGTGCAAGAGGCCTAAGCCTGAAGTATACTACAGGATGGGACAGTTATATGGATACACCTCATCTATGGATACACCCCATATACTACACCACACCATACCATCAATTTTTTTTCTTCCAACAGTCTTGGAGGGATCTATCCAAAGTGGGTTAGTGTCAGACCAATAGCGGTGGTTTTGTTTGTTAACTTCACCATTCACATAAAATGATGTATCCATATAAATGGCCCACCCTGTACACTATACTACCCATATTCTAGTAGTCAGTTTAAAATTAAAAGCCTTACAAATTGCTCTCTTTACTTATTGCTCTTTTCCACTAAGAAACACAATCACGCTGTGATGCGATTACGTTTCTTTCCAATTACCACCACTGCGATTCTGCTGCAATCGGGCTGCGATATGTTAGGTGTACACTGTGACTACTTTGCGTTATCAATTTTAAGCAGGGGAAGAAACGAGTGGGAAATTGCCATATCTTGGTGGAAATCATATAGAGGTGTGATTCTCCTGTGCTCCTATTCAGAGTATAGCAGCTGAATCGCACAGAAGCTATGGCAAGATGATGATTGCGCTTGGGAAAAATTACAGATTGGTCGCGCTAATGGAAATAGTCGCCATTGTTTCTATTCCTTATTACTGTACCTTGTATTTTGCACTTCGCTAGCGATTAGGATTGCATCAGAAAATGTTGGTGGTGGAAAAGGGCCCTAAAGTCAAGCCTCTCTGTATCAGTAATGGGGCGGTGCTTCAGAGGAGACACCAGCCATTGTCTTTTGGATGACTGTTCCAAGTTTAAATACTTTAGTGAGAGGCTACCTAAAGTGAAAACTGCACGATGATATTATATTTAGTTTCAGAAATATGTACATGAGAAGTATGATTATTGCTAGGATGGTCATGAATGATGGATCAGGTGGTTTGGCCGGCGTCTCATAAATGCTAATGCTGGCATGGTGCGCCCAATAGTAGACAATCGACTGTGTACAGTTTTATTTGTGTAACCGATTGGATCTTTGTAGATGATCCGTTACTAGTGTAGAGTCGATTGAGGTCTTAAGTTTCGGTTGTTTGGCCACCGGGAGGTTGGTGTTAGGTACTGGTATTGAATAGTGTGAGAAAAGTGGGCAGGGTAAATTTTATAGTGAGATATCAGTAATATTACATTACCGATATTGTATCTATCTGATTCACCCGGTGCCTTATTCAAGCAGCCGCAGCTCAATATGTGCTCCATTAGTGAGCTCTCCAGTATCAGCAGTAAGCCCCTCCCTGTTGATCTTCCAAGTCTTCTTCTTGGTTCTTTAACATGGATGACTGGGCAGCTCATAAGTGCAGCTAACTAATTTAGACACCGAGCATAAACTCTGATCATGTGCTTTATTGCTCTGTATGCTTGCACGTTTATTGCATGGTGTGCCTTGCCATATTGCTCAGGTATACTCCAGTCACTTTAAACATAGTACCGAAGAATCCAACTTTTTTTCTGCACTGATGCTGATTGGAGCACAAAATGGCAGGGCTGTTGAGTCGGAGTCGAGGAGTCAGAGCCATTTGGTCACCCGGAGTCGGTGATCTCATAAACTGAGGAGTTGGAGTCAGGCTTTGAAAATCACTAGGGCTCTTAGAAAGGGCAAAACTGTTTGTTTTTGTGGGATTAGCAGAGCTCTCTTTTCCACTGCAAATTGTGATTGCCTTTGCAGAAGCACTGTGATTCTGCTCACATTTTGAAGTATTTTCCAAACGCGACTTACCGTACATTGTGCTACGATTTTTGGCAAGAATTAAGGCGTGGAGCTTCATGTTGCAAGGGTGAATTGCACTAAAATCTCATAGTACCGCCGCTCTTACTATGTGATTTTTCATGCACTCTCATAGAGTGCAACCTAAATGCAATTGCATGAAAATTGCAGCAAGTAGTGCAATTGCATTCAGGTATAAGTCGCATTGTGAAAGTGGGCACTGCATTTACAGTGATCATCATGGTGCTCCTGCAATTTCCTGAACACTGAGAAATGTTATCCGATTTTCTAATCAATATGCGTCCAGTGGAAAAATGTTTAATTAATAAAATCTTTGCTCTGAGAAGTAGGGAGTGTTAATGAGACGCAAATAAGTCTGAGTTGATGCAGGATAATGCAAATTTTGTATGGAAATGTATACAGCTTTTATATGGACCAGTCAAATTCCACCTCATTGGGGTGTGATTGGTTATTTATTTTTAAGCTGTACAAATTTGCATAATTCTGCATTAATTCATAGAACAGTGGTGCCTATTAGGTAGATTGCGATCTACTGGTAGATCGCAAAGCACTTCATAGTAGATCCCGATCCCACTATAGTTTCCATTCTGTATATAAATTTGTGCTCCTAAAATTATACATAAGTACCGAATATACCCGCATATAAGCCGACCTGCGTATAAGCCGAGGTACCCACTTTTCCCTTACAAACCAGGAAAAAGTTATTGACTCACATTATAAGCCCCCAAGTATAGCTCACTCCACAGTAGCCATATGTGCCCCCAGTACAAGTCAGCCCCCCTCCCCATAGCCATATAGATATGAGACAGCGAATGCCACACAGGAAGAATCCCTGATCATTGCACCACTAACACGTTGTTTGCACACTCTGCTCCACAAGTCAGGGGACACAGGTAGTCTTGAGCAGCACACTCTGCACACCATGTTGCCAGGGATCGGGGGCACAGACACAGCAGGGAGCCAGCTGGCAAGAGCAGGATCACTAGTACAGGATCCTTGCGCTCCTCTGCAAGTAACACCTGCTCCACCATCCGTTCTGCTAAACTGACTCACATATAAGCCGAGGGGGTAACTTTTCAACACATTTTTTGTGCTGAAAAATTAGGCTTATATGCGAGTATATACAGTAGATCGATTTGACTATTTTTTAAAAGTAGCTCACAAGCCGAAAAAGTGTGGCCACCTCTGTCATAGAACATCTCTACATATTAGTGGTTTTGCCTCTAAGCTGTGTAGTATGGCAGGGCTATAAAACTGAATTAAAAATACTTTGGTTATATTTTTTCCACAGTAATTAAATATAAGCAGCTGAAAAGTGTTGCAAATCAATTTTACATCCTATAGCATGAGTTTGGTACATGCAGCGCTTAGCCCATATTTGAAGGACTACTGAAGTGAGAAGAATATAGAGGCTGCCATATTTTTTTCTTCTTTAAACAATACCAGTTGCCTGGCAGCCCTGCTGGACCACTTGGCTGCAGAAGTGTCTGAATAACATCAGCAACAAGCATGCAGCTAATCTTGTCAATAATAATCTTGTCTTGACAATGTCAGAAACTTTGATCTGCTGCATGCTTGTCCAGGGTACATGGCTTAAAGTATTAGAGGCAAGGGATCAGCAGGATAGTCAGACAACTGGTATTGCTTAAAATGAAATAAATATGGCAGCTTTCATGTTCCTCTCGCTTCAGGTGTCCTTTAAAGAGATTATATCAGTAGGGACTTCATGGTTTGTTGTGTTCTTTGCAGGAAGTCAGTGCATTTGGAGAAGATGGTGAAGGGGACTTTCTAGATGACTGGACTGTACTCTGCAATGGAGAATATTGGCAGCGAGAGGAGGAGGTGCGGTTCAAGCACGTGTCAACCAGTGTACTGCTTTCCGTCACAGGAGAACAGTATGGACGCCCTATAAACGGGCAGAGGGAAGTGCATGGCATGACCTATGCCAGTCCTCACAACTACTGGAAAGCAATGGAAGGCATCTTCATGAAACCCAGCGAGTTCTCAAGGACTGACTACAGTCACTCAGAGCTATGACAGCCCCAGCACAGACTGTTTTTAAAATCCTCCAGTCTTCTTACCATAACCGCACAGTGTTGAGTTCCGTAAGGATTTCTTGAAAATCCTGTACAACTCCAAGGAGATGATATGCTAAAGGAGAAGTGCAGAGGTGTAGAATAGGAAGCATCACTCATCCATTGTCTGCAGCAGTGCTTAATATAGTGGGTACTTCTGCTCACATGACTGAAGTGAATGACCAGAATGCTCCTTCTCTACACATCAATGCACTTCTTTTTTTAGTAAATCAATCCCAGAGGTTTTAGCAGTGAATTCAGTGGCACATGATTGTATGGTGCTTCCTTGTGTTGGTATTATAATTATTATTTTTATGTTGAAGAAACACAGGAATAGATTGTTTGGAGACTACAGCCACACTTCAGCAGATGCCAATTTAGTTTAATAATATTGTCTTTGCTTGAAGTGGATGTAAGTACAGAGTTAAAGTTGTGATTGTTTGCGAATACATTTGAGACAACTTGTGTGTATGCCTTGCCAGACACCTGTGTTATCTTTGTTTTTACCGACAGCCACCTTTTTAAAACATGGTGAAATTCAAACTAAAGCTGTATGCCTCCACCTCTTGCATCAGTCTGATTCATTATGTCGCTTTTTCATTTTGGTTAAAGCAGGGAAGACATGAAACTGTTTTATTTTTTTGTTTTCTCTCCACCTCTTATTATTAGTTGCCAACAGCAGTTGGTAATGCATTACCCTAATTGAAAAACAAGCAGTAGAACAAAAACAACATATTGTGCTTTGTCTGCTAGAAAAAGGTCTCTTGGCGTAATAGTGTAAAGGTAGCCATACACTGGTCGATTTGCCATTAGATCGACCAACTGACAGATCCCTATCTGATCGAATCTGATCAGAGAGGGATCGTATGGCTGCCTTTACTGCAAACAGATTGTGAATCGATTTCAGCCTGAAATCTGTTGAGCTGCTCCTGCCGCCTGCAACCCTCCCTCCCCCCCCCCCCCCCCCCCCCCAAGTTAATGCACGCTTGCATGGAAGCAGGAACAGAGCGGTGCAGCGCGGAGAAGATGCCCGGGAGCCAGCGTCAGGTAATGTATACCTGGATCGGCCGCCGCTAGCGACGCGCTCCCTACCCGCGGGCGATTGACGGATCGATCCGATTTCGAGAGGAAATCGGATCGGCGGGTGCGTTTAGCGCGAACGATTGGCAGCAGATTCTATCCCAGTGATCGAATCTGCTGTCGAAACGGCGGCAAATCGGGCCAGTGTATGGCCAGCTTAATGGTAATAATAGATAATGTAATGCCTCTGAGACAGGAGACCAGGGTTCAAATCTCACCTCTTCCTGTTCAGTAAGCCAGCACGTATTCAGGTGCACGACTTCCTATTCAGGTGCAAGACTTCCTAACACCGCTACTGCCTTTAGAGCACTCTGGTGCTTGGAGTCCGCCAGGAAAAAAGTAAAATATACATGTTCTGTGTCTTGTCTTTTGACTTCACTTCCATTATCAATCATTTTTAAATGTCAGTATGTACATTTTAGCTACATAACAATTAAAGGACACTTGAAGTAAGAGGGATATGAAGGGTGTCATATTTATTTCCTTTTAAATAACAGTTGCCTGACTGTTTTGCTTATCTTCTGCATCTAATACTCTTAGAACAAGCATGCAGATCAGATGTTTCTGACTGGATAAGCTGCATGCTTGTTTCAGGTGTGTGACTTAGACGCTACTGATGCCTGAAAGATCAGCAGGACTGCCAGGCAGCTGATATTTAAGAGTAAATAAATAAGACAGCCTTCATATCCTTCTCACTTCAGGCATCATTTTTTCAGTGGCACAGTGGCAAGAAAAATAATCCTTGTCCTTGCAGAAATTCTCAGGCATGCCACCTGCAGATATAGTAACTCATCAACTATAACAGTAGCTACATTTGTTTTTTATGTGAAGAGATTACCAAAGAAAGACTTGAATAGGTAGTCTGTGCTATCACAGAATTGCACATCTGAATTCCCCTCTATCCATATGTTGAGCCCACAGGAAACAAAATATGTTTTTATGGCTCACAACTTAATTGATTTTCTTTAGCTTGGCCAGTTACCCAGCCGGTAAAACTACAGTTCTCCTCAGTCCTTTTGACAGCCTCGTTCCTTTTTAATGTTCCTTGCTTCTAACGCTGCTATGGCTTAGTCCTTACTTTATAGACAAGTGTCAATGAATCAAGTGTATAGTCCTGAAGTTTCCTGGATTCTCACCATTCAAGCATAGGGTCTTTCTATAACTGCATGACTCGGTGTGAGTTGAATTGGCTCTTCTGACTAGAAGAGAGCATCCAGACTGGTAATATGCGACCAACTGATCTTGATTACTATGAACAGATGGTATAAGTAAACTCTCATACCAGTGTACACATAGGATAAGGAGAAAGTCTGGCACTATTGAATTGTTTGTTCCAGTAAAGGGCAAGTGCATCCATTCATAGCAAATACTCATTGCAGGCATAAAGTGAACAATGCATATACTTGTCAATACTGTTGGCACTGCATGCAAAAGTGGAGCAATGGGCGCTGTGGGTGCCACAAATGTTAAGCCCTCATACTACAAGGAAGTGGTAAATTTGGATGGATGTACACACCCTTACTTGCTAAATATCATTATTTTGCTAAACCATTATCCTGCAGATCCAACAGTGAAGGTGGTTTGCCATAAGCATAGCTAACTGCTGCAGCCTGCTTGTTGTCCCCCTTTATTAGGATGTGTATAAAGTGGGAAGTTGTAGTTTGGATTTAGTTGGACATAAGCTGAGAACAGGAATGGGGTTTACAGCAGAAACCTGCAGTGTGGTATGTCTTCCTAGCAGAGATGATTGATGTGAGTATGCACCTTTGGGGAAGAATGCTGAACACACATAGAATGCTGCCACAGGCAATACTCTGCATACCATAGAGTGTAAGCTTCAATCTGTTCACAAGTCAAAACATTGAGCCACACACTATTAAAACCTAGATAAACCTTGGCAACAGAATCATTTTGCCACCCAGATGCTCCATAGTAAAGATTTTTTTCCTGGTATAAAAATACAATGCACTTTTGCTGCGGTGAGACCAGTTTCTGCTCCGCTTTCCCTGGAGTTTATAGATCACATCTGTAGCTACAAAGGGGGAGATGACGATAGGTGTTTAGGTTTAAACTGAAAATATTTGCTTTAGGTGAGTTTGGGGTTTTTTCCATTCATGGGATTCACTTACCCTGAACATAAGTACAAACCGTTAATCATATTTATAAATTGATTACCAGCTAAATAATGAGCTTACTAGTACAGTATTGATTATTGCTCTTCTAAATCTGATTAGTCCTCTTCAGTCCAGCGGGGTTCTCAGTCATTTAATATTATTCAGCGAAAATGAAACCATTCATGTCACACTTCTACTGATGTGAATGGAGAGTTTTTGCCACATTCAATAGAAGTCTTCTCTTGAATTTGATGGTTCTGCAACTTACAATCTCAAATTCCACATTTCTGTCTTATGTGTTGCTTCCTAGTTTAATCTCTATAGCAGGGGTAGGGAACCTATGGCTCGGGAGCCAGATGCGGCTCTTTTGATGGCTACATCTGGCTCACATACAACTCAGTAGAGGTTTATTCACTGAGCTACACTGTTCAAGCAGCACAACTTAGTGTGGCAGTGCAAGTAAAATTTTCAAAGTAGGCACACTACTACTGTAGCATGCACTACAAACTTACTTGCGCTACCCCAAAAACGAATAGCTGCTCCAACTGTCCCACTCTGGACCCTACTGTAGCATGCACTACAAACTTACTTGCGCTACCCCAAAAACGAATAGCTGCTCCAACTGTCCCACTCTGGACCCTGTCGGGTCCTGTGACTTTGTAGAACGAGATCCCCACACTGTGATTGGCCCAATAAGCTGCCTGTCACTTGACAGGCAGCCTATTGGACCAAAGTGCGGGGATCACGTCCTACAAAGTTTATCAACCTCCCAAGTCAGCTAGATAATTGTACAAGCTGTTAGTCAGTATTTCTCCTGTCTGGCTCTCGGGGAAATTGCTGATGTTGCTGAAACCCAAGAGAAGCTGAAGACATGTCTGACACTTCCGCTGCCCGGCGGATCAATTGTATATACATCTCCATGACAACAAGGAAGTGAGCCCTACTGTCCCAGTTTAAAACATATTGTATGGCTCTCACGGAATTACATTTTAAAGTATGTGGCATTTATGGCTCTCTCAGCCAAAAAGGTTCCTGACCCCTGCTCTATAGACTATAGGAAGTGAAAAAATACTGTATAGGCCTGTTGTTAAATTACAGAGGATCAAACTCTAATGCTGGGGATACACGGTACATTTCTGTACCGTGTATCGACCAGCTGATAATATGCAGCTGGCCCGATCATGCCGCTCGACCCGCGCCCGCATGATTCCCGCTGGCGGATAATGGCAGGGAATCAAGCGGCTGATAAGGACCGCCGGCGGGGACGAGCGGGAATCAATCCGCGCGGACGAGCGTGGACGCGGCTGGAGTCGATCCGGCGGCTAATCGATTAGCCGCCGGGTCGACCCGTCTATGCCCAGCATTCAGGTGAATGACACTACCACCACCCATTAAGCAGCAAAAAAAAAATACTCCCTGCAGGGAACACTGAACAATGCTCTGTCAAGAATGCCTTTTGGCATGAAAACACAAGATGTGTTGGTTAGTGGGACAAGCAAGGTCAGCTGGAAGCAGTGATATGGGGACTGTAAGGCTAAGTTCACATACCAATATATAGAGATGTGTGTTTCTGATGCTGATACCAGGATAAGTAAGGTAAAAACAGATATCTGGAATAATTATTTATGTTACTATCATTAAAGTTCTTATGTAGGAGATAATATACATCTTAAAGGGAAGATCTAAGGTAAAAAAAAAAAGTTCTACTTACCCGGGGCTTCCTCCTGCCCCTGGCAGCTGATCTGTCCCTCACCACAGCTCTGCTCCCAGCTGGTGGCCCAGGATCCTCTCTGTTAGATGTTCCAGACCGCGTGAGTGCGATCACGAGCGGTGCAGCCGCGCACTTGTGCAAAAGATGCCAACCTGGCAAGATCGGCATCTCCAACGGAGGGAACCCTGGGCCACCGGCTGGGAGCGGAGCTGTGGTGAGGAACATAATGGCTGCCAAGAGCTGGAGGTAGCCCTGGGTAACTAGAACTTTTTTTTCAACCTCAGTTCTTCCCTTTAAGGTCTTATTTTCATTACATGTGGCTGTATGCATTTTTACATATGTGAATATACATTACATCTGATAGCCTATGTAGAAAGCAGTGGGCTAATTCCATCTAAATTTGCTTTTTTATGTGTAAAAAACATTTTTTAAAAATTAACAGCATGTTGCTTTTTCCTGGACACCATGCACATTTGTTCTATTTATTACACTGTGCAGTAATGGAAGATACAAATATTATCTGGAAAAACTGCACAAAAAATACACACAGGAAAAATGTATTTTACTATAAATGGGGCCTATGGCATAAACACAGAAATTAGAGGAAAAACAGGAACAGGTGATAGAGAACAGGAGACTTGAAAAAAAGCATATACAAATAATACATAACACCATCTTGTGGCCATTTTACTATATTACAATACTAGAGACTACTGTATAAAGTCTAAAACACACGTTGCACATACTGTAGGTCATTAGCATAAAAAGTTATAATTATCTGCCTGGTCTTTTCTGTTCAACTCTCCCCTGGAGCCCTGTATGCACGAGTTCTGGTGCCTAGCCCCGCCCCCTGCAGAGGAGTGCTGTAGCACTATATCTCCGATACAGAACGTGCCATGGCACTCATCTGAAAGGGGATGGGGATACATGCTGTAATTTGGCGCATAAAGGCGTCCAGGGGAGAGTTGAACAGAAAAGACCCGGCAGGTAATTACAACTTTTAATGTTAATGGAATATGTGCAATGTATGTTTTTAGACTTTCTAGTCTCTTTATGTTTAACCTCTTGAGGACCACAGGCTCATCCCCCCCAGTGACCTGGTGATTGTTTACAATTCAGTGTTCTTCAGCTTTAACAGCTCGCTGCACGGCCATACAACTTAGCACACAAATGAATTTTACTTCCTTTTCTTGCCACGAACAGAGCTTTCTGTTGGTGGCATCTGATTGCTGCTGCAACGTTTCTTTTATTTAAACTAATGTTATTGTTATTTTTTATTAAAAAGTTATTTTTCTTTTAATTTCCTTTCCCAGCATCCCATGCAGGGAACGATCGCGCATGCATGCGAGCATTCCCTGCTAATCTTCACCCCCAGGACTTTACGCCAATCGGCGTTAGGCGGTCCTGGGGGAGCCACTCTGCGGCTGCCAATCGGCGTTAGTAGTGATAGTCTAGAACAGTGATGGCTAACCTTGGCACTCCAGCTGTGGTGGAACTACAAGTCCCATGAGGCATTGCAATACTCTGACAGCTCGAAGCATAACTCGGGGAGGCAGAGGCATGATGGGATTTGTAGTTTTGTCACAGCTGGAGTGCCAAGGTTAGCCATCACTGGTCTAGAACTAGAGGATGTGAACATTTTGGACAGGTGATTGCTTTATAAGTCTCTTATTTGCTGTTGGTAATTAATTAAAAGCTCTGATCTTTGACTACCTCATCACAAAGTTCTGCCCCTACCAAATTCTGCTTTCTATATAATGTATAATGTTCAGTCAAAACAATGCAAATCTGTAAACATGGGTGTTGGCCCACCTGAATCTCTGGATACTGAATCAAAATGCTAGAACACAGAAATCTAGAATTACACTGTAATCTTTGGACATAAAATGGGGAAACTATGATGGAGGCAACGGGAGATTGAATATAGTAGAACTATAACTAGGTACACATAATTTAAGGGCATGGAATATTAGTGCTACAATGACAAATTGACAAATGCAGCAACCATAAACCCTCAGGTGACAAGTGCAACAGCCATGAGCCTCCAAGTGGCAAATGCAGCAACTACAAACCCTTGTATGACAAGTGCAGCAGCTATGAGCCTTTAGGTGATAGGTGGAACAACCATGAGCTCTGAGTGACCAATGCAGCAATTATGAGCCCTTGAGTGTAAAATACGTAACCTGAGCCCTCAAGTGACAAACTGGCATAGGGATCACTGTAGCAGCCTTAGTGGGTGCTGTAGTGCCTGTAGCCAAGGCCATGGCCCCCAACTGTTTCACAGTTCTCCTGTCCTGGCAGCAGGCAGGTGAAAAAAAAGAATACAAATAGTTGGTCTGGAAAGGAGGTTGTTGCGCATTAATACCTTTACCAGCAGCGAATCTCGGAAGGAGACCAGCGGAAGGCGCCCATGTTGATCCAGCACCAAGCATCCCTGGAAAACCACTAGACCACCTGGAAGCTTAAACTGGGGGGGGGGGGGGGGGGGGGCATTAGATTGTCAGAGAAATATATATAAGTGGGGGCCACGAGACCACCAGGGAAAACTATAAGGGTGGGTGGAGGGAACCAATAGACCATCAGGAAAAGCAATATGGGGGAGAGGACCACTAGACTAGTATGTTTTGTAAAGCCACGTCTTCATGTGGGTACCAATTGTTGTCAATATTCCACTATTGGCTTACCTAACCCTAATCTTCTCACCAAAGCAAATTCCTGTCTATCTGCCAAACACTAACTCCCTCCCTAAGCGTACCTCTATCTATATGCTAACCTCCTCCCCTAGCATACCACTAGCTATATGACAACCATTAACCCCCTATCCTTACATACCCCTATCTATATGCCTACCCAATACTGCCCCAGTCCTATCCGCAAAAAATAAAACACCGCCAGGGTTTGGCTGTATCATAGCTGAGCCCAGTGGTGATATTTAGGGCTTGGCTATATAACAGCCTATACCCAGTGGTGTATAACCAATAGCTGACACTGTTATACTGTAGCCAAGCACATGCTATTAAATAGCCAAGTGCTGACATCCAAAATAAGCACCCAACATCCCATAGCCGCAAATTTTCATTGCTTGTCATTTCTATTGTCTATGTCGGTGCCTAGAATAGCCAAAGGCAGCATGCAGAGTTCACCATGATTTGCCACTAGACCACCAGGGAATATAATGAGGAGGAAGGGCCAATAGACTAACAGGAAAACTATAAGTGGAAGCAGGGACCACTAAACTGCAAGGGAATACGTTAAAGGGGAACTGAAGAGAGAGGTATATGGAGGCTGTCATGTTTATTTCCTTTTAATCAATACCAGTTGCCTGGCAGCCCTGCTGGTCTATTTCTCTGCAGTAGTATCTGATTAAAACCAGAAACAAGCATGCAGCTAGTCTTGTCAGATCAGACTTATAAGTCTGAACCACTGAAACACCTGATCTGCTGCATGCTTGTTCAGGGGCTATGGCTAATAGTATTAGAGGCAGAGGATCAGCAGGGCTGCCAGGCAACTGGTATTGTCTAAAAGGAAATAAACATGACAGCCTCCATATACCTCTCTCTTCAGTTCCCCTTTAAGAGTGAGGGAGTACCACTAGACTTGCATGGAATATTATAAGGGGGGGGGGGCAATTAGACCACCATGGAACGCTGTATGGGGTGGGTATCCATGATTTCCATTGGGGTCCCAACCAATTTCTACCTACGCCCCTGGTGACAAATGCAACAGCCATAAGTCCTCAAGTGAAAGGTGCAGCAGCCAAGAGCGTGAAGATGGAAAATGCAGCAGCCATGAGCCCCTGGGAGATAAATGTAGCAATCATAAGCTCTCAGATGACAGACGCAAAGATCATGAGCTCTCAGATGCGCAACCATGAGCCAAGTGACAAATGCAGCAGTCATGAGCCCCGGGTGACAAATTCAGCAGTCATCAGCCCTGGTTGACAAATTTGGCAGGGACCCTGAACCCCTAGATGACAGATACAGCAGCCATGAGTCCTTAACCTCCTTGGTGGTTATCCCGAGCTAGATTATTACAGAGGCGCCAAAAGAATAAAAATTCACCAATTAAAATCATAAAATGGGGGGTACTGGATGACTTACCTCCCCAATGATGACAAATTGCAAGTGATCAAAGTAAAAGAAACAATTTATTCTTACTTCACAATACATCTTTCAACGCATTTCACGGGTCTATAGCCCACTTCCTCAGGCAACATAAACTTCAGCAATAAGGACAAGTGGAAACAGCCCCAACCACTTGTATTGGCTATGCGAATCCGCATGCGGACAACGCATGCGGATTTGCGATAGTGGAAACGGGCCCTTACAGTTGCTCCTAATTTTATGTTGCCTGAGGAAGCGGGCTATAGACCCGTGAAACGTGTTGCAAGGTGTATTGTGGAGTAAGAATAAATTGTTTCTTTTACTTTGATCAATTGCAATTTGTCGTCATTGGGGAGGTAAGTCATCCATTTTATGATTTTAATTGGTGAATTTTTATTCTTTGGGTGCCTCTGTATTAATCTAGAATATTACTGTATCCACTGGCTGGATGGGTGTGAACACCTTTTCCTTTCTATGGAGTGGGGACAGGCTTAAAACTCCCCGCATGCGTAAATAGTGGTTGCCTAAAAAACTGGCAACCCACACTTGCGAGTATTATTCCTTCAATCTTTAAACCGCAATTTGAAACAACGTTAATACACTATTGGGGCTCTCGTTTCTCTTTATTTGTTTTCACATCCCAAGCTAGGGTCGGGGCGGAAAATCGCAGCTAAGAGCGGTGATCCCGACCTCTGCTCGGGGTGGCCGCCAGAGGCGGAATGCAGAGCAATGCGCGCAGCGGAAGCGTTTCTACATACTGTATATACTCGAGTATAAGCCGAATTTTTGGGACCAAAAAAGTGGTCCCAAAGTGGGGGTCTCGGCTTATACTCGAGTCACCTTTGTTGTTGATCCCCCCCCCTGATGGCTGCATGTCCCCTCGGCACATACAGAGCACTCTCTGCTCTGTATCGTGGCTGTATAAAAGGAATGGGCGTTAGATTACAGCGTTCCACTCCTCGCCAGACCATGCATACACTCTGTGTTCCTCCCGAGTGTCCCCCTGCATAAGCACAGCGCTTTGTGGTTCCTTTAGTTATCGGTCCCGGCAGCGATGTTTTTCCTCTTGCTTGTAAGTCCAAGTCTCTCGTCACTATGATCACTACAGATGCATCATAGTGTGAGACTGCAACTTACAAGCTAGAGATAAAATGGCCAGGACCGGTAAGTAAGGGAACCGCAAAGCGATGTGCTTATGCCGGGGGACACCCAGAGGGAACACAGAGTGTATGCGTCACATCCTGCTCTGGTCTGGCGAGGGGCCGCATGCGGTAATCTAATGGCCATTCCATTTATACAGCCACGGTACAGAGCAGAGAGCGCTCTCTACCTGCCGAGGGGACATGCAGCCATCGAGGGGAAACAGCAACAAAGGTGACTAGCAGAGAGCGCTCTCTACGTGCCGGCTTCTCCAACCTCTTCCTTTGCTTTCTAACTCTGCACCCCCTGATTTAATAATCAGTTCATAACTATCTGTGTCCTGAATCCATAGTATTCTACAGTATAGATAATCAAGAGGCCATCCAGTCTCTGCAGTGGAGCAGAATTACCAATGGATTAAAACTGTAATATTAATTAGAGGCCAAACTGTGGTTCATTTATTATAATTATTTTTAAAAGTGTTTATCCTTGAAAGGTAACCAATTGTAAGAGGAGGCACACAGCCATCTAACGGCCATTAATCTGCAGCCATGTGCCCAATACAGAGCAGAAAGCAATCTGTATATAGTTCTGTAGCCTGCTCCATGTTAGCCTATCAATCATGTTGCTGCTTTTTTTTTTAGTAGTAGGGGGCTTATACCCATGGGCTTATACTTAAGTCAATGGTTTCCCCCCTATTTTTTAGGTAAAAGTGGGGGGGTCGGCTTATACTCTGATCGGCTTATACTCGAGTATATACGGGGATCCCGGGTACCTCCTGTGGATCCGGACGTCGGCTGACATTCTACTTCCTCTCCTCCGGGGCTCTGCTTCCTGCTGGTCAGATCGCCGGCTGTCGTCATGACGACAGCCGGCAATTTCACTTTAGAGTTGTAGAGCCACCCGGAGGATGGAGGCTTAACTGCAGCACTGGAGCCAGGGAGGTGAGTGATTGCTGAGCTGCTGCAGATCTCCCTGGCAGCATGATTTTTTCCAGGTTTTAGAGTCTGAAAGGGTGCAAAAAAATTGCACCGCTTTTAGACCCTAAAACCCGGAAAGAACCAGAACGCCAAGGGGGTTAAAGAGACACTGAAGTGAAGAAAAATTATGATATAATGAATTGGTTGTGTAGTACAGCTAAGAAATAAAGCATTAGAAGCAGAGACATAAGTCTAATATTTGTTTCCAGTACGGGAAGAGTTAAGAAACTCCAGTTATCTATGCAAATAGCCATTGAGCTCTACGACTTTCAAAGTCGCAAAGAGCTCTGTCTTCTGATGGTTTTTATCTCAACTGTATTGGGTTTTTTTCTTTTGCAGAGAACAGTTCAGGACAGGCCAAAAGTTCACTGCCTGTTCTGTAAAAACATTTAGAATGCTGAGTAGTGTGTAAATTGCAAGTATTAGAGAATGAATCAATGTTATAAAAAAAAAAAAAAAAGCTGTAAAACTGAAAATAAAAATGAGAATTTTTTTTGGGCTACTAATGTTCTAGTAATTACCCCTCCCTACTACACAACCAATTCATGATATCATAATTTTTTTTTGCTTCAGTGTCTCTTTAAATAACCAATTCAGGATCCAGGAGCCCTTAAATGTCAAACCGAGCAGTCGTTACCCCTATCTAAAGTGTGCTCATTGTAACAAGTGTGCTCTCATGTGTCCCCCAATATAATAAATAGTGTGCCCTGTTGCCCTCTTTACCAGTGTTGCGTTTTCCCCTTTTTTATTAATCAGCCTCTATGGCCTCCTTTAATTATACCCCCATAAACATTGGTGTTCAATGGTACTTAGAAATAATGTGGCCTCTGTGTCTTCATTTAAAATGACGACCCCATACATTTTGGCATTCAATGGTGCTAAAGAAAAATAAACATACTTACCCAGTCCTTGAGTCTCACATTGCAATTCTTCATCCTCAAATTTCCACAGATAGCTGGTACTAACTGGCTTTTGGAGATGTGGCTGCAGGCGATATCCCTCCACCACTGTGGAGGGATACTCGAGACATGGATTCAGGACTATATTTTCCTGAAACATTAGCGGTGTAACGGTTGTGGAATTCTCTCCGTGATCAGCGCACAGGATGTGCGCTGACACTGCGGAAATCCTCCACAAGCGTATAATTTGAGGGAACCCAGCAAAAGGTGCAACGCACCTGTAGAGGGAAATTCCTGTCGGCAGATGGAGCTGTGGAGTGCAGAGGAACAGATCCTCTGCCCTTCCACAGACGCCAGACAGGAATTGTACGAAGGGAAGAAACGCAGGGCAAGATAGCCCTGAAAGAGAGAGATCAAAGCGACACAGGGTATGTGTGTCCACCAATCTAGTCGCCCCCCTGTGACGATGAACACACAACCATGAAGATCAGGTGAGAAGGCAATCGCAAGAGATGGCGATTGCTAACAGCGACACAAGACCGAATAAGCACAGATGAGGAATGTATGTATGTCCACCAATCTAGCCGCCAACCTGTGACGGTGGACACACAACAGAGGAAACCAAGTGAGATCGCAATCGCAAGGGAAGCGATTTCGAATGAGAATGAGCACACAGACAGAATGTATGTATGTGCACCAATCCAATCGCCAACCCGCGACGGTGCACACGCAACAGCAGAAACAAAGTAGGAACGCAATCGCGAAAGAGGCGATTGCCAGAGGTGACACAAGGCTTAAGCAAGACAGGGCATGAGAGTAGCAAAGGCACAGCAAATCATACAATGAGAAGATAAGGAAAATAACAAACGCTAACTAAACGTGAACACCGCACTCATTCGCAACAGCGAACTCGTTTACAGTGCGGTCTCCGCGTGTTAAGCACAACAGAGACAAGCACGCCTAACTAACCACCGACAGACAAACATGAAACAGAGGACGCGAGCGCTTGCTTAACGGTTACTTCACCGAGCCTCCAGCAAGAGTTCGTATCAGACAAGACAGATACACGAAAACAGGAATAAGTGAGAGATACGATCCACTGCTCTTTCCGCCAGAGCGAGTGCGATCCAAGTAAGGCAACAGAGCTAGCAGGATCCACTGCTCTTTCCGCCAGAGCTAGTGTGATCCAAGTATAGAAACAGAGCGAGCTGGATCCACTGCTCTTTCTGCCAGAGCAAGTGCGATCCAAGTACAGCAAGAGAGTTGTAGATCAGAAGGATCCACAGCTGCTAGCGCTAGAGGCTAGTGCGATCCAAGCACGACCAACAGGTGAATAGAAGGGCCTACCAGTAACAACCGCTGCTCTGGTTAGCACCCCACAGACAGACAGAACAGGCAATACAAATAATACAATCCTGACTGCTCTAGCAAGGATGCCTAATGCAGTCCCAGGAATTACTCTAAGCTAATCTTTAAACAATAAGCATGGCTGACACTCCAGGAGTGTTACACAGGACAAACCCTTATGACCAGCGAAGTACTGTGTAATCACATGGTATTTATAGAGCAAGCCTACAAAGGATGTGGCTAGGCAATTTGCATGACAAACGTATGCAAATTCCTCAGCAGCAGCAAGCTGCAAAACTGACAAAAGGTCTCTTTTCCAGAGACCTGCAGAATGCAGACCTGAACAGTGGTCAAAAAGCTGCCTGCCGGCCTGCACAGGCAGTTGAGCGGATCATTACAAGCGGGAAATGAGACAATTTTATCCCATGCAAGTGTACCGAAAATTACACTGGAACCCCGGTTGAGAATCTCTGTTCTAAGGACACGGAATGGTAACCAGGGCTGTGGACTGGAGTCGGTCCAAAAATCCACCGACTCCGACTCCTCAGTTTAGGATTCCACCGACTCCGACTCCTTCGACTCCTCTAATTTGCATATTACAATTCTGTTGATTAAAAGTATGTAACATGAAATTCGTCTCTTAACTGCCAACGCTTAGGAATTTTACAAGACAACTGAAGTGAGAAGGATATGTAGACTACGATATTTATTCCCTTTAGACTAAAACTAGTCCTAGGTAAGAGTACTTGTAAAAGGTACAAACCGGAACAAAGAACATCTATCAGGCCCTAGGCAATGTAAGTGTGGGTACATGTAAGAATGATGTGCAGGTACTTTGCAGGGGAATGAGGAGATTGTAAACAGACAACACCTCTGTGTTCAATGTGCACAGCATTCTCAGTGGATACCCTGCAGCTCTGTGGGGAGTGCATATGTAGAGTATAGTACTACTGTGTAACAAAGTAAACCTGAGACAGATGAAATTGAAGTTTTATACATACCTGGGGCTTCCTCCAGCCGCCTTCAAGATAATCAGTCCCTGGTTGTCCTCCTCCACCACCTGGATCTTCTGCTATGAGTCCAGGTACTTGAGCCAGTCGGGCGTAGTGCGCATGCACACACTCCGCCGCCAGGAGCATACTACACCTGTGCAGCACTATTGCGCAGGTGCAGAATGTTCCTGGCTGTGGGAGCGGCATGCGGCCGGACATCGCTGACTGGCTGAATTTCCAGGACTCATAGCAGAAGATCCGGGTGGTGGAGGACAGCGAGGGACTGATTATCCTGAAGGGGACTGGAGGAAGCCCCAGGTATGTATAAAACTTTATTTTCATCCGTCTCAGGTACCCTTTAATTTGTAGTCACCAAACCAAATTTTAACAACATATCAAATTATTTGATTTCATCAGCAAAGGGAGTGCATACATTTGCATAAATCAGCATCAGTGCAGAATTATTTCCATCTCATTGACCATCTCTATAAGTGACACAGCTACACATCAGGCTTTATTCTTACAGCATAGATGTTATTTAGTATATATAAGAGATTCCTGTGTACACATCATATATACAGTCACAATCAGATATGTATATCTGACCTTAAAAATACGGGGACTGCTTTATTGAAGCAGCACAAGTAACTAATTTTGATTGGTTTATTTCATTTTTGTGGACTAAGCACAGCTATTACTGTATATATACTGTATATATACATTATTTTTAATGACGATTATCCGAGAAATAGAACATTTTATCATATTTTCTATTTTAATTACAGTTACAAATTCATTAGGAGTCGGAGTCGGAGCATTTTTTCCCGACTCCGACTCCAGGCACCCAAAATTGCCCGACTCCACGACTCCGACTCCACAGCCCTGATGGTAACACTGAGGAATGATACTGTAGAAAAATGAAACGCTCAACCCTGGCTGTTCACCACTTATGTGCAGAGTTCAAAACAACCTGGAACAGTAGAGGGATGGAGTAGAGGGAATTGTAATAGAGAAGTAAGTTCTAGTAGTGTTTTTTGGATTGTTTAACTCTTTCCACCTTGATGACTATGAAAGGTGTTTAAAAACATCAGAAATATTGAGAGGCAATCCAGTATGCCCCCCACCACCACCCCAAATGCTCTGCAATACATAGGGCTTGGTTCACTAAGACAAATAGCATGCCTTATCAAAGTTAGCACGCCTTATCAAAGTAGCATAGAGAGCGCTACGAACCCACAGGGGCTCAAGGCAGGACGAGTGGAGCTCTGGTCATTGCCAATTAGCAGGCATAAATTCGCTATGCTACTCTGATAAGGCGTGTTAACTTTGATAAGGCGAGCTAACTTTGATAAAGCATACTATTTGTCTTACAGCGCTTTGAGTCCCCAGGGAGAAAAGCGCTATATAAATATTATTGTTATTGTTATAGTCTAAAGTGATGTTGAATACAGCCCGTGTATTGTAGTTTGCAGATGATACAAGAAATTAAATATGTAACATATTTAGTGTGACCATAACCACCTTAGCGTTATTGACAAGCTCAGCTCGTCCATTACCGCCACGGTGGATATCTCAGCCCCTGGTGGGTCTTTTTTTTTATAATTTTTTTTAAAAAACACGCAGCTAGCACTTTGCTAGCTGCGTGTTTAATTCGATCGCCGCCGATCTGCTGCTATGCACCGCGAAAGAGGGCCCCCCCAGACCCTCAGCGCAGCCTGGCCAATCACCGCCAGGCTGCGCTATGGGGTGGATCGGGACTCCCCCTGACGTCATGACGATCGTCGCCATGGTGACGAGGGAATCCCTAACAGGAAATCCCGTTCAGAGCGGGATTTCCTGTTGGGTATGATCGCTGGTGGCGATTGGAGGGGTGGGTGGGATGCCGAAGGTAGGGGGGAATCATGTAGCTAGTGCTAGGCTAGCTACATGCTAAAAAAAAAAATAGGTCAAAAAAACCCACCCGCAGCCGAGCGCTGCAAAAAATCAAATCGCCAGGGTGGTTAATAACATGTCAAATGGGGAAGGCCTTGTTTTCAGAATAATAAAAAACAAAACTGAACTCTTCAAAAGTGTAAATTAAGGATCCAAATGCAAGACAGCCATGCTGTGCTAAATGGAAAGAGTGTAGAAGAGAAGAGACTGTGGGACAATATGGAACCTAGAGCATTGGAAGCAAAAATGACAGCCATTTTGAAGAATTCAATGTAACTTAGTGTCAGAATACAAGATAGATCCCTGCTGTTAGTGTTGGGCGAACAGTGTTCGCCACTGTTCGGGTTCTGCAGAACATCACCCTGTTCGGGTGATGTTCGAGTTCGGCCGAACATCTGATGGTGTTCGGCCAAACTGTTCGGCCATATGGCCGAACTAAGAGCGCATGGCCGAACGTTCCCCGAACGTTCGGCTAGCGCTGTGATTGGCCGAACAGGTCACGTGTAGTGTTGGGCGAACATCTAGATGTTCGGGTTGAACATGGTCGCGATGTTCGGGTGTTCGAGCCGAACTCCGAACATAATGGAAGTCAATGGGGACCCAAACTTTCGTGCTTTGTAAAGCCTCCTTAGATGCTACATACCCCAAATTTACAGGGTATGTGCACCTTGGGAGTGGGTACAAGAGGAAAAAAATTTTTTAAGCAAAAAGAGCTTATAGTTTTTGAGAAAATCGATTTTAAAGTTTCAAAGGGAAAACTGTCTTTTAAATGCGGGAAATGTCTGTTTTCTTTGCACAGGTAACATGCTTTTTGTCGGCATGCAGTCATAAATGTAATACAGATAAGAAGTTCCAGGAAAAGGGACCGGTAATGCTAACCCAGCAGCAGCACACGTGATGGAACAGGAGGAGGGCGGCGCAGGAGGAGAAGGCCACGCTTTGAGACACAACAACCCAGGCCTTGCATGAGGACAAGAAGCGTGCGGATAGCAATTTGCATTTTGTCACCATGCAGTCATAAATGTAATACAGATGAGAGGTTCAATAAACAATAAACAGTAATTGGTGTTGTCCAGAATGCGCACAATGCGTGGGTCGCGTTCAATGCAGTCCTAGGCCGAAGAGGTCATAGCCTAGGGTCACAAAAACCTGTTTATTTGGGCAATTTCAATGGTGGCGAGTCTGACGTACATAAATCGCAGCAATGGCCGTTAGCAACATCTGAATCTCACGAAATGTCTCATGCAGGTAGAAGACATATTGTTAGACTTGGGCTCCAAAGATGGGTTCCCTACATCTCTGCAAACCAGAGTTACAGGGCTCCAAATTTGGTAAAATCCCCCATAGGCTTTCATTGGGCCTCCTATTTACAGTTCCAAAATCTCACATCTTTTCAAAGGGCAATTGCTCAGCAGTGGCAAATTTTCTAGCATTGTAGGGACCCTTAGGGGGAACATGACTGGTGAGTTTCGGGCCCCTAGGCCAAAGGGGTCATAGCCTAGGGTCACAAAAACCTGACATTTCGTGAAATTCAGACGTTGCTAACGGCCATGGCTGAGATTTATGTACGTCAGCATAACTACCATTGAAATTGCCCAAATAAACAGGTTTTTGTGACCCTAGGCTATGACCTCTTCGGCCTAGGACTGCATTGAACGCGACCCACGCATTGTGCGCATTTTGGACAACACCAATTACTGTTTATTGAACCTCTCATCTGTATTACATTTATGACTGCATGGCGACAAAATGCAAATTGCTATCCGCACGCTTCTTGTCCTCATGCAAGGCCTGGGTTGTTGTGTCTCAAAGCGTGGCCTTCTCCTCCTGCGCCGCCCTCCTCCTGTTCCATCACGTGTGCTGCTGCTGGGTTAGCGTTACCGGTCCCTTTTCCTGGAACCTCTTATCTGTATTACATTTATGACTGCATGCCGACAAAAAGCATGTTACCTGTGCAAAGAAAACAGACATTTCCCGCATTTAAAAGACAGTTTTCCCTTTGAAACTTTAAAATCGATTTTCTCAAAAACTATAAGCTCTTTTTGCTAAAAAATTTTTCCCTCTTGTACCCACTCCCAAGGTGCACATACCCTGTAAATTTGGGGTATGTAGCATGTAAGGAGGCTTTACAAAGCACGAAAGTTCGGGTCCCCATTGACTTCCATTATGTTCGGAGTTCGGCTCAAACACCCGAACATCGCGACCATGTTCAACCCGAACATCTAGATGTTCGCCCAACACTACACGTGACCTGTTCGGCCAATCACAGCGCTAGCCGAACGTTCGGGGAAGCAGACTTTTTCTATGAGGTTTCCTGTTGGGCCACTAATGTAGACTAGGGCCGCAAATGCAGCCGACACTGGCTTCACTAAAGCTGGGGAAGACATACACAACAGGGGTAGAGTAAGGTTTGTACAGCCAGTATGGTATAAAAATGTTTGCATCTTTGTCAGATTTTGCAACCAGCTGCAATTATTTATAGGTCCTACCATCAGGAAGGGCAACCTAACCAATTGCCTAGCTAATACTAACATAAAATGCAACCCAACCTAATCCTATTCTCACACAGAACCCTCCCTCTATTGATGCCTAACCCTAACCACTTCCCTTCCCATGCCTTAGGCTACGTTCACATTATGAAACTCGGATGGCCATGCGTTTGGAACACAGCGTGTACGAACGCACGCCATCTGCGTTTCTATGTGTTGCGTGGCTGGTCCCATTCACTGAAGTAAATGGGTCAGCTGCGCGTTTTGCCAAAAAATGCGTGCAGCATGCGTTCCCTGACCGCACTGATCCGGAACGCATGCAGTGTGAACATCAGACAGTGCAGTCTATGCAGTTTCTGATGTCCTGCGTGTAGGCCTCCTGCACGCGTTCCTGACACGCGGATGAAAACGCGTGCAGTGTGAACGGGGCCTAACCCTAACCAATCCCCTGCCCAACCTGAAAACACTCACCACCAACATGTAATCTTAAAGTGTACCTGGGGTTTCCTCAAGCTCTCTCCAGCCTAACTGCTTCCTTGTCATCCTCAGTCACCATCTAGTTCGTCTGTAATTGTCCCCTGTAAGTCGTCCAGATGGTGCAGGAAGGCGACGGGCGCTCCCCTGCCGCGTTCCAGTCGCCAGTAGCATTCTGCACCTGCGCAGCACTAATGCGCAAGCACAGAACTTCCCAGGCAACGAGAGTGTGTAGCCGAGCCATGCATGGTGCAGGAAGGCGACGCGCACTCCCCTGCCGCGTTCCAGTCGCCAGTAGAGTTCTGCGCCTGAGCAGCACTAATGCGCAAGCACAGAACTCTCCAGGAAACGAGAGCATGCAGCCGAGCCGTGCATGTAGAGTTGTCCCCAGACTGAAGGACTTTCCAGGGCAAATTGCTGAAGAACGAAGAGGTGGAAGACGATGAAAAGGGAGCGTTCAGGCTGAAGAAAGCCCCAGGTATGTATATATATATATTTTTTAAAGGCCCCATTTCAGGTTAAAACTCCCCTCTCCGATGCCTAACCTTAACCATCCCACCCCCAAAATCAAAAATATTGCTGTTAGCAAATAACTACAGTGGGATTATGAAAGGAAGCCAATGAATGAGTACATACATTGCTCATGCGCTGAACAGCAAGTTGCAAAATCTGCTCGATCACATAAAAATTTCACTACAACTACATATGCCTGTATGGGTGCACTCATTAGAGGCAGTGAGCCTGACTAGTCTTTCACCACCGGGTATCATCAATGGGCATCTTACAAGTCCATCAAGTAATTGGAAATACCACAACTTTACTGTCGTACAGTCAGGGGGGTAACTAGAAATCACTGGGCCCCCCTGCGAAAGTTTTGGATAGGGCCCCATCCCCAACACAAACAGCGCCAACATCCCCCTTTGCTTTGTGAATGAACAGGTAAACTGAGTTCCAATGTTATTCAGTTGGTTAGTGCACACTTGAATGTGTTTTCCTCGTGCAGATAAAAACTGACAGCAGCGAAGCACTGCACACATTTTTGCTATCAATTACATTAGCTTCTGTGATAAAACGTGCATGTTTGCACACATACAGACACACATAAGGTGCAGAAAACGCTCACAGAAAACTGACAGACAAGTGTGCTCCCAGCCTCAGCTTATAACACTCACTCTGTCCATCTCCGATGGAGCAGAAGTGGCTCTGCAGACTCCTCCAGCATCAATACAGTACACAGCACTTGGGGAGGGGTAGAGAGGTTGGGGGCTGGGCGTTGTACACATGACCCTGCTGCTGCACACTGAACAGGGACTATCTACAAATCTTTGTCTGCAAAACTTTGTTTGATTCGTTATCAACGGCTGTCATTAGAATAATTGTGCAGAGAGTAGAAAGCATTTTCTCTTCCTGCCCTTAGTTGTCAGTTCCTCTTCCACGGGCCCCCCTGCAGAGTCGATTGTTACACCCCTGCATACAGTATTAAATTATAAGATACTCTTATGCTGGGGATACACGGTACGTTTCTGTACCGTGTATCGAGCAGCTGAAGCGGCCAGCTGATGATATTCAGCTAGTCCGATCACGCTGCTCGACCCCCGCCCGCTCGGGAATCGAGCAGCTGATAAGGAGCGCCGGCAGGGACGAGCGGTAATCGATCCGCGCGGACGAGCAGGGAAGTGGCGGGAGTCGATCCGGCGGCTAATCGGCCGCTGGATCGACCCGTTTATTCCCAACATTAGGGCTTGTTCACACCTTGTGCGTTTTGCGTCTTTTTTTGAGCACCGGCGATTTTTCAAAATGCACTAAAATCTCACGTGCAATGAGTCCTCATGGAATAGTTCATATCAGCGCGTTTCGTCTGCTTTCTGCTCAGCAAAGCTCTGCCTGTACCATTTTTAGGGCGTTTTTTTTCTACAATGGAAGGTATAGGAAAACCTCAAAACGCTCACAAAATCGCTTTGTGCGGCAATTGTTTTTGCAATTTTAAGAATAAATACATTGTATTCATTATTTTCCTGTCAAAGAGTTCACTTCCTGACTTGCGCCAGGAAGTAAAAAAAAACAAATCGCTCTGCAAAAACGCTTAGAAAAGCGCTTTACACAAAATCGTAGTGCGCAAGCGCCGGGAGGAAAAAAAAAAAAATCACTCACAACATTGCAAAACGCTGGCTTCAGCAATTGCGATTTTAGATGTGAACAAAGCCTTATTAATGTTTGACAAGTGCACCATTTTACAAAAAAAATGTTTTACAGACACGAGATTAGAACATAAAACCTTTTAAAACGTCAACAATATGGCAGTCTCTGTAATTTTCAGGTTTCCTTTTCGGCAAATGCATTGCGCAATGTACAGGTTAATAATATATACATTAGTCCCGATAAGTGAGTGACAAGCAGCATAGCTGCAGAGTGTGATCTGGTGGTGGTGGCTGTAAGCAGGGCTGCAGCACACAGACCACCACGGTGCAGCGGCCACCGCACACACCCCCAGCCCTCCGGCAGCCGCTCTCCTCCTCCGCTCTCTCACTTCCTGTTCCCGGGACAGCTGCTGCTCTCCTCCCCCCGAGGAGGAGGCTTCTCTATGCTCTCCCGGAGTGCTAGCAGTCGTGCAGGAGCCGGTGGGCCGGTGTCCGCGGCGCTATGCCGATGATTTCTGTGCTGCTGGTGGCCGTGCTGCTGCTGGTGCTGTGCGCCGTGCTCCTGGGAAGGTGGGTACTCGGGCGTGCGGGGGGCCTGCACTCGCCAGCGGCCTGGGGCGTTCAGACGTGGCGGAGGTGCTGATAGTAATGTGATGTGCAATACAGCGCTGTGTGTCTGGTGTCTGGCACCTCCACCTGTGTATGTGGCACAACCCTATATAGAGCAAGTGTCATCTTCCCTCTGCTTGTCTGTGCTCAACCTATACTACCTGTACTAGATCTACTAGTTACACATCTATCTATCTATCTATCTATCTATCTATCTATCTATCTATCTATCTGCTGTGGAACTACAAGAACCAGCCTGTACTGCAACTCTGGATCCTATAAGGATGCTTTCCTCTGCATTCCATTCCAAAACATATGCTGGCAGCTGGCTTAATGTGTTCTGTGCACTTGACTTGACATTTTGTGTTTGGTATTGGTCACATTCCTCTGCACCATATAGATACAATCAGCACTGCCTGTTATTGCTCTGGTATATATATATATATATATATATATATATATATATATATATATATATATATATATATGCTGGTAAACAATATTAAACATGTCTTGCTACAGCAAAACCTACTTCCAGTCCACAGATCACAATGAGTCCATAGATCTCAATGATCAGCTAGTCAGTGGAATGGAAGGAAGTGAATTTTGCTGTAGCCTGATCTGAAACAACTGATGGTCATTTTCTCTTGCATAGTCATGGCGGTTATCGCACTTGTGTCTGTGGGAAACAAACATGATTTCTTGCAAGCGTATTTGCACACAATATGTGCGTTTGTCTGCAGTTGAACACAGTTTTATTTACAGTAGCCAGTGAATTTCAATGAGGAATCACGTGTGTTGTGTGAAAAAGTAGTGCAGGCAGTGGCGTAGCTAAGAAGCTGTGAGCCCCCTAAGTTTAGCATTTGGGCCCCCTAAGCATGTTGTAGATAACAATTGATACAACACACCAAAACCAATCAAGGACAACCACAGTGTCAGAGGGACAAGAAGGGGATGGGAAGCTGTGTGTTAATGATTATTATCATTCAAAGCATTTACAGAAGTGAGTATCATCAGCACAGGACCAATAAAGAGCTAATACTGTGCTTGAGGGGTAGGCCCCTCTAGCCCAAGGACCCCGATGCGGTCGCTGCCTCTGCACCCCCTATTGCTACTCCACTGAGTTCAGGTTAGATCTTTGGCGCTTGTCTACTTTAGGGGACCCAGCAGGAAACTTCATAGGGAAAATTTGCTAATGTGACTAGGTGGATAGCACCCCCTCCAACTGCTATGCTATTTCAGATTTTTTGTATTAAACTACGCCCATGCTTTTCGGCCACTCACAGTGCTTCATGCATGCTTTAGAGCAGGGGTCTCAAACTCGCGGCCCTCGGTACAATATTTTGTGGCCCGTGCCGGCAAACACGTAAAACCTTATAGTTCGCTTCAGTGCTCCCAGCTGTAGCTCTGCCCCTCCTGACGTCAATCGCCGCCTCTCCCTGCCCCTCTCTGTGAAGGAAGAGTGAGAGGGGCGGGCAGAGGCGGCGATCCGCAGCGAATGACGTCAGGAGGGGCAGAGCTGAAGCTGAAAGCTCTGCCCCTTCCAGGAAATGCCCGGCAGATTGCCTCCCGGGCGATTTGGGGCTCTGCAGGCCTCGTTTTGCGGCGGGGACACGGCAGATTACTTGTAATGGGAGCACTGAAGCGAACTATAAGGTAGGACACTTCATGTTCAGAAGAAATAATTAAAACTGTTAATAATGACATTTGAGGACTTTTCTTGTGAAATCGCAGCCTCATCCTGACTTTGCCTTCTGCATCCCCCAGGTAAATTGAGTTTGAGACCCCTGATTTAGAGGGTGCTGTGATTGGAAAATTGTTACCTATGAGGTTTCCTTCTGGGTCCCCTGAAGTAGTCTAGTGCCAGATCTTTTTTTTATTTTTATTTTTTTAAGCACTCTAGAGAATCGCAAATACTAGTCTAATTGAGGATACCCAGCTGGAAATCTTATAGTAAAAGTCTGATGATGTGATTGGGTGGACAGCACACTCTTTAGGTTTCAGATAGGTTGTAGTAAACTATGATATTCGGCTATCAACAATGCTTCATTCTGTAGAGGGTGCTGTGATTGGAGAACTGTTCACCTGGTTTCCTGCTGGGCCCCTTCAACTAGACTATAGCAGAACTGCAGATGGCTCCTGAAAATGCTGCAGCCCCAAAGGAAAGCATTACCTGCATTTTCACATTGCAACAAAACCTGTGCTGTGTAGTTGAGGAATCGGAGCAATTTTTGGGTACCTGGAGTTGGAGTCGGTGTTTTCATAAACTGAGGAGTCAGAGGTGGAGTCAGATGTTTTTTGTTCCGACTTCTACAGCCCTACTAGGGCTGTGTAGTTAGTCGAGAAGTTGGAGTAATTTTTGGGTACCTGGAGTCAAAGTTGGTGGTTTCATAAGAGGAGGAGCCGGGTGATTTTTGTACTGACTCCACAGCGAAGGGCAAAACACCTGCATGCTAGTAAATGTCAATTGGTCCTGCCCTGCACCTTGTATGTGTGTGCAGGCGATCAATCAACATACACATGAACTTGTTCAGAACAAAGGATCTTTTTGAAAAGTCACTGTACATGTTTGTGTAATGAGTTTGTTTTTGACCGATTGATAAATCAGTCATAATGATCGATTGCTCAAAAAGTTGTCTGTAGACTGTGATTTTCATACTAGGCCTACTGCATTAGTTAAGTCTGGAAAAACGCATACATTGAGTTTATCCAGGCAATTTTCAAGAATTTATTGTGCAGCTGGTATCATTTTTCTTAATTTTAAAGCTTCAATACTCTTAACCTATAAAAATTCATCCATATATTGCATGCCATGTTTACCTGATTGTCGTCAAGCGTGACAGCATACAATCCCTTACTTGTGTACTGGCATAGAGGTTTAAATAGAGATTTCACACAACTTCCTACAGTCCAATATGTGGAGATCACTTTCCACTCACTCAAAACCATATATCTTTGAGGAGAGGGGGGGGGGGGGGGGGGGGGGTTAGTAACTAGAAACAATGTTTCAATGCAGATGAGCTAACTCTGAACATTTCTATAGCGTTTTTCTCCAAAAGGACTCAGAGCGCTGGCTCTCTCAGATTCAGTAATTGGTAGTAGGATAACGTGTTAACACAACAAAATTTATAATTCTGCAAATACCGGACTGAACATGGGGGTTTTCAGTCTGGATTTAAACATGTCCAGGGATTGAGCTGTCCTGATCTGCTGAAGTAAGGAGTTCCATCATGTATGAGCGTCATATCAGAAGGCTCTGGGAAAAAAAATTTCAGATAGACTCTGGGTATGACTAGACGCATACATTGAGTTTATCCAGGCAATCTACAATAGAATACTTGGCCTTTTCTGAACAGTTCTGTGATATTTAGGACAGGAAGCTTTCACAAAGAATACTGAGAAGCTTTTCATTACTATCTGTTTAGTAGCACAATATGGGTGAGAGGCACCCTGGTATGGATAAAATTCTTTAAAAACAAATAAAAATGAAAGAAAGGGAGGTAGCTTACCTCAAATAACAAAATCTTTGTAACAACAAAAGATTTTTATTATTAAGCACAGGCAACGCGTTTCATGGGTCTAAGCCCGCTTCCTCAAGCCAATAACAGCGCCAAATGGAAAAACCTCATTAGCATAGTGTGACTCCCTCTGCAACCCTCCTTTGTGAATAGTTTTTATTATACCACTTATAGACCTTATACTAAAACGTATTACGCTATTGGACTCCCGTCCTTTTTGTTTCCTGTGTCTTTTTGCCCAGGGTGTCAAGACACCCCTACCATACCACATCTTTTTAGTAGAGCTGGCATAGGCTTGTAAAGGGCTCATCAATACTATCCAGTTTGTGGAGGGTTGACTGATAGCTGTACACGTGAGGTTTTGGGGTGAAGGCGCAGTAGTCCCTGACTGGCTCAGTCAGGGACTTTACCAGGACTAATAGCGGAGCAATGGAGAGGACAGCAAGGTAGCAGACAGACTACAGAGGGCTGAAGAAAGCCCCAGGTAAGTATAAGTCCTTTTACTTATTTGTCTCAGGTACACTTTAATTCCAAATTGCATACACTTTGCATTAAATGTACTTGCAAGCCAGAAAAATTGACTTCTTATTGCCCATCTCTAGGTTATGCTAATGAGGATAAGAATACAGACGGCACTGACTCTGAGTAGTCATTGCTTCACGAGAACTGCTTTAGTAGCTTTAACCTCACTATGGGGTCACTTTAAGAAACTCCACTTGCCTGGCCATCATATTGATCTTCTGGTTCCAGAGCCCCTGAGTCACACATCTCCAAAAAGCCTGCAGCTAGTGAGGTCAGAGTGAGGTAAGGAACATGATCTGTCGCTGCCGCAACACACCCGCTGTGTGAACATCGAATATGTGGTGCATTGCTGTGTGGTAAGCTGCGTTACATAGAGGCCAATATGCCACACCACTGTAAACATAGCCTTAACCTCCTTGCCGGTTATCCCGAACAGAGTTTGGGGTAAGCTGCCAAGGAGGATTTCTCAGGCCCTGGTGGGCCGATTTGCATAATTTTTTTTCTGTTACACGCAGCTAGCACTTTGCTTGCTGCGTGTACTTCCCGATCGCCGCCGCTACGCGCCGATTCGCTGCTACCCGCCACGTGCCCCCCCAACCCCTTGCGCAGCCTGGCCAATAAGTGCCAGGCAGCGCTGAGGGGTGGATCGGGATTCCCTCCGACGCCATGACGTGGATGACGGTGATGTCATCCTGATCGTCGCCATGGCGATGGGGGAAGCCAAACAGGAAATCCCGTTCTGAACGGGATTTCCTGTTTGCTCTGATCGCCGGAGGCGATCAGAAGGGGTGGGGGATGCTGCTGCACAGCGGCTATCGTGTAGCTAGCCCTGGGCTAGCTACATGATTAAAAAAAAAAAAGTGCTGCGCCGCCCCCTGCCTATTTTTTTTTTTTTTTAAAGCAAACCTGAAAATTTAAAGTCATGATAAACACACACGTCATACTTACCTTCCGTGTAGTCTGCTCATCAATCTCTTTCCTGCGTGTTGTTTGTCCACTGTGATCAATGGAATTCTCTGTCCTCCCTTTTGAAAATGGCCGTTACCCCATAACCGCTTCCGGGTCAGCACACTGTTAAACTGTAATATTGCCCACTTGAGCTATAGGGAAACATGGACATTACCTTGAACATCAGTTGTCCTTTCTGTTATAACTAACAGCAACTGATATACAGTATATAACTGACAGCAATTAATATATTTCAGTTCTGACAAAATCTTGTCAGAATTGGAAGGAATTGTTGTAATAAGAAAATGGCGAGCTTCTGAGAGGAACTGACGGCGAGGTAAGTAGTATTTGCAGGTACTTCATGTGTTTGGTTCAGGCTCACTTTAAGGTGTTTTTCTATTGCATACTGTGTGGAATAAGTCACAATATGCATCATACAAAGTTTTGTGTATTGCATAGGTAGAAAAAACAAAGTTAAACAAAGTATCATCTTTCAATGGCTAACTTATAGAGTTTAGTTATGCAATCTATCAGGGAATGAGTCCCCTTCTTAAAGAGAACCCGAGGTGGGATTTAATTATTACTGGGGCACAGAGGCTGGTTGTGCACACTAAGACCAGCCTCTGTTGCCCCATGGTGTGCCTCCAGGTCCCCCCTGAGCGCCGCTATACCCCCCGCAGTGCTGGCGACACGCAGCGTGTCGCCAGCACAATGTTTACCTATGCGGTGTCAGTCAGCGCCGCTCCCCCGCCTCCTCCGCATCGGCACTACCCGCCCGCGTCACTTCCCTCCTATCAGCGGGAGGGAAGGGACATGGGCGGGTAGCGCCGATGCGGAGGAGGTGGGGGAGCGGCGCTGACAGACAGCGCTTAGGTAAACATTGTGCTGGCGACACGCTGCGTGTCGCCAGCACTGCGGGGGTATAGCGGCGCGCAGGGGGGACATGGAGGCACACCATGGGGCAACGGAGGCTGGTCTTAGTGTGCACAACCAGCCTCTGTGCCCCAGTAATAATTAAATCCCACCTCGGGTTCTCTTTAAAGGACCTCCGTCGCGAAAATCTTAAAATTTAAAATATATGTAAACATATACAAATAAGAAGTACGTTTCTTCCAAACTAAAATGAGCCACACATTACTTTCTCCTATGTTACTGTCACTTACAGTAGGTAGTAGAAATCTGACAGAACCAACAGGTTTTGGACTAGCCCATCTTCTCATGGAGGGGGGGGGGGATCACAGGGGTTTCTTTATTTTCAAAATGCACTTGGTGAATGGCAGTTGCTCCATCTAACTGCCAAAAAAGTGTAAGGTGAGCAGGGAGGCTGGCCAGCATCTTTGTATAAATCTTTTACATGGAGTGTCTTTTTAGTAAAGGCTGTGCTGAGAATCCCCTATGGAGAGATGGACTAGCCCAAAACCTGTCGGTAACGTCAGATTTCTACTACCTACTGTAAGTGACAGCAACATAGGAGAGAAGTAATGTATGGCTCATTTTACTCTGGAAGAAACATACTTCTTATTTATACCTTTATTCCTCTTTCGGGCATATTTTCAGGCGTTTGCTGAAGTAACACACAGTATGTAGGTAAATGGTAAACACACAGATGACAGTTGTACTGGTTACTATTTAGCAGTTAGGTGTCAGGTGGCCAGTAGGCTGGAGGCTGTGACCTCATAAACATTGCATGTAAACCATGTTCTTATTTTTTTTTTATAACTTGTTTTACAGACTTCCTGTGTAATATCAGATGCAGTTTGGTTACATTGAATAGCAATGTGTGAACTGTCTCCTTTTCTGTCTCATTCTCATTAGGCAAAATTTGGAGTGTGTAGAAACTATGACTGCTGAGATATTGGGCTTTATATAGCAGTAGCATACTGTAATACTGTAGAAAATGCAATCGGACACAGGATTAGGCAGCTCCAGCATAGCAGCCTTGTGGAGAGCAGAGAAATAGCAGACAGAGATGGCAGAAAATAAGTGGTAAACACTTTTGATAATGATTGGCCAATCACTGACCAATTGTATCACCTCCATGTAGTACGAGGGTCAACAGACATTGAGTACTGTGAGCAGATTGTGTAGGTAAATCCTCATATTACATGGTGTGTACCAAGCTTAAAGAGAACCCGAGGCGAGGTTCTCACAACGAAATCCACATACAGAGGCTGGCTCTGCCTATAGAGCCCAGCCTCTGTTGCTAATCAGCTCCCCCCTAAATCCCCCCTGCGCTCAGCCAGACCCCATAAATTACAGCCGCGCTGTGCGGCTGTGTTCACCTTTCAAACGTCAGTCTCGGCGCTCTCCCCCGCCTCCTGCTGAGCTCCGTCCCCGCCCGTGTCCCTTCCCTCCAATCAGCGGGGAGGGAAGGGACACGGGCGGGTCTGGAGCGATGCAGGAGGCGGGGGGAGCGCCGAGACTGACGTTAGAAAGGTAAACACAGCCGCTGCTGACACGCTGCGTGTCGGCAGCACGGCTGTCGTTGATGGGGTCTCGCTGAGCGCAGGGGGGATTTATGGGGGATCTGATTAGCAACAGAGGCTGGGCTCTATAGGCAGAGCCAGCCTCTGTATGTGGATTACGTTGTGAGAGCCCCACCTCGGGCTCTAAGGGAGAATACACACGTGATATTCAATTTAGAATGGCCAATGATATTCCAATTTTACCACTTGCATGTAGAATAAGGGACAGATTTTGAATGGTATGAATAGATTGTGTAGATAAGCTCTTACACTACACTAGTAGACCCAAGCCCATTTAAAAACGGGCTCTATGGTCTGTTTCTTGTCGCCGGCTGACGCATGTTACTGCGCATGCGTGCGATCCCGCCACACATGTCCGCGCGCACCCGCCATGCGCACACCCGGCAGCCCGCCCGGCTCCCTGGCCCCATCCCTCTGTCTCTGTGAGGCTGGGTCCGCTATACAGGGACAGTGTGACGCAGGGACACGGGGGTTTTATTATAGAGGATGGAAGTGACAAATTCGACTAATCATTGGCCAATCAAAATTGGATGTGTGCATGCACCCTAAAGTCTGGTACACCTTTTCAATTGTGATTGGCAAATCGCTGACCAATTTTACCACCTCCATGTAGCATAAGGGTCAACAGATATTACAGTGGGATGGGAAAGTTTGGGCAACCCTGTTAATGTCATGATTTTCCTGTATAAATCATTGGTTGTTACCATAAAAAATGTAAAATGTCAGTTAGATATATCATATAGAAAACATAAGTTTGCTTTCTTAAAACAGAAAGTGTTTGCAATAATTCACTTTGGAGTGAGCTCCGAGATGTCTCCAATATATCATATAGGAGACACACAGAGTGATATTTGAGAAGTAAAATGAAGTTTATTGGATTTACAGAAAGTGTGCAATAATTGTTTAAACAAAATTAGGCAGGTGCATAAATTTGGGCATGGTTGTCATTTTATTGATTCCAAAACCTTTAAAACGAATTATTGGAACTCAATTTGGCTTGGTAAGCTCAGTGACCCCTGACCGACATACACAGGTGAATCCAATTATGAGAAAGAGTATTTAAGAAGGTCAATTGTAAGTTTCCCTCCCTGATGACGGCACAAGGCCGAAACTGGTAGGAACTGGAGACTGGGCAACTTATATGAGATCGTTTTTGGATTTTAAATGTGTACTGGGTTACACTATATGCTTTTAACTACTAAGGGTCCCTGTCAAAAGGACCCTGGAAGTAAGTCATTGTATATGTGATGTAGATTCAGCTTCTAATAAATGTTTATATGTTTCTTGGATGGAGAAATGACCTTTCTCGATTTATTTCTGGTGATGGTCACTATGGAAACATGATTTTGAGCACTGTGGGGTTACTGCAGATGCCGATCTGAGTACCAAGCGCTGTGGATTTGTATGCAATTTTTCTTGGAACCGATTGTGGATGTGGTTGATCCTGAGCAGCTGGTGGAACATACACATGAGATAAAGATTGGATCAGCGCCTGTATATACTACAAAATACGTGACTATAAAGTTTCCCTCCCCTTTTAATTTTCTCTGAAGAGTAGCAACATGGGGGTCTCGGAACAACTCTCAAATGACCTGAAGACAAAGATTGTTCACCATCATGGTTTAGAGGATGGATACAGAAAGCTGTCTCAGAGATTTTAGCTGTCTGTTTCCACAGTTAGGAACATATTGAGGAAATGGAAGACCACAGGCTCATTTTAAGTTAAGGCTCGAAGTGACAGACCAAGAAAAATCTTGGATAAACAGAAGTGACGAATGGTGAGAACAGTCAGAGTCAACCCACAGACCAGCACCAAGGACCTACAACATCATCTTGCTGCAGATGGAGTCACTGTGCATCGTTTAACCATTCGATGCACTATACACAAGGAGACGCTGTATGCGAGAGAGATGCAGAGGAAGCCTTTTTTATGCTCACAGCACAAACAGAGCCACTAGAGGTATGCTAAAGCACATTTGGACAAGCCAGCTTATTTTTGGAATAAGGTGCTGTGGACTGATGAAACTAAAATTGAATTATTTAGGCATAACAAAGGGTGTTATGCACAGAGGAAAAAGAACACAACATTCCAAGAAAAACACCTGCTACCTACAGTAAACTATGGTGGTGATTCCATCATGCTGTGGGGCTGTATAGCCAGTTCAGGGATTGGGAATCTTGTTTAAGTCGAGGGACGCATGGATTCCACTCAGTATCAGCAGATTCTGGAGACCAATGTCCAGGAATCAGTGACAAAGCTGAAGCTGCGCCGGGGCTGGATTTTTCAACAAGACAACGACCCTAAACACTGCTCAAAATCCACTAAGGCATTCATGCAGAGAACAAGTACAACATTCTGGAATGGCCATCTCAGTCCCCAGACCTGAATATAATTGAAAATCTGTGGTGTGAGTTAGAGAGCTGTCCATGCTTGGAAGCCATCAAACCTGAATGAACTAGATGTTTTATAAAGAGGAATGGTACAAAATATCTTCAACCAGAATACAGACTCTTATTGGAACCTACAGGAAGCGTTTAGAGGCTGTAATTCCTGCAAAAGGAAACTCTACTAAATATTGGTTTCATTTCTTTTTTGTGTTGCCCAAATTTATGCACCTGCCTAATTTTGTTTAAACAATTTATTGCACACTTTCTGTAAATCCAATAAACTTCATTTAACTTCTCAAATATCACTGAGTGTGTCTCCTATATGATATATTTAACTGACATATTTTTTTATCGTAACCACCAACAATTTATACAGGAAAATCATCCCACTGTAAATGCTATGAGCAGATTGTGTAGGTAAACCCTCATATTTCATGGAGGTGGTAAAATTAGTTAGTGATTGGCCAATCATAATTGAAAGTGTGAACCAGGCTTAAAGTGTACCTGAGACGATATGTGACATGAAGATATAAACATGTATATGTACAGTGCAAACATATTAATAACCAGGTTATATTACTTGCTTTATTTTGCTGCCTGAAAGAGTTAATTTATAAGCATGGGAGTGACAGCTTCTGTCTCATTGGTACCTTGTGGGAATATAGTAACATCACTAATGAGCAAATTACAGCCATAAAAAGTTACCTGGCAGAATACAACTTCTAAGAGCAGAGGGAGATAAAATACATGAACTGTTGACCTTTTTCTAACTCTAATGCTGGGAACACGATGAGTTTTTTTAGTCTATTTACTATCCGATCTTATTTTTGATTTTCTTATCTTTTCTTATCAATTTCCATTCACTTCTATGAGAAATCTATCAGAAAAACGATCGAAAATAAGATCAGAACATGTCGAAAATTATCTATTGAAACATCTATCTGCTGAAAAAACGTATGGCGTATTTCCAGCATGAGATACCTATTAGGCTGACATTGAACAGAGGCAACAAAACATGCAATCTGGCTTGTAAAAATGTAGATATAGAACATAAACATGGGGGGGGGGGGAGTCATTTTCAGGAGTAGGAGGATTAATACAATTGTTTATCTCATCAGTTTATTTTCATTTTTATTTTTCTTTAATTCTCTATCTTGACAAGGAAAACACCTGAAGTCAAATTCTGAGCATGTTCCTACTATAACCTAGACTGCTGATATTGGTATTTATTTGTGCTTTTCTGGAATTTGGACCAAATCATTGGTAGCTGTAAGGAAAATAGTAAAGTCATCATTATAAAAGTGTTTAATATGACATCATTTGCATACTTGTGAAAAAAAGTTTTGGGAAGTATCCCTATTGCAGCCACTGTCCACTGCTGTAGGGTCTCCCTTTCTGGTGGCCTGTGTCACAAGGCTTTTCCTGAGATCTAGAAAATAAGAATCCTAAGTCCTTTGACCTTCCATCGTTTGCAGGTGAAACCTTTGAGCAGCTACTGGCAAGCCACGTGCACAATACAAATGCTGGATTGAAATAGTCTGAGGCGGCGATAATGATCACTTCTGTTAACAATCTAGCATGTGTATAGCATCCCCCAAATCCCCCCAGCCAGTGGTCTGCCTGGCGGATTGTTTCAGCTGAGCGGCAACCGAGAGAATTGTCGTCCTAACCCTTCTCCTTACCCCACCCCCCACACATGACATCACTACCCCCGCTCAGTCATCCCTCCGTGCCCCACATAGCAACAGAACACTTCACTAGCTGACAGGACTCACACGTGTGTACCAGGCTTTAAAATTTCTTTCTAAAATTATAATGGGGATTTGAGCAGCATGGTGGTGTAGAAGATAGCTCTCTTGCCTTGCAGCGCTGGGGCACTATCTGCATGGAGTTTATGTTCTCCCTGTGTCTGCATGCGTTTCCTCCGGGCACTCTGATTTCCTCCCACACCCCAAAAACCATACAGATAGGTTAATTGGCTTCCCCCCCAAATTGGCTCTAGATTACAATGATTATAGGAGTATGGTAGGGACTAGATTGTGAGCTCGTCTGAGGGACAGATAAGATTACCATACATCAGGTAACTTAGCGGGCGATCGACCATTCGTTTTGATTATTATAATTGGACCGCATGAAAATTGGTGCCGCCAAGAGCATGCCTGATCGACGATTTGACCAATTTTGGACCGAAGATGTAGGGCTGGCATGCCTAATGGGGGTGCAGCGGTAATGGCGTGTTATATCGGGATGAGCAACGAGCACAACGGAATTTCTGGCGCTGTCCCCCCAGTATTAAATGTGCCTGTGCAGTATACTTTACCTGTCTGAGTCCGCCGCTGACTCCATGCCCTGTCCTCCGTGCACATACACGCGCCCCACGCGGTTGCCAGTGTAACGTGGGTGGGTGTGTGATGTCACACGCTTCCACATATACTCTAGGCAACCGTGTGTATGTGGGCGGAGTGCAGAGCCAGCAGCGGACACCGACAGGTAAAGTATACTGCATGGGGCACCAGAAGCCCTAGGGGATAGAGATAGTTGGTTGGTGTGTGTGGTCGTAAGCAACTTGTCATGCGGTTGGTCATGTTGTGCATTATGTTGCAGGGCTGTGGAGTCAGGGCAATTTTAGGTAATTGGAGTCGGTGGTTTTATAAACTGAGGAGTCGGTGTCAGATGATTTTTGTACCAAATCCACAGCCCTGGTAAGAATTAGACTAAGGAGTCGGAGCCATTTTGGGTACCTGGAGTCGGTGGTTTCATAAACTGTGGAGTCGAATGATTTTTGTACCGAAATGTCCGATCAGCGCCTGGATTGATTCCACGCTCGATACCCGCAGGCAGAATAATGGGAGAAAACGAGCGGAAGATAAGCGCCCGCGGGGACGAGCGGGAATCGATGCAGGTGCGCGCGGGGATGCGGTGGGAGTCGATCCTGCGGCTAATCGAGCCACTGAAACAGATCATGTATGCCCAGCATTACACTAGATATTTCTTAGAATGGTGTGTGAGAAGAAGCTGATGGTGATAGCTGTAGAAAATGCATGGTTCCTGTTTTAATACTGTAAAGGAAAAATGTGAAAGAGGAAGCATTCCTTGTTTCCAAAGCCTCATGTACACACTAGATGGCTTTCATCCGAAAGGATCTTTCATGATCATTTCAGGTGGCAGTTTAGCATTGATCTTTACACCCTGTTCTGCTCGGAGGTGGGGAGGGGCCTAAGAAATAGGAGGGGTTTGCAACAATAATAGTATTTGTTACAAATAAACAAAGTGGATTGTTGCAGGGAGGCCAGCAATATCAGGGAACATCTGTCTACATTTTTACCCTCATCACAAAAAATGTCCTCAGGTAATGTAAATTTATCATGTATCCTGAAGTCCTAGTTCACCCTCCCAGATTTTCAGTAAAGGTTATTAGTGGTTATGCTAGTGTGCACACAATTTCAATATTTGATACAGCTGTTTCAAAGAAATTTCCTTTGGAAAACTTAGTCACATGACTCAATGGTCTTTACAGAAAGTATAGAGATGCCAGTAGAGTGGCAGCTTACTCTCTGCACAGAGCCATCACTTGACCATGTCCACCTGCTCCCTCTGCGTCTTCCTGTGGAGCACAGCTGGGTGGGGAGGAGGGAGGGGTCTCAGCTATGTGTTCACAGGAAAAGACTGGCTAGTGGCTCCTCCCTAGTGCCTCTGAACACGGGCAGTTTGTTACTGCACATACGCCAGCATGTATTTGCGCATGCTCAATACGGAGCCACCCGTCTTTGGAATGACTCGGGGGCACACGTGCTCCCTGAGGCGGCAAATTTGAACAGGGAATAATGCTGAAACAAGGTCACTGAGATAGAACTGGGAAGGCTCTGAGATCCAGAGCCTCCTTTCTCTATAGGTTAGTATCTGCCCCCCCCCTTCAGTGGAAAAGGAGCCTAAGGTGAGTCACTGGCCCAGAATGAGCATGCAGATCAGATGCTTTGACTCTGATCTGTCTCCACTGGCTGCTTGCTTGTTGCAGGTGTGTGACTCAAACACAGTTAAAGCAAAAAGCATGACAGCCAGGCAAACTGGCATTGTTTATAAGGGAAGAAAGATGGCAGCCTCTCTATTTGTCTAACTTCTGGTTAATGTTTCCTCTGGACCGTGCTGCTGCTCATCTTTTTCCAGGTCTGTGTTCCTCTGGTCCAGTGGTGAACTGTGCAGTGGGAACAACAGACGAAGAAGAACAAGGGGCATTGGTGGGGAACAGAGGGACCTTTTGGGGAGGCGTGAGTATTTGATTCGTTTTTTTTATGCATGCCCATAATTCTGTGGTAAAGTGAACCTGAGCTAAAGCTTGGGTTCAGAAACGCATACCGTATATTGTGGCGTATAAGACGACCCCCCAACTTTTCCAGTTAAAATATAGAGTTTAGGAAATACTCGCCGTATAAGACTACCCCTCTTCCAACACACACCAAATTTAAAATAAAAATAAAAAAATCATGTACTGGTGCTGTGTATGAACAGATACTGGTGCTGTACTGTATGTGTTACCCAGTATATAACAGTATATAGTCAATTGACTTGTTGCATTGGTCAACTCTCCTTCAGTAGACTGGTCAGCTCTCCTTGTCTACCTGTTTATCAGAGCGGTATGGAAGAATAGATCACGCTCAGCAGGGAGATCTGAGAGGCGGTAACAGGATAGGGCGTAACACCCGGCATCAATGACACCCGGCGTATAAGACGACCCCCAACTTTTCAGAAGATTTTCAAGGGCTAAAAAGTAGTCTTATACGCAGGAATATACAGTACTTACCTCATTTGGATCCAGAGACTTCCTGCCTCTTAGGTAAGTATGTGATTTTGTACTTAAGCTTCTGCTCGGGTACACTTTAGGCCAGGGGTGTCAAACTCAATCACGAAATCCTAGTCTAAGACATTGGCTAAATTGCTTAAGATTTAAAATTTATTGTCGCAATCTAAGTGGCACAATTGTAACAACCACAAGTGCCCACCTTCTGCAGAGTAGCACAGTGGAACAGTTTTAATATTTACCTTCTCCAAAACTCTTTGGGTCTCCCCTAATTTACCTGACAATCACACACTCTATGCTGCATACCTGTGGCTCTCAAATGAATGTCACATGATCAGAAGCTGGAGGTATGGACGCATAGGCCTCAATTCACGGAGCATTATCAAACGTTTATCAAACACTTTATCAAACGTTTGATAATTTACCTCATGGGTAGAATCTCATTTTAAATTCACTAATGTGTTATAAATTTATCGAATGTTTTACCGATAAAACGTTCAACAAATATATAACACCTTAGTGAGATTTTACCCATGAGGTAAATTATCAAACGTTTGATAAAGTGTTTGATAAACTTTTGATAATGCTCCGTGAATTGAGGCCTAAGGTGTTATATATTTATCGAATGTTTTACCAATAAAACGTTCAACAAATATATAACACCTTAGTGAATTCAAAATGAGATTTTACCCATGAGGTAAATTATCAAACGTTTGATAAAGTGTTTGATAAACGTTTGATAATGCTCCGTGAATTGAGGCCTGTGTGGCTGGATGGGAAAGTGGTGTGCTGTTGTCCTTTTACTGCTTGCTTACAATGATGCTCTTGAGGGCGACATAATATGGCAAGGAGGGCCACTTTCGGCCGACTGGCCTTGTGTTTGACACCTGTGCTTTAGGCCTTTACAGTCTTTTTGGTTCTCTTTATTCCACACTGGACATGATAAAATATTGCTGACTGGATAGCATGCAGGAAAACAGAATTCCTATCCACAGTTGCTTATGGAGTATTCTCTGACAGAGCATTCTCAGTTGGGCACAGTGAACACCATGAAACCATATCTAATGAAATCAGAACAAAATGAATACTGTTTACAAAGAGGGTTGCTTTGCTTTACGGATTTAGAAAATCTGTTTAGCCAGAACAGTGTACAAAGGCTGAGAAAACCTTTTATTACACTTGTGTATTCTTATGCTGTGCTAAAAAAGGTCTCTTCTCCCTATTGAGAAACTCCTCCACCTCACCCCTCTTGTGAGAATACCTCAGCAAGATCCAAAGCCAAACGCAGCAAAAGTTCAAAGTGCTGTAATTCCCAGGAGTTACTTGTAGTCAAAACACTTTGCTTCCTTCTGTGCCAGGTTAAGTGGAAACAAATACAAGCACTTTTCCTGCTGAGAGGTTTCTCATCACATATGTAGCATGTACAGAACAATACAGAAAGAAAAAATGACAGTGATAATTGTCCTTTAAATCACAATTTTTTTTATTTTTACCAGGGCTGTGGAGTCGGAGTCATGGAGTCGGAGTCGTGGAGTCGGGCAATTTTGGGTGCCTGGAGTCGTAGTCGGGAAAAAATGCACCGACTCCGACTCCTAATGAATTTGTAACTGTAATTAAAATAGAAAATATGATAAAATGTTCTATTTCTCAGATAATAGTCATTAAAAATAATGTATATATACAGTAATAGCTGTGCTTAGTCCACAAAAATAAAACAAACCAATCAAAATTAGTTACTTGTGCTGCTTCAATAAAGCAGTCCCCGTATTTTTAAGGTCAGATATACATATCTGATTGTGACTGTATATATGATGCGTACACAGGACTCTTATATATACTAAATAACATCTATGCTGTAAGAATAAAGCCTGATGTGTAGCTGTGTCCCTAATAGAGATGGTCAACGAGATGGAAATAATTCTGCATTGATGCTGATTTATGCAAATGTATGCACTCCCTTTGCTGATGAAATCAAATAATTTGATGTGTTATTAAAATTTGGTTTGGTGACTACAAATTAAAGGGTAACTGAGACGGATGAAAAGTAAAGTTTTATACATACCTGGGGCTTCCTCCAGCCCCCTTCAGGCTAATCAGTGCCTCGCTGTCCTCCACCACCCGGATCTTCTGCTATGAGTCCTGGTAATTCAGCCAGTCAGCGCTGTCCGGCCGCATGCCGCTCCCACAGCCAGGAGCATTCTGCACCTGCGCAATAGTGCTGCACAGGTGTAGTATGCTCCTGGCGGCGGAGTGTGTGCATGCGCACTACGCCTGACTGGCTCAAGTACCTGGACTCATAGCAGAAGATCCAGGTGGTGGAGGAGGACAACGAGGGACTGATTATCCTGAAGGCAGCTGGAGGAAGCCCCAGGTATGTATAAAACTTTAATTTCATCTGTCTCAGGTTTACTTTGTTACACAGTAGTACTATACATATGCACTCCCCACAGAGCTACAGGGAATCCACTGAGAATGCTGTGCACATTGAACACAGAGGTGTTGTCTGTTTACAATCTCCTCATTCCCCTGCAGAGTACCTGCACATCATTCTTACATGTACCCACACTTACATTGCCTAGGGCCTGATAGATGTTCTTTGTTCCGGTTTGTACCTTTTACAAGTACTCTTACCAAGGACTAGTTTTAGTCTAAAGGGAATAAATATAGTAGTCTACATATCCTTCTCACTTCAGTTGTCTTGTAAAATTCCTAAGCGTTGGCAGTTAAGAGACGAATTTCATGTTACATACTTTTAATCAACAAAATTGTAATATGCAAATTAGAGGAGTCGGAGTCGGTGGATTTTTGGACCGACTCCACAGCCCTGATTTTTACTCACAAAATTTCTGACAAACCGTGCCAAGCAGCTGTGCCTAAAACCTAGGTAGGGAGGGTGAATGGACACCCTAACAAGAAAAAGCACAGCGACAGCTGGAGCCCCCATAGTGTAATATGTCACAAAAAAGAGATTTAGTCAAAGGAAAGGTGGTATTTCCAAAGCAAACGGAGCAACCAACCACTAGAAGCAGGTGGAGATGTGTAATCTGACTCCACTCAGATGTCCAGGAATACGGCGCTCTTGTGTAAAAACAACCACTGGTCCTGATGAAGACAGAGCCCCAAAAGGCCAACGTACACCCCTCGAAAGAAGGGTGGACAAGCACAAAGGGGAGGAGAAGAGGCACCCAGAGGTATAATATAACAGTTAAAAATAATTAAATGAGAGAAGTAGATGAGGTGGCTTACCTTAATAAAGACAAAATACATATAATGAATGAATTTTATTATGCACTAGCAAAGTGTTTTGTGTCTCAGAGGTGCTTCTTTCTAGGCTACAAGCACCCTTTGGCACTTACATTGGCCTAAGGATGTGGGGGCAGACCCCCAAAACGTGTTGCCATGGCATAATAAAATTCATTTATTATATTAATTTTGTCTTCATTGAGGTAAACCACCTTATCTACTTTTCTCATTTAATTGTTTTTAACTCCGTTTTGTTATACCTCTGGGCGCCTCTTTGCCTCCCTTTTGTACTTGATAACCAGATGTTGATCAAGTCACAATTTTCTGCTGAACAACCTGTTCTGTTTTAGGGAGACACGAGGGGGTATGGCCAGCAGGAGGCACTCTTTCATGAACTGCAGTAGGCTGTGAATACAGTTTGTTTGAGAAGCCTTCAGTGTACGTCTCCTTTGTGTTGTGCAAGTACTGTGGTGTGCAGGAGTGGTGTCTCTGCAGGAACTGGCACTGGCCTCCAGGTCAAGAATCACAGACCTGTATTTAATGGTGAGGAGAGTGTGGTTTGCATTACTTGATATCATTTATTGGGTAACTTAGAAGAAAACGAGTAAGCTATTAGCTGATAAGCCATCTTCAGACTCATTTCCCGTACTGGAACTGAGTTTAAAGAAGGCTTATCAGCCAAATGCTTAATCTTTTTCTTTTAAAGGACCACTCCGGCGAAAAGTAAGCAGTTAAAATCTGACAGAACTGACAGGTTTTGGACTAGTCAATCTTCTCATGGGGGATTGTCAGGGTTTTCTTTTTTTCAAAAGCATTTCCTGAATGACAGTTCCTATGTCTAACTGCCAAAATAGTGTGCAAGTGAGTTGGGAGGATGGCTAGTGTCTATTTTGGCAGTTAAAGTGCAGTTCAGGAAATGTTTTTGACAACAAAGCAAATCCTGAGAATCCCCCATGAGCAGATGGACTAACCCAAAACCTGTCAGTTTTGTCAGATTTTAACTGCTTACTTTTTTCGCTGGAGTGGTTCTTCAAGTTAGCCAATAAAATGACACTGTGTAATGTAGAGCAATACCTTGTTTTGCTTTAAAATAAACAGAGTACTTTATTCTATAGAGTTTTATGTTAGTTATATTAATAGCCCAACCACTGTCCCATGATCTACCTTGAATAAACACTACTAACACTGTATAATATATAAGCAATTTCCAATAGTACACAGACATAGCGCAGAACTGTATGTGATGTTGGGTGGATCTATGCTGCATAGCATTACATCATAGGAGATAGCATTACTCTGCAGACAGCATAGTAGCTGCGACAGATTGTGTACATGATCAGCTCACATTTGTGATGATCTCATCCTTTTAATTTAGTAAAGTGAAAGCTACTTGTGTTGAATACAATTGAATATTTTGTTTAGTGTTTGAATCTCTCGAGACAGCTGTGTAGTTTTTATTACACATCCTAACACTTTAGCTATCAGTGTGACGGCTGGCCTACTTAGCTTCTATTTGCTAGCTCATTACTGTGATCATCTTCTCAGCAGGAGAATGGGTGAGCTGACATGCTGATGAGTACTTAGAAGATGTGTGTTTTCTTCTATACAGCGGTGCTGAAAAGTCCCTCACGCCTTCAAATTTAGTTGAGTGTTACTATCGTTTAAGAGTTAAATTTTCTTTTATGTAATTCAAAATAGTTTCCGCTGAGAGAAAAACACACTAAACTGCTTTGAAGGAAGTATAATTACATGTAATCCGCTCATGAAGCAGAAAGGACATCATTGCTAATGGCTGAAACTGCTAATTTGCCATTGTACTGGAGGGAGGAATGAGCCTGCCAGGTCCCCCTCACAGACGTGACTACAATTCCCATCCTGCTTTGTGTATGTGTTAAAAATTCTGTGACATGAGGGGTTTGTGTCTTCACCGCTGGTACTAAGAACTAGCAAGCACCTGGCTGGTGTAAGGGAGCAGCTATCAGGCTGTGAATTCACTGCCTTTGGCTACTTGTGTGAAAGAGGCCTAAGTGACAGGACAGAGTGAAAGAGTTGAGGGGATTCCCACTCAGGAGTGCAAAGGGGTAACGTAAACCCTCTTAGCCCAACTACTGACTATTCCTTACCGATTGCCCCAGTAAATACTTTCCTCCTGCCTCCTTCAGTGGTGTTTTAAATGCGTAGTAACTAAATTCCCAGCGCTGAAATCAAGTGTTCTCCCCTCCGCCTGTCAAATGCCTGACAAATGCTGATGCGTGTGATGTCACAAATGTTATCATTCAGCTGCATATAATTGCCAAAACTTGCAGACAGCTAGGAGGATGAACTGCCCTACAAGTGTGCTACTTAGCATCCTGTATGAAAAGGACTTTAGTGGTTTACTATTAGATTCATTGACAGTCATCATATAATATGCACATGAGGGTCTTTTTGATCAGCAGTTTGGCAGAGTATTAATGCTTACTTAAATAAAGGACACTCCACTTGTGTCCAAAATGTATCCCCACTGTTGAGACCAGTGCTATAGGGGGTGTGGAGCCAGAGTTTCCTTCTATGATATGTGTTGGGACTGTCTAATAGTTTTATAGTTTTGGGCTCATGTCAGCAATCTGATCTCCAAGGTCATTGGTAAAACGGTTCTCTTGGACCCCACAATACTACTTCTGGGTAATGCGCCAGGTCTAATGCGACACACCGCTTAGTCCAACACATATAGCCAACTAAGCCCTCTCATACCTAGCGTCTAAGTGGAAGTCTCACACACTTGAGCTTGCTGCAGTGGTAGCACGGGTCCACGTCTGATGATATACGATGTATGCTTACTACTGTGGAAGATCATATGCCCCAGTTTACCAAAATGTGGACCCAATGTATGGTTTATCATATCTTTTATTATGAAACATTTAGACCAGGGTTCTCAAATTTGCGGCCCGCGGGCCATTTGCAGCCCTCGGTACAATTATTTTGTGGCCCGCGCCGGCAAAAGCAAAAGAGACCCGAAAGCGAACTATTTTACCTTATAGTTCGCTTCAGTGCTCCCAAGTAATCCGCCGCATCCCTGCCGCTAAATGAGGGCTGCAGAGCCCCCAAATCCCCGGGGCAAACATCCATGACTGCGCTGAGGGGCAGAGCTTCCAGCTGTAGCTCTGCCCCTCCTGACGTCAATCGCCGCACGAATCGCCGCCTCTCCCTGCCCCTCTCTTTGAAGGAAGAGTTAGAGGGGCGGGCAGAGGCGGCTATCCGCCGCGATTGACGTCAGGAGGGGCAGAGCTGAAGCTGAAAGCTCTGCCCCTTCCAGGAAATGCCGGCGGATTGCCCACGGGCGATTTGGGGGCTCTGCACGCCTTGTTTTGAGGCGGGGACACAGCGGATTACTTGTAATGAAAGCACTGAAGCGAACTATAAGGTAAGACACTTCATGTTCAGAAGAAGTAATTAAAACTGTTAATAATGACCTTTGAGGACTTTTTTTGTGAAATCCCTTATGCGGCCCAGCCTCATCCTGACTTTGCCTCCTGCGGCCCCCAGGTAAATTGAGTTTGAGACCCCTGATTTAGACTATACTCTTTTATATCTTGAATGTATAATGCACTGCTATTATCTGACTGAGGATACTGAGCTGTTTGTGGACTCTGACTGGTGTTTTCTCTTCTGTGTTCCCTTATTCTTTTTAGTGCATATTTTCCATTTCGGATATCTCAAGTGAAATTGCCCCTCTTTGGGGTAATAATCCATGTTATGACCTAAGCTCCCTGCGTGGAGATCACTGCTCTACTTCTGTCATTTTCATTTCGCAAAAGAAATAAAACCCCTTTTAAAACGAAAAAAGGACACTCCACTGTCATCATTATCCATAAAAACCTTTGTGTCCTGTTATGTGCAGAGATTAGTACCAACAGTATTTGCAAAAAAACACAAACATTCACAGGTTAGGGAATTAGTGTCTCAGCAGAGTTGATTAACTACGGTACCTCCGTAGATTTCTACAAGGCAAGCACTGTTGGTGGTACTTGAGCATTGGGTTCAGAAGCCCTGCTCTAGGTCAGACGTTTTTAGACCGTTCCTGTAATAGTCAAGATGTTTGTGGTGGCAGCAGACTGTTTTTTGGCTTCGGCTGCTCACACGGTGCACATCACAGACTGAGAGTGCATAGAAGTGATGTCACCTTAATGACTACTAATAGATTCTAATCGATTCACGCAGATTGTTGCCTTGAGCAATTCCAAATGTTGGTTTGATTCTTTCTATGAAACAAAGACTTTAATAGTATACTTTTAATAGGATGTGCCAGCTCATTGTTATTAGTATTGACAAGAGGCGTCATCCTCTCCTTCTGCTGTAGCACTCCTGTACAGGATCTTCTAAAAAAAAATAGCATATTGTGATAAAGTTCATTATTTTCTGTAATGTACTGATAAACATTACACTTTCATATATTTTAGATTCAAATACACGCAACTGAAGTAGTTCAAGCCTTTTATTGTTTTAATATTGATGATTTTGGCATACAGCTCATGAAAACCCAAATTTCCTATCTCAAAAAATTAGCATATTTCATCCGACCAATAAAAGAAAAGTGTTTTAAAAACAAAAAAAGTCAACCTTCAAATAATTATCTTCAGTTATGCACTCAATACTTGGTCGGGAATCCTTTTGCAGAAATGACTGCTTCAATGCGGCGTGGCATGGAGGCAATTAGCCTGTGGCACTGCACAGGTGTTATGGAGGCCCAGGATGCTTCAATAGCGGCCTTAAGCTCATCCAGAGTGTTGGGTCTTGCGTCTCTCAACTTTCTCTTCACAATATCCCACAGATTCTCTATGGGGTTCAGGTCAGGAGAGTTGGCAGGCCAATTGAGCACAGTAATACCATGGTCAGTAAACCATTTACCAGTGGTTTTGGCACTGTGAGCAGGTGCCAGGTCGTGTTGAAAAATGAAATCTTCATCTCCATAAAGCTTTTCAGCAGATGGAAGCATGGCAAAGAAATGAACAGCGCTACTTAAAAACAGATGAATGCTTACCTGCAAAAAAGTGCAGACCCCACTCATGGGATACAAATACACAATGAGCACACATACAACCTGTCTACCACTTGGAGGATGTTAGTTTCCACTAACAGCTTGCATGCAATTTGTTAGGTACTCGTCCCTCCCACTGTCGAAGAAGTCTTTCCTCCATGGGAGGGGACCTAACACTAACTAAATCCTACCTATGCATACGCATAGCCTGGGCGCGCTACCAGTAAAATTAAGAATTGCGCAGAAAAAGTGGGATCAGCGCATCACCAGGCCACCTCTGAATGGCCTCAGCTCAGAGATGCGCTGACCCCCCCCAGAGACTACAAACGCACCTTGATGGAAGCATGAGCCCACTTTTGAACCAGAAACAGCGGCAGAAGCGCCTGACCTGGGCTACAGAGAAGCAGAACTGTACTGTTGCTCAGTGGTCCAAAGTACTTTTTTCGGATGAAAGCAACTTTTACATGTCATTCGGAAATCAAGGTGCCAGAGTCTGGAGGAAGACTGGGGAGAGGAAAATGCCAAAAGGCCTGAAGTCCAGTGTCAACCAGTGTCAAGTACCCACAGTCAGTGATGGTGTGGGGTGCCATGTCAGCTGCTGGTGTTGGTCCACTGTGTTTTATCAAGGGCAGGGTCAATGAAGCTAACTATCAGGAGATTTTGGAGCACTTCATGCTTCCATTATCTGAAAAGCTTTATGGAGATGATTTCATTTTTCATCACGACCTGGCACCTGCTCACAGTGCCAAAACCACTGGTAAATGGTTTACTGACCATGGTATTACTTTGCTCAATTGGCCTGCCAACTCTCCTGACCTGAACCCCATAGAGAATCTGTGGGATATTGTGAAGAGAAAGTTGAGAGACGCAAGACCTAACACTCTGGATGAGCTTAAGGCTGCTATTGAAGCATCCTGGGCCTCCATAACACCTGAGCAGTGCCACAGGCTGATTGCCTCCATGCCACGCCGCATTGAAGCAGTCATTTCTGCAAAAGGATTCCCGACCAAGTATTGAGTGCAAAACTGAACATAATTTGAAGGTTGACTTTTTTGTTTTAAAAACACTTTTCTTTTATTGGTCGGATGAAATATGCTAATTTTTTGAGATCTGAATTTTGGGTTTTCATGAGCTGTATGCCAAAATCATCAATATTAAAACATTAAAAGGCTTGAACTACTTCAGTTGTGTGTATTTGAATCTAAAATATATGAAAGTCTAATGTTTATCAGTACATTACAGAAAATAATGAACTTTATCACAATATGCTAATTTTTTTTAGAAGATCCTGTATATGCAAGAAGGCTGTTCCCATTGTGAGTGCGAGACGATCCTTGAAAAGTTATTGTTTTTGGGAAAGACTGATAGGGGAGATTGACTGAATGGGATATTAATCTTTGGGGGTGATGCACTAACCGCTGGTAATATTGCAGTGCACACGCTTATTACTGATACTACCGCCAGCAGTGTACCAAGTGGTATACTATTAGCCCGACTCGCGATGCATGATTAACGTGTTACTATGTTAATGAGCGTTATGCTATTTGCATAACACGTGTTATTATATCAGTGCTCGCGTTATGTACCGCAGGTCGCGCTAATAGCGTAATGCATGGTAAACTACTGGCGGTAGTATTGGGTGATTGTGATCAGTGGTAAGGGACACAGCAGTGCAGCTACAGTTATGGCCTCCTGCTTTGTGCGGTGGGGACGTACCATAAATGTTCTATCTTCATTTAGATCTCTAGGCAACACTTGCTCTTATTCATGTATATGTAAGTTCAGTCTTGTAAGTTGTGCAGTCCTGACCATTCTGCGATTTGTTTGTTTTGGTGCAGATGGCTGCTCTATCGCCTGGCAACAAACTGGTGTCAAAGAAAACTTGGAGCAGAGTTAAAAATTGGAAGTGTGGGATTCTTCTGGTTCCAGAATGTCAGCTTGAAGTTTGGAAAGCTGCAGCAACAAACCCTGGTGAGAACATGATGAGCTTCCTGTGCTGTGAGCCGGACAGGAATGCCTCTTCCTGTGTTATCCGTTTTATATCCCATGGGTAAAAGAATATCCAGTAAATAAGGAAAATCACTCATGAACTTGTCTTGTTTTTCTGTCTTCGTTTCCTGCTTAGTGATTGTGATATGTGATGTCTGGCTGTGGAGAACAGGACAGGTCACTCAATGGTTCTGTCATTTTAAAGGAATCCTGTATGGAGATCAATGTGAAAGCTGACATTTGTATTCCCTGTGACAAAAATGTCAATTGCCGAATTATTATGCTTATATTTTGACATATAGGGCTCTATTCACAAAGCAGTACTGCATTTGGTAATGCTGAAAACTGCTGATTTTACCGATCACCTTCCCAAGTTACAATTCACGAAACCTGTCTCCGCACAGAAAATCACAGTTCCCGACTAGTGAGGTAAATTACCGACTTGTGCGGTAATTACCTCGTCAGATGTCAAGTAATTTCAATTCATAAAGATTTTTAGCATTTCATTTACCGGGCAAAAGTGTTCAGTACTTTTCTCCAGCTTACAGCAGCCGGTAACTGGCTCTCCCCATGCTGTGTGGTGGATTTGACAGACAGCCTTTGGGGAGAGCCAGGCAGCCAGTAGGGAGAGACGCACAACCTGCTTCTCACTGTGATTGGATGCAACAGGAATGCCGGTGGGTTTTTCAGTGTATCATGTGGGCGTGCCTCTCTCGCTGTCTCTTAGTAATGCAGAGCAGCATGCAGTGGAAACCACTTACCAGAGCTCTGGATGCTAGTCCCCTTCTATACTACAGCTGCCTTCTGCACTGCTGCATCCTCCATAGGCTTCCTATGTGTGTCACATGACCTGCATTGGATCACGTGATTCACAGGGATCCATGCAGAGGATGCAGTAAAGCAGGCAGCAACACTAAGTGAAGATTACCAGTGCCTGGAGCTCTCTGTTAGAGCTTAAAGGACCACTATCGTGAAGAATAAAATGTAAAGTGCATATAAACCCATGCAAATAAGAAGTATGTTTCTTCCAGAGTTAAAAGAGCCATAAATTACTTTTCTCCTATGTTGCTGTTACTTACAGCAGTTAGTAGAAATCTGACAGAACTGAATGGTTTTTGACTAGTCCATCTCTTTATGAGGGATTCTCATTATTTCATTTATTCTTTAGAAAAGCACTCCCTGAAAAGAATCTATACAAAGATGCCAGCAGATCTCCCTAAGTGTTTGCACACTATTCTGGCAGTTGAACTAAGCAACTAGCCATTCCCTAAGTGCTTTTGAAAATAAAGAAAACCCTCAGAATCCCCCATGAGGAGATGGGCTAGTCCAAAACCTGTCAGTTCTGTCAGATTTCTACTACCTGCTGTTAGCAACAGCAACATAGGAGAGAGGTAATTTATAGCACATTTTGTTTAGGGAGAAATGTACTTTTTATGTGTTTTCATGTATTTTAAATGTTATAATCATTACAGGGGCACTTCTCCAGCATCACACAGTCCCCACCTGTGCCAGGTCACTAAGACCCTATTGTATTAAACTACTGGTAGCTACAGCATCCGCTGATCCCTGCTTGAATGATGTGCTTTTATAGGGTTCCTTTCTCACTTCCTGGAAGTAAATTGTCCCTCTACACTCTATCATTCCCATGCAAAGTGTTTACAATGTAAAATAGCAATAGCATGTCTGTACCTTAAAAAAAAATACAAGTACTCTGTACGATTGATAAGAGCCTCATTTTAAGATGTTTTAATAACACGTAGGTATAAGTACATTAAGGCTGCTTACACACAGGGACGTTACAGGCGCACGTTAGTGCAGCCTGTAACGCTCCCCCAACGTACAGCAATGTAACACAAGTGGGCTGTTCACAGTGCCCACGTTGCGTTACATGTAACGCTGTACGTTCTTAAAGTGCTGCATGCTATGGCGTTACAGCGGCAGAGCCGCGTTAGACTGCTTGCACATGCTCAGTCATGTTGGGGAGGAGCGGAGAGCGGCCAGGCACATGGCTAATTAATATTCACTGCACGTTGTGACGTGCAGTGTTTACCTCCTGGAGCGCCGTTCTGTGCAGCGATTGGCCGGTGGGACCACGTGATGCCGCATGCGTCCAAGAGTACGCATCACAGCATCACGGACGCCAGAGTGAGCTGCACAACGCGGCTCACTCTGACGTCCACATCGAAGAGCACCAGGCCTTGCGTTAGGGGCACGTTATGCGACCTTAACATAGCACCTAACGCAACGTCTTGGTGTGCAAGTAGCCTTACACTATGGGCATTATTCCATTCACCTTTTCTCCTAGGGGATCATTTTTTTTCTTCTGTTTAACTTTTCACCACTCTGCTAGTGAAAAAGTACCATAAAGTAGGTGAATAAGAACTGTCAAAATGATTCTGAGTATTTTCTTGCCTGCTGGTGGCTTATGCTGGGATTACACATGTTTTTTTAGGCAGATAGATGGTTTGATAGATAATTTCCGACATTTCTGATCTCACTTTCGATCGTTTTACAGCTCGGTTTCTGATAGAAATGAATGGAAACTGATAAGAGAATCGAGCGGGAACTCGAGCGGAAAAAAACAAATCGAAACACGATCGAATGGCAAATCGACCGCAAAACGCATTGTGTATTCCCAGCATAAAAAGGATAAGATGTGAAAATATCACCTGTGGGAAAACTTGGGGGAAAAAGTGAATTGGATTCGGTCCTATGTAAGAAATCCCCAATTACACACTCCAGACCATCCTTTGACTAGGTTTCCTCTAAAATATTTATATTATAGTGCATCCCGGAAAGTATTCACAGCGCAGCACTTTTTCCACATTTTGTTATGTTACAGCCTTATTCCAAAATGGATTCAATTCATTTTTGTCCCCAGACTTCTACACAACACTCCATAGCGACAATGTGAAAAACATTTACTTGAGGTTTTGGCAAATTTATAAAATAAAAAAAAACAATTGAGAAATCACATGTACATACTGTAGGTATTCAAAGGCTTTACTCAATGCTTTGCTGATGCACCTTTGGCAGCAATTACAATTTTTTTTTTTAATATTATGACACAAGCTTGGCACACCTATACTTGGCCAGTTTCACCCATTCCTCTTTGTAGCACCTCTCAAGCTCCATTAGGTTGGATGGGAAGTGTTGGTGCACAGCCATTTTAAGATCTCTCAAGAGATGTTCAATCGGATTCAAGTCTGCGCTCTGGCTGGGCCACTGAAGGACATTCATAGAGTTGTCCTGAAGCCACTCCTTTGATATCTTGGCTGAGTGATTAGGGTTGTTGTCCTGCTGATAGTTGAACCGTCGCTCCAGTCTGAGTTCAAGAGCACTCTGGATGAGGTTTTAATCCAGGATGTCTCTGTACATTGCTGCAGACATCTTTCCCTTTAACCTGACTATTCTCCTGGTTCCCGCTGCTGAAAAATCCCTCCACAGCATGATGCTGCCACCACCATTCTTAACTGTAGGGATGGTATTGGCCTGGTAATGAGCAGTGCCTGGTTTACTCCAAATGTGATGCCTGGCACACACCAGATGACAATATAGAGAGAACAAAGTTAGATTTAGATCTCAAATGTTCCAAAAATACGAACTTTATTAATGAGCAGCCATCAACGGGAAACATCAACAACATACAATTCTAAAAAGTTTAAAATCAATTACCAGGACTGATACAGCTTCCCACCTACATCCATTTAGGGACCTCCACACTACAACCTTACACACACACATAGCAAAGGATCCTAGTCAATCATGGGTGAGTATAAGCATGCTAATGTGTATTGCTGCAGCAATGAAACTATAATCTTGTTTGAGAAATACAGACACCTGCTAGCGCTATGCAAAAGTTCAGTTCAAATGGAGATGCAGCACATCAGTTAGCCGTCTCCTTTGGCAATATTCCAGACAGGATGGCATTAGCCCTGCACTTAAGCACATGCTACAAGCAGATGGATGGAGAGAGCCATGTATAAAGTTCCAGCAGGTGAACGATTATGGCAAAGTTAGAAGAATGAGGCAATTCATCAAATTAAATGCTGCAGTTTCTCATGGTCTGAGAGTCCTTCACGTGCCTTTTGCCAAACTCCAGACGAGCTGCCATGTTCCCTTTTACTAAGGAGTGGCTTTAATCTGGCCACTCTACCATACAGGCCTGATTAGTGGATTGCTGCAGAGATGGTTGTCCTTCTGAAAGGTTCTCCTCTCTCCACAAAGGACCTCTGGAGCTCTGACCATCCGATTCTTGGTCACCTCCCTGACAAAGGCCGGTCTCCTCGATTGTTTAGTTTAGATGGACGGCCAACTGTAGGATCAGTCCCGGTGAGTTCGAACTTCTTCTTACGGATGATGGAGGCCACTGTACTTATTGGGACCTTCAAAGCAACAGATATTTTTCTGTAACATTCCCCAGATTTATGCCTCGAGAGTCGAGACAATCCTGTCTCGAAGGTCTACAGACAATTAAAGAGGTTCTCTGGTATCTGTAAAAAAGCTAAAACTGCCCCCTGCAGCTGTAATGTCGCGCGCTGTCCTCCGATGCTCCGTTCCCTGCTGCAGGTAACCTGCTAATTATTCGTCTAACTAGCCGAATAGAACTGTGGCTGCGCGGCTGTGAGCAAACGCGCGGCCATGGCATCGGAGGAGGACGGCGCGGAACAGATACCAGAGAACCCCTTTAACCTCCTTAGCGGTAACCCCGTGCTGGACACGGGGTAAGCCGCCGGAGGGTGCCGCTCAGGCCCTGCTGGGCCGATTTGCATAATTTTTTTTTTTCAAACACGCAGCTAGCACTTTGCGTGTTTGGTCCGATCGCCGCCGCAGATGTGCCGCTACCTGCCGCTAAACAGGGCCCCCCGCATACCTCTTGCGCAGCCTGGCCAATCGCCGCCAGGCTGCATTATGGGGTGGATCGGTACTCCGTGTGACGTCATGACGTCGGTGACGTCACTCCGGTCATCGCCATGACGACGGGGGAAGCCCTCAAGGAAATCCCGTTCAGAACGGGATTTCCTTATGGGCAAGCGGCGCCGGCGGCGATCGGAGGTGACGGGGGGATGCCGCAGGGAGGGGGGAAGCATGTAGCTAGCGCTAGGCTAGCTACATGCTAAAAAAAAAAAAAAAGGTTAAAAAAAATCCCTGGCAGCCGCAGCAATCATACCGCCAGGGGGGTTAAGGATGGTCAGTGAGATGCAAATAATTCTGAGTTGATGATGCAAATGTTTATGCAATTTTTATGCAAATTTATGCAGCTTGAAAGTAGGGTAGTTCTCTTGCGGCTGCATTTGATTGATGGGTTTTCACGCTGCATAAATCGAAATAATAATTTGCATCAACTTAAAATGATTAGCACCTTATTGACCGCCCCTACCCAGAAGAAGGGCTTTTGGTAGGGGTTGATGCTGCTGGCTGCACCAAGAGTTTCTTAAATTTAGAATTACACTAGCTGACTATTTGCCTATTACCACCTGACAGGCCAGTCTTTCCTGTTCACTACACAATGATCTTTGGGGCCACTTGCAGCTTCAGCAGCATCCTATCATACAAATCTGCTGTAGCTGCAGGGTTGACCACAAGGCGCTAATCTCTAAGCAGTAGGGGAATTAGCGGGTGGGATGACATTTAACAGTGAGAGTTGAGCTGCTGCCTACCTTGTGTACACCCACTTTTATTTGAACTTGCAAGCCTTTGTCAATGGATCTTGGGTCATGTGACTGACCTTTACAAAGGGAATTTCTAAGTTCTATATAAAAATTACGTAAATAATGTCATTATCCCTTTTTCACATTTCCTAACAAAGAGTGTATGTATTTGGCTATTGGTTTTATTTTTGTTATTTCTTAAAACCATTTTATTGCATTTTTTATTGAAGGAAATTGACAGTATATGGGTGTCTAGCAAGCTACTGAATCATGAGTTACCGTAAGTAATCTGCTTTTCTTGCACATAATACACATCCTATACATGCTGTATCAGATGTAATCCTCTGTTGCATGTTTTAATAGATTTAAGCTTCTGATGCATGGACTTTTTCATGAATTTTACAGTCTTTTTAAGGTGCCAATATAGCAAGCGATTTTGCAGGCAGATCGACTTTTCCAATTCAATTGACCGGGTGCGTGGCGATATTGCGTTTGATATTGTGACGACTGACAGGCCCTCAGCTCGTGCCCCCCCCAACACTCAAGTGTAAAGTACAGGCTATCGCCGTGATGGCGGAGGAAGCCAGGAATTGCGCCAGCAGACAGGTGCGATTTTAGGGAGCATGGGCACCAGGGGGACATCTGTAGACTTGGGGGGAGGGGGGATGTGGCGGCCAGGCAGGTGGCGGTAGGCCAAAATCAGTCAATGGTGTACTGGCAAACAACAGATCCCCTTGTGATCAGATTCAATCAGAGAGAGATCTGTCTCATGGTCGATCTGCCCATACATTGCTGGATTTATGGGTATCTTTAGGTAGTTTTACCATTTTGTTTATGCGTAGAGCTTTACAATGCTTTCCTATACTATGCAGATAACACAGACTTAGTTTACAGTCATGACACTGATGTTGCACCCTTAACTCTGTTACTCTTCATCTTATTCAGTCACTACTTTGCCCTGTGCTTTGGGGAGGTGCGTATTCGAATTGACCTGAAAGGATTATTGTCACTTCAGCGTAATGCACCAAGTGCTCCTCCAGAAGCTGCAACAGCTGGAAGTGGAAACAGCACAACTTTTAACCCCACAGTGCTGAAAGCCTTATCTCAGGTAAGTGGTGTCCTGAGGCTGTCCATTAATGTACTATGGAAGATGATGGGTGGTGGCGGGATGTGCCTATCCTCCATCTCAGTAGCTTTGCAGGACCCAGCATGATGTTCTCCACTAGAGTGCTGACAGATGAGGGCTGCTGATGTGCAGACATGGCAATCTCCAAAAGGAAACCCATTTTGCCTATTCATTATAACCAAAATCTCCATCTAGCACTTCCTACATTAAGAAATGAGGTATGACCTAGCTGGCGCAAGTGCTGCTCAGATCAATAGTATCACTTGCCTAGATTTGGCATCTTGAAAAAACCCTCCAGCACACATTAAACAGAAGCATTGTTCTGGATATATAAGTTATTGCAACTAATATTTTATGCAGGGGGCACACTTCAGTCCGCGGAAAAATGGAATAGTTTTTAAATGGATAATTCTGCTGAGAGCAGCTGACTGTTGGCAATAGGGAATTGCAAAGCAGCAGTGCCAGCATTTTTTTTCCGCTGCGGGAAAACGCACATTATACCCACTGTTCTGCGATGGTGCATTGAGAAGCATTATGTGCATATTTGTGGTGAGAGAAAACTGTCGCGATTTTGGCAAGTGTGACTCTTGCCTAAATATTTATTTTTCCTCACATATAGTTTGCTTTTTGCAAATTCAAGACATTCTCCTTATCTATACAGCTGAGTAAAGGTGGCCATGCGTATATCAATTTTTCCCATCGATACAGCAGATTTGATCACTGTGATCGAATTTGCTGGCTAGTGATGCCTCAAGTGATGCCTGATAAATTGTTTCCTGAAAACGAATAAATCGGTTGATCTCACCAGCCAGAAGATAATTGATTTATCGGCAGCAGGTTGGGAGTGTGGCAGTAGCGGCATTTAATTTGGGAACGACCGACGAGTATTGACAGCAGACCTAATCCCACCAGTGTGCCTCCCCCCATGTCCAGTGACTCTTTATGCTGTGGTGCTCCTCACTGGGTCTTCTCTCACGGGGTGCCTGTTGGGTTACAAATGCTAGAGACCAAACCCTAGAGGACTGGGGGCATACATGCAGTCCCCTGGAGTTTGGCCTATAGCGTTTGTCTCATGACAATAGCACCCTGGGAAAAAAGACACAGGAACCAGCACCACAGCTTGGAGAGAAGACACAGGGAAGGTGGACAGGTGAGAGTTAGCTCCACTGACAACACCTGGTGGAGCACATTAGAGTGGGGGGAGATGGCAATGGTGGCTCCACAGATTTTCAATACATTTCATGCTGAAATGTATTGCAAATCTGTGTACAGTGTGTGGACAAATTCGATCCCTATCAGACCAGATTTGAACTGAGAGGGGTCGATTTGGTGGTGGAATCTGGTGGCCAACTATTAGTGTATAGCTACCTTTTAGGTTTGATGGGTGCTGAAGATAAAAATAATTATATCTGCCTCTACCTTTACCCCGACTCTGTGTAAACTAATCTAATGCAAACTATAGGGAACCGAGCAGGGTCAAAGAGTCAGTAAGTGCTGTTGACTTCACAAAGACTCATCAGCGAAAAATATACATTTATCATGAACAGCAGTGTGCAACAAAAATATATATGTAAAATCATTTTGTTGAGATTATCGCAAGCATAGCTTTTGTTTGCAACAGAGTTCAGGTGCACTTTAAATAGATAGTGTACTTTGTATCCAAGTATACTTATGATGGGACTGTAATGAGTAATAAAATATACTAGCGCTGCTGCTTTTAGCCCTGCTGGCATTTCACATGCATTGTTTACATTACAAACTTTAAAACTAGCTGCAGAGCATGCTGATCATTGTTTAAATACTCAAATTCTATCATGGAGAAATAATAGAAAAAAAGATACCTGGAGAAGCTGGGCCTGGTGTATAATGCATAGGATAGAAAATACAGTAGTGTAAAAGTGCATAGGTATACTCTCATAAACAGGTTGCTAGCATAGACAACAACAAAAGGTGCTGTACAGTGTTGGTGGTAGTGGGTGTGAGGGTAGCTTAACTTCCCATTGCTGTGTAGAGTAGGTGGGAGTAGTTGTCCAGTAGGATGAGAGCTTACCTTCCCAAAGACACAGTTGTGAGAGTTTTTACTCCAAACGTGTTTTGCCAGTTGCAGCCATTTGTTTAGGTGAAAGTGTAAAACCATAGACATATATTCTGCTTAGTATATCAACAATTACAATATCAAATAAAAACTGCAATCCATGAAGAAATCAAGAATATCTAAAATATTTAAAAGTAGATAAATTCAAAGTACAATAAAAAAAATATATATATACTGTAGTTTAGTGGATATGTAAAATGGATCACATAAAAAGCAAATTGATAAACAAACATAAACACATATATCCAACATAGAGGTTGATTCACTAAGCTGCGGTGTTGTAGCAGCACAGCTTAATGACAGCAGAGAGTGTTAAAATCCCCTGTGCTATGCAGCCATACCATGCGCAGTTAAGTTATGCTTGGCTTAAATAGTTTAAAGAGCGATTTGTTATACTTTAATGAGCGCTCCACTAAACCTTTGCCTGGTCCAGTAGCTTCAAAGTACGATATTTCTGCACTTTGATTGGCCCAATAGCTTGACTGTGACAGTCAGGCTATTGGGCCAATCGGAGTGCAGGAATATCGTACTTTCAAGCTACTGGACCCGCCGGCCTTCGGGTAGGTTCAGTGGAGCGCTCATTAAAGTGAACTTCCAGACTAAATTTCTACTTAGCAGCACTGCAAAGGCTTGGTGTTTCTTTAACAGTTTCACAGCATCAGAACTTTGTTTTTCTAATCCGAGCCTCATTTTTGGCTGCACATAAGCTAAACGCCTCCCCATCAAAGAAAACTGCCCAGGCATTTTTCCCCTGATACTGTGCAAAGCATGATGGGATTTCTGATGTTGTTGTTCTCATTGCCTAGCAACTGGGAGGGGTGATCAGGACACAGGACAGTTGGAACTGTGTCTCATGCTCCCTGTCACCTCCTTTCAACCAAAAAGATGTCTGCCCACATTAAATCACAAACATTTGCCTGTTCTTTTAAAATTGGGTTGGTAAGAGATTATATTACCTATCTATTTTAATTAACATAACTAATGTAACTTAATGACAGCATATTTGTTTTGGCTGAAGTTCCTCTTTAAGTATGACGAAGTGCTCTTTTAACAGTTTGAGCCGAGCGTAATTTAAGTCAGCCACGCCCCCTCAGCCGAGACAAGCAGCGCTGAGCGTGGGGAGACGTGAGTTGTCCCTCAATCAGTCATGTGGGCGGCCGTGCGGGCACGCCCACATGATGTACAGAGCTAAGTGAAAGGAGCGAGGACAGGCCGAGGACAGGCCAGAGAACCTGCGCAGCCGCACTAGCGGCTAAGAACTGCGCAGATGTAGGATTTTTTTAAAGCGGCGATTTTGATCGCAAATTGATAGGGCGACCCTGGGCAGGGTCGGGGCCTGAACTACAGCTTGAATAATGCTAACAGAGGGCCACACAGTGACAGGCCAGGCGCTGATAGTCTGCTATGACCACTGCAATGGCCATAAGGTAATTAACTTTTTTTTCGTGTGTTCACCTCGTAAGTCCTTTAACTGAGAGGGATATGGATGTTTCCTTTTTAACAATACCAGTTGCTTGGCAATCCTACTGATTTTTGCAGCAGTGGCTGAATCACACACCTTGCAACAAGCATGCAGCTAATCCAGTCTGACTTCAGTCAGAGCACCTGATCTGTATACTCGTTGAGGGGCTGTGGCTAAAAGTATTAGAGACGCAGGATCAGCAGGAGAGTCTGGCAACTGGTATTATTGTAAAAGGAAAAATCCATATCCTTCTCAGTTTAGGTTCCCTGCTACAGTGGTGAGTCAACCCCAATGTGTATTGAATATCTGTATATAATGTATTCCTCTTCAAGTGTACCTGAGCTGAAGCTCGGCTACAAGATGAGATACTTACCGCAAAAGAGGGAAGCCTCAGGATCCTATTGAAGCTTCCGCGCAGCTTCTCTTTCTGCAGCGTGGCCGTGAGTTCGCAATAAGCTGGAGCTTCAGCTTGGGATCACTTTAGGTGATGTATTTTTATATAAAATAATGAGGCCACACAAATTTCCAGAGGTAACATCCATGTGAATTAAAGACACCAAGGGCCATATGCAATTCACTTTTTCTCCTACAACCTATGTGAAACCTAGCAGTGTGAGAGGGTGCAGTCCATCCAATCACGTTAGTGGAATTTCCCTGTGAGGTTTCCTGCTAAATCCCTAAAGTAGACTAGCGCCCAGGCGGCTGCGGAGGGTGCAGCATCTCAGGCATGTTATTACAGTATATAGGAGATATGCATTAGATAGCATTTACTAAGAATATTTTATCATCTTCTAAAGTTCTACATTTATAAGAAATGAAAACTAAAAATCACAAGTTCTATTTGTGCTTCATGTGATTAGTATCTGTATGAATCTGTTAACCAAGGGCCACCTGCCTTCTTTGGCTTCTTGCAGCTGCTGTCTGTACACCTGGACTCAGTGAATATTATGGTCCTCAATGTGGCTGAATCAGAATCTTTATGGCACGTTACATTTTCCAAGATGAGCGTCGTGCTGGACAGCGATGGCAAACAGTAAGCGAATAATCTCACTACAAGGATTAAATTAAGAACACACTCATGCAAAGCATTATTTCTATTTATATCCGAATCCTGTGTTTTTCAGTGAATATGTGCTGTAATGACATTGTGAGGTGCTTGCAGTACCTCTGACTAAATCCCAGAGAAGCAGTGAGCAGGAACACAGGCTACAGTCTTCTTTTATATTTAAAGAGAATCTGAGACAAAGTAAGTAAAATAATTATAGAAGCAAAGGTCCGCACTTGTCCAAGGTTCCAATTCTTTATTTAGGACATATCCAATAATAACACATGCATGAAAAGGCTGACATGTTTCGAGCTATACTAGCTCTTAACCACCCTGGTGTTCTATTAAGATCGCCAAGGTGGCTGCGGGAGGGTTTTTTTTTTAATTAAAAAAAAAACTATTTCATGCAGCCAACTAAAAGTTGGCTGCATGAAAGCCCACTAGAGGGTGCTCCGGACGCGTCATTCTGATCGCCTCCGGCGATCAGAATTAACAAGGAAGGCCGCAATGAGCGGCCTTCCTTGTTTTGCTTACCTCGTCGCCATGGCGACGAGCGGAGTGACGTCATGGACGTCAGCTGACGTCCTGATGTCAGCCGCCTCCGATCCAGCCCTTTAGAGACAAGCATGGTGGGGATATGACGGGGTTCGTGTTTCAGGGGATTGAAAGAGTTATGCCTTCTAGGAGGGGTGGGGATCTCTATAAAGTACTTTTGAAGAGGGAAGCTATGTAGATCCATCGCTTAGGCACCAGGCTCCCACAAGGCTTAAATGCCAAATGGGAACTGGCGCTTATTTCTTGAGATTCCTCGGTTTTGGGTCTCTTTTTTTCCCTGCTCTTTTCCCTCGTTTAGAGCATCCCCTTTCTATATATATCATCCCAGGGATCTGTGGTGTGTTATTGTCATATTTCGAATGCACAAGTCTGTTCCTTGGTATTTTTATGGTTTTAAATTTCTTTGAGTTTTAATTCCTTGTTGTATGTATTTCCACATTGCTGGATAAGAGATATTTATCTCTCCTTGCACCTTGCACCTTAATGACCATTTCACCCCTCCCCTGGGCGGAGTTCTGAGGGACAGGTGCATTGACGTCCCCTTATTTAAGAGGACTTTCTACCATTGTTTGATCAGCTATGATTAAGAGCTAGTATAGCTCGAAACATGTCAGCCTTTTGATGCATGTGTTATTATTGGATATGTCCTAAATAAAGAATTGGAACCTTGGACAAGTGCGGACCTTTGCTTCTATACTTTGTGTGGGCCTTGCTGACCTGGTTGTGCACTTTTGGAGGGGATTGGTGGGTTGCAGCGGTGTACACACTACGTTTTTAAGTAAAATAATTGATACTTACCTGGGTCTTCCTCCAGCCCCATGTACACCGTTGCCTCCCTCGCCGTTCTCCCTGGTCACTCCATTCGGCTTCAGTTTTCCCCAGTATTAGGGCTCCAGTTGCACCATGCGTAGTGCACCCCAACTGGCACAACTGGAACCCTGATACTGAGCGAGATTGAGGTACGGAGTGGCCAGGGAGGATGGCAAGGGAGGAAACAGTGTACATGGGGCTGGACGAAGCCTCAGGTAAGTATCAATTCTTTTAGTTACTTTGTCTCAGGTTCTCTAAGTAATCATAGCTCAGTGTGAGATATAGTGACTAATGGTGGTATGCAGGGAATCAGTCACTTTAAAGCATACGTATCAAACACTGGCCCTCGGAGTAATCAGATTTGGCCCTTAGGTGATTTCCCCACTTTGCATTATGTTTGGCCCATTTAAGACCACCAGAGAAGCTATATTGGAGGGTAGGCCCTAAATCGCCAAGGAAGCCATATAGGGAGGGGGTCAGTACTAGATACCAGGAAACTGTATAGGAGAGAGAAGGGGGCCACTAGACCCCAGGGAACTGTATAGGGTAAGGTGGGGGCCACTAAACACCAGGAAACTGTATAGGGGTGGGAGGACCACTAAACATCAGGGAATTGTATAGCTGAGGGAGGGAGGACCACAAAACGGAACAGTGTAGGGGATAGTGGGAGGCTATTAGACACCAGGGACATTTATCAGGTAGAAAGGTGACCACTAATCATTGAGGTCAGCCTGCGACTTGGTCCCAGAGCTCAATTTCTGCCCACTTTGTATTTGAGTTAACACCCCTGCTTTAAAGTGAACCTGAAGTGAAAAATGGTGAAGTAGTTAGATACTTACTTAAGCAGATAATAAAATAGTCCAGAGGCTTCCCCCATCTTCCTCAAGACCACCAATGCAGGGCTGGGTCCTGCTATGTCTATTCGACAAGGGACTGTCGACTATGCTTCTGTACTGCGCATGCTGGGGTAGGCTGTACTACGCAGACAGGTAGGCTATGGGCAGAACAGCAGTGGGATTTGGTATCACTTTCAGGGAAATGGAACTGAACCAAAAGAATGGAACGGAAACAGATCCGTTCAAACAGAAATCAAGTGCCAGTGTGAACTGGCCCTAACACATGTGAGTATATGTTTTTGGTACATGCTTATTGTTTCCTTTCCTTTGAAGATAATGATATATATGTGGGTTCTGATGATCCACATATGGGGGATCTATTGATGTCCTTGAGGATCAGTTGATGATTGCATAAAAAACTGGTGGGCATCGAACTGCTGTGATCTAGACACTTGCTCCTTTCGGATATTTTAGAGAATTTTAAGGTGGCCACTTAGGGTCCAATTTCAAGCAAAAAATTGTTCGAACGATCTGATTCTGATCAGATTGGTTGTAAATAATCTCCATTGATGGGCACAATCGATTACAAACGATTATAAAAAATAGCCGTCCGATTGGATTTTGGTCAAACCAAAATGTGTTTTTTCTTGTTGGTTGTGATAGATAGGAAGCAAAGATTGTTTCGTTGATGGTGTAGTGAACAATTTTTTCTTTCAATCAGAACTATCTGATCGCTTGGGCGATTTTCTCTAGAAATTGGATCGTTAGTGGCCACCTTTTAAGTAGCGCAGATATTTAACTACAAACAGTTACACAGCTCCCTTTACACATATAAACAGGTACAGAGTCTTTCAGTAGCTGTTGCTTGGGTAGTAAATAAGGGTAGGGTTTAGCCAAAAATGGGCAGGGTTTAGCAGGGGCTTACCTCTGGCAAATCTATGAATGGTCTTCTTCCAGTTCCTGTATCTCCTTTTCCACTCAAGGGCTCCCAGAAGATAAGAGTTCATTCAGTATTGATTAAATGTGTGAAGAGTTGTAAAGGTACTTCATGCAGCTGTGTGTGTCTGGAGCAGCTTACCACAGTAAACGTCCAGGTCACAAGACCTGCAAACCATTTTAATATTCAGGGCTAATCATACCGTAGGTATGTTTATTTTCTTTTTTTCCCTTTTTTGTTATAGTTTTAGTCAGGTTTACCTTGGGGTTTGAACAGCTATACTGGAGTCCCAATGGCCACTCAAGCAAGGTAAGTATGGCCATCCTTATCCCCTTAAAAGTCCTCTAGCTGCCCCTGTCATCTTGCCCAATCCCTGGATCTCTAGGTACTTGTCACACAGTAACCTCCTATAGACATCCTCTATTTGTCCTCATGCCACTATCTAGGCTGCTTCGGGTTTTGTTGCAGGCCATTGCTGTTGAGCTCCTTGCTTGCTTTTGCATGCTTCCATTTAGAGAACATCAATGAGATGCAATTAATTTCTTCTAACATTCAAATTTCATTTAAATGATATGCAGCTTGAAATCGGACCAATCCGAATAACTTGCTGCCAATTTTTTTTGGTCCAAGTTGAAGCTGCATATCATTTTCATGACATTTGAAATCTCATTGATCATTATTATTATTAGTATTGATTGATAAAGCGCCAGCATATTCTGTGGCGCTGTACAAAGTAAGAAACAAACATGGGGTACATAATAATACAGACAATGGTGTACACCGATATACAAGATACATAATTGGTGACAAAATACAAAAAAAAAACATGGACATCCACAAGATCAAACTATTAGTTTGATCCTGTGGATGTCCATGTCTTTAGTGTATATTTGTTTCCAATAAAGAATGCGGATCCTTTTCTCTTGCTTATCATGGCTTAGCTCACCAGATCCTGCACCAGCGGGTATATCCTGGGGGTTTCAGAGCATCTGGACCTCTTCCTGTATTTTAGAAGCTCTCCTTCCTTTTTGCTTGTGCTATAACATAAATTGTGTTACTGCAGTAAATGGATCTTGTGTGTCATTGAGAAGTGCGCGTTACCTAACAGAAGGGATGGGCTTAGATCAATGTGCATTTCTGTACTTATATGACTCATTGAAGAAACATGATGGGAATGTTGCTTTCACTCAATATCTGAATTAGTAATGTTTACAGAAACTTATCTGCCATAAGCTCACAGTAGAAGCATTAAGTTTGTAAGGTATTCATAGAAAAATTACCTGGAAGCCATGATATCATTGTACCATGGCGACCCTGTTGTCCACACCTGGCACAATTGCATGGTATTTGAAATTCTCAGAAAGATGGTTAGCAACCTCCTGCTTTGTGATCACTTCCTCAACTTAAAGGGACTCCGAGCAGTGCAGAAACTATGGAAAGATGCATATCAATTTAAAGCTCTCTTTCTCCTCTTTCCAATCATATATAAACCGCTGCCCTACGCCTTTTAGTTTTCGCTATTTTCGCGATTGAAATTGCCGTGACTGCGATTTCAATCGCGAAAATAAAGAAAACTAAAAGGCGCAGGGCGACGATTTAGGTGTCGCCAGAAAGAGGAGAAAGAGAGCTTTAAAATGATATCCATCTTGCCATAGTTACATTGTATTACACAGGCCGACTTTTTCTGCTGAATGGAGCTGCTGACACTGGGGAAAGTGTCGTCCTGTGTAATACAAGTAACTATGGAAAGATGGATATCATTTTAAAGCTCTCTTTCTCCTCTTTCTGGCGACACCTAAATCGTCGCTCTACGCCTTTTAGTTTTCTGTATTTTCACGTTTGAAATCGCGGCCGTGGCAATTTCAATCGCGAAAATAGCGAAAACTAAAAGACGTAGGGCGGCGGTTTATATATCATTGGAAAGAGGAGAAAGAGAGCTTTAAAATGATATGCATCTTTCCATAGTTTCTGCACTGCTCGGAGTCCCTTTAAAGGGGGGAGGGGAGGTTTGAGACAGGGGTTGTGATTGTGCTGACAGCTGAAGTCAAATCTTCCTGCCGACTGTTAGCCAGTAACGACTCTCAGGGGATTAGGGAGCAGGAAGCCGAATGTTGCTTACAAGGACATGAAGATCTTGGGGTTGGTTATGAATGATTGCTGTACAGATGCGCTGCTAGTCTCTCTGTTGGGGAAACTATAGCATTGCCCAAGGGTTTTCTAGCTAAACCAATCACTTGAGAGGAATTCATCAGCAACATGAGACGCCTGTACACCCTCTGGATTTTAACCCAGAATGATTGTGAAAGGGCTCTTCAGGCAACAGAATCTAAGTTGTGTAGTTTTAGTCAGTTTTCCAAAGCCTGTTTTATATTCAGTGATAACTACTGATTGCAGATTTCTGAAAATACACAGAAAAATAAAGCAGTAAAACCTATAATGGAAATTATCAAAATATAGTAGCCTGGAAAAGCAGATAGTTTATATTGGTCTTAATTCGCTATGCTTATCTCCTGTCTTTAATAACATTTCTAGAGTGATCACCATGGTGATAAGGCATGTAGTATTCAGGAAACCTTTTACCTCAGGCAAACCTTAAGTTAACTCCTCTGTCTTTAAGTTAAGGAGAGATCTCTAACGTTAACTCTTCAATCCTTAAAAAAACTCCAAAATTCTAAAGTTTTTGCCTCAATTCACTAAGATCATGCTGGAGGTAAGGCAAGAGAAAACTTGCCATGGCACAGTGAGAGAGTTCTCTTATCTCTTCATTCCTTAAGTTACCTCCTCTGTAGTTATTTTCACACGTAGTTAATTAACAGACTGTCTTTAACTTTAGAATTCTGTAGTTATTTTAAGGATTGAAGAGTTAACTTTAGGTTTGCCTGAGGTAAAATGTTTCCTGAATATTACACGCCTTATCACCATGGTGGTAACTCTAAAAACATTATTAAAGACAGGAGATAAGCTTAGTGAATTGAGGCCAAAAACAGGCTGTTAATTGACTGCATGTGAAAATAACTACAGAGGAAGTACCGTATATACTCGAGTATAAGCCGACTCGAGTATAGGCCGACCCCCCAACTTTTACCAAAAAATCCTGGAAAAAATGATTGATCCGAGTATAGGCCGAGGGTAGGAAATGCAGCAGCATTAATAATAAAAATAATTCCTCCTCCTCATCTGTCTAATCACAAATTGTAATTTGAACTCTTGTCAAGGTAAATAAGCTCATTTGAAAGCACAGGATGTTAATATGTCTGCTTCCATGAAAGCAGGAAGTAGACGCACTGCAGATGTATTGCAGGATTTTGTATCAGCTGTAACAAAGAATTGTTTTTCTTTACTATCTTAAGGTGCGTATCTTATAGAGCAGAGAGAAAGTACTGAGTTCTGCGTTAAAAGCTATCACTAATGGCAGCGTGCCCCCCTGCACTCCCCCACCGCAATGTGTAAAAAAAGGGAAAAAAAGCTGAGCAGCACTAATGATCACATAACTCCCCCCTCCCCTCCTGCTCGTGGCTATGTGTACAGTAATCTGTGCCCCCTTCCCGTTTGCCGCAATGAGTACAGTAACCCACATGCCCCTCTCCCCCGCTATGTGTAACTTGAGTGCCCACCTCCCCGAGTGCACCTTCCTTCCGCAGAGTGTAAAAAAAAAAAAAAAAAAAAAAAAGCTGAGCAGCGCTAATGGTTGATTAACTTCCCCCTCCCGCTCGCCGCAATGTATACAGTAACCCGCATGTCCTCCTCCCCGCTATGTGTAAAGTGCTGTAATCCATGTGACAGTCTCTCCCTGGCAGACTGGAGTGTGTTGCCAACCTTGGAATTGTCCTCCGTGTCCCCCAAGTGTCACCATATGCAGCGCAGCTTTGAGTAACTCACAGTGATCCGCGCTGTGTTCGGATGCCTCTTCCTGCCTGTCGCAGGCTCGTTGCTATGACGCCGCACGTGGTGCACGTGATTGAGTCATAGCAACGAGCCTGCGACAGGCAGGAAGAGGCATCCGAACACAGCGCGGATCAAAGTTACTCAAAGCTGCGCTGCATATGGTGACACTCGGGGGACACGGAGGACAATTCCAAGGTTGGCAACACACTCCAGTCTGCCAGGGAGAGACTGTCACATGGATTACAGCACTTTACACATAGCGGGGAGGAGGACATGCGGGTTACTGTACACATTGCGGCGAGCGGGAGGGGGAAGTTAATCAACCATTAGCGCTGCTCAGCTTTTTTTTTTTTTACACTCTGCGGAAGGAAGGTGCACTCGGGGAGGTGGGCACTCGAGTATAAGCCGAGACCCCCACTTTTGGGCCACTTTTTTGGCCTCAAAAACTCGGCTTATACTCGAGGATATACGGTAACTTAAGGACTGAATAGATAAGATAACTCTCTCACTGTGAAAACGTATCTCTACACTTTGATAAGGCAAGATCGATGTGTGGTGGTAAGTTTTCTCTTGCCTTATCTCCAGCATGATCTTACTGAATTGAGGCCATAGGCCTCAATTCACTAAGCTTATCTCCTGTCTTTAATAACGTTTCTATAGTTATCACCATGGTGATAAGGCATGTAGTATTCAGGAAACATTTTACCTCAGACAAACCTAAAGTTAACGCTTCTGTCTTTAAAGTGGATCCGAGATGAACTTTTAGGGCCCTTTTCCACTAGCAATCGCTAGCGTTCACGCTGAACGCTAGCGATTGCTGAATCGCAATTACCGGCGATTCCCCTACGTTCGCGGCAAATATCGCTCCGCCGCGCGTTCGCGTTCCTGGCAAAAACGAATCGCGGTAGTGGAAATGACCTACCGCGATTCCTATGTTAAAAAGCAAACCGTAGCGATTGTAAAATCGCTAGCGGTTTGTGTTTTTGCGATTCAGCCAGCGCAAACGCGCTCGTGGAAAAGGGCCCAGTCTCCTTGCATAATTGTGTTCCTTTCCTATTGTTTATAGGGCATTCCTCAAGCCAAATACTTTATTTTTTTTTTGTTTTAATACTCTAATTCCCTATAAACTACACAAGCCATGCCCACAGGTTTTCAGAGAGCCAAGGCACTTTCAGACAGTAGCAAGGGCTCATGGGAGCTCAGTCTGGGCAGGAGAAGGGGGAGGTATTACTAGCCAGAGATTTCAGAGGCAGAGGGGAGGAGGAGGGGGGATTAGGTTTTTTTTGCTCAAGAAGCAGATAAGCCTGCCTCTGCGTAATGTTTACAAACAACATGACTGCTGTCACTATATCACAGGAATAATCGATCATATTCTGTTAAAGCTGTTTGCAGCTAGATTTGATGTGTAAACTATCTAAACTTTAGATAAGATATATAGACAAGTTACTTGTTATAGTTAGTTTTTCATCTCGGATCCGCTTTAAGTTAACTCTTCAATCCTTAAAATAACTCCAGAATCCTAGACAGGCTGTTAATTAACTGCATGTGAAAATAACTACAGAGGAGGTGACTTAAAGAGGAACACCAGTGAAAATAATGTAATTAAAAAAGTGCTTCATTTTTACAATAATTATGTATAAATGATTTAGTAAGTGTTTGACCATTGTAAAATATTTTAAATCCCTGATTTATATTCTGACATTTGTCACATGGTGACATTTTTACTGCTTGCAAGTGATGTAGCTGCTGCTTCCTGTTTTGGCAGTTGGAAACAGCTGTAAACAGCTATTTCCCACAATGCAACGGTTCACAGACAGTAACTGCAAAGAGTGCGTACTCAGAATTTCTTTGTGGGAGGGGTTTCACCACAATATCAGCCATACAGCGCCCCCTGATGGTCTGTTTGTGATAAGGAATAGATTGCTCATGTAAAAGGGGGTATCAGCTACTGATTGGGATAAAGTTCAATTCTTGGTCGGAGTTTCTCTTTAAAGGAATACTATCAATGCCCAAGTGTTCTAAAATGACAGTGTACAAATAATGTCCAAGTAGCTGTGTAAACATTTTCCTACTTTTCATGTTAAATATCAGAGCCAAAAGCTTTAATTTATTTAGTGTAGGATTTAGCTATGTTGGGACAAATCAATTGCAGAAGGGGTGTCTGCTTCAATGCACAGCCAGTGTTGCATATCAGACTACAGAGTATTTTTCTCAGAAATCAAAAACAGTATGAAAAGCTGTTACAAATGTTCATAACAAGTTTCCTCTGCTCTCTTCAGACACTTCAGTCAGAAACACAGGACACAGAAGCTGCAGCTGTTGGGAGCTTTCTCTCTCTCACACACAAAGTTACACACAGGGTTAACTGATCAAGTGTGAGGGGTATTTCCCCTCTCCTTATGGCCTATTCTGCCGTCAGTTTTGGCGTCGGTAAAGTTTGAAAGTATTATGATAACAGTAAACAGAGGTTGCCAGTGAAATGTGTACACCAGTACTTAGCAGCACTTCTCAAACAATTCCTGTCTCAATTGAAAAAAATGTGTAGATCGATAGCGTTCCTTTAAGGAACGAAGAGATAAGATAACTCTCTCACTGCGTGGTGGTTAAGTTTTCTCTTGCCTTATTATCTCCAGCATGATCTTAGTGAATTGAGGCCATAGTCTCATAAATTAGGCTAAATGTGGTCAGATGATATTTTTGTAAAATGAAGATTAGCTTCTGGTTTGTTTTACAGGGCGGACTACACACTGAGCCTTAACCAGCTGACCAGCAAACTACTGAAGAGCAGTGAGCAGGTAAGTAGCTTGTCAAAAGGCAGGTACATACCAAAAACGATTTTAAAAAAAGTGGATAGCATGGTAGCTAATTGGTGAGTAGTCTTTCCTTCCAGCACTGGAGGTTCAATCCCCATCAGGACACTGTCTGCATGGGGTCTGTATTTCCTTCCCTTGCTTGCATGAGTTTCCTCTGGCCACTCCAGCTTCCTCTACCAAACTGGCTCTAGACTGTGGTAGGGTAAATTAGACTATGACAATGTTGGGGACATTGGGATTGGGAACACCTCTGAGAGACCCGTTGCAATGAAGATATTTGATAAAGATATTCCTTTGTGCCGCATCACCCATTAGACTGATAAAATATCTGAAATCTATGCACACAAGATAAAACTCATGTAAGGCGCCCATTAATGACCACGTCTGTTGAGAATCCAGCATGTAAAGCAGCCCCTGACCCCCTCCGACTTATCTCGCCCACTGCGGGACGTCACTTCCTCACCACGTACGGTACGCGTGTACAAGACTTAACAGTAGATGGACATAGGCATTCACATTAGACTAGCGTGGACACTTCCAGGGGCATTAGCACTTTTCTACTAGTTTTCTACTAGCTTTTTTAAGGACTTTACCACTCAACTCGGATGGATTACCAAGTATCTTGAATACAAAATCTGCGATATGACCATCAAGATCATTTACCACTAGGCAGCCATAGACATGATCGGTAGACCACCATCAAGGAACATTTCCAAAGTTGTTACTACTAGATGACCACCAGATGATTTTAATGAACCAAAGGGGTACATTGCTGTTAAGTATTGGTATGAGGAGAGTGAGCACTACTGGATATTCAGTTGTCTTTCAATGCTATAACTTCCCATATGTAGACATTTCATGGCAGGCTTTACTTCCCTCAGTGTACCATGTCTTTTCTTCAGCATGTATTTGTAACTTGACTTCCTTGTTTCATGTGTAAATCTTTATTTTTGCACACAGGATGAAGCTTGTCTTGCCGAGTTGTCACTGGCTCTCACTTTGGAGTGCCGCACGAATGAAAAGCACTTGCGTTCAGTGAGTCTGCGGCTGCGTAACCTGCATGCAGAGATGCATGAGAGTCTCTTCAACAGTGACCTGCTGCAGAAGAAGCTGGTTTCAGCAGTCCAGGCCAGCAATGAGGAGGACAGTAACATTGAGGAGCAGGCAAACACAGGTTGGTCTAAAAATAAACTTTGAGAAGTCATAACCCGGTCTGACCTTTACCTTCTCCATACTGTTCTACCCTATGAATAATAATAGTCGAAAACACATTTCGATAAAGATGCAGACACAGTGCATAAGTTCTCCCTAGAAAGATAGGTGCTAGTTTAGTTTAGGGGACCCAGCAAGAAACCTCATGGGGAACAGTTCTCCAATTACAAGCACCCCTCTACAGCACAAAGCATTGTGATTAGCTGAATAACATGGACATAATTTACTACAACCTATTTCAAACCTATCCGTTCAAGAGGGTGCTGTCCACCCAATCATGTTAGTGGAATTTCCCTATGAGGTTTCCTGCTGGGTCCACTAAACTACACTAGCACCGAAAGATATTTGTAAACTTTCATCTGATTGGTATTACCGTATGTGCCTTTTCAGGAGACATTGCACCTCCCAAGTGGTTGCAGCTAATTGAGCGGCTTCCATGCAAGCTATATGTGGGATTTGAGAACAGCACTGTGGTCCTGTCTATGAACAGCCAGCAAAGGTAACAACAAGACCATTGTTTGAAGGAAAGCATGGTAATAATCACTCTGCATTGTTTAAAGGCTTTCTGTTAATATTCTTCCTTATTTACAGGCATCTAAACTGGACGTTAAAACTCCTTAAGTATTCCTATATACGTGAGGAAGATCAGCTGCCCATGCGTAAGTTTATTGGCACTTCAGATCTAGCACAGATGACCTCTGAACTGCTAGTAGAAGGTAAGCTGTCTTAGCTTGATTATGAAGTATATGTACGAATAATTAGCTAATTAAAGGTATTGCCCACCAAGTCAATTGTCTTTCTGCAATCTTATTTAAAAAAATGTCCTACTAAAGAGACATTTTCCATCAAGCTGTGGAATAACGGACTCTTCTGCGAAATGTTGCTATTACCCCAGTCACATTTATGGGCACCCTGGTAGCTGAGCAAATGAACTAAAGTCTATAACATACGATCAAAAACCTGTCTTCCAACTTCTTAGCAACGGCAGGGTAATTGCATCTACCTAAAGCAATGTTGTTTGTTTAAAAATCACTTCTCTCCTGAGTCATGTTCACCCAGCATTTGAAGCAGCGATCTTGCATAGTAATGTAATGCTCAGTTTCATCTGTTATTTTTCAGCTGCTGAGCTTTATCTCTTTTGTTTAGGTATAAAAGAAACTAGCTCTTCAGTGTTTGTATCTTTTATTTCATTTTTTTTAACATGGTATAGGTGCACTTTTTGGTGTGTTGCATCGTCCTGATACAGTTAAAGTTTTTTTTTTTTTTTTTTTTTTTTTTGCCTCTCACTAGGGTATCTCAGCAGCAGCAAAAATAAATAACTCAATCCATGTATCTATCTCAAACTAACCTCCCTCTAATGGTAGCCACCAACTTTCCAATCTTTTTGACCAGTCCAACTAAATCTATGTAGTAGAAGGATAAACTAAATATATTGAACAGATATTTTAGACCAGGGGTCCCCAAATGTTTTGGGTCGAGGGCCGGGTCAACTTACCTCAGACTGCTGGGGGGCCGGAGTATACATAAAATGATGTAGAAGTCTTTGCAGGCCAGACAGTGAAGCATACCCATGTGACAACCTGCAGTGGACAGCAGTGTCACCTGATGTGGAATTTGATTGGAAACCAGCGAATTACTGCTTTCTGGCTTCCATGTGGATGGGTGGTGCCAGCACTGCTGTTCTATATGCGGACCACCAATATTTAAAGATGTAGCTGACCGCATCTATAAGTAATACATTTTGTGTGGGGGGGCCGGTAAAAAAGCCTCAGAGGGCCACATTTGGCCCGCGGGCCTTAGTTTAAGGGACCACTGTTTTAGACAGTGCCTTGTAAGGCATAGAAATGGTAGGATTGGACAAAACCGATTGGATCATAAGTGGGCATGTTAGGGGAGGTTCATAAATGGTGTGGGCGGGGGGAGGGGGGTTTGCGGCAATCAATGAATTACCTGGGGGGGGGGGCACTACTCCCTAGCCCCCTGTCTGTTTACCGATTGGAGTCCTCCATCCCACATCTCCAAAATTTAAATTGGTGAGTCATTTTAATGATGTTGTCCTGACTTTTTTCTTTTCTCTATTCCTTTCTCCACATGGTCTATTGATTTCTTAGTCACCTTTTTTTTTTTTTTTTTTTCTACCATTGCCCTTCCCTCCCAATTTCTCAGTCTGCCAAGGTTGCCAACAATCGGAAAGTTCATAGTTGTTCCAAACTTGTTTCGGTTAAGAATTAACATAGTCAATGCGTTTTTGGGAATCCTCAATGCTGATGATTTTTTTTTTTTAATCTTCCTAATACCTTTGCACTCGTAGAGTCCTGTCTCAGCAGACACTTACCTTAAAATCAGGGTTTGGTTTTTGCTTTGATATACATTATAAATGGGGTGATACCTTATGTAGACAGACATGTGCCTTTCCTAATCATCTCCATTCACCACAGGTGGACTCCAGTCTATACAAACACTGCAGCAGTGATCAGTAGAATCTGATGCATCAGATCTGAATTTCAAGTAACACAATAAAGGGCTCTCATACTTATGGCAATGTGATATGCCATTGGTTGATTAAAAATATACGTATGGCAATGTGATATGCCACTGGTTAATTAAAAAATATACTTATGGCAATGTGATATGCCATTGGTTGATTAAAAATGCAACAGCTGCTTAAATGCTGGTTTCTCTTTGTCACTGTAGCATGCCTGATGAGAGAAAAAAATAACTCAGATTAGCTTAGCATGAGGCTGCAAGACACCAAAAAGTGAAGTGGCCAGAATACTTTCGGAATGCACTGTTAATTACAATTTGTCTAATTCAGGTTGTTGAAGCGCAAATGTTTGTATCTGTAATGCTTCACAGAGAGTAATGCACTGCTAAAACTTGCTAATGCATTATTAAATGGAGAAGAGTTTCACTATGTAATATAATATCACAATGTCTGTCTTTATCCAGATGGTCTCTTGTTGTCTCAGAGTCGACAAAGAATCATCTGCTTGAACCACTTGAAAGCCAGTGTGCAGGTGAGAGAGTGACTGCAGAAAGATTTGTTTTATTCCATTACAGTATTAATATAATACCAGCATAATATGCATTGCTTTACAGAGTACATATCTCATAGGACCTTATGGTCCATCTTAAACAGGGGCAAGCATATTTTTATGCCAGTCTACATAGATAATAATTATCAGTATGTTTGGGGTCAGGGAAAGAAAACTGGAGCAAATATGCTCTTTGCACATTGTGTTCTTGGTAGGATAGAAACTAATGCCTACGACTGCATGATTCCAGCAATTTATATAAAGGTCGTCTTGTGCTGAAAGGATTGTTTTGGTGCCAGGGCCAGATTTACCATAAGGCATTGTAGGCATGTGCCTACAAGCGCCTGATGATGGAAAGGCGGTTCACTCCTCTCCCTGAGTGCTTCCCTCTCTCTTCCCCTCTCTTCCCCTATGCAGAGTTCTAAGCGGAGTGTAAATGAGAGGTTACTCACCCAGCTCTTGGCATTCCACTAACAATACAACAGGAGAAAATGGCAACGCTTTCAAATGAAGGCTGCATCCAAGCTGACCAGCTGCATAGATGTGCAGAGCCCAAAACACGAGCAGATTACACAACTTGCATTCAAAACAGATGCAGCAAATGGAGGATAGATTAGGGTTTAGTGCATAGTTTGCATCTGATTTGTATTCAAGGTGTGTATTTAAAGTGATCTGAAACACAGCAATTCTTCTTTGCTCTAAAAGATTATTTACAGCCTTAAACCAACAACCAACAATTTTTTTTTCAGCTGAACAGCATTCAAACAGTTAACAGCACTTTATTCTGCAGTGGAAGCTTGTGATCCGAAATTTTAGTTTGTGATCCGAGGTCACAACATTGTATCTATAGAGGAATGGCAACAACGGATAATTAGTTACAGTTGGCAATGGCTGAAACTGAACTACACAGAGCTGACAAGCAGACACAGATGAGAAAATTATCACTAGATAGCTGCTGTATTTATATTAACCTATTTTGGTTCCACTTCCTGGACGTAGAAACTACGTCCAGGAACCATGTGCACTCCCGCGGCCAAAGTAATACTACAACTAAAAGTAAAAAAAAAAATGAAAATTAACACACATTTACTTAAAGAGAGTCTGAAGCAAGAATAAATCTCGCTTCAGACCTCATAGATAGCAGGGGCACGTGTGGCCCTGCTAAACCGCCACTACCCCGCGGCTAAAAGAGGGTCCCTGTCCCCCAAATACCCTCCGTAATGCGGGGGAGCGCTTCCTGGTTGGGGCAGGGCTAACCGCCTCAGCCCTGCCCCACGCGCGTCTGTCAGCGCGTATCTCCGCCTCTACCCCGCCCCTCTCAGTCTTCCTTCACTGAGAGGGGCGGGGGAGAGGCGGCGATGCGCTGCTGACAGACGCGAATGGAGGCAGGGCTGCAGCAGTTATCCTTGCCTACAGGAGCGACCAAGTCTGCGACCAAGTGTCGCAGTGGGGGGTTTGGGGGTCAAGGGACCCCCGTTTAGCGGCGCTATTGCGGCGGTTTAACAGGGGCACACGTGCCCCTGCAAACTATGAGCTCTGAAATGAGATTTATTCTCGCTTCAGAGTCTCTTTAATTAACCTAGTGTTAACCTCCCACCCTCCCAAAACTACCCAAATAAAATGTTTACTATAAAAAAAAAAACATTACAATAAAAAAAAAAAAAAACATGTAAATATTTACCTAAGGGTCTAAACGTTTTAAATATCAATGTAAAGATGAAATATTTCTATATTTTTTTTATTTTAAACTTGTAAATAGTGATAGGTGCAAAACGGAAAAAATGCACCTTTATTTCCAAATAAAATATTGTCGCCATACATTGTGATAGGGACATAATTTTAACGGTTTAATAACCGGGACATATGGGCAAATACAATATGTGAGTTTTAATTATGGAGGCATGTATTATTTTAAAACTATAATGGCTGAAAACTGAGATATAATCAATTTTTTCAGCTTTTTTCTTCCTGTTAAAATGCATTTACAGTAAAGTGGCTCTTAGCAAAATGTACCCCCCAAAGAAAGCCTAATTGGTGGCGGAAAAAACAAGATATAGATCAGTTAATTGTGATAAGTAGTGATAAAGTTATAGGCTAATGAATGGGAGGTGAACATTTCTCAAGTGAAAACGACGGAACGCGAATGGGTTAAAATCTATGAATAAATTACAATGGCAGCTTTCAGAGTATATCTTCTGCACTTTGGGACCTTGTCATTTGTAAATGTTCAATATTGCATGTGCACAAAAGCAAATATGGTAACTGAATAGGTAATGAAATGTAGGAAAACACATTTTTATTGAATGTTATTTCAGTTTTCTAAGTTCAAATATAGATAATCTTTATTCATACATCATAATAAAGAGATCATAACATGCCAATAATTTATATAATCCAAACACTCCTGTAGCAAGGCCTATCAATTAATTGTATGCCCAATAAATGACATCGAAATGACATGTATATAAATAGCAGCAACACTTCCTGAATAAAGTGCAATGTGTCAATATGTGTGGTACAAGGGTGTGATCAATCTCAAAATACAGTGGTGTGAAAAACTATTTGCCCCCCTCCTGATTTCTTATTCTTTTGGATGTTTGTTACAGTTAAATGTTTCTGCTCATCAAAAACTGTTAACTATTAGTCAAAGATAACATAACTGAACACAAAATGCAGTTTTAAATGATGGTTTTTATTATTTAGTGAGAAAAAAAACTCAAAACCTACCTGGCCCTGTGTGAAAAAGAAATTGCCCCCTGAACCTAATAACTGGTTGGGCCACCCTTAGCAGCAATAACTGCAATCAAGCGTTTGCGATAACTTGCAACAAGTCTTTTACAGCGCTCTGGAGGAATTTTGGCCCACACATCTTTGCAGAATTGTTGTAATTCAGCTTTATTTGAGGGTTCTAGCATGAACTGCCTTTTTAAGGTCATGCCACACCATCTCAATAGGATTCAGGTCAGGACTTTGACTAGGCCACTCCAAAGTCTTCATTTTGGTTTTTTTCAGCCATTCAGAGGTGGATTTGCTGGTGTGTTTTGGGTCATTGTCCTGCTGCAGCACCCAAGATCGCTTCAGCTTGAGTTGACGAACAGATGACCGGACATTCTCCTTCAGGATTTTTTGGTAGACAGTAGAATTCATGGTTCCATCTATCACAGCAAGCCTTCCAGGTCCTAAAGCAGCAAAACAACCCCAGACCATCACACTACCACCACATTTTACTGTTGGTATGATGTTCTTTTGCTGAAATGCTGTGTTACTTCTACGCCAGATGTAACGGGACACATACCTTCCAAAAAGTTCAACTTTTGTCTCGTCGGTCCACAAGGTATTTTGCCAAAAGTCTTGGCAATCATTGAGATGTTTTTTTTAGCAAAATTCAGACGAGCCTTAATGTTCTTTTTGCTTAAAAGTGGTTTGCGCCTTGGATATCTGCCATGCAGGCCATTTTTGCCCAGTCTCTTTCTTATGGTGGAGTCGTGAACACTGACCTCAATTGAGGCAAGTGAGGCCTGCAGTTCTTTAGATGTTGTTCTGGGGTCTTTTGTGGCCTCTCGGATGAGTTTTCTCTGCGCTCTTGGAGTAATTTTGGTTGGCCGGCCACTCCTGGGAAGGTTCATCACTGTTCCATGTTTTTGCCATTTGTGGATAATGGCTCTCACTGTGGTTCGCTGGAGTCCCAAAGCTTTAGAAATGGCTTTATAACCTTTACCAGACTAATAGATCTCAATTACAGTACTTTTGTTTTCATTTGTACCTGAATTTCTTTGGCTCTTGGCATGGTGTCTAGCTTTTGAGGTGCTTCTGGTCTACTTCTCTGTGTCAGATAGCTCCTATTTAAGTGATTTCTTGATTGAAACAGGTGTGGCAGTAATCAGGCCTGGGGGTGACTACAGAAATTGAACTCAGGTGTGATAAATCACAGTTGAGTTATTTTTTAACAAGGGGGGCAATCACTTTTTCACACAGGACCATGTAGATTTGTTTTTTTTCTCACTAAATAATAAAAACCATCATTTAAAACTGCATTTTGTGTTCAATTATGTTATCTTTGACTAATGGTTAACGGTTTTTGATGAGCAGAAACATTTAAGTGTGACAAACATGCAAAAGAATAAGAAATCAGGAAGGGGGCAAATAGTTTTTCACACCACTGTATGTGAAACTGGTGTTCATAGGCTAGACAAACCAGAGAGCTAAAGCACAAGAAGGGTATTAATCGGAGTGAGAGTGCTTAGAATGAGTGAAGAGTGATAGTGAAGGTGAGTGCTGTAAGCGCTCAAATAAGAAGTGAACCAACTCCTAGATGGGAGGAGGAGGAGTGGGGGATGGCTAGAAAGAATAGGAAGCAGAACAAGGCCGGTATGGCTTACCAAGGAGTGGTTGGAGCCGAGCGCAATGCAAATGCTTTGGCTCCATCCACTCCTTGGTTAGCCATACCGGCCTTCTCTGTATGCAGTGCAATCCTTTAAGCCCTCCTGGGCCCCAACTGCAGCTGTTAATTCTTTGTGGTCCCCAAGTGCAGCCATTAACTTTGCTGGGTAGACTTCTACTTGAGTCAGTAAAAAAATTTCAGCTTAAGATGGTCACATACTGAAGTCGACTTGTATTCAAGGATATACGGTAATAATATTTGTAATCATTACTGTTGAATCACTCTGCTGTTTTTAAGGCTGATACACATTCTGTTTCCTTTTTTTCTGTCACATCAGGTCACATCTATCGATATTCAGAGCAATGTAGCTCTCAATACATGCATCATCCATTATCGTCACCAAGAGTTTTCCCATTGGTTCAGCTTGCTGGCGCTGGATCGCCAGTCATTCTTGGAACCAAAGCCACCAACCAAAAACAATCGGTGAGTGGGAAGTAAAATCAGCATATCCATTCAAGAAATGTTTACTATGTGTTTATATTTATTTACATTGATTTTGGTTTACAGCCAGCAATGCTGCACTAAACCTTGCCTTTTCACTTTGTTTTACCCCATTACCTGTACATTGCTTAACCTCTCTGGGGTTAGGATCATTTTAGGGTCTAAAAGCCATGCAATTTTTTCACAAGCTTTTAGGGCCCAGACACACTATAAGCATTTTTCTGAGCGCTTGCGATTGATTAGCACTTTGAGTGCTTTTTAAAAATCGCTCCCATACACTTTCATTTTAAAAAATCGCCATGTACGCGTAAAAACTTCTCATTGTGGCAATATGTACACGATTTTTACTGTGATTTTAATAAAAGTGAATGGGAGCAATTTGTAAAAAGCGCTCAGAAAGCGCTAATCAATTGCAAACACTTAGAAAAGCACTTATAGTGTGTCTGGGCCCTCAGACCCTAAAAACAAGAAAAAAAACATACCACAGAAAGATCTGCAGCAGCTTCTACATGTAACTCACTCAGGCATGGGGTTACTGCTCTGAGCTGCGGATTTCCGTCCCGAGCCTGATTTGGGATTACCGCTAAGGAGATTAAAGGACAACTGCTATGAGAGGGATATGGAGCTGCCATATTTATTTCCTTTTAAACAATACCAGTTTTCTGGCAGCCCTGTTGATCTATTTGGCTGCAGTAGTGTCTGAATCACCCCGAAAACAAGCATGCCGCTAATCTTGTCAGATCTGACGATAATGTCAGAAACACCTGATCTGCTGCATGCTTGTTCAGGGTCTATGGCTAAAAGTATTAGAGGCAGAGGAGATCAGCAGGATAGTCAGGCAACTGGCATTGCTTAAAAGGATATAAATATGGCAGCCTCCATATCTCTTGCTACAGGTGTCCTTTAAAAGCCTAATATCTTAGCAGTCATACCTCCTACACACTCCAAATTTTGCCTAAATGAGCATGGGACAGGAAACTATATTAGACAGATCACACACTGCTATTCAATGCAACCAAACTGTATCTGATATTACACATGAAGTCAGTTCTCAGTTATTTGCAGAATTTCCTATTTAGGAATAGTGTCTGCTAGTGTATGCACATGAGAAGGTAAGGATCTGGGTGAAGTGTGATTGCAGTTGTTTAGCAGAAGATCTGCTGATTTGGTGGCTGATTGTAGCTACAACAGTGCAAGTCTATGGTGGAAGATTCAGCCACTATATAAATCAAAATTGTAATTTTTTTTTTATGGTGTATAGATGAAATGTTATGTAGGTGAACTTTTGTCTTTGCACATTCTGTTTTTGTAGAGAGGTCTAATGTGTCCATTAAATGTATTTCATGTCTGAATCCTAATCTGTTTCTTTGCAGACCTCTTCCTGTGATATTAGCTCCAGTTGTTTTTAACTCCGTCATTTCCAATGTTAATGTGTCAGTCCAGCTGGAGGAAGCTCAGCCCTTTGCTTTAGGATTTTCATCTGTTTCACTTGGTGAGTCCCCTTTGTTTTTCTCAAACCGTGTTTGTGATAAAATAGGATTTTTAAAGGTAAGAGATGCTGCATATATTCAAATTATTGTTATTAACTTATTATTTATATAGTGGTAACACCTTCCGCAGTGCTATAAAGAGTATATAGTCTTGTCACCTAACTGTCCCTCAGAGGGGCTCACAGTCTAATCGCTACCATAGTTATATGTCTATGTATGTATTGTAGTCTACGGTCAATTTAGGGGGAAACCAATCAACTTTTTTGTATTTTTTTTTAATTCAAATATAAGCAGAATTTTGGTACTGGGAAAAAAATGGTCTGCTACAGAAATGTTGGTTAATAATTTGGTCAGTGCAGAGTGTAGCTAAACAAGCCTCACTTACCGCCAGTGTGTTTGTCATTATTTCGCGTTTGCGTTTTTTAATGTGTTTTTCGTGCATCTTTTGTGCGTTTTGGGTTTCTGTTAATTTTCATAATCCATGGAGAAATAGAGCGAGAAAGATAGAGAGAATGCGCACCAGGTCCAACGTGGTTGTCTCTAATATTGAACCACGCATGCGCAGGACTCCCACGCCGGTCGGTGTGATGTCACGAATTGAGGAAGAGGGAAACAGCCCTGACGATTTCAGACAAAAGTCGTCCCATAACAGAAATTGCAATATTCCACCATGAACCAATGAGAATCCTCCCTGTTGCTGAGGCTTACCATTGGTGTTTTGCAATCCAAAGTGGATCCGCATACATCTGCCTTGTGCCGATCTGTTTACTGGCTTCAGGATTGAGCAGTGGAGTCAGCAGCAGCGGAGCCGGGGGACACGAGTATCAGCAATTTAACATTGCGGACGCAGTGACCAGCCAAGTGAGAACAGACACAGTCTGTTCTCGTAGGCTTAATACATCAGTTCACCCATCATTTTGCATTCTTTTTTGGAAAATTGCTGCAGGTCGGGAGGCTTTTTTTTTTCACTGCTGGAAGCAGATCCCATTTTTAACAATAGGATACACTTTCTGCATTTAGCGAAGGTGAAGAAAACTTACCAAATGGGTACATTTTCTGCACATTCGGAACCAAGCCTTATCCTTTGTGAAGTGACATTTATAAGGGATTTCTTCTCCACAACACAGGTGGATGATTCATTGATCATATACCGTTACTTCCTGTGCACCTGTGTGGAGAGCTGCAAAATATGTACAGTTGTTGAAGAGGTAGATGGGTTTGAGAGACCCTATTTTATAGAATGTGTTATATTACAGTAAACATTACCAAACATTTGTGTCTCTTTCAGAGTTCAAGCATCTGCGCACACAGAATCTCCACCAGAGGGCTCTCCTCTCAATCAGTAATCTGTGTTGGAGAGTTGGCAAAGACTCTCATATCCAGCAAGCTCTTCATCCTGCAAATACTCATGTTTGGGGTGAGGCTTGTGTTCTGGACTCCTTTAGTTTACAGGTGAGAGGCAGTGTATCTGAGGCTGTGGGGCCTAGTTTATAAAAGCATACAGGGTCGGACTGGGCCGCCAAGAGCTAGGGATTTCCCCCGGTAGGCCTTTTAATTATAGTGACGTCAGTGCCCCTGAGCACTGCAGATCTGGCCTTCGGGCCGGGAACAGAAGGGGGCACAGCTCAGGAAGGAGGGGCAGCGGCAGGCACAGAGCAGCGGTGAGTGGGTGCCAGTATCCCTCCCTCACCTGCCCCCCCCCCCTTCCCCGCTCTACGCTCCCTTCCTTCAGACCAGAATGTAGCGCAGGCAGCCGCAGTGAGCAGGTAAGGACTTACTTCTTCCTTATTCCAGCTCTGCATGCCGCTGCTCTGGTCTGGTTTTCTCTGTTGTCCAAACACGCTCTCACAGTACTTCCTGTGAGAGCGTGATTGGACAACAGAGAAGGCCAGTTGCCTATATCTAGTCTGGAGGGTGGGAGCGTGGAAGGGTTGGCCTCAGGTGAGGAAGGGGGGGGGGGGAGACTGTCCCAACTCCCCGCCGCTCTGTGCCTGCTGCTGGCTACAGGGGACACCTATAGACCTGGTTACCTAGTTTGAGGATGCCTAGTTGTAGTCGCATGTAGCCATGTACCTGTTATGGACTGTCCTCAGAAGAGCTCACAATCTATTTCCTAATATAGTGTAATGTCCTACCAAATTATGTATTTATATAGCACTGACATCTGCACAAAATTTCTAGAGTACATGCGTATGTGAGCCCAAATTGGGGGGGGGGGGGAAGGAGGGGGGGGCAGGCTGAAACTTTTCTGGTGGGCCCTTAGTGTCCCAGTCTGACCCTGAAAGCCTATCCAGTATATTGGTGATTGTGATTGAATAAATGGTAGAAAGTGTTGCTCTTTGATATGTAACCTGTAGACTGTGACTGTTTTACTGCATTCTCTAGCCCCGTAATTTGATTTATATGTCTCAATCCTATATTATCCATGTGCTTCAGTTATCATGATTTAAAAGTACTGTTGGGCAGAAAAGCTCCAATGGAAATTTCTATTCATAAGGAAGGGAGAGACATGTAGCTACTAAATACCACCAGTTGTCAGTTAATTAGCCAACTGATTGGTTTACAGTTAGTTGCCTTGCTTCCTCAACATCAGCTAATCCTGACTTGAATTTAAAGGACAATTTAAAGAGACTCTGAAGCCTCTTAAAAATGCTTTTTTTATTAAACAATGTTGTTTAATACATTAGCCCTACCTAAACCGCTGCATTCCCACGGCTGCAAACTATCTAAAACCCCCCTAACTCGCCCTCCCTCTCCCCCGCAAAATCCATGACTTTCTTGGTCGTGAGTTTTGCTGCCCTAAGCTCTTCCCTCAGAGGCAGGGCTATGGGCTGCAGCCCTGCCTCACACGCGTCTGTCAGTAGTGGATCTCCGCCTCTCCCCCGCCCCTCTCAGCGAAGGAAGACTGAGAGGGGCGGGGGAGAGGCGGCGATCCGCGCTGATAGACGCATGTGAGGCAGGGCTGCAGCTCATAGCCCTGCCTCGCAGAGAAGCGCTGCACGGATCGCCCCCCGGGGAGTTAGGGGGGTTTTAGATTAGTTTACAGCCACGGGAATTCGGCGATTTAGGTAGGACTAATGTATTAAACAGGATTGTTAAAAAAAAAGGATTTTTAAGAGGCTTCAGAGTCTCTTTAAAGAGAAACACCGACCAAGAATTGAACTTCATCCCAATCAGTAGCGGATACCCCCTTTTACATGAGAAATCTATTCCTTTTCACAATGAAATTTATGAAAAACTGCGCCCACTGTATCTCACCTCAACCCACCAGTTTTTCAATGTCCGCATAAACACATAGAGTCTTCGCTATCAAAAAAATCCACAGTCTAAGTCAATCAATATTATGTATGACAGCGCTCCTCTTCTACCTTCCATATACCTGCAAGATCAAAAGCTGAACATAGTGCATTACTGTCATAAGATTAAACAACTCGTGTGCTCCCAGTGTTCAAACGTGCATTCACCCGTGCTGCACTGCAATTGTGTAGATCTTCCACACCACCCCTCTGGGGTATACGCTCACCAGATATATGTTGTTTATGAGCCAACACGATCTCAATAAAGAACCAGCCACTTGTCGTTTAACTTCCAACTTCATTCAGTTTTAATCCAATCCTCATAAAAAAATGTATAAAAACAAACATGGCATAAAACCTTTTTAAAAACAGCAATAACCTGCGCTCAATTATGAGTGAGCCTGAGATGCATGTTATTCTACGGAATTACGTGAGTGCGCATTGAGCGCAGGTTATTGCTGTTTTTAAAAAGGTTTTATGCCATGTTTGTTTTTATACATTTTTTTATGAGGATTGGATTAAAACTGAATGAAGTTGGAAGTTAAACGACAAGTGGCTGGTTCTTTATTGAGATCGTGTTGGCTCATAAACAACATATATCTGGTGAGCGTATACCCCAGAGGGGTGGTGTGGAAGATCTACACAATTGCAGTGCAGCACGGGTGAATGCACGTTTGAACACTGGGAGCACACGAGTTGTTTAATCTTATGACAGTAATGCACTATGTTCAGCTTTTGATCTTGCAGGTATATGGAAGGTAGAAGAGGAGCGCTGTCATACATAATATTGATATTCCTTTTCACAAACAGACCATCAGGGGGCGCTGTATGACTGATATTGTGGTGAAACCCCTCCCACAAGAAACTCTGAGTACTGTGGTACTTCTGGCAGTTTCCTGTCTGTGAACCTTGTTGCATTGTGGGAAATAGCTGTTTACAGCTGTTTACAACTGCCAAAAAAAGCATGCAGCAGCTACAGCACCTGCTAACAGTAAAAATGTCACCATGTAATAATGTCAGAATGTAAATCAGAGATTTAAAAGATTTTACAATGGGCAAACACTGGCTAAATCATTCATACATAATTATTATAAAAATTAAGCACATTTTTTATTACATTATTTTCACTGGGGTTCCTCTTTAAGTGAGAAGAGGAGGTTGCCATATTTAATTCCTTTTAAACAATACCAGTTACCTGGCAGCCCTACTGATCTGTTTCAAAAATTGGAGAGGCAGAATGAGTCTGGCACTATAGTTTAATGTGCAGCGTTGTAAAAATGGACGTGTTGTCATAGCAGAAACAACATGGTGGATACATAGCATGTGAACAGCTCAATGCAAAAAACACATGGTCTGTGAAAGAAACGTCTACGCTGTACCTGGGTGCAGGGGAGGTAGCTGCTGTGGGCGCCGGGAGGTGCTACTGGGCGCCGGGAGCTACTGATCTGTTTGGCTACCGTAGTTTCTGAATCACACCAGAAACAAGCCCGCAGATAATCTTGTCAGATCTGACAATAATCTCAGAAACATCTGATCTGCATGCTTGTTCAGGGTCTATGACTAAACATATTAGAGGCAGAGGATTAGCAGGATAGCCAGGCAATGCGTATTGCTTAAAAGGAAATAAATATGGCAGCCTCCATATCCCTCTCGCTTCAGTTGTACTTTAAACCGTGCTACCTGCATGCAGTGCCTGACATGCGTTTGTGAATTATGCTGACTAAACAGAATTCCATGAAGGCTGTCTAAATTTGACCATTGGCTAAATAAGTCACTAAATGAGGAGATTGTTTTTTTCTTTTTCATTTTTCTTCTGTTGACATACTTTCTGTGATATAACTAATACCTTTTGTAATTGCGTGTACAGATATTGGCTTACTTCTCTTTCCAGGGCAGCTATAACCAGTCATTGGGTGTGGGCATCATGCAGGCAGACACACTCTTCATAGAGTCCACTGTGCAAGGCCTGCAGGTAGAATTCTCAGACACCTGCGTAGAATGTATCTCCCGTGTTCTGAGCATCATGCCAATGTCGTCTAAGCCTCCTGCCCCACCCTCGCCTGACCTGCTGTCTCCCATTACTCCATGCGGGGAGGTCTCCAGCAAGCTGGGCCTTCTCTGGAAGGTTGATGTCCGGGTGGAAGATGTGAACCTGTTTACATTGTCCAGCCTAGTGGGTAAGTGAGGGAAACGCCATCATATTTAATTGGATTGTACAATAAGAATTACCATACATATATGTAATTTATACCTTTGTGAGAGAAATGGGCATACTCATAAGTTAACAACTTACTTAAAAAAAAAAAAAAAAGTATAACATTTCTCAAACTCTTGCCACTCATGCCATTCTAGGAGATAAAGAGCATTACCTTTATAAAATATAGACTGAATGGGTTCTGCGTGGAAAAAGTTCCCTATTGTTTGTTTAGCTATGGGGGTTGGGAGAACCTACTAGATAGTTATTTTAACATCTGAACACACAGGATGGAAAGTGGCATTATAGTTATCTTGAGAGTGAATGGCAAGCAAGTTGTTTACAAATTACAATAGCTGATATAACGTGATGGATACCTATTTTTATCCCAATTGCAGCTTCTAACGAAATGTTTCCTTTGAAGCTGCTAAGCTGCTTGTGCAGTGACAGCCTATGTCGGCATCTCTCATTTAGCTGCCTAGTGCAGGCAAGTGAGTGCATGGCAGTAAGCAGTTATATTTACCTGTTCCTGACAGCTTCTTCTCTTCCTCCACTCGTGGCTCTGAACTTCCAGCAGGTCTCCCGGGTTCTGATCGCATCCGATCTCATGATATGACATGTAAGCAGGATCCAGGAGACAGTGTCACCATTACAGCGTCACCCGGTGGTGGAAGAGACTTCCATCACCCCTCTTCTACCACCGGGTGGTGCTGTAACTCTGACACGGTCTCCTGGATCCTGATCATGTCATATTATGTGATTGGAACAGAGAGTATCTGCCGGGAGTTTAGTTTGTTTTATATTAGCGTATTACAGTAGTGTTAATAATAAGCACTTCACTGCTCACTTTCTCCTGAGGAGCATAATGTGTCTCTAAGTCCCCCCTATCATCATACGTGTGACACCATGGGAGCAGAGTGTTATGCTGTAGGCACATTTCTGGCATAATGTAAAAAAGGCGCATGTAAAAATAGGTGGCGGCAGTGGTAATAGAATATCGGTAAAATTACTGCTATTCTACTATCACCCTCTATACCCTAACTTTCACAGACCCCGCCTCCCCTTTATATACCTAACACTAGCCTTCCCCCACCTACTCCTAACACTAACCTTCTCGTACTGCCGATGCAATTGCACATGTGCCTTCACATTTGCTGAGAGTTTTTTTCTGAAACTATTAGTCAGGTGCTGCTCGGTGATATGCACTTATTTGTGACCCTCCCCTATCTATGCATAACACTAACCTCCCCCTATGTATGCCTAAAGCTAACCACCCACCCCATGTATGCCTAACACTATCCTCCCCATCTATGCCTAACACTAACCACACCCCAAACTATGATGCACTGCTGCTCCCAGCAACCCAGCGGCTGCGGAACTGTAGCGTCAGCCCGCTGCCATCCCTTTAGACTTTTGCTACATAGTTGAGCTCAACCACTCCAGGGAAGCTTGGGCCCCCCAAACTTCTCCAGTGCCCAAATTTCGTGCTTCCTTCTGCCCCAACCTTGCAGTGATCTGCAAACATGGCTCTCCAGCTGTTAAGGAACTACAAGGCCCACAATGCATTGCGGGAGTCTGACAGCTGTTAATAACTGTTATAATTCACCTCTTTCCGGCACCAGCAAACTCATCATCAAGAGTTGCAAACACGCCTCATCACAGCAAGCAGGAGATGGACTTTTCTCTTGCTTCTTCAGTATTTAAGGAGTTTATTCAGGAAACATATATACAGATATAGTTCATCATCCAAGCAAAGCAAAGTCTTCATTGTTTAAGTCCTTGGCGTTACAGCTCTTAACTAACCTTCCTCCTGAATGTTAGTTAGTTACCTTCTTTCTAACCTACGTTACACTAGACTACCTATGTACAGCATACATCATATCAGATTACATGAAGAATGAAAATACTTAGAGGTCCCAGTCAGCATAGCAGGAATGTAGGAAGCAGAGCAGGAATCAGAATGCCCCCTGTCCGCCCGTCCCGGGTCTTTAATACCGACTAGGAAAGAGTTAAATGTGACATAATCTTCGCCGTCCCCTAGACCCGACTATTGGCTTAGCCCCCTCGTGGTGTCATAATACCCACCTACTCGATTAATATTCAATGTCACTTTTCCCTTACTTACTGGAATTTGGTATTTTGGTAAACATGGCCTATGTTTACTGTTCTTGTGGTGTACATGTTGAGGTCAGTGTAGACCTGTGGCCGTCTTTCAGGAACATGTTCTCAGTATCTGCGTGTATCATCTGCTTCACGCAGACACTGAGATGCTTCTGCCTGCATCACAAGAAACTCTATTTATTTTAAAGGCATACTCTGCGGACAAGCCTTTTACATAAAACTCAGGCCAAATAACTGAGGCCTACTTAAATTATAACAGCCACAGTCATGATTCATGAAGGCAAATGCATTGTGGGACTTGAAGTTTCTTAACAGCTGGAGAGCCAGGTTTGCAGATCACTGCAATAGGGGGATGCAGGAGCAGTCACATTGGGTTAGAGTCTCAGGGCGACACACAATACCTGGACAGAAGTGTGGAGTGCACCAAGGCACACGTGTGGCTTTGTGAAGATTAGGAGGTGAAGCTATCAGGAAAGTAAGTTTCATTTCAAGTAAGTATGGATTTTTATTGTAAGTAACTGTTTCCAGCAGTGGTGCCAAGTTATGAAGTAAGTCATGCAATACTAAACACTGTGTGGCTGTGCCTACGAAGGAAAGCTTCAAAGTGATGAATGTCAGAGCTTTACTAATGAACAATAATGATTGTTTACCCATACTGCCATATTGCACCACTAGATATTTGAATAGTTTTCAACAAAAATCTGCTTGAGTATCAATGGAACACAGCCCCTGCAACTTTGTGCTACTTAGTGCAATGCAAAGCAATATGGCCATCAATTGCCTTTTGCTACTTATGCACTTAATAAAATGGGTTTGCTCATGCAATATTTCAAATAAGTGTTTGAGAGAGCCCTAGTTTTATAAAGATTTTTTTTTTATATAATGTTTTTATTAAATCGAACATTTGATCTATTAAACACTACCAATAATATATTTTTATAAGTTCTCTATGGCTTTTCTGCAGGGAAAGTGTTCAGTGTAGGTTGGGTATAGGCAGATAAGGGATAAAGTGCTATGTTGATATGTAAGCAGAGAATGTAGAGAAAGTGCAGAGTCGGGTGTTGGTAAAGAAGACATAAAATTCAGTTGGCGTGTACACAAAAAAAGCATAAAGTACAGAGTTCCTGATTAGGTTAAGAAGGCATAAGGTTCAGAGTTGGAGTTTAGGTAGAGTAGAGATAAAGTGCACGAGTTAGTCTTTAGGCAGAGAAGCCATGGAACACGTTTAGTTTTTGGGCAGAGAATGGAGAAAGTGTAGGCAAAGAGGAAGTTGGTTCACAGTAGAGTTGGTCCACAGGCAGAAGGGAGAAAGTGCACATTTGGTGTTTTTGCAGAGAAGATATAAAGTGCAGACTTGGTGTGTAAGCAGATAAAGGATAAAGTGCATAGTTAAGGTGGTAGCAAAGAAGGGATAAAGTGTTCAGCTGGTGTGTCGGTGGAGAAGGAGGAGCAAAGAGAAGTGTGGATGTGGCAGCAGAGATTGATATAACTGGACTTATTTTTTCTGCTTTGTGTGAATAAATTACCGTAGCTACCTTTTTAAATATGTTTATTCAGCTGACAGCATCCTAGCCTGGATTTTGACTGACTGCTTTGCTTGATTGCAGGTGCCTCTCAGGTGAGAATAGACCTACTTACCCTGGTGGGGAGTGCAGAGAGCTGCAGTCTAAGCTTGCACGGCGTGTCCTTGTCCCTTCTGAAAACCATTACTGAAAAGATGGAACTGTGCTGCAAAGCCATGGATGTTACCGAACCACTCCTTTACTTCTCTATCATAACACTGTCTTATTTCACTACTATACAAGCATTAGAGGTAGGCTACTTGTTATTGTGTTTGTCATCAGTCATAGAGCAAATTACATGTATAGGTGTTATATTTATCTCTCTAAGGGTTTTGCTCACATCATTAATGCAGACTAGCCATGTAATCGGGACAGAACACGCACAATCGCACGCCATCTGCGTTGCTGATCCCATTCAATACAGTGATTAGGTCAGTGCTGCACTTGGCCAAGCAATGCATGCAGCGCTGCGATAGCACATTGCACTGCTGCGCAGCGCACATGATCTGAACGGCAAAAGTGCTGTCTATGCACTTCTGCAGTTCTTGCGTGTCACACACTATACGCACTGCCAAACTGCGCACTGTAGCGTGTATGATGTGAATGAACTATTAGGCTGCGTGCAAAAATGCAAACAATGTGCAGAATTTTTATGTGCGATTATTTGTTTTAAATTGATTTTCTGCGTGCTTAGCATTAAATCACATTTTGTTTTCAAAGCGCTCAGCAGAAAAAAAAAGCAGAACACAGGCTGTTTTTTCCCGCAATACAAAAACACAAACATGAAAGAACGGCAAAGAAATCCTGATTTTCAAGCAGCCTATAGTAATACATCTAATGTGTGGTGATAGGCATACAACGCTAAGTGGCAAAATGGCTGCGATTAACTCTAGTGTGCGCGCAGCCTTAGCCATATACAGCAGAATTTGGGAAATATTTATTTTTAAAGGCAGAACATCTTTATGTTTTTGTAGATTATTTGATTCTTGTAGATGCAGTTACTGTTGGCTGTACAGATCATGTGCAGTGACTATTGGTAATATCTTCATATTTTTGTTCACATAGTTTTTTTATGCTTGTACAGTTTAATTTTTAGCATTGTTGCAGGGTAATTACAGTAGTATAATTTGCTGCTGCTCAGAGTATTATAATACGCTGTCGCTAAAAATAGGTTTTCTGTTTTTTAATTTGCTGTTATGGCAGTCACTGGCAAAACACTGAGGCCTCTGCCCCATCGTACCTCAAAAACACCAATCATGTGACTCTGCGGCGGAGTGCACCAACAGGGTCATATATGCATTATTTATAAAGTATTTCGTCAGTATTTGCCGATTGTAAAATCTTTCCTCTACCTGATTTACATTCTGAAACATCCTGTCAAGTGCATCACTGTGGAATGTTCGTTTACTGAGAGCTCCGAAGCCAGTACAAAACATACCTGGTCTCCCAGAATGCTCTGGGAGGAGAATTCTGCATAGCTAAACAGCACGGGACTAAGCATCACTGGGAGGGCAGGGTTACATAACAATATACAGCAGTACATAGCTATAGGATATGTTTCTGATGCTTAACCCATAAAAATTCACATAAAAGTGGCTATCGTGAATAATTTACTGCATTCTACTATATGTCACTACTGTGCCACATATTTCTGATTATGTGCAGTGATTCCGCTAGTCAGAAATCGTTTGATTTATCTGATTGCGCTAAACTGTGGATATGTAACTTTTAGGCATCAGTATAAAGCATTATACTTTTTTAGGTAAAGACTAGTATATAGCATGTAAACATATCTTTATCTTATGCTCAGGTACAATGTGTTGAGGAGCTACTTTTGCAATGGAGCCCTTGGGATCACATGTACTTGTATCAACATGTACTGGCTACCCTGCAGTGCAGAGACCTGCTGGTGGGCACCTTATCCAAAAGAACAAAGACTGTAGAGCCAGTAAGTCCTGATTCTGGAGCCCCATCACCTCTACAAAGTCGCTCTCCAGTTGCAGGAAGCCCTGGTATTCATCGAAAAGGAATGCAGATTACACTGGATTTGAACTCTGTCAAACTAAAAACTACTGTTACGAAAGACAACTATTTTCTTTTTGTAGCTAAGAACATTTGGCTTAGTCAGCATGGAGGTTCTCTTCAGTTGCGCTCCCCTGAGGTCACAGTCAATGCCGATGGGTACAACATATTTCTCTTTAAAGAAGTTGATGCACAGAGACTGCCTGAACTGGAAGACATGCTCTTACACCGCAGCCATTTTAAATCTTTGCTCACAGAGCGGAACCGAGCCTGGGTCCTGGCTATCAGCAGTGTTTCCATGGAGTTCCCACATCGTTATGACTTCTCATGCATTCTGGATGAGGCCATTGGGGTACAAAAATGGCTTAAAGGTCTTCATCGCTCGCCTCGAACTGGGCCTGAGTTTCTCCCACCAGATCTGGTCTTCAGAGTCAAACAGTTTTCGTTTGCATTTTTGGATGATGTTTTTGAAGTTAAACTGAGAGACAATTATGAGCTGATGAAGGATGAAAGTAAAGAGAGTGCCAAAAGGTTACGGCTTCTCGATGACAAAGTGGCTGCTCTCCGCAAACAACATGGAGAACTTCTGCCAGCCCGAAAGATTGAGGAGCTTTATGCCTCCCTGGAGAAGAAAAACATTGAAATATACATCCAGCGCTCACACCGCCTTTACAGTAATACCCCCATGAGGAAATCTTTGCTTACTTGGACCATGTCTGATCTAGAAATAGTGGCCTTGGCTGATGAGTCTCTTCATGGACCAGACAAAGTGCTGGAGAATATGAGGGACATTGACAGTATCAGTCCTTTTCCACCTGAGGGCTTGTCGTTGGTTATCCAGTGGTGTCGCATGATGAAGTGCTCACTAAAAACATTCTATGGTGAGTGTTGTCTTGTATTTCTAAAACCTCATGCAGCCTCTTAATAAACTATTCCTTGTATTGGCTTGGAGAAGTGTCAAATGGAAGTTTTCTTCTACATGAGGAGGCCTCCTGCTCCTCTTCGCTCTCCTTTGTATTGCGCGTTCTACTTGGTCAAGCCAAACATGCATATCTCTGTGGCGTTCACCACAGTAACAGATTACACGTTGCTTGGTCTTAAAGGAGCACTGTCGCGAAAATCTTAAAATGTAAATATATGTAAACACATACAAATAAGAAGTACGTTTTCTTCCAGAGTAAAATGAGCCATAGATTACTTCTCTCCTATGTTGCTGTCACTTACAGTAGGTAGTAAAAATCTGACATTACCGACAGGTTTCGGGCTAGCCCATCTCTCCATAGGGGATTCTCAGCATGGCCTTTATTCTTTAACTGACTCCCTGAAAAGGATTTATACAAACTGCTGGTCAGCCTCCCTGCTCGCTGCAAACACTTTTTTGGGAGTTGGGCGGAGCAACTGCCATTCACTAAGTGCTTTTGACAATAAAGAAAACCCTGAGAACCCCCATGAGGAGATGGGCTAGTCCAAAATCTGTTGGTTCTGTCAGATTTCTACTACTTACTGTAAATGATAGCAACATAGGAGAAAAGTAATTTTTGGCTCATTTTACAGTGGAAGAAACATACTTCTTATATGTATGTTTATATATGTTTATATTTATTTTAAATGTTATGATTTTTGCGACAGTGGTCCTTTAAGCTCCATACACAGGCCAGATGAAACTCTGTGGAGGCAGCTGATAACAAGCGCCTCTGCCGAGAATCCAGCATGTGTGGAACAGTCTTGACCCCTCTCAACCGTAAAGATCGTTTTGGTAGTGAGAGATCATACAGCAGTGTGTGCTCATTGTGGTCGACATTTTCCAGTAAATGAGTAGACAAATTTTACAAAATGGAGGCAATTTTGAAAGGTAACATTTTAAACTTCACGTAGTGAAGTGACCTTGCTAAATGCTGAGTCGATTTCCTTATTTTGCTGTAGTTCTAGGTTCCATTTAATTTTTGCTGTAGTGTAACCCCCTCAGTTCACATCTATACGGTATATTGAACGTTTGAAAATATGCCACTGGATTGCTAACACAACAATACGTGTTCAGCATGTCACTTTGCTGGTTACTGCAGCTGGTTACTTAGTCCTGCAGTTAACTAGTCATAGTGGAGCATGGGAGCTACTAGGACCAGTCTTGGCCTAAAATCCAGGCCAAGTGCAGGGGCCCACTGATAGGCCGACCCTCTCGTCCCAATGTGTGACCATAGCCCCGCCCACCCAAGCAGAATACACGTTGGAAGCATACTGGAAACCATAGGTACCATACCAGGCCTTGTATCTCCCCGGCAGCCTCATAACTCGCCGTTAGAGCTGTGACCACAGTGAGCCTGGAGCTCTAGCAGCGAGTTTCATGTTGCTTCGAGATGGGAAATCAATCAGTCACATGGAAGATTCCCCTCAGATCCTCTTGCATATACACAGCAGTGAAAAAGCTATACTCGTGCCAACTAACTGGCTAATCAAATCCGGCTCAAATTCTGTCACTGATGGTCACTTTCACAACACTGATTAGCAGGTAAAAAGGGTTATACCTGAATGATGTTTAATTACAGCTTTAAACATAAACAAAACAGGCATTACTGTATAATTCTGTTTATTTTGCAAAATTCTGACTTTCATATTTTTGGGTTTCAGTTCGAATCCGGGACTACCCCCGTTATCTCTTTGAAATCCGGGACTGGCACCTTTCTGGCAGATTGCTTGGGGCAGAACAACATGGACAACCCAGTGCAAAGAGGAAACAAGTCGTTCGTTTGGGGTCACCCTGGGGGGATTCGGTGGTGGAGAGGAATATGCCACCCCTAAAGTTCTTCCATGACTTCCACTGTAAGTCACCACTTCCCTCATATGACATTTCACTCCTGCCACTTGGACGTAGGAGTTACGCCCGAGAGAAACTTCCCGCTGGGAACAATCCCACTCATGCCAGCGGCAGCACTGATTGGTGCAAGGGACCATGTGGTCCCTCAACCAGATTGGTACCCTGTTAACCCACGGTGATCACTGTTATGGGGAACAGTGATCCTTGTAATATGTACAAAGGAAGTGCATTAATTTCTGTAACGATTATGCTTGCGCACCCCTACTGCAGCAGTGATTAGTCAAAGGGATCATGAGATCCATTGACTCCTGTAGTAAAAAATGTTTAAAATAAAGAAATAGTAAAAAAATAAAATAAAACTACCCACCGCATGTAATCGCAACACACGTATGATTCCCACAGACTGCTAGCAGGTGCCAGCGCAAAGGATGCAACAAATTGTCACTGGTGTTTTCTGCAGTCAAGAGTGTGGCCCCTCCCTAACTGTGCCAGTCTTACAACAGTTCTGAGGTGACAGGAGTTGCTGTGAGGGGTCAAGTAAATTTTGGCGCAGTGCACACTGATGACTTTGGGGGCTGCTATAGGCACCCATGTAAAACACTGCTTATATTGACTATAACAGTAAATTTGGGCGCCGGAGTCGGAGATAAAATAGTGGGCCTTCCCATTGCCTGTTATTTTTTCAGGCGACACTGGCACCCAAATCGAATCTGCGGCTATAAATACAAAGGTTAAGTGGTGCCACGTGACTAATACTGAAATTTTCCATGGACACCAATGGTGGTGCCCATTATTGCTAGGTATAGATTGGGGAGTATAAGTGTTAGGAGTCTGTGTGGGCTGGCAAGGGTTAGGCATAAATAGGGCGCATCTTTAAAATCGCCGCAAGGAAAAATGGAGGCAAAAAATAACCATAATAGGCTAATTTTACCGATATTCTGTTATCCACTATAGTAGAATATGGATTAACCAATATTCTACTATCACCTGAATCCTCTACTAACTATGCCTAGCCCTAACCACCCCTCAATTACTCCTAACCACCCAACACCTAATCCTAACAATACCCAGACATTTGTACAGTCTTGATTTTTTTATTGTAAGCTGCTTGTATTTCCTACCTTGTGTGCTAACCCCATTTATCTATAGGGTGAGCAATGGCATATTCCCTTATTTACCTTCGCTAACTATGAAATATGCAACTACGAATAATGACTTATAAAAATGTAATCCGCTTCCAATTTTTTCTCATCTATTATCTATCTATCTATCTATCTATCTATCTATCTATCTATCTATCTATCATAAAATATGTTACAAGGCCTCTAATTCTTCTCTGTTGCTTACAGCGGAGATACAGCTGTACACCATTGTGTGGGGACCATGCTGGGACCCAGCCTGGACTTTGGTGGGCCAGTATGTCGATCTCCTGACCAAAGCTTCTGTGGATCCCAGCACTCCATTACCTTGGTGGGACAAGAGTAGGCTGCTTCTTCATGGACACTTCAGCATGGACATAGAACAGGCTAACCTTCATCAGCTGGCAACTGAGGTAAGGGCTTGCGTTAACGCAATGCTAAAAGGGAAGTTAGTTGTTAATACAGAAATGGACACTCATGTTCCCTGTTATTGTAGGACCCCTATAACACTACAGAGAACATGCACTGGGAGTGGAATCGGCTCAAGTTTGCTTGGAATCCAGGGCAGTTCATCTTTAAAGGAGATCTGGATGTCAATGTACGAACCGCATCCAAGTGAGTGGGCTAACTGGATTACTTGTTTTGGTATTTTATAGGTCATTTACTATCCTACCTAATAAAGCCACAGTTGTCTGCATCGGTATGTGCCGCCACTTTACTGCGCAGGTGCAAGGCCTCGCTGCATGCCCAACCCTGCTCATGCGCAGAATGATAACCTAACACCCGTTAATAAACTGGCCTAATGCCTAGTCTATACATCACTGTTTCTGTTGAAATATGATATTACTGGTAAGAATAATGTTTTTAACTAATGGGGGGGGGGGGGGGGGGATGGTATTTAACACCTCCGGGGAGTTTAGCGGCAGCAGGTAGAGCCATCATTAGGCTTGCCCTGCGCCCAACTCACCGACGGCGTATTAATACATATGCGTGGCCAGATCCTTTACATAGATTCAGTTATAATTGTTGTAGATTGCCTAGTATACTTATAGGAGAAAAGATATGGCAGGAATCATTTTCATGAGAGGTTGCTGTACAAGTGGTGAGACTTGTACTTTAAAATGTGTTGCATTGTCACCAGGAAAGTGGGGTGTGGCTGCATTTATGGAAAGATTGAGACAGAAATGTACAAAATATAATTAAAGCCACATTCCAGAAAAAAAGATCTCCCTACAAACAGATTTCTCTCAATGTGAAAGATAATTAGTAATGGACGGCATGTTGAAAAATAATTATATTATTACTATATAATTTATATAGTGCAGATATTTTTCGATAACGTTTTGCACAGTACGTGGAGCAATTCATGTCACTGTCCCACAATCTCATGTTGCTGCCATGGTCATGCTCTGGTATACCTACCAAAACTTAGGGTTGGTTTGGAGAGAAGCCAATTCACCTGCCAGTATGTTTTGAGATGTGGAAGGTAACCTACACAAACACAAGTAGAAAATACAAACCTCCTTAGTGGCTTGACTGAGAACAAAACCAGGCACTGCAAGATAAGCTGCTAGCTGCTGCTCCATCGTGCATGCATTGTTTACATTTGAACACTGTTGTCATGTTTGTACTGAACAGACTGCACCAAGCACGCCTCCAGATTCCCTTCTTCTTTCCCTGAGCCTGGTGGTCCAGATCCAGCCTCTCCCTCTATGCCACACCCACCCTCCCTCCATGGAATGATGGTAGAGGGCACATTAATTACAGCTTGTGCCACCCCTCCTATTGAGAACAGCAGGAGGGGAGGGTAAGTGGCAGTACAGTATCTGCCTCCCGCATAGCGTAACCTAGATTTTCAGCTGCCTCAAAGTGTATCCCACCTTTTAATTCCTGTAAGTATTCCAGCTGTCCAGTTTCCAACTTTTTAGGCTCCCCTGTAGATATTTTGTAGAACTTGCTATTTACTGACCAATGCTGGGGACAACCTACTAACAGACTGGTGGCTGCACTGACTGCTGACAGACTGTGTGGGGGGGGGGGGGGAGCATGTGTGATTGATGCTGCAGATTGCAGGGCCACACTGGAGTGGATGTGGCTTTCTGTAGCTGCTGGACCTATCCGCTTCCTACCACAACTTTATTGCGAGATGTGGAAGATGCTGGGAGCACTTTTCATACCTTGGCTTTGAAGTTTATCGTGTGTTATGTTGCAAATGTTGCATTGCATAGACTAGTATGTATATAGAAATGCACTAATCCAATGGTATTCCTGTGTATACTGTATGTGTACTCCTAACAATGGATGGATGGAAAGTGTGACTTCTATCCTGACAGCTTTGTTATGTGTATTGGATGAACTGCAGGTATGACGACTGTTGCTTCCTCCACCTGCCGGACCTGGTTATGATCTTTGACCTGCAGTGGCTGTGCCATGGGAACCCCCATGACCACCACAGTGTAGTGCTCCGCTCCCCGGACTTTGTCACAGAGTTCTCTTCAATCCAGCCTCATGACTCATACCGTGCCTTCCGCTCTGAGAACCTCAACCTCTCCATTAAGATGGATCTGACTCAATCTCATCCTGGTAAGTGATACTCTCCTTTATTTCCCTGTGGATTTAAATTAGGTATTTTTCTTTCTTTAGCCACAATACAACTTTCAGCTTTGCTTTCTTTGCTTAAAGGACACCCGAAGTGACATGTGACATGATGAGACAGACATGGGTATGTACAGTGCCTAGTACACAAATAACTAGGCTGTGTTCCTTTTTTTCTTTCTCTGCCTGAAAGCGTTAAATATCAGGGATGTAAGTGGCTGACTCAGTCCTGACACAGACAGGAAGTGACTACAGCGTGACCCTCACTGATAATAAATACCCCTTTTTATATCTTTCTGGCTCTCAGAAGCCATTTTCTGCTAGTAAAGTGTTTTATAGTTGGAATTTCTTATCAGTGAGGGTCACACTGTAGTCACTTCCTGTCTGAGTCAGGACTGAGTCAGCCACTTACATACCTGATATTTAACTCTTTCAGGCAGAGAAAGAAAAAAAGGAATACAGCATAGTTATTTGTGTGCTAGGCACTGTACATACATATGTCTAACTTATCATGTCGCATGTCAGTTTGGGTATCCTTTAACATGGAGTCATGTTGTCATTGCTGGCCGTATTGCAGACAGTGGCATTTCCTTGTACTTTCAAGCCACTGCTGTGGGAGCTAGTATGGTTCAAATTGGTCCTGAACTCTTGCACAGGACAGAAGGGAAACACAAAGAGATGCACCCTGTACGTATTTAGAGAGTTTACCCTGTCTAATCCCCCCTCTTCTGTGACTAATCACAAAAGTAAGTAAAAGTAATTTCTAAAAGATTTACATGTAAGGTTTTTTATGTTAGAAAATAAGTACTCTTTAACCACTAAGAACTTCTGCCATGCTTATCTACATCCTTGTATATAAACCCCTATAAAAATATGTAAACACCTGGTTCTGTTTTCTATTTTTAGAAAACGGAGTTAGTATAGCACCATGTTGTGGCCAAAAAGTAAAACTACATCCAAATGCACCATTATACACTTACCGTAGAAAAATTAAACACATTTTCGTTATTTTTTAACTCCTTCCACCCCTACCCCAAAATAAAATGCCATACATTGTACTAGGGACACAATTTAAACATTGTAATAACTGGGACAAATGGGCAAATACAATGTCTGTTTTATCTACAATAGCACATTTATATTTTTAAACTACAATGGCTGAAAGCTGAGGTGGTGAATTTTTTTCTTCTTCTTCCCTGTAAAATGCATATAAAATCATTAGCAGCATAAAGTACTGCCCAAAGAAAGGGAAGGGGGAAAGAGGCGCCCAGTGTGTATAAAATACTCTAAAAACAGTTCAAACAAGAAAAATTATGTGGCTTACCACAAAGACGACAGTTTCATACAACAAGAATTGTTTATTAGTACAAAGCACAGGCAGCGCGTTTCGTGGGAACTTGCCCACTTCCTCAGGTCAAATAAAGTCCCGCTGCAGTCTGATAGCTGCATTCAGGCGTGTTGCCTGTGCTTTGTACTAATAAACAATTCATCTTGTGTGAAACTGTCGTCTTTGAGGTAAGTCACATCATTTTTCTTGTTTGAGCTGTTTTTAGAGTATTTTATACACACTGGGCGCCTCTTTCCCCCTTCCTTTGTCTCACTCCCCTCCCCCCAGTGAGGGGATTTCCTTACACCGGACCCCGAGCGGAACCTCATTACCTCATGGGGTGTTCAGAGTGCATGCGGTTTTCCAAGAGAGCGACCTCCTCCTGTATCCCTGGTGTATGCGAGTGGAGTCGGGTTGTGCAACTCCACCTGCTTAAAGTGGTCGGTTGCCCCTTATGCAACCCACCTTTGTGAGTATTCTCACCTATTTTTTGTACATTCATCTATTCTGTGACGTACTGCACCATTTGGGCTCCCCGTTGTCTCTGTGATTTTGTTTTTTAGTTTTTTTTAGTGTTTTACACTTCATCTCCCATTTGCCCAAAGAAAGCCTAGTTTGTCCCACAAAAAATAATATATAGATGAATTTGAAGGGGAAAAATCCTGTGGTGCAGAAGTGGTTAATAATAATTATTATAATGTGCATCAGATTACACATTTTTAAGCAATATCATAATTCTCCATGGCAGTAAACAAGGATGTTCAGATCACAGCGGAGCCGTGCATACCAAACCAGGAAAGGAGGGGAAACATGCCCAGCTGGAACACGGCATTGAAAATCTTAAAATTATCCCGTTTTTCCACTATGTGTATCTGTAAACAAAACATGTCCACAATTCTGCTTATTGTGTTGTGTTTTTTTAAAGTTCACTTAAAGGATACCACAACTGACATGTGGCATAATGAGATAGACATGGGTATGTACAGTGCCTAGCACACAAATAACTATGCTGTGTTCCTTTTTTTCTTTCTCTGCCTGAAAGAGGTAAATATCAGGTATGTGAGTGGCTGACTCAGTCCTGACTCAGACAGGAAGTGACTACAGTGTGACTCTCACTGATAAGAATTTCCCCCTTTTTTATCTCTTTCTTGCTCTCAGAAGCCATTTTCTTCTAGGAAAGTGTTTTATAGTTGGAATTTCTTATCAGTGAAGGTCACACTGTAGTCACTTCCTGTCTGAGTCAGGACTGAGTCAGCCACTTACATACCTGATATTTACCTCTTTCAGGCAGAGAAAGAAAAAAAGGAACACAGCATAGCTATTTGTGTGCTAGGCACTGTACATACCCATGTCTATCTTATTATGCCCCATGTCAGTTGTGGTATCCTTTAAAAAAAAAAAAATCAGGCACCTTTTCCATAGCAGGTTTGCACATGTTATTTTCCCAAGTGCAACTTTGGCTTATAATTATAGTAGTCTGTCCACCTTTAGGGCCCGTTCACACTTAAAATCGCAGAACGCCGGCGATTGCGGGAGTGATTTTCCCGCGATTAGCGCGGAAAAATCACTGGACACTGCGGCGGTTTTGGAGCGATCGCGAATAGCTAATCACGATCGCAAATCGCGGGACGCTCGTCGCCGGCAAACCGCTGCATGCAGCGAGGTTGCGGTTATCGCTAACCGCAACCGCGGCAGTGAGAACACGGCCACTGGCTACATTGTGTAGCGGTTCTTGCAGAACCGCTAGCGGTTTACCGTGAGCGGGAATCGCGCGATTCCCGCTCAGGTGTGAACGGGCCCTTAGAGGCATTGGGGTAGATGTCAGAGATGAACATTAAAGTTACATTGAAGAGAAAAAAAAAACGTATGATATAAGGAATTGGATGTGCAGCACGGATTTTAATAGAACATTAGTAGCAAAGAAAAGAGCCTCAGATTTTTATATTCCTATACTCGGGGGATTCCTCTGCCTATCTGTAGTGGGGGGGGGGGGGGGGGCTCATCTGGCTACCTAATACTGGGTCCCTCCGGCTACCAAATACTGGGGTGCACCTATATATACTGGGGGGCTACCTATACTGTGGGACACCTCTGGCTGCCTATTCTGGGGGCACACCTCTGACTCCGAAACTGGGGTATATTTCTGGCTGCCTATATTCAGGGACACTTCTGAATACCTATACTAGGGGGTTAGCTTAATGCTGTAGACCTACCGCTGGCTACTTAACACTGAAGACACACCTGGCTTTTGGAGGACACTTCTGTTTAATACTTTTTGAGGATATATCTGGCTACCAAATATTAGTTGGGGTCACATACTTATACTGCTAACTGGGGGACTCACAGGTCTTACTAGGGTGCACATCTGTCTACTTAATACTTTCTGGGGTAAACTCACAGGATTCTCTAGCACTGCTAATTATGATTTTTATCTGGAAGCTCCTGGCAACTTGATTCTTTAATCCTGAGGCACATGGTTACTTAATTCTTGTATCTTGCTATGGAGTAAATCAGGTCCATAGCCGTTTGTTGTGAAAGCTGACTCTCTCTTTGCTGCACGTTGTTCGGCTTCTTTCGTTAGAACACAGAAGTTCTATAATAATTTTTTCCCTTTGCTCTAGATGCATGCCAGCCTCGTATCCTGCTGTACAGCAGCACCTTACGCTGGATGCAGAACTTCTGGGCAACATGGAGTAGTGTGACTCGCCCCATCTGCCGGGGAAAGCTCTTCAACAACCTCAAACCAGGAAAGAAGAAGCTGGGGCAGCATTACAAGCAGCTCTCTTATACTGCCTTGTTCCCACAGTTACAGGTCAGAAGACCCTTCAATGCATTATTCAGTGATAGATGGGCTAAAAAGATGGGCAGCACGGTGGCGTAGTGGTTAGCTCTCTCGCCTTGCAGCGCTGGGTCCCTGGTTCGAATCCCAGCCAGGGCACTATCTGCAAAGAGTTTGTATGTTCTCTCCGTGTCTGCGTGGGTTTCCTCCGGGCACTCCGGTTTCCTCCCACATTCCAAAAACATACGGATAAGTTAATTGGCTCCCCCTAAAAAAATTGGCCCTAGACTGCAGTACTTACACTACATAATATAGACAAATGGCAATGGTAGGGATTAGATTGTGAGCTCCTTTGAGGGACAGTTAGTGACAAGATATATATATATATACACTGTACAGCGCTGCGTAATATGTCGGCGCTATATAACATACTAAAATAATAATAATAATAATAAAAAGAAGTGTCATTGTATTGAGCATTCATTCATAGTATTCATTTCTAACCTGTACATTTCAAAATCAAAAGTTGTCATCTGCTCAGATTTAAGACACTCATGAGCCAGCTGACTAAATAACTTATTTCAATAAAGGTGCGTACACACCTTTGATGTATGTTGTCCCTCTGGGATTGGGACAGGGGTTGCCACCTCATCCCTTTAAATATCGGCACATATGAATTATACACGACTTGTGGCTAGTTAGTTGCAGTTTAGGCACTGACTTTGTGTGAGTAGCCCCAGTTCCTGTATAACACAGATGTGCCGGTATTTAAAGGGATGAGGTGGCATCCCTGATTAGGACCCGATCCCCTTTGGTAATATCTCTGGGCCAGGCTGCACAGACGCGTGTCAGCTATTTAGAGGACGACGCAACAGTGGAGCGGCGCATGCGTGACGTCACACAGCAGATGAGGAAGAGCCGTGCACAAAAGTATCGTCCGTCACTGGGGGTGAGTGATCTGCTGGGCGGGTTGGGAGCTACTGTGCAGTGCACACGCCTTATTATCCCCTGAGGCGGTTGTTATCAATATGCCAAAAACTATTCTTAAGCAACCAGCATCTCCCTTTGCGCATGTATAAAACCTTTTAGCCAATCACATTGTTAGTGGGTGCGTTTATAGATAAGGGCAGTTTTGCTGTCCTTTTTTTTTTTTTTTTTTTTTTTTCTCATGCCCGTCAGCAGTAAAGATTTTGACCTGCAGGCTCACTGGAAATCAAACAACATGAACAAATTACATAGCGAGTATCAATCATTTGTTGAGCTACGTATAAATCAAGGAAAAGGGGGCGGGGGGGCATATGCAGACAAAACATACACCACAAGATTTTTTGTCATATAAAAATACAATAAGTTACTTTATTATTCATCATAAACATATTCAAAGGTTAAAAGGAATAAAAAATTAAAAAGGTGCACTGAAACACCTGCATGCATACACACAAGCAACCACACCTAAATGTGATCACCTAATGTGATCAGGGATCCCATCCAATCAAAAATTGGTGGTAGCTTGCTGCAAAGGATGCACAGTTTGCTACGAATGTCCAGCAAGCAGGCGCAGTACTTATGCAGCCATGTTAGCAGTAAATTAACTTAGGTGAGCAAGCACGCGTTAGACCAACAGAGTAGCGTGCAGAGTCATACTGTACCAGTTTCCACAGAGTAGTGGGGAGCAGACAGCTGTCCAGAGCTAGGTAACCCATGTTACAGTAGCGGTCTCTCAACCCACTGCCCGAGCCCAAGGCTAGGGGAGAGACCATATAATGGATGAGCTGTAATGTTTCAGGCAATGTCCAGCACAGATAACTCCGTCAGAGTGGTAGTAGCGTTGCTAGGTAGGCTAACACCGGAAGCAGCACTGTCCATGCCAGCATCAAAGCCACATGGAAACAGTATCTCACGCTGCTGCACGCGATCCACCAGGTGCCCCGGCAAGAAGGCCGGCTCAGCGTCTCTGCCACAAAAGAGGTGATCTGCGGGATGGCTGCATTTGTGTGGAGCGGCAGGCGGCAATCGGTCGCTGTGGTGTCAGTGCACCGCACACGCCAGAGGACCCGACATGTTTCGCCGGTTCTACCGGCTTTTACGAGGTGGCATGGCATTTCTTGAGCTATCTTCTATTTTCAACTTCTCACTTAGCATTGTCTCGTTCGGTTAAGTTCCCCCTGGAGTACAAATAAGAACACATTAAGCCATGTTTATTTCAAATGCCAATCTGGTTGTAAGAGAAAAGAAAGTGAAAAAACAGCAGCCCCTCTGCACATGAAATTAATGGCTTAATGCATTTTGCTCTAGTGAAGCATCTCCATTGTCAGTACTCTGCAGACTTGTATCAGCATATTCATGTGTGTCTGTTGTCTTTTAGATCCACTATTGGGCCTCCTTTGCACAGCAGAGAGGAATACAAGTGGAGTGTAGCCAGGGGGAAATCTTCACCCGTGGAGTGCAGAGACTCATCCCACAAGGTAAAGTCATTGGAAAGTCAGGGAGATCCTCCAGTGTATATTTCTAAAACAAAAAACATTTTTTTATTGCTTTAAAACGATTATTTATGATCATTTCAGGTGACAGTCTCTCTTTGGTACAGTTGTTCTCAATGTCTGCTTCCCCCCTCCTCCACCCCATCTCCATAGGGCAGTTTAGGCTAACTGGCAGGAAGCTGAGTAGCAAACTGGATAGTAATCATAGTAAACTGTCACATAAGATGTTTTCAGACAACTTTATATGTGTGTATGCAGCTTTACTGCAGATGTATCTGCCTCAGGAGGACATGCTTACCTGATCCTGTAGCATCTTTGCGTTTGAAAGCCACAGAGGAAACAGCAGTACCAGTGTAGTAGTTTATATGCATTCGTAAAGAATTATGGCTGGCATACCCCAAAATAGCCACAGTTAGCCTTTCCCTGTTCGATATTTCCAATCAGAGGTTGACACTGTAGTTCACCACTACATGTGTAAAAGCCCTTTCCACGTGAACCATATTTGACATTCTCTTTTCGGCCCTGATTCACAAACCGCCAACATGCAAGCAACCAGCGTTTATGCGAGCAAGGGGCGAATGGCACAACTTGCATCATGTACACAAGGAACGTGTTACTCTAGTGAAGCGTGTTGTGGAAATAAAGGGAGTTGTGCTGTTGGCACAATGGCTGTTACAGCGGGGCCGGATTTTTGGAAGGGCCACAAATGCCCGGATCAGCTGCAGCCCAAGGAGGCACTTGAACATGAGAGGGGTTCTTGCATATGAAAGAGGAGGCTAAAGATGGGAAGCAACACATAATAAAACCGATGCTCAAGGAAACTGTTCATGATAAAGAGAGGCAGCAGCACATTGATGATGCACATAAAAGAGGGTGTTGAACAAGGAATAGGAGGGGTGCTGCAGCAAATGAAAGGTGAGCCACAACATACTCAGCCTAGGGGCACAAAAAGTATAAATCTGGCCTTGCATTACAGTACATTGCTTGCTTAAACATTAACATTAAAGCATGTGAATTTTACCGGCACCACATAAATCAATGCCTTTGTTACTTTTTTTGAAAGGAGTTTTAATGCAGAGTTTGCATTTGTAATGGAAACTTGTGGAGCACTGTATACTTTGTTTCAAAGTGGTTGGTCTGCATTTGACTTTTCCTTGGAAATTTCAGTTTAATAGCATAGCCAGTCTCCATCTACACTATGTGACAATATATTGTATATCTCTAGTCAGATATACAGGCAGTCCCCGACTTACAAATGACCCGCCAATGCGGATGAAATACAACATTTGATTCTGTGGGAACAAGTTTACATTTTTCTTTAAAAAAAAACAAAAAAACTTTTTGACTAAATCGGTTTGAAAAAATGCTTTTTGAACTTGGCAAAATAACATTTTACTGCAGTACACTAGGTGTTACAGAGGGACACAGTGGAGGAAGTGGTGACACTGAGGAAACAGGGGGACTAAGGTGACATAGCGGGGGGGGGGGGGCAGAGGTGGCTTACAAGAGGACACTGAAGGCACATGTGAACAGAGATGACAGAGAGGAGGGGTTACTGGAGGCACAGGGGGGCGCAGAGGAGGGGACAAGGATGACACTGTGACTTAAAGCGGAATATAACCCTGCATTTCAACTTTGCTCTAAAACATTATTTACAGAATATTATATGCAAAAAGCATTTTTTTTACTAGACCAGCATTGGAAGGGTTAAACACAGAGGTTTTAAGTTCCGTGCAGACGTTCAGATAGTTACATTCTATTTAGTTAGATGTATCTATTGATAAACAGTTACACACTCTTTGGCTGTCCTCCAAGCTCCTTCTCAGTGAGAGAGATGAGTCACAATAAACACTTAAAAGATACATATTTGTAAACAAAAAGTATCTAAGGGCCCTTTTCCACGTTCGGATGCGTCTGCAGAAATCTCTAGGGACTTTAAAGCCCTGTGTAACCCTTCCAATGCTGGTCTAGTAAAAAAAAAAAATGCTGGTTGCATATCATATACTGTAAATAATGTTTTAGAGCAAAGTTGAAATGCAGGGTTATATTCCGCTTTAAGTACAGATTCAGGTTAAGAATGAAGCTCTACAGTCCCTATGTTGTTTGTTAACCAGGGACTACCTGCACAGTACAATATATTGTTATACAGCTATGTAATCAGAATACCCAGATGTCACCTTTCTATGTGAAATAGCGGATAAAAATAATGTCTTAAAAAAATAAGAAGCAGCTGAGCTGAAGAAGTTGGTAGCAAGCTCTTTGTGTGGGCATGGAGATACCCTTATTAGGACTGCAAAGTGGTACCCACAGACTGAAAGCTTTATGAAGAATGCATCCTATAGCAGCAATAGGCTGCAGTGCAGGAAGTGACCAGTGTAATGGATCCTAAGCAACCACTTTAAAAGAGCTTTATTTCATATCCACTAATCAAGGAGCTACTGTACAGACAAAAAACCGCTCTGCTACTAAATGCGTATGCAAGGCTAGGAAAAAGTTTGTGCCTGATTTGGGGGCTGTAAGTTTGTTACGAAGAATAGCCTTGGCACCACATATCTTAAAGTGAACCCGAGGTGAAAATGATATGGAGGCTGCCATATTTATTTCCATTTAAACAATTCTAATTACCTGGCAGTCCTGTTGATCTTCTGGCATCAGTAGAGTCGTAACCCTGAAAGGAGCATGTGGCTAATCCAGTTAGCCATTTCGCGCTGTTACAGCGCTTGCTCACGTGCTTGTCCGGGCCAAGACAAGCACGTGAGCAAGCGCTGTAACAGCACGAAGCGGCTGTTGTGCCCGTCCACTTATCCTCTGGTCATCGCACCTCTTTCCTTTAACTACACACACAACGGACTCAGGTTTGATGTATCACATCTGATGCAAGTCTGATGTATGTATCCATTGAACTGTTGATGTCTAATTGGCAATGATGTTTGGCATTAAATACAAGTAACAGGACAGTGTCTTGACTGTTTATTGATATGGTACATTAATGATCTTTATGCCCCTGATCAACTTGCTTCACTTCCTTACTCCATCTATTGAAAGCAACTCCATTGTGTGCCCCACTGCTGCCTCGCCTCCTCTTCTTACCATAGCAACAGAAGGCGTTGCATGGTGACTCATTTTTTTTATCCCCGAGGGGGGGGGGGGGGGTTGGTGATTTATAGTTAAACCCATAGGGATGTAGGGATGCAACATGTTTTATTTTATGCAGTCTTAGGAACCAATGAAACGGAGTGAATATAATTCTAGGCATCTTTGATACCAAGCCATATACTGTTACCGTGGTTTCTACCAACTTTATTTAAAATGTTATAGCGGCTACTGACTCAAAATTTTATAGCAATCAGTTTTTAAGCCATTGTTGTCATGCTGTAATTGTAGAGGAGCCTTTTTGGAATGCAGTCACTTTGTTGGAGAGACCACACCCTCTGTTTTGTCGAAAAATAGAAAAAAAATACTTCAAACAGTAGTATTATTGCTAAAGCTTACTTATGAATCTGGTCCACACTCAATTGCAACACGCAATCGAAATCACCTAGTGATTGCGGTTTTGCAGCACAAATTTTTAGTGATTCTTTTTACGTTTCTCCCTCACTGGAACAAGTCATGGGAACAAGAATCAGCAACGCGAAAGCGGCCAAAATGCTGCATGCAGCGTGTTTGCGATTTATACAGATTGGAAAAGCTGCAGTGAGAAGGTCCCATAGGGATACATTATTAAAGCACTTGCAGAAAAATGCTCCAGTGTGAACTAGGCCTTAATGGTTATACAATACACTGATTGAAATGAAGTGTTATTTTTGATAGTTGTTGTTTAGATTTCCTATCAGTCTTGTACAAATATTGAATAGAATTTGCAGATTTTTCTAGGAGCCAAATTAACTGTCTACATACAGTGTGATTATGGAATGCAGTGTTAATTTGTTTGGGTATGTTTTTCTTTTGGCTAATTCTGATGAATGTGGACATCAAATCCAATCTAAAACGTACGTAAGCTATAGTTTCGTTTTATCTCTGTATTGGCACCATTTCACTTGTAGCTGCCATCATTTTACACATTCACCCTAGATCAGGGGTCTCAAACTCAATTTACCTGGGGGCCGCAGGAGGCAAAGTCAGGATGAGGCTGGGCCGCATAAGGAATTTCACAGTCGCGGCGCATCGCCGCCTCTGCCCGCCCCTCTCACTCTTCCTTCACAGAGAGGGGCGGGGAGAGGCGTTGATACGTGCGGCGATTGACGTCAGGAGGGGCAGAGCTGCAGCTGAAAGCTCTGCCCCTTCCAGGAAATGCTAGCAGATTGCCCCCCAGGCGATTTGGGGGCTCTGCAGCCCTCGTTTAGCGGCAGGGATGCGGCGGATTACTTGGGAGCACTGAAGCGAACTATAAGGAACCTTTTGCCAGCGAGGGCCACAAAATAATGCATCGAGGGCCGCAAATGGCCCGCGGGCCGCGAGTTTGCGACCCCTGCCCTAGATGATCATTTTTGTGTATAGCTGTCTTTGTGTAGAGTAAACTGCCATCTCTTACAGTCATATTTTATTTTAACTGGTTGTGGTATTTGTTCATTGTGTTTAGAGTTTTCTAAGTGCTTTATGGGTCATGTCTGCTCACACGATTTCTATCTTTGTTACTGTAGCTGGTACAGTGATGCGCCGCCTTATCTCAGAATGGAGTGTACCACAGATGACCAGTAAACTCAGCCTTGTCACTGTGCACCTCATGGCCTCTGCCTGCGATGAGAACGCAGACCACCAGATAGATAATCTGGTCCAGAAGACGCATCTACTCAGCCTATCATCTCTCAGCTATGACAGACAGGTAAGAAGGACTAACTGGATCTGAAACCCACAACCGACCATGTACTGATTAGCGATGATAATGCATATCTTAAAGTGTAACTTTACATACATACATACATACATACATACATACATACATACATACATACATACATACATACAGTACAGACCAAACGTTTGGACACACCTTCTCATTCAAAGAGTTTTCTTTATTTTCATGACTATGAACATTGTAGATTCACACTGAAGGCATGCAAACTATGAATTAACACAAGTGGGAGTATAATACATAACCAAAAAGTGTGAAACAACTGAAAATACGACATATTCTAGATTCTTCAAAGTAGCCACCTTTTTGCTTTGATTACTGCTTTGCACACTCTTGGCATTCTCTTGATGAGCTTCAAGAGGTAGTCACCTGACATGGTCTTCCAACCGTCTTGAAGGAGTTCCCAGAGATGCTTAGCACTTGTTGACCCTTTTGCCTTCACTCTGCAGTCCAGCTCACCCCAAACCATCTGGATTGGGTTCAGGTCTGGTGACTGTGGAGGCCAGGTCATCTGGCGCAGCACCCCATCACTCTCCTTCCTGGTCAGATAGCCCTGGAGGTGTGTTTAGGGTCATTGTCCTGTTGAAAAATAAATTATGGTCCAACTAAACGCAGTGTACAGTATTGGCAGTGCTCTGTCACCCAAGGGATCATGTACAGATAACTACCAAGGGACAGAGATCCCCCGCTGTGTAATTTTTGGGGGAGCCAATTAACTTATCACTGTTTTTGGGGTGGGGGGAAACCCACACACCCATGCGGAGAACATACTAACTCCTGGTCCTGATGCAGGGACCCTAGCGCTGCAAGGCAAGAGTGCTAATCCAGCATGTGTGTACCAAGCTTTAGCTGTTTTTAGTCTTTTTCCTGGTTGTTGCATTGACTAGTGTACCCTCTATTTTCTTGTTTGTGCTGTCAAAATACTATATACCAGGCAATATATTGGGCATTGATCGGGAATGCCTTTTGTACAAGCATCCACAGAAGGTAGTGGTACAAGATTGACACTCTCATAGCTTTGTATTGAGCAGTACAAAGCTAGCGGAAGTGTGAAAAGTATCAGATAAGATATGTTCTGAAATCTTTTGTAATATCTAATGTGCAATCTGCTTCTTAAAAAGATTACGTACCCATGCTTGCCTTTTATATATTTAGGTTTGAAATATGTACAATCAAACAGATCTATACTTAAAGGGAATCTGAAGTGAAAATAAACTTATGATATAATGATTTGTATGTGTAACATTAGTAGCACATATGACTCTCATATTGTTTCCAGTACAGGAAGAGTTAAGAGACTTCAATTGTTATCTATGCAAAAGAGCTTCTCTGAGCACTCCCAACTTTGTTGGCTACATTGCTGTTTTCTGAAGCACTTATCTCAACCTGTCTCTCGATGTTTCTTGTTTAAAGGGAACCTGAAGCGAGTAAAATTATTTCAAATAAACACATGACGTAGCTGCAAATAAATATTACAAACTAACCTCACCGTCAGTTCCTCTTAGAGGCTTACCATTTTCTTCTTACAGCGATACCTTCCAGTTCTGACAAGATTTTGTCAGAACTGAAATATACCAGTTGTCAGTTATATATCAGCAGCTGTCAGTTATAACTGAATGTGAAAGGTAATGTCCATGTTTCCCTATGGCTCAAGTGGGTGATATTACAGTTTAACAGCGTGCTGACCAGGTAGCTGTTATGGGTAATGGCCATTTTTAAAATGGAGGACGGAGAATTCCATTGATCGCAGTGGACAAATGGGACGCAGAAGAGAAACAGATTGAGGAGTAGACTACACAGGTTGTAGGTATGACCTGGGTATGGTTATTTTGACTTTTTATTTTCAGTTCAGGTTCTCTTTAAGGTTTTACTGCCAGGAAGTTCAAAGGGTCATAAGCTCTGCTCTGTTTCATCATTTTAAAATACAGTGTGTAATTTGTGAACTGCAAATATTAGAGATTGATGCAATGTTATAAAAAAAAAAAGCTATAACTGAAAATAAAAATAAGACCATTTGCTTTGCTACTAATGTTCTATGAATTATTATTCATTATATCATGTTTTGTTTTTTGGGAGGTTTTTTTCGCTTCACTGTCACTTTAATGCTTTCACAGTAATTTTTCCTGTACTGTTATAAAAGAATATCTAGTTGAGGGGACCATTTTCAGAATCATACATCATTATTCTAGCAACTTAATGGTCCTATTGCATTTCTCTGTATGTAGAGGGGAAATGTCGATGTGAATACATGGAGTAATTTTACTCTCTTGCACCATATTGCAGGAACTGTCTCCCACTGGAGAAGAGAATGCTGTCTACACCCACCGGCTACACCTGGTGGATCTCAGAGCATCCTGGACAACTCTTAACAGAGATATAGCATTTGGACTTTATGATGGGTACAAGAAAGCAGCTGTGCTGAAACGCAATCTGTCCACAGAGGCCTTAAAGGGGTTGAAAATTGATGCCCAGCTGCAGGCTAAGAAGCTGAAACGCAGCTCATCACGCAATTTCCCTTCTCCAAAACCGACCATGCCACCTGCAATTACTGGAAGGACAGAGAGATCTCCATCAGGAGGTGACCCACCATTGCTGCTATGCAATTTTACTGCATTGCTGTATGCAATTTTACCCTTTTAAAATAGGTCACCATGAGCTGCCTGGGTATTTTTTAGAACTGGTCCAAGCCCTATCACATAGAGCCATACCAATACATGTCATGCACTGATGAGTGCCAATAAGTCCGAAACAGGCTGTCTGCATGTTGAATTGGTGTGACTCTGTTAAATGTATTAGCTAAAGGCTCACTATACACTAGCAGTTCTGGATGAGCAATCTTGCTTTCAGGGACAGAAAGAGATGGTTTACATATTCAGGAGTGATGCATCATGGGAAACCACTGTTGCTCACTTTAAGGTGAATTATCGCAAATACCTTACAAGAATAAGGTATTGAGGGTAATATTTATGTTTGTGGAATAGTAATGGCTACTAGTTTAGTTGGAACTTGTATGTTCATTTTTAAAGTGGACCTGAACCTCTTACATAGGACAGAAGGAAAACGTACAGAAATCCACCCCGTATGTATTTAGGGAGTTTAGCATGTTTAATTCCTCCTCATTTGTGTCTAATCACAAGTTATTTGATCTTCCCCTGTGTCACATGACTGCCTATGGCAGATAAGCAGATAAGCCCATTTGAAAGCACAGGCTGCAAACCATATGTCTGTTTCCATGAATCGGGAAGTAGAAACTGTTAATTTATTTTAGGATTTGTATCAGCTGTAACGAAGAATTTTTTTTGTTTAAAGGTTATTATGCTGTTGTGTATTTTTTAGAGCAGAGAGGAGTTCCACTTTAAGTAAAATGAATGGATGGTTAAAGTGCACCTGAAGAGGGAGGAATATGGAGGCTGTCTTATTTATTTCCCTTTTAAACCATGCCAGTTGCCTGGCTGTCCTGCTGGTCCTCTGCCTCTAATACTTTTAGCCATAGACCCTGAACAAGGATGCAGGTCAGCTTTTTCTGACTGAAGTCTGACTGGATTGGCTGCATGGTTGTTTCAGGTGTGATCCTCAGACACTACTGATAGAAAGATCAGCAGGATGCCAGGCAACTAGTATTGTTTGAAGGAAAAAAAAATATTGTAGCCTCCATATCCCTTTCACTTCAGGTGTCCTCTAACTTGTAGATTTGTAAGACTTTCTTTGCACTAGAGGAGATGGCTTACCTTGCAAGCCTGGCTTCAAGCTCCTTCTATAGTCATAGAATATTCTAACTTATGCTGTATAATAGTGATGAGGCCAGTGCCAACTTATTTTAAGCCAAAATGCATCAAGGTCATCCCACAGTTTGTGGGCAGCTCTCTGTATTACGCTTATGGGCATTTGATTTTCCTTCCTAGCAGCTGCCCAGATCTTCTGTTTTGTGAACTTGCCAGTAAGTGCATAAAATAATTTAGTCTCCCTTCAGAATACCATAGTAGGCTGTAATGTGTTTGTCCGCACAGTGATCAGGCTGATTCCAGCGCTGCGTAATATGTTGGCGCTTTATAAATACAATAAATAAATTGTATTGGCTCTTCCAGCATCACCATATCTCTCTCTCTCTTTCCCTTCCCTTTAGGAGCAGACATGCTGCAGAAGCTGATTGAGGAGACTGATAAATTTGTAGTTTTTACTGAAGAGGAGTCTGGTGTGAGTGAGCAGTTATGTGGCAAAGCTGCCTGTCAGGACACCGACATCTATAATCACAACTGGCTTATAGAGCTGGTGAACTGTCAGGTAATCCTTTATGGAGTAACAAGTGAAGGAAGAAGGTGGCTGATGTGTGTCTCTAGTTCTAAAGGTGGCCACACACGATACAATAAAATGATCCGATTTTACGTTAATTTCCCGTTTTCTTCGATTTTAATCGATCCGGAATGCCAGATATTTTTCTTCAATCTTTCTAAAGATTGTATGGTGTGTGTTTGATTGTCAATTTATTAATATACACACCCTAGCAATTTTGTCAGAGTTTCCAATCATTTTTATCATAATTGGGGAAAAATTGAACATACGTGTGTGGTACATTGGTCATATTTTTGAAATGTTACAATCAGTCAGAAAAATTTCTTGCAATTCTTAAATTGAACAGATATTATAAAAATTGTATGGTGTTCATTTTATCTCTCGTATAATGTCGGCCTAGGAGGCAGTCCAGAGCCATGCCACTGTTTTACAGCACAGAATAATTATGAACGCTACCAGAGTAGTAAGCAAACAGTGCAGAGGTGTTCTGGAGTCGAAAAGTCCTTCCTAAATTCACTGTAAGGTGGATCACTAGATTTTATTGTGAAAGGTCTACCTCCCTAATCTATTTCTTCACTTGCCACACTTTTGTACTGCTTTGCCATTAGTTTATTGTAAAAAAAATTTACCTCCCGAGTGGTAAGCCCAAAATCCGCTTACTGTTGCTCCATCACTGCATCTCTGCTCGCTCTGGGCACCTCCTCTGGCCTCCAAACATGCCCTATCCCGGGAAAAGCTTTCATGCCAAAGGTGATGACTGAATAGTGCGCAGGTTGACATCTGATCTTTGAGCACAACACACTTTTGACATAGAAATCCAGGTAAAAATGGAATGCCCAGAACGATTAGACAGTGCGTGATTGTCTCTACAAAAAAATAAATAAACCTGCAAGCAATTAACAGGGTTATGTAAAAAAATGGAATTATACATTTTTAGGTATTCTAAAATCCCTGGTTTCACGGCGTTCATGCTGCGGGGGGGGGGGGGGGGGGTCTACTGCGGGTTGCTGGCGGTTGTGTGCACACACAAAGCCGTGGGTGTGTGCGGATCATCACAGGTGCGTGTGCGCGCTACTGCACAAGTGGACTGAACCCGAGGTGGGTTCTAAGAACGCTAATTGCACACAGAGGCTGCATATACTGCCCAGCCTCTGTTGCTATACTGATCCCCCCCACAGGCCCCCCTGCGCTCTGCTTGTCCCCCATAAATCATACGCCAAGCTGTCGACATGCAGCGCGTTGCAGCCGGCTGTTTATCTTTGCATCTGTCATTCTAGCCACTCCCCCGCCTCCTCCATAGTACCGGTCCGCATCCCTTCCCTCCCTGCAGGCAATCAGATCGGATTTCTAGTTTTTATTCGTTAAAATTGATTGCAATTCTTAAATTGAACAGATATTTAAAAAATGGTATGGTGTGTGGCCATCTTTAGCCTTCAAAAATTGAATAAGTTATGATGAGCTCTAAAAGGTACATTCCTTCTAAAACAAAACCGTGCTTCCCAGGCTTTCTTTGAGCTTAGACACATCTCAGACTTGTGTTTGTGTGTGTGTGCGCTGTGTAATATTACAAGAAATACATATTAATTGGGCTTTATATAGAACATCATACCACTCACTCACTGTACCAACCATTCACTGCATCCGTAAGGGACTCACAGTGTAATGTTCCGCCTTTCCAGATGGTGTTACGAGGTGCGGAGACGGAAGGCTGTGTGATTGTGTCTGCTGCAAAAGCACAACTACTGCAGTGCCAGCACCACCCATCCTGGTATGGAGATACCTTGAAGCAGAAGACCTCTTGGACCTGCCAACTCGACAGCATGCAGTACTTTGCCACAACGGAGAGCAGTCCATCTGAGGGCGAAGATAGCCAGCGCTGGCTGGAGGTCAGTTTGCTCTGGCAATTTACCATTGCATCTAAACATGGACATTATTTAATATTCACTAAGCAAAGTACAGATCCTATCTAAATGTGTGTGTAAATGTACAAATAGGAGTAAGCAGTAGCTAAGCTAGAAACTTATCATGGTACCTTCATCCAACCTATGGGGTTTAAATGGGGCCACTCCCACCTGCCTGGAAAAGGAAACAAACTACTGTAACACTGTGGTAGTAGCCTGCCAAAATATAAAATAACAAAAATAATTACAAAAAAATGTAAATACCTTAGGAATATTGATTGTAACATCTTTTAAAAAGACTATACATTTGAAAAATATTTATGAGATTATCATGTGCATTAGAAGCCTTGTCCTAGTCATATCAGGATTAGGTGACAGAGCACCCGTGGTGCAATGAGGGCCAGACCCATAATGCATTGAATAGTATGGAATACAAATGGATTAGCCAATTAGATGGAGCTTCAATTGCAAAATGATAAACAGGGAAAGTAGGGGAACTTATTGGATGTGAATGCTTTCATCACGGTCATCGAACTTGGCTTTAGAGATTTTTATTGTAAAAATATTATTTACAATATATAATATAAATAAAATGAAAAGTTATCAATTGGACCACATAAATCACATAAAAAGAACAGGAAAACTAAACATATATATATATATATATATATATATATATATATATATATACACAGCAATTACATATTAGTGTAAACATAATTACGAGACTTACACCCCAAAACAACAAAATGACACCATCATATTCTAATACAGATGCTTCTTTGTTATCCAGACCTGAGCAGAAGAATGCTCAAAACATACCACCTATTCAACCAACAAGACATGACTAAGCGACATGGAACCGTCACCTCACAATACGCAACACAAAAGAAGAACCAACACCATAGACAATACTAGATAGCACCAAACAAAGACAACATTCATACAAAACCAAAAAAAAAAATTCCAACACTTACATTCGCACTGCCACACGTACAGGAAATGGATAGTGCACAAATAAGGCAATAATCAAAAACTATCACAGGACAACCAATGAGACATGTGTGAGAGAAAAAACAACACCTAAGACAAGATGTAAGAGTTAGCTGAAGGGTTAACCCCTCCAGTATGTGTGTATGTCTGTGGCCAGACATACAAAAAAAATCTAGCAAAAAAAAAAAATCTAAAAAGTTTGTGATGAGAAATAGAAAGCTCACCCAGAAGAGACGATCAATAGGCTAAGGAGGCCTGATGTTCTGCCAGGCCAGAACCCAAGCACCTCTGCTCAGTTTACACCTCTCCAAGCACCGATTCCTGGATACCTCACCCAGGATGTTGTTCAGCTCCACCTGAACGTGGAGTACTGTACACCTAATAGAGACCTGACACTGTGCCCACCAAGTGTGATATCTAACAATTAAGCTAACTAAATACAAAGTGCAACAAACTATTTTGAACTGTGGAGCATTACCAATAGTTTGTTGAAAACACTTGGACAAATAAGGCCCAATGGTGCATGTATTATATGTTTAACACTGTTGATATACTGTCTTTATTTAACCACTTAAGACTGGTGACCATACTATTTTTTTTGCAATTCAGGGCTCTGCACTTTTAATAGGTCGTTGCAGAGCCATACTACTGAGCACACAAACCGATTCTCTTCTCCCTTTTCCGCCCACCAACAGAGCTTTCTGTTGGTGGGCTCTGATTGCTGCTGCAGGCAGTGTTTTTTTAAATTAATTTATTTGTGTATTTTTTTAATAAAATTGTGCAATTTTTTATTTATTTTAATTACCCCCTTCCTCCCTCTTTGCTCGGGAGGGGGTTAAAATGTCCTCCATTACCTCAGAAATGCCGTAAGAGTGAGCCTCCCTTTGTGCAGTGCATCTGACTGTGACTTTCCAAATTCTGATACAATCTTTTTTTATCCAATCTTACCAAATCTATATAGTATGAGGGTAAATTGAGTGAATATATTGAATAGATCATTGAGACATTCTCTTATATTACATAGAAAAGGTAAGATTGGATGAACAAGGTTGGATTATTAGTGGCCACCATTAGAGTCGAGGTGCCATGCAAAACAAAGTAGTCTTCAAGACTGATATATTGTTTCAAGGTTAACAAAATAATGATGGCTAAAAATAAGTGGAGCATTAGACTTGTGTTATGCGTTCTTGTATAGTTGTGTGCGGTAGTTATATACAGTATAGCAGATAGCAGTTAGTGTAAAATATCACATCTAGTCATTTCCTTTAGGTGAAAAACATTGAGGAGCACCGTCACAGGAGCCTGGACACCGTGCAAGAGCTGATGGAGAGTGGCCAGGCTGTTGGGGGAATGGTCAACACAACTACAGGTCAGAATTCTGCACAACAACGAGCTGTCCTTTAATTTCAGTAGTATGCTGTTTCTAAATAAGTTTTGACTAAATGTTTCATAGCTTTTGTGTTTTGGTCCTTGTTGCAGACTGTAGTCATCCAGCAGAGGCACAGCAGAACCAGCAGGTCCAGCGAATAATCTCCAGATGCAACTGCCATATGTATTACATCAGCTACAGTCATGATATAGACCCAGAGTTGGCCTTGCAGATCAAACCACCCCCAACACCTTTACATCCAGAGAAGGAGGACTTACTGAAAGGACAAGAAGGTATGATCCCAGCTTACTGTAAATATTAGATGTTACTACTTTTGATGAAGACTTGTTTGTGCACCACATACATGGGGCGTATGGCTCCTTTCACAAGTCAAGATGGCAGTTCTCATAAGTCTCCAAAGCATAGGGCACTTTAATGTCTTCTGTTTACTTTTTGGGCTCCCATCATACCTTATTTTTCCTGTTTTTTGCTCAGTAAAGTACAGAGGATTTACTTGAGAAGTGTCATGTATGCATGACAAATCTAGTGGAATTCTGTGTGTGATATCTTTTTTTGTATTTCTTTTTTTTTATGTATTATGCATTTGTGTAAAGAAATATTTGGGAGATCAAAAATATCTACACTACAGGGTGTTCCACTACACCAAAAATTGAATCAAACTTATTTATGTGGCTATTGTACCGATTAGAGTAAATTGGCTAATCATGACTGAAGAGAGACTCTGTCATGCTGTATTGCTGGCGATCAGATTGTCATGTCTCCAGGGGTGGTTTTGCCCGACTTCATTTTGCCCAGATGTACTTTACTCCTTGTGATCTATGGAATTGCTTACCAGATGTACGTTTCAATTATAGGGCCTGAAGAAGGGTTGATTAGCCTGAAACAAGCCAACTTTGTTGAATAATGAAATATATATGGTTTTACATTATTGCAAGTTCTTGGTGGGCCTAATGTGCCACATCGTTATTGGTGGATGGATTTAACTATTTGCATGCATGTGATTTTTGTACTTTTTTGACTATTAAAGATAAAAAAAAAACAATATTTTTGGTTTCCTGAATGTTTCCACTAATTGAAACATTATTATATAAGTTTTATGCATTTGTGTATCTTATAAGTGTTTTTATGTTTTGTATATAGCTGCTGCTGACACCTTTACCTTGAAACACCAACATTTGGAGATCTCTACAAACCCAGCCCAATACGAAATGATCCTGGACATTGTCAACAATCTTCTGCTGCATGTGGAGCCAAAGCGCAAGGTTTGTTAGCGGTTATGTTTCTTTTGGCTCTTGAGGAAGGCTCTGTAGGGCAGTGACCGTGTAAATTAGAAATTAGCAGGACAGTCTTTAGTTCTATGGTTTCTTTGCTGCAGATTGCTCGTAGCTGCTGTATTTCAGTGCTTTAGTTTAAGTCCTGGTTGAGCGGTATGTAATGAGGGTAAGTGTATGTGCCTTCTGTAGGCTCTCCACCACATTTTTTTTTCTCAAATTTCTATAGACAGAGTATATAAAGCCCCAGTTCAGACAGTTTTTATATGCCTTTAGGAGAGCATTGGTTTTGTATTATGCTTTGACTGGCAGCATGCGCGAACACTACCGTATCTACCAGTTTCTGTTGGACACCATGGCCCATATGCAATTCATTTTTCCGCCTGAGTTTTCTCCTAGGTGATAACTTTACACTTGTCAATAAAATGCCTTTTAAGCCACCAGAAAGCAAGAAAATACTCAAGATAATTTTGATTGTACTTTTGCACCTACTTTTTGGTACTTTTTTTTAGTTGAAAAGTGCTAGAAAGTTATTTTAAGTCGAAGAATGAAAAATGATCTCCTAGGAGAAAACTCAGGTGAAAGAGTGAATTGCATATGGCCCATATGCAATTACTTTTTCTTCTTAGTTTTCTCTAAAGTGATATGTTCACAACTTGTCAGTAAATGCCCTGTAAACCCTCAGTAAGCACAAAAATACACAAAATCATTTTGACATTACTTTTCATACTAATTTTTGGTACTTTTAAAATTGTAAAATGCTAAAAAGTCATTTTAAAGAGAAGGTGAAAAATTATCACCTAGATGAATACTTAGGAGGAAAAGTGAATTGCATATGGCCCCATGTGAAATAACGGTCTTATTTGCAAATAAAATCAATCTTAAGCCGCTGTTTGAATTAATGTTTGCAATGTATAGAGCTAAACTTGAAAGCATCGAGTGTCTCTCAAGAAAAGTGGATTTGAAAGATTTCCAGTTTCATTTATTATCCAGATTAGATCCTTTTAGGCATAAAGGGAACCTGACATGAAAGGAATACGGAGGCTGCCATCGTTGTTACCTACAATCCCAGTTGCCTGGCTGTTATGCTAAGCTTTTGGCTTTAATAGCTTTTGAGTCACACATGACTGAAAGCATCTGATCTGGATTCTCATTCTGGGCCAGTGACTAAGGGCCTGTTTCCACTACACGCACATTGGATGCAGAATGGATGCAGGAAAACTGACTCCAATGAATGCCTATGCATCAGAAAAATTTTCACCCTTCTTTCATGACTCTTGTAAGATTAGCCCCAGGCTGTGAGTGTCACCAAGGGTAGGAAAGGGTGTAAACATTGGTGGGGCCCATCAAAGTTTTGCTGGGTGGCCCCATGATTTAGAATGCAAATCAATAAAGGGGAACTTCAGCCTAAACAGGCATTAAGTTACATTAGTTATGTTAATTCAAATAGATAGGTAATATACCATAATCTCTTACCCACCCTGCTTTAAAAGAACAGGCAAATGTTTGTGATTTCATGGGGGCAGCCATCTTTTTAATGGGGACAGACATCTTTTTGGTTGAAAGGAGGTGACAGGGAGCATTAGACACAGTTCCAACTGCCCTGTGTCCTGATCACCTCCCAGAAGCGCGCACTAGGCTTTAAATTGCCAAATTCTCACATCCCAAATTAAACAAAAAAAGATTGCGCCACAATAGCAGAAGGAGAACAACAACAACATCATAAATCCCATCATGTTTTGCACAGCATCAGGGGGAAAATGCCTGGGCAGTTTTGTTCTGTGCAGCTAAAAATGAGTCTTGGGTGAGAAAAACAAAGTTCTGATGCTGTGAAACTGTTAAAGAAACACCAAGCCTTTTCAGTGCTGGAGGTTCACTTTAAACAACCACAGGGAAATACATTAGCAGTGTTTGCTTTAGTTGCTGAGTAAATACAGTAGTGGTTGGGGTATAGACTAGAATTGATGATACTATCGCAGAAACCTCTCATAGAGCAGTGATACAGTGAATTTGAATGCTTCTATTATTATGTCTTGTTTTCACGGCATCAATAGGAGCACAGTGAGAAGAAGCAGCGAGTGCGTTTCCAGCTGGAGATCTCCAGTAACCCAGAGGAGCAGCGCAGCAGTATTCTGCACCTCCAGGAGGGCGTCCGACAGCATGTCCTGCAGATTCGGCAGCTAGAGAAGCAGATGTACTCTATCATGAAGGTCCGAACAACTTGCCAGATATGAGAATAAGATTCCAGCCATCATTTGCATAATGAGCAATACTGTTTTTAAAACTTTTTTGTTTGGTAATAACATTTATCAGCAACAACAGAAGCACAAAAAATCCATCATTCTCTTAGGCTAGGTTTCCACTTGTGCATTTTGTGTCAGATTTTTCTTTCAGAAAATTCGCATTGATTTAGCAACTAATGGTACTGAATCTGGCTGTTTCCATTCAACGCGAATTTTTGTTGCGTTCGTACGCGTGGTAAAAAAAATCTGAGGTCCCGCATCATTTTTTCGGGCATCGCGTATGATTCACGTACAATGCTTTGTATAGGCAAAGCGAATTTTCATTACTGTACATCCATGGTTACAGGGAGTTGTCAGCAGTCAAGACTAATGCTACGTACACACATGCGACAACGATCGTTCATTGAGAACGACGAACGAACTTTTAATTGATGAAAGAACGAACTAAGGAAAGATAGTTTTAAAAGGTGTGTAACGATCTGATCGTTAGAACGAATGTTACATCACGTAAAGCAACTATTGCACCTGCGCATAAAAATGAGAAGTTTCACAGAGAAATAGTGAAATGCGCATGTCAAGCCTAGTACGAACGACCGTTTCCAACGATGTACTACTTTTGCAAACGATCGTCGCTGGTTAAAATCCGCCGAGACAGAACTTTCTTTTGTAGCGATTTGGCTCGTTCGTCGTTTGCCTTAATAGTCGGTGGTTCGTTTTTTGTAACGATCGTCGTTGGTAAAGATCGGGGAACGATCGTTACAAGCGACTATAGTCGCATGTGTGTACGCACCTTAATGCTTCATACACACTTGAGATAAAAGTCTTTGGAAAATGCAAGATCACAGACCAATTTTACCCCCTTCCATGTAGTATGAGAGCCATACCTACACAGTCTATTCTATGGAGCTGAACTCCCCATCAGATAAAATCTTTGCAAGATGCTGCACACAAAGATGCCAGTACACATTCAAAAGATCATTATCTGCAAAAGATCTGTTCCTGCAAAAAATCCATTCCTCCAAAATGCATTCATAGTCTATGAGATCTGCAGATCCTCATACACACCTGGTTTAGACACTGAAGCGAAAAAAAATATGATATAATTAATTGGTTGTGTACTATGAATAATTACTAGAAGATTAGCAGCAAAGAAAATATTCTCATATTTTTATTTTCAGGTATAAAGTGTTTTTTCTAACATTGCATCATTCTCTAGTATGTGCAGATTACACAACACTCAGCATTCAAAATGAGTCTTTCAGAGCAGTCTGTGAACTAATGACCTCTCCTCTGACAGATAAAAAGTAAACAGTTGAGATAATAAAAGTCAGAAGACAGCCCTCTCCATGACTTTTGAAAGTCGTAGAAATGAATGGCTTTTTTGCATAGAGAGAACAACTGGAGTTTCTTAACTCTTCCTGTACTGGAAACAATTAGACTGATGTATCTGATCTTAATGTTTTATTTCTTAGCTGTACTACACATACAAATCATAATATCATAAATTTTTTTTTCGCTTCAGTGTCTCTTTAACAGACAATCATCTGCAGATCATCTGCAGATCAGATCCACCAGGATGGATTTTCAGATCTGCAGATGATTGCCAGATATGCAGATGAAGTCGGTTAAACCAGGTGTGTATGAGGATCTGCAGATCTCATAGACTATGAATGCATTTTGCAGGAATGGATTTTTTGCAGGAACGGATCTTTTGCAGATACTGATCTGTTGCATGTGTACAGCATCTTTGTGTGCAGCATCTTGCAAAGATTTTATCTGATGGGGAGTTCAGCTCTATAGAATAGACTGTGTAGAGTATGGCTCTCATACTACATGGAAGGGGGTAAAATTGATCTGTGATCTTGCATTTTCCAAAGACTTTTATCTCAAGTGTGTATGAAGCATAAGCTGTTACTAGGCAGATTATGTCATATTTAACTAATGCGAATTTCCGTGTACGAAAATTTGCATAAATCGCATAAAAATGTATATGCAAATTTTAGCCAAGCAGAAAAATATTATTTGATTTTTTTTGCAGGTGAAAATGTCATGCCACAGTGAAAACGTAGCCTAACTAGTACAACAGTGGCTTCAGTAATACAAGTGCTGTGAATATTGTCAAACCTGGTCCATCTGGCTGGCTATTGAGAATAATATGTTACAATCTTGTTGAAATTAAAACAATATTCACATAAAACTAAGTCAACCTAAAGTCAGAAGATTTGCTGATGAGTCTAATGTATCAGTGGGTTGTAGCCAATTGTGCCAAATATTTGGGCAGCCTGTATATTCATAGACCATTTTTGACAGTGGGATTGCCATGGTAATAGTTTGAAATACTTAAAGTAAGATGAAACTCAAAATTAAATTGTTGCTCTAAAACATTAAACCCTACAAGACTGGTCTGATGTCATTTGAAGGCCTATGTATATTTTACGACGGCTAATTGATAACGACGACTGCTGCAGGACATTTATTAGTGAATTTATAATGGAGAGTTGGGGTGTATACACACATATCATTTTGATTGGCAAATCATTGTTTAATTTTACCGCTTCCATGTAGTATGAGGGCCAACAGATTTTGATTACAGTAAACAGATTGTGTAGGTAAGCTCTCATACTACACGGCATCGGTAATGTTGGCTAGTGAACATTGGATGTGGACACACAGAAGGTTCTCTGCTTCCTCCCTGGATACAGCAGACATTTTTCTGCATTGTTTACACAGCTTAGAATACTTCAACACAATCTGATAATTTTGAACTGCACAGCAATCTTATCAATTGACAGCTAAGTGAAGGGAAAAGTTTGAACATTATTCTTTCCAGTACCTTGGAAACCAGTCATATGTTTTTAGCTAGGAGTTTTATGCTGTGTCTTATGCTTCAGTCCATATTTGGAATTTGAGTTTCATCTTGCTTTTAAAGTGAACTTGAAGTCTGGATGTCTTTTTTTAAATAAAAGGTATTTGTATTTTTTTTTAGGTCAGCTAGGATAATATACATACCTTTAGGGTCTGTCTGCAATACCCCAGGCTTAAAGTGAACCAGAGACGAAGCACCCTCATGTATTTTACCATATATATCAGTGGGAACATTAGAGAAAACACCTACCCTGCTCTCTGTTTCATCCTTCACTGCTCAGCCTGCTTGTTATCAGCCCTGATAAAATCCCTGACTGAGCATTCAGTCTGGCTTGGCTCAGGAATCATTATAGCTAAGTCTGTCTTCTCTGATGTCTTTTCAAGCCCAAGCCTGCCCCCTGCTGGCTCTGCTATAACAACTCAGCTATAATGATTCCTGAGCAAAGCCAGACTGAATGCTCAGTTGGGGATGTTATCAGGGCTGATTAGAAGTAGGCTGAGCAGTGAAGAATGAAACAGAGAGCAGGGGAGGTGTTTTCTCTAATGTTCCCACTGATATATATGGTAAAATACATGAGGGTGCTTCGTCTCTGGTTCACTTTAAGATATTCTTATTTCTTACCTTGTCCATTCCCACTCATTTGGCAGCAGTAGCCAATTTCCTGCACTGCTCCTAAGCCAGTACAACATTTATGTGCGTCTTCAGCTATGAATGTCTTGCCATGAACCTTCTATGCACAGGCCTTGTGTCACGGGCAACAAAACGTCTGAATAGGGCCCATTCTATTATTTCTTTCTCTCTTTTCTTTTTTTTTTCTACTTTAAAGTCCATTTACATTTGATGCCTGGAGGTAATGTCTCCACCCTACAGCATACTGCTAATAACAAGAAAGCAGAAGAATTAAAGCAATCCTTTCTTTCAGATGGTGCATGATGAGAGTAGGAATGATGCACTGCATGACCAGCACCTGAAACTGCAGACTCAGCTGGGCAAAGAGAAGACTGACTTACAGCAGAAGAGTGAGGAGTTGAACATCCTAATTCGGTAATTGTGACAATAGGAGTATACCATATTCACAGCCTACAATGTACATAGATCCTGTGAATTACATAAAATCATCACTGTCCTTCATAAATAGGAGATGATCTCTGGCATGGTGATTTGTTCTCAGCTGAATGTGTAGAGAAAGTGGTTTTATTTCATTTCTGCAATAGCAAATTGTCACAAATAATAGATAAATCAAATATCCCACAGTCTCGTTTTGTACTTCAGCGATCCACACTTGAGCAAGATCTCTAATGACCAGCCGGGAAGAGCAGTGCCGTATCTACTTTGTGGTCCATTTGGACTCCAGAGCAGACACGTCTCCACCATAGGCTTCTATGGAAAATGCATCTGTTTGTTCTGGAATTATCTTGCAGGTTGGGACTGTGCGCTGCGCAAACTGCAACGGATCCGTTCTAAAATGTCATGTGAACGAATCCTATTAAGGCCACCTGGTCACATGTCACAATCAATAAAATGAACAAAAAGTGCCCATTTTTCGCTTAAAGTAAACCGAGCCTAAAAGCTAAAAATTTAAGATTAACCTTTTTTTTGTCTCAGCTGAATGATAAGTTACTTGTTTTACAACCCCCATGGTGAACCGTGGACCTTTTTTCTATACCCTTCTTTCAGAATTGTCTCTGTGCCCTTCACGAATTTTATAGTCTATAATTGGTTATCAGTGAGAGTTACCTTTACAGTCCAACTGTAATCCCAGAGAAACGGTCATTCAGAACATTAACCCTTCCAGTGAGAAAAAGTAAAAAAGGAACACAGTCTAGTTCTCTCTAGGCTTGGGCGTGTACATACGCATGTTTATGTCACTGCATGTACCCATTAGAGTTCGAACGCTGTTAAAACAGCACAGGAGAAACAGCACCATAGGCCGTAATAGGAAACACAGCTAGAGCGGTGCTCAGTGAGTAATTTGAGCGTCGTCAAAAGACGGTGCTCAAATTACTTTTGAAACACTGTAATTTGGCCACCAGCAATAGCTGGAAGCCAAATTACATCATTCCCTAACATCCACGGCGACCTGGAGGCGGAATAGTATTAGCACCACTGAGACTTGTGCAGGAACAGGTTAAGCTGTATATCGGCTTTATACTGCGCCCAAATCTCCTGGCGATCATGAACACAGTTCACCAGCACACCAGTAGTGGCATTCCTTGAGAAAGGGGGGACCCTGTGAGGCCCCCAAAACAATTGTCATAATTTCTTGTGGAATAATTGCACAATAAAAGTGCGGAGTATTTAATGTTCCTACAGGTATGCTGGTGAACTGTGTTCATGATTACCATAGGATAGTGACTTTGCCATAGTCGCCTCACCAAGCACCCAGAAACTGATGGTGTGCCTGCTTCATTGGACAAATCTCCTGGTGGCTATTTCATAGGTATGCTTTATAGGCTTCCTTCATTGCCTATTTTACTGCTGATGTAATGGGAAGCATCTTTCTGCACATCGAAGCTATGTAGAATTTGTTCCACCCCTGTGCAAAAAGATCATTCTAGGATGTGCACCAGAGCTCACAGCTGCATATTGCAAGTTTCAAAAGTGGGGGAGATTCTAGAATAGGTGACAGCTGTTGGCTTTTTATAGTATGAGGAGAATGTTGTCATTAGAGTATACATATTGCCCCTTGCATTAAGATATGGGACAGTTTATTTCTGGTACAGTGACTTGTATGAGAAAAACAAATGGTAATTGGTTTTTTTTTCAACGCTTGAGACGATATACAATTTACCTTTTTTCATTTATTTTTTTTTGCTTTAGTGGTCCTTTAATTTTAACTTTTCCTGGCAACTAAGCACCAGAATTTTTTTTAAATTAACCTCTTAATGGAGTATGCCCTTGGAAGGGGGCAGGGCTGGAGTGAGCCTTACTCCTCTGCCCTGTATGGAATGGGCCATCTTTTCCATGGAGAAGGCCACATCTGAAGAATTTTGTAGTCCCCACCATTGTCTTCCGCACACACCGCAATGCATGCTAGGAGATGCAGTCAATAGATACAAGAACATCTGTGTACTTGCATGCACGGCCATGCATTGCGCCAGGCGCACATGTGAGACACTGCTGGGAACTACAAAATTCAGCAAATGTGGAAAGTTCGTGGAGAAGATAGCAGGGGGGCGGGGCAGAGGAGCAGCACTCCATAAGTATGTAGTGAGGCTCACCCCCAACCCCCCTCCCCCTGACAGCATACCCCATTACGAATGTCCCTTATGGGTAAGTTCATTTTAAACAATCTTTTTCTGGTGCTCAGTTCCCATTAATAAATTCAGCTGTCCCTTAATAGATAGTAGCCAACTATAGTAACTTATCTAAAATTCCATGGCTTATATTCCAGATGCTTCAAAGACTTCCAGCTGCAAAGAGCAAACAAAATGGAGCTACGTAAGCAGCAGGAGGATGTGAGCGTAGTGCGGCACACTGAATTCTATTTTGCGCAGGCACGGTGGCGTCTTACTGAGCAGGATGGACAGCTGGGTATAGCAGAGCTCGAGTTGCAGAGGTTCCTATATAGCAAGGTGAGAGCACAGATGGTGAAAAACGTTATAAAATGTGTGATGTGACAATAGGGAATGTTTGTATAGTACAGTGCATAGTAAGTAGTAAGCATAGTCATATTTTGGGAGTTTTGTGCACTGTGCTAGCTGGCTGTAGTCTAGTAAAGGAAACCTAATAAGGAAAGTTTCATTTCAGTTAAGAATGAGAAAATAGAAAACATAACAAGTAATAAGAAATTAAAATACAGTACCTCTAGGGGTGTAACTAGAAATGCAGACTTCTGCACATGTGACATGTTCACACATGTATTGCGCTGACATCTACATAAGCATAATTCAGTCTCTGCCCCTCCACAGAGTTGCCGCATGGTAGTCAATGCATACCTTTCATCTAATGAATAGCAGAAAATCCGCTGTCCAGAAAAATGCACATAGCTGCAAAGTAGTGCAGCAGTTGCATTGGTAACAGACTTATGTGGATCAATCTATGGGAAAGCATAGAACCAGCTCATGTGATGGCTTTTTCATAGCAATATTACATCAAAGTTAATTTGTTTCAGCATATAGGGGGCATGTTTGAGGGTGTGGCATGGGATGAAGAGCGGAGATTAAGTTATTGCGTTTTGTAGTGCCTTTACGTTTTTGAGATGTAAATCCAGTCCTGTACAGGCCCTTCTTTGAACACACTCTAGGTATAAATTATGAACCACACGGGATATAGAGGATGCCACATTTATTAGTGGCCAGCAATGGCAGCTTCCTTGTTTTTGTCACAAATGGTAGACGTGGCTAATACAAGTTCTATATATCTTTGTCAGTAGCCGAAGAGGGTGATGGCTTATAATACTGTCTTCTTGGCTCTCAAATCCTCTTGTTATTCACTGGGGACATGTGAAGTAATTGCCATGCATAGGCAAAAACCAGCATTAAAGTAAGCTGGCCACTTGCTTCACCAACAAGAGAAAGGCCTACATTACATATCTTGGTTGCATTTACAATGACCTTAGTAACACCTTAGTAACATGAATGATGAATGCTTTATTTTCATCTCTAGGTTAATAAGTCTGATGACACAGCTGAACATCTCTTGGAGTTGGGTTGGTTCACGATGAACAATTTGCTGCCTAATGCAGTTTACAAGGTGAGAACCATTCAGTTTGACACTTTTCCAGCACTAAAGCTTATATGCCATATAGGGGGACACAGCGGTTGGTGGGTTGCTAAGTAACTAAATGTATAGGTTTCCATGTATTTCCATGCTTAGTATCGGTTTGTCTCTTATTGCTGTGAGTGGATGAAGGCAGATTGATTTGTAGCTAGCCATTCACCTAAGCGGATAAGCGTACACCCTATCGTGTGTTTTTTATTTTTCATTTGATTCCTGGTCAATTCAAGCACTTTGATTGAATCTGCTGGACATCCATTGCCCCAACATATCAGAATAAACGATTCTAAGCAGTTTTTCAATCAAACATTTGATCGGACATGTTGTAAAATCACCATGTGATGGGGAGATTGATGGCCCATAGCGTTGTGCTATAGGTACAGTACGACTCCTTGATAGATTACTGCTGAAATCTATTGAGACTGAGCGTACACTTAAGGTATGGAATTGATCACCTTCTGATTGAATTTCAATCAGAAAGGCATCATTTGGTTTGGTTTATGTTTCACATACTAGATGGTTCTTGGTTGGTTAAAAGCACCTCTGATGAGAATCTAGCCTGTGTATCTCTACCGCCCATCATCCTTGATGCATCTGCAAGAGATCTGACTGATGGATCGTCTTGGCCAAGTACAGGCTTGAGGGCCTTTTCCTCCTGCTCACCCTCCCCACTCCTTCGCACTCCACCATCAGCCCCCCTCATGTGTACAAGGATTAAAGGATGATTGACCTGAGATAGATATGGTGGCTGCCAGATTTATTTCCTTTTAAACAATGCACACTGCCTGGCTCTCTTCTTGATTCTTTGCTTCTAATACTTTTAGCCATAGACCCTGAACAAGCATTCAGGACAGATGTTAGAGGAACTGCAGTGAAAATAATTAATAAAAGAAGTGCTTCATTTTTACAATAATTATGTATAAATGATTTAGTCAGTTTGTTGCCCATTGTAAAATCTTTTAAATCCCTGATTTACATTCTGACATTGATCACATAGTGACATTTTTTCTGCTGGCAGGTGATGAAGCTGCTGCATGCTTTTTTGGCAGTTGGAAACAGCTGTAAACAGCTATTTCCCACAATGCAACAAGGTTCACAGAAAGGAAACTGCCAGGACCATGGTCTTCAGAGTTTCTTCTGGGAGGAGTTTCATCACAAGATCAGCCATACAGCGCCCCCTGATGATCCTTTTTTTGAAAAGGAATAGATTTCTCACGTAAAATGGGGTATCAGCTACTGACTGGGATGACGTTCAATTCTTGGTCACGGTTTCTCTTTAAGTTTGACTGCATTTGCCGCCTGCTTGTTTCAGGTGTGCTATTCAGACACTATTGATGTATGAAAGATCAGCGGGATGCTAAGCAACTGGTACTGTGTAAAAGGAAATCAATATGGCAACCTCCATATTCCTCTCAGGTCAGTTATTCTTTAAAGTGTTCCTGAGACAAGACAAATATAAGCATTTATACTTACCTGGGCCTTCCTCTAGCCCCCGTGGGCCGTTGGCTCCCTTACCATCCTCCCAGGCTGCTCCGTTGTCCCACAGTGAGCTCCGGTCACCCCATCTCAGGTGCATTTTAGGAATACCATGGACTTTGGCAGGAACTGCGCTCACCTGATAATGGCAGATAAGATGAATTGTGGCCCTTTGCTGAGAGCTGTTGCTCTTCTCTCCCCACCTCCCACCATGAGATGGTGAACAACCTTTTTTTGTTGTAATCACAGGAGAACCTCCGCTCCCTACTTAACAAATTTACTTCCAGAGCGGGCACTGTTGAATTCAAGATAACATTTACACATTACTGAGATAATGCACAGTATACAGGTATTGTATTTTTTACTCTGTTATAATACAAGCCTTTGGATTTCTCTTGTCATGTACAGGTGGCACTGCGGCCACAGAGCCCTGCTCAGTCTGGCAGACAACTTGCACTAAGGCTGTACAGCAAAGTCCGGCCGCCTGTTGGGGGCATCTCTGTTAAAGAGCACTTTGAAGTAAGTTCTTTTTAGTCCTTCTTTTTTCTGTTTGGGGGAGTGGGCATATGATCAGACCACTTTACAACTGCAGTAGCACTGATATATTGAGTTCACTATCTTCTCCTCCAGTTTTTAGTAACACTTTTTTTTTATACTCAGTAACATGGGAAAAAGAGAATGACACACTCAGCATTAACACAGGATTTATACTGGCACATAGCTGGTCCTTTCATTGAGGAACTTATTTCAGGATGGGCAGATGTGGTCCCTTGTGGTTTTCAGTCAGACCTCTGTCCATTCATAGCCAGACTTTAGGGCCCGTTTCCACTAGAGCGAATCTGCATGCGTTTCCTGCATGCAGATTCGCTCAACCAATACAAGTGGATGGGCCTGTTTCCACTTGTGCATTGTGCGCTCCGTTTTTGTGTGCGGGGAAAATCTGCACGGCAGAGGCGTCAGAATTCGCTCCCCGCACACCGCTATGCGAATCGCACGCCATGTATTTAATAGGGAAATCCATGCGTTTTTGGCATGCGTTTTTTTTCCCGTGATTACGCGTGCGATTCCGCATAGGAACACATGTTAATTTAAACAAGCAGTGACATGGTTAAATTCGCATATACCCTTACCTATGCGGAATCGCGGCAAAAACGCATGCAGAATCGCACCCGCATGCGATTTCGTCCGCGTTGATTTCCCAACGATTCCACAACGCACTAGTGGAAAGGGGCCCTTACAGGCATTTCCATTTTCATTATAAAATGGTCATAAATATACCGGGGGTTGCAGCACAAAGTTTAAAACTACAGTAATCAGTTGACTGGCAACAAGAACATTCCTGCGTTTTGATTCCTGATGGAAACAATGTTAATTTCTTGTGTTTATGTACATAGCATACGTGTGTGCACAACAGAGTGAGTTTTATCAACTTTACAGCATGCTTTTCAATCATTAGAGGAAACTCGTATAGACATTGATATGTATTTACTTCAAACAATGGCCTAAGGGCCCGTTTCCACTTGTTCCGGCATCCATCTTCGTGACAGACGTCATCACTTGGTCTAATGTGAGTACGCATTTGAAACCCTCTAGCGGTGCCATACACAGCTGCGGGGATTCACATGCAAAATGCGAAAAAATTCTGATGGCCTTCCATTTGTTTTCCTTTATGCGAATTTGGAAGCAGACTATTGATTTCAATAACACCAAGTAATAATCCAAGGGGACAGGACCCCGGTATAAGTACCTGGGTTTGTGCCGGTGCTTTGCTCAACCGGTCCTGCTACAGCCAAATGTAAGAAAGAGGCGGCACACCAATGGCTGTAAAACGTTGCTGGTATTGCGGAACAGTGACACTACATGTTACTGACACGCAGGTCCTTCATCAAGTGTACTATATTATACACCTGTTGAAGGACCTCCATGTCCGTAACATGTAGTGTCACTGTTCCGCAATACAAGTAACGTTTAGCGTTGTAGCCATTGGTGTGCTGCCTCTTTCTTACGTTTTATTGATTTCAATAGGCTGCAATTCCCTATCCAAATTCATGTGCAGGGAATCGTCCTGACTCGCCCCTAGTGGAAATGAGCCATTAGTAAGAATTGATACAAGTGCCACAGGTCTAAATTTCCACCTATTATGCCAGCTTCATGCATAGATTGTGTCCAAGGCCATTCACATACCGGATGCCAGTATTCATTTACAGGTTAACAAAAGATGGTGAATGTGACCGCAAGCTCCACCTCTTCATTCCTTCGTTGCTGTTAATTTTGTCTAACCAATCAGGCCTGTTCCTGGATATCAATTGTCACATATGTGTAATCTATCATCCAATTATAGCCAGAACTGTTTCTTTACTTGCAGATTAATGTGGTGCCTCTCACCATCCAGCTGACACATCAGTTCTTCCACAGGATGATGGGATTTTTCTTCCCGGGCCGCAGTGTGGAAGAAGAAGATGTTGGGGATGAAGAAGACAAATCCAAACTGGTTACAACAGGTAAGACTGTGTGCAGACACAGTGCTGGTGTCATGGCATTAGTCATTACCATTATGTACACCGATTGTGTGTGTTTGTCCTGTATTTGAGCGTTTCCACAGTATAAACAGAATGTATACATGACATTTAACATGTGGATTAAAGGTTGCAAATATTTGTTATTCTCATGGGACAATAAATTATACTTTTTCACTGGAAAAGGTACTGCATATTTTGTGATTTCGTTGTATTTTAGTTTTATGTAAATGTGGGAAAGGAATGAATTGCACAAAATCCCTAATGTTTGATAGTTAAAAATGGTGAATGAGGGGTTGTACTTGCATAATTTCCATATCTGATGCAACTGTTCCAGAGAATTTCCCTTTGGAAAAGGTCAGTCACATAACCCAGATATCCGAACACTGCCATTCCAGTGCAGGAGACAGGCGCAGCAGTGAGTACTTCAGCGCCGCCAGAAGACGGAGCTGAAGTTGCTTATAAAACACTATTATTCGGCCTCTAGCAATTGCTGGAAGCCGAATTATTTCAATCCCCACCATCCATGGCAGACTGGAGGGGGAATAGTATTTAAAATCTATGGGAATTTGTGCAGGAGCAGGATAAGCCATACAGGCTGTATCCTGCACCCAAGTTTCCTGCGCTAATTCCTCTCGTACTCCAGATATCGGTGTCCACAGTATAGAGCTACCAGAGTGGGAGTGTCTTTCTTTGCACACAGCCATCATCCGACCTGGCCCACCTCCTCCTTCTGTCGTTTGCTGTGTACAAGGGTCAGTTTGGCCTCAATTCACTAAGCTTTATCAAACGTTTGAATTCACTAAGGTGTTACAGATTTTTTTGAACATTTTATCGATAAAACATTTGATAAATCTATAACACCTTAGTGAATTCAAAATTAGATTTTACCGATGAGGTAAATTATCAAACGTTTGATAAAGTGTTTGATAAAGCTTAGTGAATTGAGGCCAAAGGCTTTGTGTTCACCTTAAAAGACTGGCTGGTGCTCCTCCCAGCTCCTGATTACTTTCTGTGTGTAAAAATAGGAGAGGGGAACCAGTTTGGACAGCTGACTCAGCTCACAAAATGTGGAATCCAGCCAAGCAGTATCAATCATTTTACAGCAAGTCAACTTTGCAAACCCAGACAGTAAAAATAAATAAATTACATAAAGGCTTTAAAGTGAACCTGAGATGAAAGGTAAGAAGAAATGTATACATACCTGGGTCCTCCTCCAGCCCCTTTTATATTGATCTCTTGCTGTCGTCCTCCGCCGCCTGGATCCTCCACTATGGGCCCCGGTAATTTTGGAAGCTGAGACGTAGTGCGCATGTGCAGTCCGGTCGCACACATGCCCCCCCATCATTCTCCAGTCGCTGGGAGATTTCTGCGTAGTACTACTGTGCAGGTGCAGAACATCCCCGGGAGTATGTACGGCTGGACTTTGCCTGCGCCGACTGGACGAATTACAGGGACCCAGAGCGGAGGATCCTGGCGGAGGAGAACGGCGAGGGACCAATTAGCCTGAAGGGGGCTGGAGAAAGCCCCAGGTATGTATAAATGTCTTCTTTCCATTTATCTCAGGTACCCTTTAAGGATTTCTAAACAGCTGGTGTTATTTTCTTGTCCCAGGGATGCCGGTAGTTAAACCCAGGCAGCTCATTGCAGCAGAGGACACCGTGTCTCTCGGGCCAGGCAAAGGTGTTGGACAGGGTTTAAACCGTACGACGGGGGTCAGACGATCTTTCCGGAAAGCACCAGAGGTATGGAAGAAATAACACTCTCTACGGTATTATGTTGTATATTTTAGGATTGTATATTATTAGGATAGTGGCTGGATAGTGTAATGGTTAAGGGCTCTGCCTCTGACACAGGAGACCTGGGTTCAAATCTCGGCTCTGGCTGTTCAGTAAGCCAGCACCTATTCAGTAGGAGACCTTAGACAAGCCTCCCTAACACTGCTACTGCTTATAGAGCGCGTCCTAGTGGCTGCAGCTCTGGCGCTTTGAGTCCACCAGGAGAAAAGTGCAATATAAATGTTCTGTGTTTGTTTGTGTATTACACAAGAGATCTGCTTACGGTTATATTTTAGAACTTTGACTTTCATCACTCTGCGGTGTTCTTGATGCAGTAGAGTGTGATACTGGATGTCAGATCATTACTCTGCAGCACTCGGTCTGGCCTATAGTGAGTGGCTTTGGTGAATATTTATTCTTACAGATATGCTACCAATAACAATGTCTTCAGGTTACAACCATCGTGATAACATTGACTCAAAAGGGTAAGGAGTTAAGGGGCAGGCTGACAATGCTGCCCCTCACATCCTGATTTGGAGGTAGTGGAGCAGCAGGCCATGGGGCAATTTTGGATTTAGAATCCAGACATCCTGCTAAGCACATATTCAAGCGGACCTAAAGTGTAAATTCCAAAGTAAAAAAGAGCCAATATGACCCTTATTATAACTGCACCTCCTCTTTTTTTCCCCACTCTATGCAGCAATAATGTGGGTGGCAATAAACGCCTTCTCTCTTCGCCCGCCTCTTTGATTGACTGGGTCAGTGGCACAGGTTACACCTGAAATGCTGTCAGATAAATGGGGCAATTGTGGAACGTAATAGGTGCTGCAAGCTATCTGCTTTCCGCAATAAGACACTCATTGGGAGTCTGAAGAAGTGGGATCTAGCCTACGAAACGCCTTGTTTGCTTATAGATCCCACTTATTGCTTATAGCAAACTTTGACTTGGTATTGTTACATTTAGATTGAGCGTCTAATTTTGTTATCTGTTCTACTTTACAGCATCCTGTGGATGATCTGGATAAAATGAAAGAACGAGCTGCTATGAACAATTCATTTATCTACATCAAAATCCCACAGGTGCCTCTCTGTGTCAGCTACAAGGTACAGACACCAAATGACTGCAGTTCATGTTCTTTGCCTGCTCAAGAATCCATGTCTCTACCTGTGTATTTTGTCCTGCATATCAGTAGTTGTCCTGTGTTGTCCACTCTCTCTGTCAGTAGACATCAGCTTCCTGCCATGCCCCCCTCCCTGAGCTGTTTCCGGGAACCTGATAATATCTCCTGCTGCAACCAGGATGCTTCCTTTATTGCACTCTTCGTAACATGGGAATTCTTTTTAATGAATTCAATAGGGAGAAGAGAATGCCTGTAACTGCTGCAAAAGCTGTGCAGAGTTCTCAGAGCTCTATTCCTGACACATGTTAAAAACACATACTGACACATACAGTATTAAAAACACATACTGACACATATTTAAGTGAACCAGAGACGAAGCACCCTTATTTTTTTCACCATATATATCAGAGTGAACATTAGAGAAAACACCTACCCTGCTCTCTGTTTCATCCTTCACTGCTCAGCCTGCTTGTTAGCAGCCCTGATAAAATCCCCTGACTGAGCATTCAGTCTGGCTTTGCTCAGGAATCATTATAGCTGAGTCTGTCTTCTCTTATGTCTTTTCAAGCCTCCCCCCTTCTGGCTCTGCTTTCCTGTTATATATATTCTGTATATTCTCAGCATCACAGAGAGCTGTGATGAGATGGGAGGAGCTGCTAATGTAAGGGTATATTGAAAAACTTTTTTTTTAATCTGTATTTGTTAGTCATACGAGGTTTTTAGAAATGGTGATTTCATTTTGCACAAACCCACTAAATAATATGCTTCTCTGATGAACTGTGTTTTGCGTGGAGTTATAGTAAAAAAAAAAAAAACTGGCACACCAGAGCGGCGAAAATACCAGATATAGTATTTCTTTTGTAAAATCTATCGGGGGATATGTTTATTTTGTGCCAAAGTATTCATCTATGGTTTCCTTTAAAAACACGAACAAAAAAGTAATGTCTATTCCTGCTGCTTATAAACTTCTAAGGTTTGAAGTCAGAATGTAGCAAACGTGGCCATGCACTCCACACTCCCCAACCTATTTGGAGTAGAATTCAAAGAATGGTCATGTGATGCAGAAAAGGCATAGCCACAAAGTCATGGTTGTAATAGAAATATGAAGAGCGCGATATGGAAGCTGACATCCCTTCAGAAACCATGGGATGTGAAGTATATGCCAGTCACTCTGGGGATTCCACAATCTCCTCTCTACCTTGGTAATTTAGCGGCACATATATGATGAATATCTGTGTAGTATGGTATGCTTCAAACCTTCAGAAGTAATATACGGTAGCTCTGGCCAGCTGTTCCACTTTTGCTGCAACTGTCTGGATCAGCTAGCTTTTATGTAAACCTCTATATTTTTCTGTTCATGCAGGCATATGCCTTCCCTGGTGTATTTAATATACAGATTGTGGTATACTTTAAGGATGACTTACAGTTTAACCTAGCATTGAATAAGTTTATTTACTCTATATTGCTCATATAGCTGTCATACCTACATTTGTCTGAAAGTAATGACATTTGACCTTAGTTTTATCTCCTGCACTCAGAGATCAAAGAACAATCGTGGCATGGGAAAGCTCACTGTGGCATTAAAACAATGATTTATAATGCTCCAAAGAAAATTTAAAAGCCCGTACACACTTGCAATAATGGTAATCTGAAGTACAAGCGTGCTGTTTAGCTATCCGCTGTATGTAGGTGGGAGGATGAGCAGGACTAGGCTTGCAACACCTGCAGTGCTATATAACAGTACCCCTCGGAAATGCTTTTTCCATCATGAAAAGGCAGTCAGTTCCCATTGGTGGACAGCTATACACAGAAAATGCACCCGAAATGATCACAAACAGTAATTTGGGGTAACCTAAGTTGCAAGTGTGTATAGACCCTTAGTCTATTAATACTTAGAGCTTTAAAAATAAAAAAGTGGTTCTTATAAGTTATCATATTGATCAGTGGAAAATGTGGGAGCTTTCCTTCTGTGAAGCTAATACTCAGGCTGAACAGAGTAGTGTGGCCTGGCCAGGAGTGCTACTATGTAGAATTCATCAGTGCAAGTTCTGGGCAGTTTCCCTGCTGTGTAGCCAATGTTTTGGCTGCATAGAGAAATGTGACCAGCCCATGGCCAGAGAACAGGATTTTGGCTGCCATAGATGGCCAGTAAACGGAGCCTCAGCGCCATAATCTTATCAGCATTGCAACCAATCTCCAGCTCTCAGGGCTGCTGGCTTACCACACTTCACTATGCAGCCAGTGATTCCGCTACAGGCCGAGGAGTGCCCATGTGCCTAAATCATCCAGCTTTCTGAGGTCAGTTCAAGTGGCACATTCATGTTTCTTTTATCCCTTTGCAGGGTGAGAAAAACAGTGTGGATTGGGGAGACCTCAACCTGGTGTTGCCTTGTCTGGAATACCACAACAACACCTGGACGTGGCTGGATTTTGCTATGGCTGTGAAGAGGGATAGTCGTAAGGCTCTGGTTGCACAGGTGAGATTAGAGATATCTTTCTATCTAAGAACGTTATACAGTAGAATTTCGTTACAGTAAACTCTGATATAGTAAACCTCTGCATATAGTAAACTCTCCTCATGTGGTGCTTGGTTTAGTGGAGCGCACGTGCAGCACGTAGGAGACTGAGTTGTCAGCGTGCTTCTGAGCCTCTAACTATGCGCCAGCCAGAAGCAAAGAGGGAAGGACATACTGCGCACACAGGGCGCAGTATGTCCAGGGCAAAGGTCAACAAAGTCACCGGGACACCGGCCTGTATACAGCAAGAATGGCGGCAGACGGAGGGGACCAGGAGGAGCGGCCAGTATGTATTTTTTACCCTCTACACACTGCATCTACCATTTTTACTAGAGCCTTTCGGTTCTGGTAACCTTTAAATAGGAGCTATCAGCCATACTATCTCAGAAAAAAACCCAACATGTATAAGTAGATAAATACTTGCTCTACTTGCATAACATATGTATTGCACTGTCCACTTTTTGATTTTATAGATTTTTCTATAGTAAAAAAAAAGAGAAAATCCTTCTTGGGATTCTCCATTTTAACTGTGTCTATCTTGAAGCCAATCCTGATGTCATTTCCTCCCTTACTCTCCTCTGCCTGATTGTGTATGCATTGCCCGCCTTTCTACCAGTCTTTAGGTACTCCCACCCAGCTCTGCAATAGAAAGTGCATTGTCTCAGCATAAGAAATGTTGGCCAATCAGAGAGAAACAGAGGCGTGGCAAGGGAAAACAGGGGAGAAAGAGGCAAAAAAAGACAACCCAGCGTGCCTTGCAACTTCATAGTTACCTAAGGGTCTGAACTTTTTAAATATTCATGTCAAAGGAGTATATCAATATGATGTATTAAATTATGGGCTTCTAAATAGTGATGGATGCAAATTGAAAAAATGCACCTTTATTTCCAAATTAAATATCGGTGCCATACATTGTGATAGGGACATAATTTAAATGGTGTAATAAGCGGGAGAAATTAGTAAATAAAGTACATAGGTTTTAATCATGGTGGCATGTATTAATTTCAAACTATAATGGCCAAAAGCTGAGCAATAATGATTTTTTTCCATTTCTTTCTTAATATTGCTGTTAAAATGGATCTAGAATAAATTAATTCTCAGCAAAATGTATCACCCACAGAAAGCCTATTTGGTGGCGGAAAAAAACAAGATATAGATCAATTCATCGTGATGAGTAGTGATAAAGTTATTGGCAAATGAATGGGAGGTGAAAGCTCAGATGTAAAAAAAAAATTTCAACCCTGTAGGCTGAAGTGGTTAATCTTTACAGCAACTAGTAGGAAGTTGCGTAGCACACAGCATTGCTCAGAAGCACCATTGTATACATGTATGCAGTGTTTTGGTGTTGCAGACTCCTCACTCTGTCGGTAAATTAAATGACTAGATCTGCTCTTGTGTAGCGGGTCTCAGTTACGGAAGATTTCTTCACCACTGGCATTCTCATGATGAATCTTTTATATTTTGATAGCCTGATCATTTTATGGACTCTTATTCATTTTTATTGTGCAGGTCATTAAGGAGAAGTTACGGCTAAAACCTGCGGCGGGTGCAGAGACGAAAGGCAAGAGCGACACAAAGACGGACATGAATCAACAGGAGGAGGATGAGAAGGCGCGTCTTCTCATTGGACTCAGCATGGCTGATAAAAATACCGGAAAGAAGTCCATATTTGGAAGGAGGAAATAGACTGTGGACTTGTACCAGGAGGCCTTCCTGGCCCTGTAGCTCAGAGGACTACTTGGCAGACTACATGCCCTAAAATACTCTGTCCAAGACAGAACGCCAGACTATCTGTGAGAAGATGAGGGTCTCACCTGTGATATGGGTTCCAGTGTTGTGATTGTCTGGAATTTTATGTAAAACCATATTGGGGCATTTGTTCTCTCTTATGTGGAAATGCAGTATTCCAAACTAAAATCTTGTTTGTTCATTGTTGCTAACTTTTTTTTCCCTCTGCCAGTAGGATAGGGTTCACATAAAATGGCAAGTTCTGGTTCAACCTTCATGGGAACTCTTAAACCAAGAGTTTGGATCTATGTTTTGGGAATCTCAACCAGGCTAATAGTTAGGAGTCTCTTGGTGATACTGCTTTCATAGAGCAGGAACTGGACTGGGGAAATTGCACTAATGGGTAACTTGCTTAAGGGAATCATCTGGAGGAACCTTTCTACCTGGGCATTTCAAAAATAATGAGGAGATGTGTTAGGAAAGGACCTCTGTGCAATCTGTTTCATTTCCATATTAATGGACTGAAATATTCTCTGTTACTGAGCTGCCCTGGAGGATTCCTGCAAAAGCAATTACTAAGTAAAAAAACATATCACGCTTTTTCCAGGGTTACAACCCATAACTGCATTCAGTGAATGTTCTATCACAGCATATTAACTGTGTGAGACAATGCTAGCAGAATATCGCCATTTATGTGCCTGTATATATAGTGAAGGCATATATCTGACCAATAGCAAAGCCCCTTGCAGGGAAGACCCTGTGACACAGAAGAGAGCACCTACCATGACACATCTTCTGTACAGTACACCGATGCTTCTCTCGCATTGCACTTCTTTTTCCTGATCCATGTTGTGTGCACTAGCAGAAGACCGCAAAATGCATATGAACGTGTTCTATGTGCACAAACATAGAAAGACCAGTTAAATATATTTTTGTGCTGTAACTCAAAACAATTACATCAGCTTTTAGTGACTTGTCAGAGAACATAATGCGCACATTGTGGATCACACACACACAAACCACCACCTCACCCCCAGTCACCATGTATGCCCCTAGTCTGCAGATGGGAAACAGAAAGGTTAGGTCTGCGTGAGGCTGGACAGTATTCTCTACAGCCAACCAGACATTGACCCTACCTTTTGTATCTTAAATGCAGATTAGGGATGGAATACCACTGAGGAGATTTTTAGGTACAAGGGTAACCACTTCTAAACGGTTTTGTCCTCCATAAATGGTGTGCTATTACATGAATCTGTTTGCTCTAAATCATTTTCTGTGTCGTTTGCAGTTTCGTCTTTTAAATAAATATTTACAAGGTGTCTGAGGAAACCACATAACTCCAATATGGCCACAGAGGGTGAAGACCAGCAATAAGGGCCAAGTAAATGCTGCAACTATGAGTATATTAAAATGAGTTGACCCGCTAGATATGCTTTACTGAGAACCCGCCCCTTCAGACTATTGATGGGTGGGGCTTGATAGATGAAGTTCCCTCATTAGCCACTCAACTCCTGGATGGCTGCTGCACGTTGCCTTGACTCTGTTGCCTCATAATTAACGCTGTTGCTGCCAGAAGGATCTACACATGATCTCACTCTAGCTGCGAGCTTTCATGTGACTAATGAATATGAAATGAAAATAGCTTGCTGATAGCAAAATATTTATTTTTCCAGAGATTAATTTGTAATTCTAATATTTCTGATGCCATTGTTCTGTTTCTGCCTCTGTTGCTTCCCACCTGATTCCTTCTTATTTTTTACTAACACAGAGGTAGGCGTTGTATATTTCTGGAGAAACCTCCCAGCATTCTCATGGGAGTGGATTTCACTTACCTTTGTCATAATACATTAATGATTTGGTGTAAGAGCATTTCCAGAGGTGGTGTAACTTTTTATAAATGTATATATACATATTTATATGCATTGAGGCGGGGCTGGGTGCAGTCGTTGCTGCTACATAGGTGTATAAACTCCTGCTCTCATCTGCGGACATTTGCACTTTTTGGTACGGATTGCTCTCCACCAACAATGATTAAAATCATATTGTTACTTTTAAGAAAAAAAGTGTGTTGTGTGCTTTGTTCTCTTTTATAAACATTTTAAAGGGTAAAATCCAAAAATAAAAATTGCCAAAAAATAACGGCCTAAGAATATGTGTAAACCGCCTTTTTCCCCCCAAAGAAATAGGTTCCTATTTGTCTTTCAACTTTTTTCTTTTTGCTTGGTGTGAGTCAATTTGCTGAACTGTGGGAACTGTCCATTGCCAGCATGATTTAGCTACAGTAACAAGCTTATCTCAGCATGCAAATAACGGAAAGCTTCCTATTTCTGATAAGATAAGGGCACAATGACCAGAAGGTAATTGAATCTTTCCCCATGGGGACCGCCTGGGGTCAAACATGGCCCCTTCCTATACCAATTTATATATGGACCTTTATGAAGATCCTTTTGTTAATACAATTCATCTGTTCCTCTGCCACTCTAAGGGGTGGTGGAGGTACATTGATGATATTTATTTTAATTTGGGCGGGATCACGTTTGACCCTGGAACGTTTCATAGAAGAACTAGATTCTTTTTGTCCGTTTATTACCCATACGTACACATTATGTTCAATCTGTATATGGTGGTCACCAAGGTTGAAGGAAAGTTAACCACTGATCTATTTAGAAAGGCTACTGATAGAAAGGCATTACTCCATTATCTGAGTTCTCATCCCTCCCATATTGTGAATAATATATCCAAAAATCAATTTGATCAAGTTGATAGAATAGTGTCTGATCCTACGCTAAAAGAAACATGTTTTAAAGAGAACCAGAGCTGAAAAACAAATAGATTTATACATACCTGAGGCTTCCTCCAGCTCCATAAACCTGGATCGCTCCCACGCCACTGTCCTCCGCTGCCTCTGTCCGTCGGTAGCGGGTCCCGTAGCAGTGCGCTCCCTCCGTACTACGCAGGCACACACGTACAAATACAGACGGAGCCCCTGCGCATGTGTACAACTGGTCTCGTCCGACGGAAGTGACGGGACCCGGTACCGGCGATGCAGGCAGCGGAGGACGGCGGCGTGGGAGCGATCCAGGATTATGGAGCTAGAGGAAGCTCCAGGTATGTATGACATCTTTTACCATTTTTAAGCTAACCCTCATCTCTGGTTCCCTTTAAAGGGGAGCTGAAAAGAGAGGTATATGGAGGCTGTCAGGTTTATTTCCTTTTAATCAATACCAGTTGCCTGGCAGCCCTGCTGGTCTATTTCTCTGCAGTAGTATCTGAATAAAACCAGAAACAAGCATGCAGCTAGTCTTGTCAGATCTGACTTTAAAGTCTGAACCACTGAAACACCTGATCTGCTGTATGCTTGTTCAGGGTCTATGGCTAATAGTATTAGAGGCAGAGGATCAGCAGGGCTGCCAGGCAACTGGTATTGCTTAAAAGGAAACAAACATGACAGCCTCCATACACCTCTCTCTTCAGTTCCCCTTTAAGGAAATGGCCCGCAGATTTATTCAGAGGGATTGTCCCTTGGATTTATGTAATTCGTCTGCCTAATCCTCAGCTAATACGAACAGATCACGTTCCACACAGACCGATCGAATCTCTATGATCATGACCTTTTCTACACGTTCTAAACAGATTGAGACTACTGTTAGAAAACACAGGCCTGTGTAAAAACAAGGCTTTCCTTACATTAGAGAATTTCATGAGTATCCACTCATCATGTCTTCTAGATGGGCCCCTACAATTGGTGACAGTTTGGTGAGGGTAGATATTGGATCGCTTATTACTAACTTGACTACTTATAGAAAGGGGACTTTCCCCTGTTTGTCTCGTCACATGTGTACTTCTATTGTGAAAGGGGATATTTTTACTCATCCCACTACAGGAAAAAGGTTCTCTATTAATGGTTGTTACACATGTGACACTACATACGTTGTCTATCTTCTTCATTGCCCATGCGGACTGATTTATGTGGGAATGACTGACACAGATGCTTAAGGTTCGCATCTCCTCACATAAATCAGCTATTTGCTCGGGCACAAGTGAACAGGCTGTTGCTAGCCATTTTACTGCCCATCGCCACCATGTCAACCAGTTGAGGGTCCAGGTCATTGACCCTGTCCCTCCCCCCCGGAAGGGGGGGGGGGGTCAAACAATTGTTAAGATGTGAGCTTTTCTGGATTAAGAAGCTGGATGCCGTGGGTCGCAAGTGTGATCTGGGTCTGTGTATTTAGAAACAGGTGTTTTGATGTATGTTTTTTGGTCATGATACCTGGGGCCTATCTGTTTTCTCTAGTTCCATTTTTGCTTTTGTTTTTTGCTAGTTTCTTTTCCTGACCGGCCGCCATATGTATGTGACTGCTGATCAGGAAGGGGTGGTATACTTTGTGTTCTTGTCTTCCCAGACTGGCCGCCAGTCTGGGAGGGAAAGCAGTTATTTTATTATTTGTTGGTGTTCGCTGTATGACCGCTGTTTTGGGCGGCCATCAGACAGCGACACGAGATTGACATTTTTCCTTGTTTTTTGGTATTTTTTTAGTCACACCTGCAGATTAGTCACACCTACACAGAGGGCTGGCAGGCAACTGGTACTGTTTAACCTTCTAACGACCGCGTCACGCCGATGGGGGTGAACGCGGTGACTCCCCCAAGACCACCTAACGCTGATTGGCGTCAAGTCCTGGGGGGAGTGTTTTGCCGGAGAATCGCTGCTAGGAGACTGTTAGATGGCGAAACCGCTGTTTATTTACAATGTACAGCGATGCGATCTAAGGCACTGTACTGGGGACAGCCGTGTCACTCGGCTGTCCCCTCTGGAAGCACAGGAGTGATCGGCTGTCGTAGGCTGATGCCTATGACAGCTGATCGCTGTCATTGGTTAGTGTAGGGCTGGAGGGCGGGGATAATATAAAGAAAAATAGTACAATTTAAAAAAAACGTACAAAAATAAACAACCATCTCTGCAGCAATGAAAGCCCACCAACAGAGAGTTCTGTTGGTGGGAAGAAAGGGGGGGGGGGGAGATCCCGTGTGTGCTGAGTTTTACGGCCCTGTAGTGTTCCCTTAAAGCTGCAGTGGCGTAATTAGTGAAAAATAGCCAGGTCACCAGGGGGGTGTAAGCCTATGGTCTTGAAGAGGTTAAGAGGAAATGAATATGGCAGCCTCCATCTTCTTTTTATTTCAGTTGTCCTTTAAAGAAATATTGAAGGTACACATGTAATTTAAGAAATATGGAGCTCGTCTCTTCAGATTCTTAAGTGATCCTGGATTGATCACATTCAGGCAGAGATGGATTAACATCTAGGCAAGGTAGTAGAGTTAGGGCCCCCTTGTGGTCCCTTTGGTAAGCTGGAGTGAAGAGAGGTAAAAGAAGGTGACAGGTAAACCCCTTGACACCAACTAGGCCCCAGGCACCTGCCTAGGTTGCCTGGTGATCTTGTTCTGCACTCAGGGCAATTACTGGCAAATCACGATTGTTCCAGGAATCGTGATGAAAATTCCCAAATTGCAACTTGCCTGCTAGTGGCCCCACCCCTAATGCTGCTTTCCAGGCTTTATGAAGGCAGATCATTTAGTTACGGTAAACTGAGTCACTTATCAAGAACAAGTGTTGAGATCAGAACACCTAACCTGTATACTTGATCCAGTTAAATGACAAAGACAATCTGATAATCTGAAGTCACAGCACAAGAGTCATAAAGCCATGATCTTACAAGGAGGTCACCAATGGCATCCTTCATGTCTCTTTCATGACATATGTACTTTTGTTTTTATTTAGTAAGAAGCAGCAGCGGCATCCATTGCAAATATCTATACACCCTGGGTGACTGTATACTGTATGTATTGCACTCATGAATAATGCAACACTAGAGGGGAATGAATAAGCAATGAAAAGTACTTAGAAGCAGATTAAAATTGTTTGTCCAGCTCAAGCAGATTAATTGTCCACGTGATTCAGCTCAGAGATCAGAAGTGTCCAGTCCGGCGGGCACTGAAGAGACAAAGCCTGCGCTGTGTGGAGAGAGACTGGCCGGACGTGAGGAATGGGAGCCAACAGCAGTGACACTAAGGTAGGGATCATAACAGGGCAATGTGGGAGCCATACAAACCGCACACTATATAGAGTCACTAATGCAAAACCATTATATAAAAAGGCAATCCTTACCTGTTCCTCACATGAAATGGCGTAACTGAAATGTTGTCACATACTTACTTGGAGTTCTGAGAAGTTTCATTTTGTAAGATTTTATGTTTATTCCTGTCATCATCATACCAAATGTGATATGGAAAGGTTATATTTATACGTGTATAAAATATTTGCAGTGAACAGGTGTATATTACTCCTCTTCAGTGGAGTAGCAATAGGGGGCGCAGAGGTTGCAACTGCATCGGGGGCCATTAAGCCAGAGGGGCCCTGAGGTGTCCTCTCTCAATTACAGTTCTAGCTCTCTATTGGTCCTGTGCTGGTAATAACAACTTCTATAGATGCTTTTTATACAAACTGTTCCCAATCCCCTTGTTGCACCTCTGACACTGGTTGTCCTTGGCAGGTTTTGGTTCGCCGTATCAATTGATCTGTATAGAGTGCTTGTGGGGGGGGGGGGGCAGTGGGGGCTGGGGGTCTCCTTGGCTATGCCACTTCTCCTCTTCACTATATATCTTGAATAACACAAAAAACACTGACTGCCTGTCTTTTTTAATCTAACCTACCATATGCAGTCTCTTTGAGAATTTATTTTGGCCAAACTTTGAGGTGCATATTATTTCGGCGCGGCGAGAGCCGAATGACGGCTCTCACCGCTGCCGCTAAACTCCGAGGCGGCGTTGAATACTATTCCCCCTCCGAGTTGTCATAACTCGGAGGGAGATGTAATTCGGGGTCTGGCAGTCACCAGAGCCCCAAATTACCGCTACGCGCCCCGCACAGCATAGCATTGCTTCTATGGGATGCCCAGTTTCGGCGCTCGGCTCTGAGACCTGTGTGCCGAAATCAGATGATCTGACAACTTTGTGTATGTTCTTTCAATTAATTACAGCCCTCAGATCTTACAACTGAAATATTTACTCTGGCTAAAGGGGGGCATATTCTTATAGATCTCCACCATATTGAACCATCAGAACTCTGTCGGAAGAAATCTGACAGCGATCTCTCTGATCTGTGCCACTAAGGCAAAAAAATGTTTTGTTTTTTTTTATTATAGATTTCAGCGAGAAGTCTATTAAAAATCTGTGGAGCAGCAGTGTTTCACAGATTGATGCAGTGCATCGCTATGGGTGTCAATCTGCTGCTGTTCTCGACCCGCCACCCATTGATATTGATTTATCGGGGCCACCCACTGAATAGATTTCTAGCAGATCCCATCAAAGTGATGGAATCGTCCGGATATCGTCGATAAGTGTATGGGCACCTTTACAATTCAGATTTCTGAAGTTCCTACGTAAAGAACACTATAAAATGAGCATTAGCACTATTCAATCTCCGCTGTACTGGAATATTTCTTGAATTTGGTTCCTTCCTTTTACAGGACTGTACCTCGATGACACCCAGCGTTTGGGCTTCCTCCTGGAAAAGGATATTAAACGAGGACAGCTTGGCAACGTCACAGTGGGGCCAGCTGTGGGTTTATGGCCGAAAAATAAAAGATAGGTTGAAAGCGTCGCAACAAAGTGGCCTTCCAGAGGAAACACTGTCAGATCGGCGTATGTCTCGTTGCATGTCCCTGTTCTTGCCCGAGTTTCCAGTATGGTCACCAGCGCTGCAGCCAGAGTTAAAGGTATCTAATGAATGAGAAATGACACAATGGTATGTGCTTTTTAGATATTACAGATCCTATAAGGATGGTAGTTGCACTGGATACACACAGTGAATGAGACTGTGAACCCATATGGCCACCAGGCAGTGTGTGTGTGTGTGCCTGACAGATGCTTCATAATCCGTACATCTTAGTGAGGCATCTGCCCATCCATGGGTGACCTTACAGTAAAAGTCAAGAGAAAACTGTTTTGTTTTCTTATATTGCAAAGGAACAGTAAGGTTTCTCAGGCTGTTATTGCTGTCTTCACAGAAAAGACTTTACCTCTCGTCCTGTTTCCGACACACACTATATAGCAAGACAGCTCATTTTGGTGCTGCGCCAATGATTTGGGTACTGCCATAGGGTGTAATGCGAATTATGACTATATATAGCGGTGCTCAGTGACTAATTTGGGCGCTGGCAATACCTGGAGCTCAAATTAGAAAAAAGCATTGAGGTAATTTGGCCGCTGGAATAGCCAAAGTCCAAATTACATGTTTTCCCAGATTAAACTAGGGGCATAATTTTAATAACTGGGACAAATGGGCAAATAAAATTTGTGAGGTTGATCTGAAGTATCACATTTTATTTTAAAACTATAATGGCTGACAACTGAAAAATAATGAATGTTTTCTTCTTCTTACTCCCTTTAAAATGCATATAAAATAAAGCAATTTTTAGTCAAAAGTACCACCCAAAGAAAGCCTAGCTTGTGGTAAAAAAAAAAAAAAAAAAAAAGTATAAATCATTTAGGTGTGATAAGTAGTGATCAAGTTATTGGCGAGCGAATGGAAGCAAGGGTGAAATGTAAAAGTTGCTTTAGTTTTTAAAGAAAAAAACCCTTAGAGGTGGAGTGGTTAAGGCAAACATTGAAAGAATATCTCCATGCAGCTTGATGTTCCTGTGATAACAGCTGCAAAAATAAATAAATAAGAATAAATAAAAATAAGCCTAACGTCCATGACACTGTAGCCACAGGGCCGGTTGTAGACTTTTTGCTGTCTGAGGCAATCTTTCTCACCCTTAGCCAGTCAGCCATCCTCCAGTCATCCTCAGTCAGGACAGCAGTGCCACCTCCTCCTGCTTTGCAAGTCAAATGATACACTGCTTATGTCCTGGCTCCCCCCTTCTCATTCACTGCCAGAATCCTCACATAGCACAACAAGCTGCCTTTTACCAAATGATGACCTCTTCATCTCGCTCGCTCTCCTCTCGATTATTCTACTCTGACTGCATGCTGTTAGTGTAAACACAGTACAAACATGGTGCCCCTGTAATCTATGCGCCTGATGCAAGTGTTTCACCCTGCTTCACCAGAGAACCAGCTCTGTGTAGCCATCCTCTCTGGATGTGGCCACCAAAGGAAGATTAAACAGAAAATGGGGAGAAGAATATTAGGAATGGTATGTAAAAAGTCACGGACAGCTTGCATAGACATACACGCTGAACTGCAAAGTTAAATGAACATGCAAATTTATTGTTGACCATAAAAAGTGGCAATGGCCAAATAAAAGTGAAGAGCTGGCATGTATTTCTCTCTGTTGTGCAAATTCATCAGCTGTCTGCAGGTCCCAGCTTTAATTTGGTCATTGTCACTTTTATTTCCATCTGAGCCTCAATTTACATAATATTCAGTGATGTTTCTGCTTTACAGCTACACCACATTAACAACTGCTTTGTGCAGTCCTGCTTTATATTCATTAATTGGTGGCCAACTATGTCTTCCTTAGGTTCTAGGGTGCGTTGCTAAAGGATCCCTTGGACCAGTGCTTAAGGTTCTGAACTGCACAGAACAGAAGGTCTTTGCCCTTAAGGTTAGAGGATTTTTCCTTTAGCAGTGTTTAGCACATGACCTGATGTGCCAGTCACTAAATACACGTTTCTTGCGTAGGTATTACCCAAAGGAGAAGTTCTACGACGTAACACACTAAAGCAATGTAAGGAGGAGGTCAGCATACAGGTATGGCTGCTGTACTGTGTCAAACTGATGGAAGCATTGCACCTGATCTAATAAAATGATCTATTAAACCCCTATTTTAACCTCCCAGATTCTACAGTTTTAGCAAAGCTGTAGGGTGGAGCATCGCAATAACAACCCAGTAAATTTATTTTCCAATGTCATTTTGAAATTGCATCACATGACCTCAGGATGGTTTCCATATGCTTCTGGGAGAGGGGTGTACATTGGACACCCAATGACATTCAGTTCATGTCGCACGCTGAAGTGTATGTCCACTATGCATGAAAGCAGCAGTGTCTCCGCCCTTAGCTGGGTGTGGTGAACATACATACAGGTGGGCAGTGACACAAATTGCACTGTTATGCTCATAGCCCACATCCATATTCTCTAATATCCCGCTGCTGTTTATTGGTAAAGTCTATGCATAGAGGTGGGGTTGAAGGGGAAGACTGGCCGGTGGTGTCCCCTTCCACCTTGTATGCAATTACATCATGCAAAAATTCATTTGTGGACTGATAGAACAAGGGGAAAAGGTGAAGAGGAAAAATTGGTGCATTTTCTATACCCAACCAGCCAGGTGATTACCATTTAAAGGGAATGAATCAGCATTTTAACCCCCCACGGATTTCAGTAGCACATTAAAATGCATGCTAACAATATGACTCATTATCAAAAAAACTCATTTTTACTCATATTTTAAAATTTAAGAGTTCATTACAGGCTGTGATTTCCTACTTCCGCCGGACGGCAGGGCTCGCGGAAATTGCAGGCGTATTTATTGCACAGTAGCAAAGAGCAAACAGAACCTTTCATCAGCAGGATGGGGGAGGATAGCACACCGTGCTTCAAACAGTTAGAGAAGTCACGTATGCTTGAAGCATACCGAGGCTGCCACATTGATTTCCTTTTGAAATGATACCAGTTGCCTGGCAGCCTTGCTGATCTATTTGGCTGCCGTAGTGTCTGAGTCACACCAGAAACAAGCATGCAGCTAATCTTGTCAGATTTGACAAAAATGTCCACACCTATAATGCTTTATTAAAAAGAGGGGGCTGCTGCTATAGAAGTACTCTTTTGTCACCACCTATAACCTTGCCCACTTTTGAAACCACAACTCTACACAAGACGTTAGTCAAGGCAGTCAAGAGTTTGCAAGTGATGCTTCTTATAATGCTGAATCTGCCAAGCAGCAGGACAGGAACAGGGAGTGCTGTAAACCTAAAAATGTCTACCTTTCTCGCTCTTGCTTTGGCAATGCCTGTGTGAATCTTGGTTTAATTTTTTTTTTTCATTCAAATACCTGACAATTGTCTTTCTGCTAACAGCGGCAACTGAAGCATCCATTCATTCAATGCCTGGGAAACAGCTGGCAGGGACAACGCCATCTGTTCATCAGTAAGTCAACTTAGCATATTCTATCTTGTGCTCAGAGGCGGACATAGGCCCATGCAGCCGCACAGGGGCCCCATGTCCTCTAAGGGCCCATACAGCTGCACCACAGTTAGGGCATGATTATTCTGTAGGCTCTTCTCTGTTTATTTCTCTCTGAAACTCAGAGGAACAGTGATATTTAATAGGGCTGGTTAATGAGATGCAAATCGTTCCGAGTTGATGCAGGATTATGCAAATCTTGTATGCAAACGTACTCAGCTTAAAAAATGAACCAAGTGAATCATTTTCAAGCTGCACAAATTTGCCCTTCAAAATGTAAGTAAACCTGGATCAACTCAGAACAATAGGCATTTAATTGAACTATGAGCTATTGGCAATTTTTATAACATTTGGACTAGATAACATATTCACTTATCGTAACATCTCTTTGAGATCAGATCACTTAAAGGACAACTATGGCGAAAGTGTGTAAAATGTAAAATACATTCATATAAATGCATGCCTCTCCCAGAGTAAAATGCAATATAATTTTTTTTTTCCTTTAAGTAACAGCGACAGAAAAATATTCATATTAAATGTATACATTTTTAAAATTTACAGTATTTCGCAATAGTGATCCTTTAAAAGGGCCCTGAGCGGTGGCAAAAAAAAAGAAAACTGGACATACCTGGGGCTTCCTCCAGCCAACCGTAGCCCGTGGGGTCCCCCAGCATCCTCCTGGCCCCTTCTGTGGTCCCGCTAGCAGCTCTGGTAATGTGGCGACATGCCGGTCGCCTTAAGACTCCTGCACATGCGCGGTTCAGTCTTTAGAGAACAGGGCATGTGCAGGAGTCTTACGGCTACCAACGTGATGAGTGCATGGCAGGGGGCGCGCATATGCAGCATTACTGGAGCCGCCAGCAGGACCACGAAAGATAAGTCCAGGTAACACAGGTAAGTCTAGTTTTCATTTTTTTTACACCGCTCAGGGTCCCTTTAAAATCTTCTTTAATATATACACAAAAATCATCTATCAAACAGAGGTTGCTGTTTCATCCTTTTTTAAAGATTTCTATTAGCTGGTTGTAATGTTGATTATTTGGCTTCAGTAGTATAAAGTCAGAAAACATGGTCTAGTGACTTATTCCAAGTAAAAGATTCAGGAAAAACGAAAGGATTAGTTAGGGTATATGGCCCGTCAGTGGAGTTGCTGAGCTCTGGCTAAGAGGGAACCACCTTCTCCTCTCGAGATTCTCGTATTTCATCATGATTTGCAGCAATTCTGACCAGGGGTATAGCTAAAGCTCAAAAAAATATGGCTGTTCACGTGACCTACCTGTATGGCTGACAGAGCAGCTTTGGTACATCGGCGTAGCAAGATAAATGCCTCTACAAGCTTACAGTGCTCCAGAGCTCATCCAGTGTGCGGCTTGTAGAGGCGCTTATCCTGCTAGTCTCATAACGGACGTTCAGACCGGGGATCCCGAATTGCAAAATAAAATTTAAAAATGTATGCATCTAATATGAATGTTTTTCTATGTCGCTTTTAATTAAAGGAAAATAAATAATTTATAGTGCATTTTACTCTAGGAGACGTGTGCATTTACATGCATTTTACATTTTATACGTTTTCTCAAAAGTTGTCCTTTAAGTGATTTGATCTTGAGGAGACGTTACGGTAAGTGAATATGTTATCCAGTCCAAATGTTTATAAAAATCTGACATTTTCTCATAGGGATGGCAATAACACACTGGACAATGGTCTGTCAGCCATACCGGTAGGTCATGCGAGCAGCCATAATTGTTTTTTTTTTTGGGGGGGGGGTGGTGGTATCAACTAAAATTTTACTATGGCGCCCCATGACTTCTAGCTACGTCCCTGAAACCAACACATATATATGTGTTAGAGGGTACTTGAGATGATGTCACCCACTTCAGGAGTTGCTTGTGATTCCATTCTCTAATAATATTGAGAAGCACTGTTTCACAGAAAGGAGGTCATTTGGGCTGGTGGTGACCCCAAGGCTGAAGAGAACCATAATATAAATGTCTCCAATGTGTAGTACATCTTGTCATGACTGTTCAATTTTCTCATTTTTAAAAAACGGTTTACGTTGGAAATGACCCTGATTTGATTATGACATCTTTTTTTTGCGACAGTGTGTAATTACTACAGATATGGGGATCTCCATTCATTGTGGATGTCTGCCAAGCAAATCGATGAGGGTACCCTTCAAATATTCGCTGCAGAGTTGGTATCAGTGCTGGGTAAGATCAATAGGCTAAAGTCAAAAAGCTGTAAAGCCTGGGACACAACATAGCATGCAATTTCCACTTTTGATCCTATATTGAGTGAGTGATCAAATCGATATTCAGATCTTAGATAGATCGGATATGGTAGAAAGCTGGTTGAGTTCAAAGATGCTTGCAATTTGCAATGCCATCTCAAAATATTTGCATCTCATCAACCATTGCTTCAGATAGTGACAGAGGTAAGCAGACACATCTGAGTCAAAAGCAGGTCTCATGATTCTTTTGCATGTGACACATAATCACAGATGTCTCCTTAGACTACCTTAGTACTTTACAGTAGGATTGCCATGTTTCAGTGACATTAGTGGTTTTACAACCCAACCCTACACTAAAACGAAATCTCAGTGTATATCTGTACAGAAAGGTTTTTTTTTTTTTTATAATTTTTTTAAAATTATTTAATCTTATAAGATGTTAAAGCAAACCTGAACTGAAAATGAAAAGTCCAAATAAACATACACAGGTCATCCTGTATGTCCACTCTAATAGGTGGAATTCTCTGTCCTCCATTTTAAAAATGGCAATGACCCTGTAACAGCTTCCGGGTCAGCACACTGTTAAACTGTAATATAGCCCACTTGAGCCATAGGGAAACATGGGCATTACCTTGCACATCAGTTGTCCTTTCAGTTATAACTGACAACAACTGACATATAATTGACAGCAAGTGATATATTTCAGTTCTGACAAAATCTTGTCAGAACTGGGAGGAATCATTGTTAAAAGAAAATGGTGAGCTTCTGAGAGGAACTGATGGGGTTGCAAGTATGTACATTTCATTTTCAGATACATCATGTGTTTATTTTAAATAATTGACTTGGTTCAGGTTCACTTTACATGGATTAAAATGAGCATATTGACCACAGCTATATAATTATTATTTCTACTGAGAATTCATTAAACTTGATTTTGAATACATTGTAGAATAATTCCTCTATAAAATTGAAGATCTTGTTGACTTGGGGCCTAGTTCCAACAACACACAGATTGCATGCAGAATGGATACAGAAAAACTGACTCCAATGAAAGCCTATGGGCCTGTTTCCACTAAACGCGATTTTTCCAATGCAGATTTTCCCATAGGCATTCATTGGAGTCAGTTTTTCTGCATCCATTCTGCATCCAATCTGCGTGTAGTAGAAACAGGCCCTAAAACAAGTCTGTGTTCAAAATGATCATGTATCCAATGCAATACTGTATTAACCCAATCCAATACTAACTGTATGTTATATCCCTACAGTATATCTTCATAATTTGGGAATTATACATCGAGATGTTAAGGTAAAAGTAGAATTAATTCAAAGTTTATTGATGTGAAACTCCTGCCGGAAATGTTTTTTTTTTCGTTGTAAATAAATTGTCTATTGCCAATGATGTAACTATAGCGACAGCAGACTATGTAAATGTAGGACTTGGGCAGCACAGTGTGATATAATGCTTAGCACTCTTGCATTGCAGCTCTGGGTCCCCTTTCCCTATACAAAGCTGGGTCCCTGGTTCAAATCCCAGCCAGGGAACTATCCGCACAGAATTGTATGTTCTCCCTGTATCTGCGTGGGTTTCCTCCAGGCATTCTGATTTCCTGCCACATCCCAAAAACATACAGATAAGTGAATTGGCTGCCCCCTGAATTGGCCCTAGACTTCAGTACTACATACACTACGCGATACATACATGTACAGTGCTGCGGAAGATGTTGGCGCCATATAAATACTGAATAATAAATAATAATCTTGAAAAGAAATTGGGTGCTGCAGTGTTTACATGCCTGCCTACATTGTGCTGCTCCTACTGCTGAGCTTAATTGCACTGGCAGCAAAAGTGAATGGTTGGCAAATTCATTAAAATAACTAGGAAGCTGTTGATTACTTCTAATGACTTAGGAGGCGGAGTCAACAATAAGCCACCCTATAACCATCCAAAATCAGAATAATGTAGTATGTACTCTTCTGGTTTAAGTGGACCTGAACCCAGATCTTCCTCTTTGCTCTAAAAGATAAGCAACAGTGTATTAATCTTTAAAGAAATACATGTCTTTGTTACAGATGATATGAATCTGCAGTGTGTCTACTTCCTGCTTTCATAGAAACAGACAAAAGGTTAAATAGAGTCTGAAGCCATAAGAAATACCTCTTTTTACTGGCCAGTTATTTTAAGCAATAAGATCATACCTGATACGCCGCATCCCTGTGGCAGAACAAGGTATTTATACCCCCAAAATCCCGGAGCAAAATTCCACGACTTTCCAGGTTGCGGATTTTGCTGCCCGGGGGAGGCAGAGCTTTGTGCTGTAGCTCTGCCTCCAGTCTAGTCAATCTCTGCTGATATCTGCCTCTCCCCACCCCTCTCAGTGAAAGAAGACTGAGAGGGCTGGGGCGACGTGAGCAGAGGCAGAGCTACTGCGCAAAGCTCTGCCTCTACCCAGAAAGATCGTCGAATTTGCCCCAGGGATTTCGGGAGTATAAATAATTTGTTCTGCTGTGGGAATGCAGTGTATCAGCTATTATCTTATTGCTGAAGAGGACCGGCCAGTAAAAAGAGGGTGTTTTTTTGGCTTCAGACTCACTTTAACATTCTGTGTTTACATATTAGCTGTGTCTGCCAAGGACTGCCAAATTTCTGTGCTGACACATGCACGTTTTAATTCCCACTCATCTTCAAGTAATCACAAGTGTAATTTGATCCCTCTTATCAAATTACACTTGTGATTACTTGAAAATGAGTGGGAATTAAAAAGGTTCTTCTCTCTAAAAACACACAAGGTGCATTTCTCTCTGTTTTTGTTGTGTCCTGTTCAAGAGTTCTGGTCCATTTTAAGGCTTCGCCTCTCCATAGAACAGTACATGATGTTTGGCCGGAAGCTGAACAGGGTGTCTGTAGAGCGATCATTCCAATAGAAGCCTTCTCTAAGCAATTCATTTTGGGCGACCAATTATTGTGTGTATATAGCTTATGATTTGTTACTAAAAATGTGTGCTTGTTTTGGGTGACAATCTGGTGCCTCTGCACATGCTCCTCATCCTCTGCTGCTGTGTATTTTGCAATTGGCCACTCTGGATTTTTTTCTTTGTAGCAGAATGTATTGTATTTTTGCATCTGACCTGCTTCTGCTGTCACCCAGGTTGCTTCTTGGCAGATTCCAACGTGCATGTGTCTATGGGGGGAGCTGGGGGGGAACCCCAGTATGCTTACCAGTAATAATGCCTTTTTCCATCTGCAGCAGAGGCCTGCTTAAAGTGGGATTGTTAACCATAAAATCAAATCCCATTTAGACACTGAGATAAGATTCATAACAGCAGACACATTTCTGATTGTATTGGAATGCTTGCAATAGAGGGTCAGGATGTAGACTACATAATAAACACAAAGCAGTATCTAAATGGACAATGGGATGATTCCTGGTGGTTGAGACACCAACCACCAAAGCTCTGCAATGAGAGAGCCCAGGAGCCCAGTGCAGTATCGTTAGATAAAATTGGTATGAGTAGGATAGTAAGATATACTCACAAGGGTGGGTTGCACTCCTGCAACCACCGACAGAGCTTACGGGAAATTAACCGTTCCTGTTTGGTATCCCAGATCTACTTGGCAGATGCTGGTCGGTCGCTCTCCTTAGCTATTTGGACACGTGGTGCACCATATACTACCCTAAAGGGTTGGACTACAACAAGAAAACTTGTTGGAGGCGCCCAGAATATAATTATCTTAAATCACAAAGTTTAGAACATATTTTTTTATATGTTTCTGTTGTAGGTACTTTGTTATTGACCTGAGGAAGCGGGCCAGTACCCGTGAAACGCGTTGTCTTTTTTTGTGCATCATTAAAAAAATTTATTTATATGGTTTGTCCGTTTATGGAGGTAAGACCGATTTATTTCTATACTTTATGATTTCAGATAATTATATACTGGGCGCCTTCAACAAGTTTTCTTAGTTGCAGTATCTAAATGGAATTTAATAATAATAATTCCAGTATTTGTATAGCATCTTTCTACTTTCGGACTCAAAGTGCTTGTAAGGCAGCCATAAGAGCGCACTCAGTAGGCAGTAGCAGTGTTAGGGAGACTTGCCCAAGAAACTCCTTACTGAATAGGTGCAGATTACTGAACAGGAAGAGCCGAGATTTGAACCCAGATCTCTTGTGTCAGAGGCAGAGCCCTTAACCAGTACACTATTTAGCCACTGCAATTGATTTGCTCTGTGTTTACAATGTAGTCTACATCCTGACCCTGTATTGCAAGCAGAGAGAGGGAAGCTTATCTTCTTATCTCCCCTCCCAGATTCGTGCTCCTCACTGATTGGCTGAGGGCAGTTTAGTGTGACATGAGGCTGAGAAGGGAAATATAACTCACCTCTCTGCAGAAGCTGCTGAAATCCGATCTATGTTCTGCTCACGTGTGTTTACAAAGCAAGATAGGTATGACAGTGCAATGCCTAGTACAGAGCTCAGTAATGAGGAGGGCTGGCAATGCATACATCATTTCAGGCAGGAGGAAAAAGAGTAAGGGGGGAAATTACATCAGGATTGGCTTCAGCCAGAGGCTGAAAAGATGAACAGTTTTCTCTTTATTTACTATATATCACTGAAATCAAAATGTGGACAGTATAATACATATGTTTTCTAAATAGATCAATAATTTATCTACTTTTACATTTATCTACTTTTATATATTTTTTCCCCTGGGATCATATGGCTGTCCCTGCTACTTTAAGAACAAAACAAGAACCATACATAAACCTTAAGTAGAAAATTCAATTCATTGTGGTGTGAATACTCTGTAACTATGTAATCATTGTAATATTTCAGATGGAAAACATATTGCTTGATGAAAGAGGTAAGTAAAATCAAGAGGCAATGGTTTAAAGTGAGAGGGATATGGAGGCTGACATATTTATTTTATTTTAAACAATACCAGTTGTCTGGCAGTCCAGATGACCCTCTGTATCTAATAGTGTTAGCTATAGACCCTGAACAAGCATGCAGCAGATCAAATGTTTCTGACAAAAATCTGACAAGATTAGCTGAATGCATTTTTTAGGTGTGTGATTCAGACATTACTGATGCCAGAATGATCAGCAGAGCTAACGGCTTCACATAAGGGCTTTATCTAGTCCCCGGCGATCCGTGCTGGTTACACTAATGTTGCTTAGCAACAGCACGCTGTGAAGCCGGAGCAGCCTATCAGTGAGCAGCATGACTCCTAGTCCCGCCTACCGCAGGATTTCCGTTCATACACGCCGCAAAGGGATATTTCCCTCCGGCACAACTGATAGTGTGCTACTCCACCCGCCCACTGCTTTATCCTGGACCAATGGCGCAGAGATACGTCACACATGACGCTCCGCTTTCTACCTCCCCATGTGTTTACATGGCGGCTCGTTTCCTGTCTGCTCCTAATTCCTACACTGCGATCCAGGTAAATTCCTCGTAGGGCAACAATCAATACAGCCAATTATGTACAGCTGGAGTCACAGATGTATATTATAATGTTAGAACAGAGCACCATCCAGTGTATCGGCATCATTGCATGTTAATTCCATTCCTCACACCAGGGAACCGGAAGTAATACTTTTGGTCCCCTTAGCAACCAGGTCAATTGATTATTTTCCTGTTCAGCCTCCTAGGCTATATATTTACATGTGTGCATAGCAGTGACTCACTTCACAAAGGCGTGGATACGCCGAAACGCATCGTGAGGTCACTGCACACGGTCACCAGAAGGAAGGCTCCGATTGTCCACTACTATCAGGGACACCCACCACTGCAGGCCACGGAGGAGGAGCAGGTTGCCACCCATGGTTGTCTGATTGGGTTTAACCCAAGATATGCTCATTTTCTATTGTCTTTTAGTAAGTGTTTTTAATACCTTGCGTGTTTTAAGATCAAATAACATTAATGCACCACGGGAGCGCTCCTCCCTTTTTTCTTGTTGATCAGCAGAGCTGCCAGGCAACTATTGTTTAAAAGGAAATAAATATGGCAGCCTCTATATACCTCTCACTTCAGGGCACACTATAAGTTTGTGATTTGTAAACTAGTGGATATAGTGATATATGCTTTCACATGCAATGCACACTTGATTTCTTTAGGACACCTGAAACTCTCTGATTTTGGACTCTCCCAACAACTGGCATTTGGAGAACGTGCATATACCATATGTGGTACTCTACAGTACATGGGTAAGGGAGGACAAACATCACTCACTGACAGGTGATCACTGCCTGCAAAGTTATAAGAAGGTAGTAAATGTAGTTACAGGGTGCTGCTGTATTACAAAGCTCTTTATAAAATATTATCATTCACATCTTTGTGCGTCCTCCAGCAGAGCTCACAATCTAGCTCCTATGTAATGATGTGTTTTTGGGCTATCGAAACCCAACTGGGGCCCTTATTCAATTCACTTCCTCTCCTAAGTTTTCTCCTAGGTGATATTTTTACACTTTATAAATAAAATGCCTTTTACAGTAAGCCACCAGCAAGCAAGAAAATACTCAAAATAATTTTGACAGTACTTTTTCACCTTGTTTTTAGTACTATTACAATTGCAGAGTGCTGAAAAGTTATTTTAAACAGAAGATGAAAACTTTTCTCCTATGAGAAAACTTATGAGAAAAAGTGATTGTGCAATCCCAGAGAAATATGAGAACACATATGTATATTCCATACCATTTTGTACTGTACGTTTACTATATTTTGAATTTCATTTTAGCCAAGTCTATGATTAAAGTGTTTTCCCAACCTGATTCTTTGGGTGCCGGACCTTTTGTACTTGCGTAACTTTTATACCGGACCGGATTCACTAATGTTTCTTGCTCACTGATATTGTACATGATGGTATGGTACATACAATGCATAACACGTTACATAAGTAGCCTAAGTGTGCTACGCATACAACTTATAAGGTGTTCCTGTTGTGTGCTAACCACAACAATGCATTTTATACATAGCGTGCTTAAAGTGGACCCAAATTAAAAATACAAGATTTCAGAAATAAAATCTATTTTCTAAATTATAATAATAGCAGCCTTTTTTTCAGCTGCATGATGACAAATATAAAATATTTTACATTTATTGGAGGAACCCCTCCCTTCCTTTCATATTGCCAGGACAGAATGCGGCAGACTGGTGGAGGAGATAAAAAATAAAAACAAAACACAGGCTGCTACTGATGTCACAGGAGAGGTAATCTCAGCCTGTGTGAGATTTCACATAGACGACGCCCATGTGAGGGAGGGTAGCTGATGACAAACACACCTATGATCTAAAACCTCCTACTAAGCTCAGAAGTAATGGCTGTCACCTAAATAACCCTAGTTATGAAAAGAGAAGGGTCAAAAGCATGCACTGAAATGCTCATAGGCTTGAAGGAGTGTTTATTTATCTTTGTATGTGTCAGAGTGGTGCAACTAAATATTTTGAGTTAAAAAAATGTTTGGTTTGGGTCCGCTTTAAGCCTACATGTATTACAAGTGATGTACCTTCCCAGAAAATGTTACGTATGCTATTATTGTATGCAAAAAAACCTTAGTGGATATAAATAAATAAAGTTGGATTCTGAGCAGTGTGATTATTGGGTGTTGATTATGGCAATGTTTTACCTTTTCTAGCTCCCGAGGTTCTTTGTGGCGGTCCGTATAGCCACTCAGCTGACTGGTGGTCGTTTGGTGTCCTGCTGTATGCACTAGCAGTTGGAGAGGTAAAGGCACTAATTATGCTAGGTATATAGAAGAGAGAGGTAGAGCCAACACTCAATGTATAACCTGTGCTACTCATTTCCCTAGTTTCCTGCTCCACCTGCAAGGGACCACATTAGAATGTTGGAGCTCGTCAATCAAGCATCTTATAGCATCCCGGATTCTTTAAGCCAAGGACTGTCTTTTCTCTTAAAAGAGGTATTACATAAATAAAGTTGAACATCTTATTTACAGGTAGTACTACTGTACAATATAGGCCAAAGGTGGGATTTCAAAGTGGTCTGGTAGCTCTTAGAGATGGTCAGGGAGATGCAAATAATTCCAAGTTGATGCAGGATTATGCAAATTTTGTATGCAAATACAGTGTATGCATCTTGAAAATGGGTCAAATTCCACCTTTACAGGGTTCGATTGGTCCATTTGTAAGCTTCATAAATTTGCATAATCTTGCATTATGCTTGCCCTATATGTATTTTATTGACCATCACAATTGTATCTTATTGACCATCACAATTGTATCTTGCAGTATAATCGATAAAATGTATATCACAGGACTTATCATCCAAAGATATAACTACAAAAGATATACCTGTAATGCCTGTAATGGCTAACTGTACAAGATTTCAAAACTTTAAACAGAAACTTTAACCCAGGATTGAACTTTAGTAACTGATAACCCCTTTCTCACGAGAAATATTTACCCTTTACGAATAGATACAATTGAATAGATCATCAGGGCGATCTGTGTGGCTGATATTGTGGTAAAACCCCTCCCACAGTGTGATGTCATGGCCATTGCCCTAACAGTTTGCTGTCTGTGAACCTCGTTGCATTCTGGGAAATAACAGCTTTTTTCCAACTGCCAAGCAAGTAATATCTCCATCTGTGCATAGAATTTTCAGTAATGAACGTTCCATACAGATCACCTGGCAGGACTAAAGATGATACATTTCGGAATGTAAATCAGGGTGAGGAAAGATTTTTACAATGGGCAAACACTGATTAAATAATCTATAATTGAATATTCTAAAAAATAAGCAATTTTATTAATTGTTATTTTCACTACAGTTCCTCTTAAAGTCCTTCTTCAGGCATGATACAGTACTGGATCAGAACTCTATCTGAATTAGAGCTGCTGCAACTAGATATACTCAGGCTGCCTCCCCCAGCGTAATGCAGAGTGGCGCAGGGAACACTTTATATTTACCTGATCCGGATGCAGGATCAGCTCTCCTTTTCCACCACCAAGCGGCACTGACTGTAATGCCGATAAACTCCTTCGGGTCCAGATCACATGATATGAAGTGATCGGGACCTGGAGGATGATGTCAGCGTTACAGCGCCACTTGGTGGTGGAAGAGGACAGCTGATCCTGCATCCACATTAGGTGAATATTAAACACTTTCTGTGCCGGTCTGCATTACGCTGAGAATAAAGTGAAACCGCAGCACACACATTTATTTTTTACAATTTGGCAGTAAAAAGGTTAAAGGTATTACCTTTAACTTTTGCTGTTATGTCTTCGGATACAAAAGACTTACCATTTAATAATAAGCTGTAAAAGAAAAAAACCTACCTCTCTTAAATACATAAAGGTTTTGGATCCTCTGCAAAATATACGATATGGGAGTATTTTATTTACCGTAACATAAAACTAATCCTGCACATATATAGGGGTATATTCACTAAATTACAGTGAGCAGAAGAACGTGCGTTAAGTCTTACCGCACGATGAGTAGAGCAGAACGCAATACATTACCTGCAATGCATTACGCTCTACTGCTTGTGCAGTAAGACTTTATGCACGTTATTCTGACTACCGCACTTTAGTGAATATACCCCATAGACACTGACTGAGCAACCCAGCTTGATCTGGAACAGATTTGAGCATCATTTTGGTAAATCTGGCTGATATGAGGATTAGGCATAGGCTTTGAATGCCTGATATGGGGAGCAGTAGTAGCTGCACTAAAACTGGATATAGGCATCTATGGCCTCAATTCACTAAGCTTTATCTAAAGCCCCATCTACACGGAGGGACATTGTAGCGATCCGGCGGCTCGATTAGCCGCCAGATCGCCTCTTCCGCGTGCCCGCCGCACGTGCGCCGCATTCGATTCCCCGCTCGTGCCCGCTCGTCCCCGCCGGCGCCGCTTATCTCCCGCACGATTCCCTGCCATTGTCCCCTCGCGGGGATCGAGCAGGGAATCGGCGGTACGGAGATCCGTCCTGTCGGATCTTATCAATCGAGCCGCATCAGTGGCTCGATTGATAAGCAGCATCGCGGCCGCATCTACTCGTGTAGATGCGGCTAAACACTTTATCAAACATTTGATAATTTACCCCATGAGTAAAATCTAATTTTGAATTCACTAAGGTGTTATAGATTTATTGAACATTTTGTCAATAAAATATTCAATAAATCTTTAACACCTTAGTTAATTCAAAATTCGATTTTACCCAGGAGATAAACTATCAAACGTTTTATAAAGTGTTTGATAAAGCTTAGTGAATTGAGGCCAATAATTGTGTTTCAGGACTACAGTCTTATCTGTTATCGGCTTCTGGCACCATCTTCTTCCCTTCTACAGCTGCCTGCTGCTCTGCTGCATCCTGGTACTACATCCTGGTACAACTCCCAATGTGTCACCTTACCTGCAATCGGGTCACATGCACGCATCAGAGCAGTTCGGAGCTTGGAGGAAGTCAAGAAGATAGCAGCTCTTGTAAGTCATTTCCACTGCCCGCTGCACTGCGCTTGCTCTCCTGGGGGAGAGGCTCCATGATAATTCAACGTAATATGCAATGAACTCAATGCTGCAACTCAATCTTCAATCGCACCATGGAGTCAACCAGTCACCACCCGTATCCACCTAGGGTGTACCTTCAGTCCAACAGCAAGAAAGATCGGGTCTCTACCTGGCTTTTAGGCCGACTGGCCAATTTTATTGCGAGTAACACAGTGCAAAGCACAACGTTTCGACCAGTGCAGTCTTTTTCAAGTGCTTCAAAGCACCAGTCGGCTTAAAATCCAGGTAGAGACCCGGTCTTTCTTGCTGTTGTCCTTGAAAGTTCAAGCTACCGGAAATGAGATATATCTTGCATCAGGCAATCCCTGCCTATACCGAATAACTGGGATGCTACTGTATAAATAATAAACTTGTATGTATAAAGCGCTAACATATTACACAGAGCTGTACAATAGATCGGGGGGACATTACAACATTAAACATTGTTACACAGGGACATTATAACGTACAACAATGCTGCAGTTTAGGTTTATTAATCCATTCATATCTTCTCTTTTCCTTTTAAAGTTTTGCTATGTTTCAAGAACTATTTTAGGGACATTTGTAGGCTTTTCGTAAAGGAAGCAAACTGAAATAGGAACATGGAGGCTGTCATCTACATTTCCCATTTGAAATATGCCAGTTACCCGGCTGTCATGCTGGTCATTTGGATTCTGTAGTCCCGATAGGCCTGATGTAGTTGTGTGGGCCTGATGGAGCAATTAGTGGTAAGATTGCTGTGTGGAAACAGCACACAGCAATATTACCATTACTAACACCAGGGAGTACGACCTGTTAACCCACTAGTGCCACATGTGTTAATAAGATGGCCTAGTAAGGAAGATGGTTTACCATGTTAGTGCTAAAGTGTTGAAAAATATGGAAGGTGCCATCGGTCGGGGGAGCCAGCGGTGGAACGCGGAGACAGTAAGAGGAATGGGGAGGCTCTATAGGACCCAGAGTCTTTCCTCTCCTTAGGTGAGTATCTGTTTTTGTTTGTTTACTTCAGACTCTCTTTAAAAGGAAATAAATATGGCAGCCTCCATATTCCTCTCAGTTCATTTGTCCGTTAAAGTGTAAGGGCCCGTTTCCACTATAGCGTTGCGGAATCGCCGGCGAATCACCGCAGGCAAATTGCATGCGGGTGCGATTCCGCATGCGTTTTTTGCCGCGATTTCGCATAGGTAAGGCTGTATGCGAATTTAACCATGTCACTGCCTGTGTAAATTAACATTAATACCTATGCGAAATCGCGGCAAAAAACGCATGGGGAAAACGCATGCGATTTCCCTATTAAATACATTGCGTGCGATTCGCCTGCATTCCACACGCAGGTGAATTCTGAGGGCCCTACCCTGCAGATTTTTTCTGCACAGAAAAACGTGCGGGGAAACGCACAAGTGGAAACAGTCCCATCCACTTGTACTGACTGTGCGAATCCGCATGCGGTCAACGCATGCGGATTCGCGATAGTGGAAACAGGCCCTTAGCTGTTGGGCATAAAATCAAAAATCAGTTCTTTGTTTTTATCTGGTAAACAAGTAATAGGGATGCTAATCAGGCAATCCAAAAGTTAAAATCTCTATTACTTTTCTTGTTGATAAATGATCATTTCCCAGTTTACCTGACTCTTATTTGGTATACACAAAATTTGGTACACACAAAGGAAGTTGCAGGGCATGCTGGGTTGTCCTTTTTTGCTACTCTATTTCCCCTCAGACTTAACTAATGCAGCCAGATTGGCTGAAGCCTCTTTCCCTCCTGTTTTCCCCTCCCACACCTCTGTTGCTCTCTGAATGGCCAATATTTATCATGCTGAGACAATGCACTTTCTATAGTGAAGGGCAGGCAATGCATACACAATCAGGCAGAGGAGAGTAAGGGAGGAAATGACATCAGGATTGGCTTCAAAATAGCCACAGTTAAAATGGGAAATGCTAAGAAAGATTTTGTCTTTTTTTACTGTAGAGAAAACACTAAAATGAAAACGTGGACAGTGCAATACATATGTTATGTAAGTAGAACAAGTATTTATCTACTCATATATGCGGGGGAAGGTTCTGAGTATGGCTGACAGCTCCTCTTTAAGCTGTGATTATACTGTAGATGGTACATGAGGACAGGTTTGTGAAGGTTTGTGAAGCACTGCAGTAAATAATAAGAGCATGTTATGCTTTCCTTAGCTCCTGTGCAAAGCTCCAAGACAGAGGCTACACCACCTCCATCACTTCCAGAACCACATTTTTTTCAGAGGAATGAGCTTTGATCCCGCAATGCTGCAGAAGAATCCTGTAGATCTTGTGCTATCCATGCGAAAAACAGATGATACGGAACTGTCAGACCCTCGTGCTTTTGAAGACTTTGATTATGATTTCACAGAAACCTTGGACTTGCGGCCCTCTGACTAACATACACCACCTACAAGAAATATATGAAACATCAGCCCAACTACTGCCTTAAAATGTATGAAGCCTCATGTTGAATCTGAGTTTGTGATGCACTTTCCAACCTTTGTTTTCATTTATTGCTGCCTTTTTAACATCCTTTTTTATCCTGGACATTTGCTTTTTAACCATTTATCTCAATAGAGTATGGAACCCTAAATATGGACACCTATAGGCTTTTATTTTTTAAATAAAGCTGTGTTTTTTTAGTTTACTGTCATGTGACTTGTGTGGACCTCTCCAATGGAAGCGCCCACAGATCAGAAGTAAGCATATGTGATGTGATCAAGCATAATACTTGCCATGACCAGGGGCGTAGCAATAAGGGGTGCTGAGATTGCAACCGCATCGGGGCCCCGAGGGGCCCACCCTCATCTTCAGTATTCGCTCTCTATTGGTCCTGCGCTTATAACAATCATTTCTATAGATACTTTGAATATTGGTAATCATTAACAAAGTGCTCCCCATTCCCTTCTTCCTCCTCTGACACTGTAGTTGCCATTGACAGTTTCTGGTGCGCCATATCAATTGTTATGTATAGAGTGATTTGGGGGGGCCCCAATGTAAAACTTGCATCGGGGCCAACAGCTCCTTAGCTACCCCACTGGCCATGACATTCCCAGTTGCCTCCATATAAGTACTGTAATTAGCAATATTTAGAGATAATAATTGTGCTTCATGAATATGGATTATAAGCCGAGGTCCACTAAGGAAAGCAGCAATGCAGAAAATTCATAATTCAAGAGCAGTTTTAAGATTTTGCACATATGGATATAACAAAAGATCTGATCCTTAGCAAGGTAAAAATGGGGGTACCGGCCAAAAAAATGGGGGTGTCACTGCAAAACGGGTGACACCTGTGATGACAGGTTGCACTCGCGTCAAAGATGTATTCGGAAAAAGGAAGTGTTCTGTCTACCTATACGGGGGGGAGGGGGGGGGGGGGTAACATCCGCCTACCAATACAGGGGGGGGGGGTGAATCTGGCTACCGATACTAAAAGGGGGTTCACGTGGCTATCTTATCCTAGTGGGTGAATCTTGCTACCTATACTGGGGAAAGGGGGGAGGGGGATCTGGCTGCCTGAGTACCTATACTGGGGGGTCCATCTGACTACCTATATGGGGGGCTACCCATATTGGGATGTGAATCTGGCTGCCTATACTGGGGGGGGGACATCAGGGTTTCTATACTGGGGGAAAGCTGGCTACCTATATTAAGGGTAATTATGTTGCTTATACTGGTGGGAGGGGCGAATCTGGCTACCTATACTGGGGGAGGGAGTCATCTACCTATCTACACTGGGGAGTGAATCTGGCTACCTTTACTGGGGGTGAGATTCTGGCTACGTAAACTGGAGTGCATCAGGCTACCGAAACTGAGTGGGGTGATCGTCTGGCTATCTATACTGGGGGGTACTTCTGGCGACCCACACTGGGGGTTGAATCTGGCTACCCATACTAAGGGTTGAAGCTGGCTACCTATACTGGGGGGTAATCATGCTAACTTTGCTGGGGGGGCAAATCTGGCTACCTATACTGGGAGAGGGGGTCATCTGGTTACCTATACCAGAGGTGGGAAGCTGGCTACCTATACTAGGGGTAAAGCTGGCTGCCAGTACTGTAGAAATCTGGCTTCCTATACTAGGGGGCGAGTCTGGCTGACTGCACTGGGGAAGGGGTGTTTTTCGTCATCTGGCTACCTATACTGGGGGGTGAGTCTGGCTACCCATACTGGAGGGGAGGGTTGGGGGGGCAGGGGGTAAAGATGGGTACACATGGGCAGATATACAACTCTAATTAAGTAACTGGATCGTCCAAGAATCAGGACTGAATTCTTAAAGTGTACCAGAGATGGAAAAAAAAAGTTTTATACATACCTGGGGCTTCCTCCGACCCCCTTCGGCCTGATCGCTCCCTCGTCGTGTTCCCCCGCGGCCTGCAACCTCCGCAATTCATGCCAGTAAATCAGCAAGTCGGAACTGGCGCATTGTGGCCAAGTGACTCCCCTGTCTCGCTCCCGCAGCTGGGAGCTTTCTGCGCTGGCGCAGTAGTACTGCGCAGGTGCAGAGAGCCCCTGGCAGCGGGAATGCTATGGTGGAGCGCACGTGGCCGGGCCATGCATGCACAGTAAGCCCCTGACTCCCACAGTTACTGGGCCGGTTGGTGGAGGCAGCAGGCAGCGGAGGACGACGGCGAGGGACTAATCAGCGCGAAGGGGGCTGGAGGAAGCCCCAGGTATGTATAAAACTTTTTTGTTCTATCTTCTCAGGTTTCCTTTAAAAGCTTTTGGAAATGTAGAAGATAGCTGAGATTTTGGTTCAATGAAGGAATGCATCGGTATGTAGTTACTAATCAACCACCAAATTATTGATTAATGTAAAGTAAAAGGAACTTGCGGAGGCACAAGAACCATTGTATGTGTGTATACATCAGTATGGCATTGATTTGCGGAACGATAATAAATTAAGAAACCAATTTACACCGTACGTTATAGTGGTATTATAGTGGGCGGCCACATATGAACTACTGCATGGGAGCGTCAACCAGAAAAACAATCAATTATTGTGTATAGAAGACTCTGGTGACTCTACCTGTGCTTATCAAACAATTGTTTATTGTCATACAAAAATCCAGTCAAACAACATGTTATCTAACCATACACTGCTTAAAAAGATGAGCAGCTGCTAAAGCAGTACATTTAGCCATGTTAAATCAAAATGCCTGAATCTGTAATGAATCAGGACTGTTTTCAGATGCACTCTTTCTATGTGATTTATACGATCGAATTGTACAGAAAATTGTGCAGTGTGTGAAAAACCATTGTATGGTCGATTGGAACAGAAACTGTAATTAATCCAAATATTGGATATTACAATCGAATTGTCAGAGAGAAAATGCCCTATCGACCCGTTTTGGGGAACAGTTGATAATTACCTTCCGATTACTATCGATCGTAAAATCATAATGAAAAACAAAAATTTGCTTTCCTAAAACAGAAAGAATTTGCGATAATTCAGGTTGGAGTGAGCTCGAGATGTCTCCCAGAGCACCACTGCTGAATATATGCAAATTAACCATTGTACCCTTAGAAGCTAAACACACCTCCAGAACCGCTGGAATGCAATGATGTGTCAGCTTGTTAAATTGTACAGAGCCATAATAATCCAACATGCATAAAAGATCGCAACTGATGAAAAAAATTATACAGTAGTAGCTTTCAGCTTCCTGAGAAACAAGACCTAGCCAGAACTGTTATGAGGGGTACACAGCATGCATTTTCCCGGTCGATCAGGATCGATTCGACTATTTCCGACGTGCTCGATTGGGGCGTCGATCGTTCCTGCTGTCGATTTTGCATACTTAACATGCAAATCGACGGCAGGAACGATCGACGCCCCAATCGAGCACGTCGGAAATAGTTGAATAGATCCCGATCGACCCGCAGGGAAACGCATGGTGTGTACCCAGCATTAGGAATCCTTGGTAGAAGAAAATGATGAGCTTCTGAGAGGAATTGACGCAAGGTATGCAATATTTATTTGCAAGTACAACATATGTTTATTTTTTACAATGTTTACTCGGTTCAGGTTCACTTTTAAGAGCTACAGACGAGAACAGCCCAACATAACCGATACGAGAACAGCATCACCACCACTTCCAACTGTCAAACTTCCCGACTCACATGTTCCATTCTAAACTAGCCCTTCCCTCTGACGTATTTGTCCAACAGTGGGTAAACACAATGTAACCAAGCACGTGACAAGGAGAAAGCGGAAGAGCAGTCAGTGGTTGGTTGAACGGAAGCGAGGCGTGAAACGCTAGGATTAGCCAGCTTGTGATTGGCTCTACCTCAGCCACTGGGAATTCACGAGAGTTATTTGAACTTGTGGCGCAGGGGGAACGAATGAATAAGTGAAAGGGAACGATAATCGGAAGTAACAGAACAGGTAAGGCGAGAGCGGTGTGTAGTGTTTGGCGCGTAGGCTTTGCTGCTGAGAGTTTTGGCTTGTGCTTATATATGCCAGCGTTTCCCTCACAGTGACTCATGTATGTTGTATGTGACACTGAAGGGAGAATGGAGTAGCTGCCTACAGCATGTCTTCTTGCTTCATTTACTTATAGAAAACCTGAGAAATTGTTTAAAAAGCGGATTCGAGATGAAAAACTAACTATAACAAGTAACTTGTCTATATATCGTATCTAAAGTTTAGATAGTTTACACAGCAAATCTAGCTGCAAACAGCTTTAATAGAAAATTATTTCTTCCTGTGATACAATGACAGCAGCCATGTTGTTTGTAAACATTACACAGAGGCAGGCTTATCTGTATCTTGAGCAAAAAAAAAAACTAATTCCCCCCCCCCCCTCCTCTGCCTCTGAAATCAATGGCTAGTAACACCTCCACCTCCTGCCCAGACTGTGCTCCATGAGCCCTTGCTACTAGTGATGGGTCGTTCGCGAACGAGCCGGCTCTTTGCTGCGAACGACAAGAGCCGGCTCTCAGTTTTAAAAGAGCTGATGCCTCAGCCGCCCCACAGAGCTCTGATTTGCTCTGTAATAAAGGGTGCTGAGGCATGCTGGGAGATGTAGTCCTCCTCTTCCAGCTTGTAGGAGTGTATGGGGCGGAGCAGAGCAGTACAAGGAGGGATTGCCCCATTCCGAGAAGCAGTCTGGAGTTGTCATGGAGATGGGGGCGGGGCTTTTACTCCAATTCTGAGTGGTGTCTAGTGATATGTAATGAAGAGCCGATTCAGAGCCGTAAGAGCCGGTTCTTTGATGGGAGCCGATTCTCCGAGAAGAGCCGGAATTCCCATCACTACTTGCTACTGCCAATAGTGTTGTCCGGATCATGAACGATTCGGATCTTTGTTCCGAATCTCTTTTGTGAGTCGAATCATCAAAATGAGTGATTCGGATCGCAAAAGGGGCGGGTCCAGGAGCGACACGCCCCCTCTCAGCGGGCAGCGGAGTGGAAGCAGAGCAGAGATGGATCGCTGAGTTGGAGGGGAGCTTGCAGGGACAGGTAGATGAGAGAGGGGACTTGGTGCCACTGCCAGATATGTGTAGAGCACACATACTGGCTATAACCTGCTGCTCATTACAGGCTGTCTTTCCAATTTGTTCACTGTGCACAACTACAGAACACTTTTGGCACAGCTCAGTAACTTTGCAGGCACTGTGATTGCTGTGCATTATGATCCTCATGCACTGCTCTATACAGCTGCACTTCACTTCTGGGAATGCTTTGGGGAATGGAAGCTAGGAGTATACAGATGAACTTATAGGTGAAATACATGTAAAGCATAATGATTGCAGCATGTGGGTATTGTGTGCACACAAACATTTCTGCTCGTCCCTCCTCCCTTCTCTCTCCACTCCCTACCCTCTATCCATCTTCTCCCCTTCTCTCTGTGTGTCCACCCCCCTCCCCTTCTTCTGTCCTGCTAGTCATTTCACCCCCGAATGCTTCCCTTGTAAAATGATCCGAGATTCGGATCAAAGATCCGGATCTTTTCAATGATCCGATTCGAATCATCCGGATCATTGAAAAGATCCGAACTTCGCATCTCTAACTGCCAAGGCTCTCTGAAAACCTGTGGGTGTGGTTTATTTAGTTTATAGGGAATTAGAGTATTAAAACAAAACCAAAAAAGTATTTGGCTTGAGGAATGCCCTATAACCAATAGGAAAGGAACACAACTATGCATTTAGTAAAAGTTCACCTCGGATCCACTTTTTTTAAGGCAAATCCTATTTCTTGTGATTGATACCACTTACAATCTATTCAGTTCAGAATTCGAATGAGCTAATTACCTGGCAAGAGAGAAAGTATGACAAACTTTTTGCATCCATTAATATCTGAAATAATTAAAGTAGGCTGCAGTCACACTATGTGTGCGCTGCAACGCACATGTCCTACATTGTTTCAAATCCTGGTCAGTGTCTATGTAATCTGAATATATTCACCCATTGTTATTAATATTTATTGAATTTATATAGCACCAACATATTGGGCAGTGCTGTACAATACATAAGATCACAGACAGGGGTGACCGACAGCACAATGCAAGTAGTAAGCAATAAGATGCAATAACAATACAGATAATAAGGTACACAACACAATACAGGTTGTAATACAATGCCAGATCTGGCACTGGAGTGGAAGTCCCAGTAGTACAAGTTCACATTACTCTGGGTGGAGTGTGCAATAAAGTATGATACACAAGGAGAGAGGGCCCTGAAAAAGGCTTACAATCTAGAGTAAAAAGCGTTATCCAGAAACGCGTTGCTGACAGCTAGTTAACCACTTGCCGACAGCACACTCATAACGCGCGTCGGCAAATTGGCAGCTGCAGGACCTGCAGGCTAATTAATCAGGAAACAGCCGCTCGCGAGCGGCTGCTTCCTGTCAATTCACGGCGGGGGGCTCCGTGGATAGCCTGCGGGCCGCCGATCGCGGCTCGCAGGCTAAATGTAAACACAAGCGGAAATAATCTGCTTTGTTTACATTTGTACAACGCTGCTAACAGTAGCAGCGTTGTACTAGATCAGCGATCCCCGGCCAATCAGTGGCTGGGGATCGCTGTCACATGACAGGCAGGAGCCTGTTAGAGGCTGCACAGGACAGATCTGTTCCTGTGCAGCCTCCGATCTCCGGGGAAGGGAGGGAGGAGAGGGGGAATCCTGCGGTGGAGGGGGCTTTGAGGTGCCCCCCCCCCCCCAGCCACATGCAGGCAGGAGCAATCAGACCCCCCAGCACATCATCCCCCTAGTGGGGGAAAAAGGGGGGCGATCTGGTTGCTCTGCCTGGTGTTTGATCTGTGCTGGGGGCTGTAGAGCCCACCCAGCACAGATCAGCGAAATCAGCGCTAGTCCTTAAGTGGGGGTAAACGCTGGGTCATCAAGTGGTTAAAGAGAATCTGTATTGTTAAAATCACACAAAAGTCTCCTATTACCCTCTGTCACAATTTCACCGCTCCCCGCCGCATTAAAAGTAGTCAAAAACTGTTTTAACCCTCCTGGCGGTTAATTTTTTTTGCCAAAATGGCAAAAATCCTTTTTTTTTTAAATTTTTTTTTTGTGTTTCATGTAAAGCTACCAGAGTGGTAGCTACATGAAACACCACTAGAGGGCGCATGTGTCCCTCTAGTGCGATCGTCGCCGGCATCAATAGCAAACAGGGGAACGCGTATATAACGCGCTCCCCTGTTTGGCTTCTCCTGTCGCCATGGCGACGATCGGAATGACGTCATGGACGTCAGCCGACGTCCTGACGTCAGACACCTCCGATCCAGCCCATAGCGCTGCCCGGAACTCATTGGTCCGGGCAGCGCAGGGCTCTGGCGGGGGGGGGCGCCCTCTTGCGCCGCTGCGTACGGGCGATCGCCGCAGAGCGGCGGCGATCAAGCTGTACGCGCGGCTAGCAAAGTGCTAGCTGCGCGTACAGCATTTTAAATGGAGCAAATCGCTCCATCAGGGGCTGAGATATCTTCCTGCGCGGCATAGCCCGAGCTCAGCTCGGGCTTACCGCCAGGAAGGTTAAAAAGTTTGTTTATAAACAAACAAAATGGCCACCAAAACAGGAAGTAGGTTGATGTACAGCATGTCCACACATAGAAAATACATCCATACACAAGCAGGCTGTATACAGCCTTACTTCTGAATCTCAAGAGATCACTTGTGTGTGTTTACCTTCTGTCCCCAGCTTCTCTCATGCACTGAACATTACAGGCTTCCTGCAGACAGCTCTGCCTATGTCTTTAATTCCTTAGTATGTGACAGACCAGCTCCTTTCACAGCCTCCAGAGGAGGATTTTTATCCAGCTCTCTTCTATCACTGATAAGATAGCAGAGAAGCTGCTGGCTTATGTAAATAAAACACACACTGGAGTGTGCATAGTGGAACAGTTCAACACTGAAGAACTTGGCAGCCTTCCAGACACAGGCCGACAAGTCTGACAGGGGAAAGATACATTGATTTATTACAGAGATGGTTATAGTAGAAAGAGCTGCAGCAAGCCAGATCACATTAGAATAGATTTAGGAACTCGTAGGATGGTAGAAAAAACGTTGTAATTTTTGTTACAGAGTCACTTTAAAGGAGTACTGCAGGGGAGGAAAAAAAAAGTTGAACTTACCTGGGGCTTCTAATGGTCCCCCGCAGATGGCCTGTGCCCGCACATCCACTCACTGATGCTCTGGTCCCCGCTTCCGGTTCACTTCTAGAATTTCCGACTTCAAAGTTGGAAAACCACTGTGCCTGCGTGGCCGTGTCCTCGCTTCCATTGACTTCATCAGGAGCATACTGCGCAGGTGATGTCCTGGTGATGTCAGCGAGGACAAGGTCGCGCAGGTGCAGTGGTTTTTCGACTTTGAAGTCGGAAATTCCAGAAGTGAACCGGAGGTGGGGACCGGAGCATCAGTGAGTGGCTGTGCGGGCACAGGACGTCTGCGGGGGACCATTAAAAGCCCTCGGTAAGTTTAACTCTTTTTCCCCATAGCCCCCTACAGTACTCCTTTTTTAAGGTAAACTAAGCACCTTGGATAACAAATCTATCAAATTAGCCACCTCTTAAAGGTGGCCACAGACAATTCAATACATGATCCAGTTTTATCTCAATTTTGATACAAATGATTGGTTGTACAGAAAAATTGAAAGCTCTTTTTTTAAAATGTGTTTGAGGAATCTTTTTCCGTCTATCAGTGCCCACGCTGCAGTTCCGCTCCTTTTCCAGGCTGCCGCTACATCCTTTGTAAGATTACGACCTGCGGCAGGGTTGGCATCTTGTGTGGGTACAGCACATGCCTCTCGTGATTGCACTTCCATAGCCGGGATGCTCTGTGCTTGCGCAGGTCACAAAGATTTGAATTGCGCAAGTGCAAAGTGCTCTCGGCACTGGGAGCATTATCACTGGAGGCATGCATATGCAAAAGATCCCAGCCGTGGGTTGTAATCTTACAGAGCTGTGTGTCTCTCATAGAGCTGAGTGCAGGGAGGTCAGGTAGTGGCTGGGGAGAAGCAGAGCTGCCCAATAGCATCTGAGGAAACCTTCCCGCCTCCAGTGGGCGTTTAGCAAGGAGTGCTTCTCCACCTACGCCCTCAAGATGTCGACCTGCTGCATGTTGGCAATTTTGGCCTGTGTTGCGTGGGGTAGAGAGTGGCACGGGAGGGAGATACATGCATGTCCTGCAGCAGGGAATATGTCTGTTTCCCATCTGCCCCTTCTGTGTTGCCTCGGGTACACTTCAAGGTCCTTTGGTGTCCTCCCAAATGCTGGTGCGTGACCCAGCTGGGTTGTGGACTCTACTGGGACGGAGCAATGGAGGGGGCCGTAGGACACGGAGGGGCCTTAAAGACTACAGGGGGCTAGAAGAAGCCCTAAGTAAAAGCCAACTCCACCCTCCCCATTCATAGATTTCCTGTAAGGATATGCAATCATTTTCAAGGCAGAGATTTAGGTGCTAATCAACTTTAGGGGACCCAGTAGGATAAGGAAGAGTTCTTCAATCACAGTACCCACTACAGCACAAAGAGTTGTGAATGGGTAGATAGTGTGGTCATAGTTTACTGCAACTTATCGGTAACCTATCAGTTTGAGAAGGTGCTGTACACCCAATCACATTAGCTGAATTTCCCTTTGATGTTTTCTGCTGGGTCCCCCAAAGTGGACTAGCGCCAAGATGTAAAGCTGTGTTCACAATTTTGGTTCTGTGAGTTATAAGTTTTCTTCCTGTTTGGTGTTCACCAAGCCCAACCAATGTGAAAACTTTGTCTTTTAGCTTAAGAACCTGGATAAGAAGAAAATGTGGTCTCCAGCTTCTCCTGTTTCAAACGAAAATGACATTCGAGGCAGTCATGGTGTAAGTTGTCTTCCTATCCACTTCTGTATGCCCAGCATTAAAGCCGAGGCTGTTCAAAAAGTTACTGTTTGTCAGCTGTTCTTTGCTTTCTATTTTTTAATTTTCCTTGCCTGTTGGTCACATAATGACTGGTGGCTTTTGTTCGGCTATAGCCTCCTCCATGCAGAATTCTGTGTTCTAAATTATTGGTGCAATGCTCTCTAATTGTGAAACACCCGTGTGCCAGTCTAGACTCAGACATCCAAGCTTCCTCCAAAGTATAGAGGGCGAAGTAAAGTCGAGTGGTGGAACGCAAGGAGAGAAGGTACGCTCCCCCGCTCAGCGCATACTTTACATTTTAACAAGTTTAGCAGAAATAGCTGGGGGGGGGTGCGTCCGATGTCAGCCCCCCATCCTGGCTGCTTTCCCGCCAGTTTAGCACTCCCACTCCACCCCATCCTGGCCATATGTTTCCACAGACTGGAAATCTATGCTCCAAACATATTTAAAATGTTAAAAAAAAAAGATAAAAAAATACCAAACCAGATCTGTTTCAAATGGATCCGATCTGTAAAAGGAGTAGTGTGTACCAAGCCTAACGTGGAATTCGAGACATTAAAAATAGTACCGACTGTTTAACTACACTACCATGTGGCAGTACACTTGTATTAAAGTACCGGTAGTTGCTAACTATCACATTTTGGACAAAAGCACATTCCTGTTACTGTTGCTTTCTTGTGTTGCTGGCTAACTGAGTTGTTTACTGTGTGACTTTATCTCACAGGAAAAAAAGTATTGTGATTGGAACTGTGAATTGGAAAGGGGATAGCATTGGCTCAAATCAAGGGAGCATTTAGACTTGTGACTCTCATGGGGTATGGAGAGAAGTATAGCTGTTTCACATGGCTGGTTTTTTTTATATTGTTTGGAGCTCTACTTTAAATTTCTGCGTTTGTGTTTGCATTGCTGTATAGTTCATCGTTCAGTATCCTCCCAAGGTCAAGGTGCCCACATATTACTTTCAGTATCCATCACACCCTCCTTTATGTTCCTCTATGGTCTGCCGAGCCTTTAGCCCTTAAATGAGTACACTCACGGAAAGACGAAGATAAATTATACTCAGTAACAACGAGTGTAATGGTGGACAGGCAGCAATTATAGTTGTTTTGATGGTGTGTTTTTTTTTTTTTGTTTGTTTGTTTAGCCATGTGCTTTTTGAGTGACGCACGTGAAATTACTACAGTAGAATCCCTTAAACTCCAAGGTGTTAAAAAGTTTACTGTATCAAACATTGTCAAACTCAAACATATAAAGTATACTGTATAATACTGTATTTTAAAGTGAGTCTGAAGCTAAAGTCAAAAATACTTGTGTAGAGGGAAGGCTCTGGGTCCTATAGAGCCTTCCCTCTCCACTCACGGTCCATGCGTTCCAGTACGGAGCCGCCCATGTTCTGGAGCACTTGGGATCCCGAAGCCTCCTGTGGTGGGAGATTTGAATGGAGGAGCCAGCGCTGGAAAGCAGGGACTGCAAGAGGAATAGAGGGGCTCATTAGGATCCAGAGCCTTCCCTCTCCCTCTTTCTAATTAGCTTCAGATTCTCTTTAATTGAGTCAATAATTGGGAGTCATTTTTTTCTTGCAGCAAGCAAGCACAGATGGAATCTAAGCTAGATCAAAATGCACAGTACTCAATATACAGAGATTTGCATGCAATAATCATGCAACAGCTTGCACAGGAAGCATAGGTGTCACCATTTAATGTAGGTGTACAGTACTGATAGTGTGCTCCTATGTCCACATTTCTGTGCAGCCTGGATGGTACTGTAGATTTGCAGCCATGCACAAGCAAGTCACAGATGACGGTCATTCCCTCAGTGATCAGGCAGGAGCTTACACAGGAAGCAAAGGTTTCACCGGCTGGTGCTTTTGAGGTAATCCACACAGGCCCAGGGTAGTGTGTAGATAGTAAGCAGGCTATAAGTGGCTGCCAGCCCGGCCAACAACCACAGCTCATGGGCCCATCCACTTTCTACTCTAGCCAGATACAGAGTCCCTCAGGGGCCGCAAACCAGTTTTATTAGAACAGAAGTGCTGTAGTATCAGGGTTTGCTAAACCAGGCTTTACTCCCATATACTTATCTCATTGCATGTTGACAGAACCTTCAGGTGCAGAAGGCAGCCCACTGTATAAAATTATCTTGCTCTGCCTCTCCTATCTGAGAACATGTGCAGCTGTCGGTGGACTCTGACTGCAGTTTGTACAGCCCATCTGAGACCGGTCACATTTCGCCTACATACTGAACTGACATGCCCTGCCAGCATGACCTGGGCCCCTGCATCTCCTTCTAGCACCATCCGATAATCTGGGTAACCATAAGGCAGAGGCCCCGAACACAGCTAAATAAGAAGCTGTTAATACCCCCCCCTACAAACCAAACAGTCTCTTCCGATGTCAATCTTTCCAGGTTACTCAAGGTTGAAGTTAAAGGAAACCAGAGATGAGTGGAAAAAAATTAATACATACCTGAGGCTTCCTCTGATCGCTCCCTCGCATCCTCCTCTGCCTTCTGGAACTTCAGTAATGGGTTTCCGGTATTTTGGCCAGTCGGGGCATACTGTACATGCGCAGCCCGGGCCACACACACCCTCCCCGCCACCAGGAGCTTTCTGCACCTACGCAATACTGCTGCGCAGGAGAAGAACTCCTGGTCACAGGAGCGAGACGGGAGTGTGTGCACCGATGCACTGCGCATGCACGACTGGCTGAAGATACCAGAACCCGTTACCAAAGATCCAGGTGGCAAAGGGAGTGATCAGGCCAGAGGGGTTTTTTAGTTTGCTGCCTGTTTAATAACGCTGTTGGCTTTTTTGCTGATGTCATTTAGTAGTTCAGCAAATGAAATTCTGTTTTATCCAAGTATTTTCTCTTCATACATATTTCATACATAAGTGGCTGGATGGTGTACTGGTTAAGGGCTCTGCCTCTGACACAGGAGACCTGGGTTCGAATCTCGGCTCTGCCTGTTCGGTAAGCCAGCACCTATTCAGTAGGAGACCTTGGGCAAGACTCCCTAACACTGCTACTGCCTATAGAGCGCGTCCTAGTGGCTGCAGCTCTGGCGCTTTGAGTCCGCCAGGAGAAAAGCGCGATATAAATGTTCTGTGTTTGTTTGTTTGTAGACACACCGTAAATCCGTTGGACGGACTCTTGGTGCCCTTGATCCAAACAGTCTGAACAACCAAAGACTGCCCCTTCCGAAAAGAACCAGCAACACTGGCATCCCACATAAGGTATGTTGAATAGGACCAAAATGTAGATGTACAAAATTCATTCGGAAATGTTGATTGTTTTACTGGCTTGCATTACTCCATCACCATCAGATTGGTGGTCCGCCAACACTTGATTAGTGTCTTGTCATTTTTATTTTTTTGTTTTGTGAAAGTCACTGACAACTTGTTTCTTCTATAGGAACATTCTGCAGTGGGAGTCAGCACCTCCATCAGTATTTGGGTTGACCCAGGACCTGATGAAAATTCCAAAGCGAACATGACAATGATGACACAGAGTTACTGTCAAAATAATGCACAGTCTGCTCTCTCCTTGGACATCAACCAGTCAAAAGTTATCCCAATGAAGTCCGCTTCCGATTTAAACAAAGATGGTCAGTGTGGCAAGCTGTGTGACCCTGAACTTGTTGCAGGTCTTGTATATTCAAACCAGACCCACGAGACTGCTCCTGACAACCAGGACATTAATTGCCATAATGCTGACTGCCACACAGCGGTCACATTACCTTCACATACGACAGAAGGCCAACTGGTAGCACCAGAAAATCAGTCTGAACTGAATGATCTCTTGGAAAGTACTAACTGCCAAAAGGGAGTCTCCTCAGACACTTGCATTGATGATTGTAATGGCACAGCAGGAGGTTTTATGGAAAGATCTGAACAACTTAAAGACCATGTTAAATCTGCTTTGTTGTGCGATCAGGTCTCTTCTGGTTTGCAAAACACACCCTTCACCATGGAACGTGAAGCATGTCTCAGGGGAAGTGATGAAATCACAATTCTATCTGGATCTTGTAATGAGGAATCTTCAACCAGTCCAATGATAACCCCTCATTTCAGTAATGAATCTGGACTTTTTTCAATAAGTGGAGAGATTTTAGATTTGATTAAATATATGGATATTTTAGGGATAGAAGAGAGCTTCTCAACAATACCTGCTTTGGATCTCAGCCCTGCTGGCAATCAGATCCAGTCTGGGGAGTTGGATCAGTCTCTTCCAGCCGACATAGTGAATGGCATTAAGAATGAGCAAATAGAAGCCGAAGCTTCAGCTGGCTCTTGGGCAACAGTGGTACTTGACAGACATGATAGTGTTGTCAGCCGTGCCATTCTATGTGATGAATCTTTGGGGCCTTTGGATGCTCCACCTCTGGCAGAAACCACTTCTGATGGGTCATCTTCACTCAGTATTGAGAACACCACACATAATACAAACGAGTCTGCAAATAAATGTTGTTTTCCTACTGTAGGAAGTACTCCTAATTCTTATGTAAGTGATCAAGATTGTATCAAGGTAGCTGATGAAAAGCCTCCAACAGATAGCAATTTCAACTTGGCTGCTGATCCAGCATCAACTAACTGTAATTGCCCTACCCCGATTATTCCTACACTGTCAGCTCCTAAAGTGACAATGAGCAGACAAATTTGTAACAAAATGACTCCAAGGGTATTGGCCTGTACTCAAGATGCCGGTACGTTCATGACCCCAACATCAACCTGTGATGAATCCGTATGGACCACCCCTGTAATGCTGCTTAACAAAAGCATGAACACGTCATGGAACCTGAAGGGAAAAGGGGAGAGAAGTGCAAAAGATAATGCTTGTGAGACCGATTCCTTACTCTGGAAGTAAGTATAGATGAAGTAATAACTCTTTTTTTTTTTTTTTTTTTTTTTTTTTTTCTGAAAGTGGTGCAGAAAGCAACCACATGTGCAAAAGTACAGTTACTCCTCTGGCTGATAATGGCAGTTTGTTCAGTACCTGTTTGTGACCATTAAACTTATAAGGCAGTCTAGCTTTTAGGGCCCACCTGCACGAATTAGGTTTGGCAATTGTATTCCATTAGTGAGAAGGGCAATATGGTCATTGTGATTCCCTAACCCAAGGGTGTGCAAATCTTTTCACTGTGTTCCACAATGGTTTTTATATTTGACAAAGGGCCAAGACTAATAAGTCAGTTTAGATGATGACACCGGACTACAAGTGAAGGTACTTCTTTTCATTGTAGCTGTTCCATCCAGATGTGGGACATAGGCCTAACACACAGGCAAATCCTGAACCAACCATTCGGGCTATAATCGCCAGACGAACATATACAGTGCTGCCCATAATTATTCATACCCCCTGGCAAATTTTGACTTAGTTACTTTTATTCAACCAGCAAGTATTTTTGTGATGGGAAATGACATAGGTGTCTCCCAAAAGATAATCTGATGTACAAGAGGCATTATTGTGGGGGGAAAAAAACACTTCTCAGCTTTTATTTACATTGGATTCAAGTCAGGACTCTGGCTGGGCCACTCCAAAACGTTAATGTTGTTGTCTACTAAACATTTCTTCACCCCTTGCTGTGTGTTTTGGGTCATTGTCATGCTGAAATGTCCACTGGTGCCCAAGGGCAAGTTTCTCTGCAGACTGCCTGATATTGTCATTGAAAATCCTCATGTATTGCTCTCTTTTCATGGTGCCTTATACTGTGATTAGGTTCCCTGGGCCATTGGCTGAAGAGCACCCCCAAAGCATTAGGTTCCCACCACCATGTGTTGACCGTGAGGATGGTGTTCTTTGGGTTGAAGGCTTTTCCTTTTTTACGGCAAATGAATGAAACCTCATTGTGACCAAACTATTCAATTTCCCAGAACGTCCTCCTGACAGCACCCCTCCTATGAGACTTGTCTCCCTCCTAAACTTTGGACAGGAAGCTAGAAGATACAAATTTGCATAATAGGCAGGCAGGAGTAGTATATAAAGATGTTACCCACCAAAGGTATCCAGTTGTTTTTCCTGTCCCGGACGGGACGCTTTGAGAGGTCTCCAGTGCTACTACGTCAGGCGGCGAGGGCAGCGGTGCAGCGCGGGCATACTAAGGCTGAGCAGGGGACTCGGCTGGTCCAGCGCACAGCGTGGAGGAGGCTTCTCCCAGAGATGCAGAAGCTTTATGGCGGCAGGAGCGCATACCGGAAGTCCTGGGCGGATGTGACGTCATGCGCATGCGTCCCGCATGACGTGTCAGCTGACGGCAGCGGCAGGGGCCGCGGCGGGGAAAGAATTGACTTCAGCTGCAGGTAATTCCGAGGGGTATATATATATATGTATATGTTGAGCCACGATCACCATTGCTGTCGGTGATCATGGAGGACGCTGTAGGCCCTTCTCCTCTGACTTCTGCGGAGTCTGGCGCTATCCCCTCTCTGGTTAGCTAAAGGTTATCAGGCTTTGAGAGGGCTGTTTGTAAGTGTCTGGGTCCACCTTGTAAGGCTGATAGTCTCTTTTATTTCTCTTTTAGCCTAAACCCTCTAAAAGTGATAAAGACAAGGATAAATCGGTATCTCAGCAAACTCAAGGTGGACAAGCTTCGGGCAGAACTGAGAAACGCTGTGTTATGTGTAACTCACGCTTCTATTCTTCCTCTACAAAGAAACTTTGCCAGTCATGTAGAGAGAAAGTAGTCAAAGAGGAATCCCCAGTGGTGTTTAAGGACTTGATGGGGTGGATGCGGTCTGAGATGGCCTCGGCCATTAAAGAGATAAAGGATTCTGCATTGGCGGAGTCTGCAGTTCCTTCTACTTCAGCCTCTGTTACTGGTACTATATCTGCTCCTTTAGACGGAAATCCTCCAGCCCTGGTGATTGAGGGGCCCAGTCAGTTAGGGGAAGCCTTACAGGTTCCCTCTTCACCGCATCAAATTGCAGCTAAGCGTAAAAGGAAGGATAATGAGTCAGGGGATTCAGAATTATCAGGAGAGGAAGGAGAAATTTCATCTTTAGAGGAAATTTCTGGAGAAGAGGAGGAGAACCCAGAGGTTCCTCAGAAGTTCGCCTTTGCACCTAACTTAATGAAGGACTTGTTGTCTGCTATGCAGAGCACTATGGGTATAACAGTGGAGCGAAAATCCTTGACCCCCTTGGATCAGATGTACGTGAGTTTGGCGGAACCCCAGAATTGCTTCATCCCAGTCCATTCCTCTCTAAAGTCAATGATTGGGAAGGAGTGGGATGACCCTGAAAGGAGGGCGTTTTGGCCCAAGTCTCTTTCTCGTCGTTATCCTTTCAGTCCTGATGATCAAAAATTCTGGGGGCCGGTTCCCAAACTGGACCCATCGTTTTCAAGGGTGTCCAGAAGATCCGATTTACAGTTTGAGAACTTTGGCAATTTAAAAGACCCGATTGATAAAAAGATGGACAATCTGTTGCGTAGGGCATGGGAGTCAGCATCTTTAACATTTAAGCCAGCAGTGGCATCCACGGCAGTGGGACGATCCCTTAAAGCTTGGCTCACGCAGACTCAGTCTAAGATAGCTTCGGGGGTGCCCAGAGAAGAGATTTTAGAGGACTTTCCGAATTTATTTAATGCTACTAATTACTTAACAGATGCAGCGGATGATACGGTTAAATTAACAGCCAGAACAACTGCCCTTGTTAACTCGGCAAGGAGAGGAATATGGGTGAAAACTTGGCAGGGGGACAATTCGTCTCGCTCCAAGTTATGTGGTTTACCCTGTGAAGGTGAGCTGTTATTTGGTTCAAAGCTAGACCAGACGCTAGAAAGAACCTCAGACTATAAGAAAAATTTCCCTACAAGAAAGAGAGCTTTTCAGTACAAGGGCCCAACTCGCAGTGGCAACAGGGAACCTGAGGCAAAGATCCCACCTAGGAAAAAGTGGATTCCAAGTAGAAACCAAAAAGGGAAGGCTCTTTTTCCCCGACCCAACCAACCCAATAAGCAATGACGCCAGTATTCCAGTAGGGGGAAGGCTTTCCCACTACTACGAAAGGTGGTGCCAGCGGTTCACAAGTCAGTGGCTCTTGAAAATAATATTGGAAGGGTACAGAATAGAATTCGAATATCCCCCACCCCAGCAGTATGTGGTAACTCCGCAGCCAAGGTCAACAGACCAAAGAGAGGCGTTACAGGAGGAGGTGGCTTCACTTCTGGAGAAAAGAGTGATCAGAGAAGTACCATCCTGCCAGAGAGGCCTAGGGTTCTACTCACCAGTTTTTCTGATAAAAAAGCCTCAGGGAGCCTTCAGATTTATTCTAAATTTAAAGGGGTTGAACAAGGCCGTAAAATACAGGAAGTTTCGAATGGACAATGTGAATTCTGTAATAACCCTGTTGCAAAAAGACTGTTTTCTAGCTTCTCTGGACCTCAAAGATGCCTACCTGCATGTGCCAGTCCATCTAGAGTCCCAGCAGTTCCTAAGATTTGCAATTTACCTTCAAGAAGAGGTAAGACATTTCCAATTTAATGTGTTACCTTTTGGGCTAGCTTCATCCCCTTGGCTGTTCACAAAGGTGATGGCAGAAGTATTGGCAGTCTTAAGGTGTAGATCCATTAACATCATTGCTTACCTAGATGATTTACTAATTTGGGGTAATTCTTTGCAGTCTGTAAGTGATCAGGTTAAATCATGCATTGACAGTCTAGAGTCTTTAGGCTGGTTAATTAACTGGTCAAAATCTGCACTAATACCCAGCCAGTCTATGGAATATCTGGGATTTATTTTTTCCTCCCGCCAAGAAAGAGTTTTTCTCCCAGAAAGGAAAATTTCGGCAGTACTTAATTCTGTTCTTTCTTTTCAGGAATCAAGAGCCATCAGTATAAGAAAAGCCATGGCATTACTCGGTCTGTTAAGCTCAGTCTTCCCTGCAGTACAATGGGGTCAATTCCATGTCAGGACCCTGCAGTTGTGGATACTAAGGAGCTGGAACAGGACTATTTCAGCCCTAGAAAGGAAGATTCTGATCCCATACAGTGTAAAAGTGTCATTAAACTGGTGGCAGGAACTGTCTCACCTGTCAGAAGGTCGCATGTGGTTTTTTCCAGTTCAAAGAATCATAACGACGGATGCCAGTACATGGGGGTGGGGCGCTCACATGGACTCTCTTCCGGCACAGGGTCAGTGGTCCAGTACGATGGCAAGACGATCCTCCAACAGCAGAGAACTGGAAGCAGTATGGAGAGGCCTTCAATTCTTCAAGGATCAGATCAATCACTGTCACGTCCTGATCAGGTCCGACAACAGCAGCGTAGTGGCTTACCTGAATCATCAGGGAGGAACAAGAAGTCCTCGGTTGTGGTCTCAGACAGCAAGAATTCTGCATTGGGCAGAGAACAGCTTATCTTCCATCAGAGCGATTCATCTGAAGGGGACTTGCAATGTTGTGGCAGACTATCTCAGCAGGTCAGTGATTTTACAGGACGAGTGGTCTCTGAATCCAGAAGTATTTGTTCAGATCAGTCAGGCATGGGGCATTCCTGCAGTAGACTTATTCGCAAGGAGGCAAAATTCAAAGTGTCAAAACTTTTGCTCCCTGTATCCAAAGGACAATCCGTGGCAGATAGACGCCTTCTCCATAGAGTGGAGGTTGAACCTGATGTATGCATTTCCTCCAATACCTCTAATATCAAGGGTTCTGAACAAAATTATGCAGGACAGAGCACAAGTAATCCTCATAGTACCTTTCTGGCCGAAAAGACCATGGTTTGCTCTGTTACAGAAGTTAGCAATATGTCAACCAATATTGTTTCCACTCAGAACAGATCTGTTGTCGCAGGGCCCAGTTCTTCACCCGGACCTCAAGCGCCTTCACCTTTCAGCATGGAGATTGAGTGGGGAATCCTGAAATCTAAGGGGTTTTCGGATGGACTTTCTGAGACGTTAATACAATCCCGCAAGAAGGTTACGAGGAAGATTTATCAAAAAACATGGAACATTTACTGTGAATGGTGTACTAGGAAGGATAATGATCCTACACTTTCCGCCTCAGCTCTGGAGTTTCTTCAGGATGGATTTCACATGGGATTAAGTGCCAGTACTCTTAAAGTTCAGACAGCAGCTTTAAGTGTATATTTAGAAAGAAGATTAGCTCAGGAGTTTTTTCTTCGTTTTTTTCAGGGAATTAAACGTCTCAGGCCGGTGGTGATATCTAAGGTGCCTCCTTGGGACTTGAATATCGTGTTGCAGAGTCTTTGTGAACATCCCTTTGAGCCTCTGGATCAGATTCCGGATAAACTTCTGACGTTGAAAACGGCCTTTTCTTCTGGCAATCACCACAGCCAGGAGAGTCAGCGAACTTCAGGCCTTATCCATTAAGCAACCTTATTGTACTATCTCAGAGGATAGGATTACTCTGCGTCCAGACTTTGCATTCCTTCCTAAAGTGTCTTCAAAATTTCATCGATCTCAGGAGATCTTTCTGCCATCATTCTGTGATAAACCAACGAATGAGAAGGAGAAGAAACTTCATTGTTTGGATGTTAGAAGGTGTATCCTTCATTATCTTGAAAGGACTGTATCTTTGAGAAAATCAGATGCCTTGTTGGTGCTGTTTGCGGGGAAATTCAAAGGAAGGCAAGCCTCTAAACCATCAATTGCAAGATGGATCAGACAAGCTATCACTGCGGCTTATCGGGCTCAAGGGAGACCTTTACCAACCTCAATTAAAGCTCACTCCACAAGAGGCGTATCAACATCTTGGGCAGAGAGGGCAGGCGCCTCGATAGAGCAGATTTGCAGAGCGGCCACCTGGTCCAGCCAAAATACGTTTGTGAAACATTATAGACTAAACTTATTAGCCAATACTAATCTGTCATTTGGAAGAAAAGTGTTGCAGGCAGTAGTCCCTCCCTAGTGTATAATGTTCTTGTTTATCGTCTCATAGGAGGGGTGCTGTCAGGAGGACGTTCTGGGAAAGCCAAACTTACCTCGGGTAATGTCTTTTCCAGTAGTCCGAGTGACAGCACCCCTCCGGCCCACCCTATTAGAGGGGATGATTAAAGTATTGTTTCAGCAGCATATGTTGTCCGTGTCTTTTTTTTATAACTGGATACCTTTGGTGGGTAACATCTTTATATACTACTCCTGCCTGCCTATTATGCAAATTTGTATCTTCTAGCTTCCTGTCCAAAGTTTAGGAGGGAGACAAGTCTCATAGGAGGGGTGCTGTCACTCGGACTACTGGAAAAGACATTACCCGAGGTAAGTTTGGCTTTTTGTTTCATCTGACCATAAGACAGAAGACCAGAAGTATTCTTCTGTGTCCAGACGAGCCATTTGCAAAGGCCAAGCAAGCTTTTGTGTGCCTTATTTGCATACATGGAACCCAGCAGTGTGCAGTCTCTGTTGGACTGTCTGTCTTGAGACATTGCCACCAGCAGATCCCAGATTCACCAGGATGGTCTTGGTGGTGATCCTTGGATTCTTTTTCACCTCTCTTAGAAATCTGACTGATCAGCCAGGCAACTTAACCCCCCCCCCCCCCTCTACACCTCCAATGCATGGTTAATTTTCTTAATTCAGCTGCCAGCCATTGCCCCAGCTAATGATATGCAGAAAGATATGGATATTTTTCTGATGAAAATGTGTCTGGTGCAGAGACTGGCAAAGTGAGTAGTCGTCTGACTAAATATAGCAAGATCATGTCTTTACCAACCTGTTTTAAGGCTTCTGCACCACATCTTGCTTTCAGTAGTTTGAGTACAACAAGCCAATGACCCAGGAGAGTCAACACGAGATCTGCATACTTGTTCAGCATCAGTTATTCAGAAAGTGGATGACTGCACATGACGCACGAGTGCTATGTTTTGAAAGAAAGCTTGCAAAATCTGCCTTATTTTTATTTCTTCAAAGCAGACCTGAACTCAGAACTACCTCTCTGCTCTAAAAAGATAAGCAACAGCATAATAACCTTTTAAAGAAAAAAAATATTTGTTACAACTGATACAAATCCTGCACTAGATCGGCAGTGTTTCTATTTCCTGCTTTCATGGAAGCAGACATAGGGATAACATCCTGTGTTTACAAATTAGCTTCTCTTCCGAGGCAGGCAGCTGAGAGATCAAATTACACTGCTGATTAGTGACAGATGAGGGGGGAATTGGTCAGTCTAAACTTTAAATACACACACACCGGGTGCATTTCTTTGTTTTTGTTCTGTCCTGTGCAAGAGTTCAGGTCCACTTTAAAGGATTGCTTGTACTACAGGTATTTTATCTATCTTAATTGCTTTTTTTTTAGTTTTTCAAAAGAATCCTTCTGCAATGCTTCTCGGGAAGAACTGATTAGTCGGTTAGAAGGAACATTGATTGTAGTTGAAGTTCTTTCAAGGCAAATTCAAGGCTGGCAACAAATCGTCTCTTCTAAACCGTCTGAGCAGAGGGATGTCTCTTCACAGACCTTTGTTACCCATGACAGTAAGGTAAGTGGGCTGCACTAACTTTCAGCTGGGTTCTGGGTCACAAAATAACAATTCTGTGATGTGATTAACCATCCATTGTATTCTGTAGATGCCTAACCTGAAAAGGACATGTCTGTCATGTTCAAGCTCTTGAGTCTCGTTGCACCTTAATTCAGAGGAAAGACAAGGATAAAAATGCTCATTCCCGCTTTCATTGGAGTGGTCAGCGCCTTGGTTGAGGGACAAATCTTGCTGTTGGACCGCTTCCCTAGAATCTGCATACATGCAAATTTATTAGGGTGAAATAACTGAGGACTAACATGTTTTACCCCATTCCCTTTTTCCGGATAGTGGCTGGATAGTTTACTGGTTAGGTCACCGGCTTTTCCTATGCAGTAAGCCAGTACCTATTTAGTAAGAACTCCTTGGGCAAGACTCCTTAACACTGCAACTGCCTACTGAGCTTGCCCTAGTGGCTGTAGCTTAAAGGGAACCTAAAGTAATAAAAAAAAAAGCCATTTTAACTTACCTGGAGCTTTTACCAGCCCCCTACAGCCGCTCTGTGCCCGCACTGTCACTGAGCGATCCTCCAGTCACCCGCAGCGCCCCTTTTTCAATTCAGGCAACTCGGCGAATGGATGGCCACTGAGCCTGCGTGGCCCTGGGCGCATGTCCTTGTTCAATGCTCAGTAGAAGATTCCTCATACTGCGCATACTGGGGCTGTGCATCCAGAAGAAAGGGAGGCACTGCGGGTGACAGGAAGATCGCAGAGTGACTGCATAGCTGCAGGGGGCTGGTAGTAGCCTCAGGTAAGTTAAACCTGTTTTTTGTATTTACTTTAGGTTCCCTTTAAGCATTTGAGTCCAACAGGAAAGTGCTATACAAATGTTGGCATTATTAATACCCTTGGTGTCCTACTCTGGATTTACTCCTCTGTCCTTTTGAGTGATCCCAGCCTGTCATCTATAGGGATGGTCAGTGAGATGTTAATTCTAGTTGGTGCAAATTTGATGGACATTTTATTCTAACTTATAGAATTTGAAAAATGCAATGGCAGCTGCATTCAGATGATCCATTTTCAGGCTATATACATTTGCACAAAATTACCATAAAAATCCCTGGTTAGGAAGAAGCTACAGTATTTCCTGTATGGTCTGCGCTCCTTTTGTGTTAGAAGCCAAGGAGACAATACATAAGTTTGCAACTGAGAAAAATACGCAGATGCAAGTCATTCATGCCTTGCACAAGATCAGAACACAAATGCTGTACTGCCGTGCTTTCAAACCTGACATTTAATCTGTGTATGCTGTATGTCTTTTAGGAGGAAAAGTATTACCACAGTCTGTATTTAAAAACTCTGAGTAAACTGCAATCATTGCAATGCTGTTACGAGCAGGAGAAGCACTTACAAAAAGTTCTTAAAGAAGCTACTGAATCCTTGGTAAGTGGTTTCTGATATAGGTATAAGCTGTGACTTACCGTATTTTGTTTGGACTAGAAGACGCTCCTGACCATAAAATGCAGCTAGGTTTAGAGGACAAAAACCAGGGGAACTAATGTATACTAATCTTGGTGCATCCATGTTGAAGGGGCATCTTGTGGATTATGCTGCCTTTGTACCTCTTGCCCCGTAGTACATCTTGTCTCCCTGTGTCCTACTCTGTCTCCCATGTGTCTGGCTCTGTCCTCCTTGTGTCCTCCTCTATGCCCCTTTGTGTCTCCCTGTGTCCTCCTTTTGTCCCCTGGTGTCCTCCTCTGCATGGGCACAGTACAGGGAATCTCCGACATTGCGGCGTTTTGGAGGTTCGTATTGACAGGCGTTCACAAGTCAGGAATTCCCTGCACTACAGTGTTCTCCCCAGAATTTTTTTCCAGCCGGGTGGTATGAAAAAGTAGCCGGGTGGGTCGGCACGGGGAAATTTGGTGGCCTGCTCAAGTTACCAGAGCACGCTATGCTGCCCTACCGCAGCATAGCGTATGCTCGTCTCTCTATCTCTGTCCACTTTTACTGTTTAGTTTTCAGTTGCATTGGTCGTGGGATATTGAAGATAGTGTGCAGGGGCCACATATAATCATTTATTAAAAGACATGTCCAGAGAGTTATAAAACAAAGATCTACTTACCTGGGGCTTTCTCCAGGCCTTGGCAGTCGTTCTGTGCCCTCGCCGCAGCTCCGGTATCTCGGGATCTCCTCCGTTTCAGATGGCGACCTTGCCAGTCTGGCAGTACTGCACTTGCGCAGAACACTCCATCTGGCGAGGTCGGCATCTCCAACGGAGGGGATCCCGGGACACCAGAGCTCTGGCAAGGGCACAGGAAGGCTGCCAGGGACTGGAGGTAGTAAACCTATTTCTTTAACTTGTAGGACATTTCCTTTAATACATTATAACCTTCATACGTGATGTTTATTGGCTGACCATGGATATGATTTACGCACGTACGTACAATCTGCAGGCTGTGATATATATGAATTTCCATTCAAATGACATGTATCTATTTTATGTAAAAGTACTTTTTGTAGCTGAATGTGTTTTAATAGTATTATCAGCCCCTGCCCCCCAGGTTTTGGAAGTACTTTAGTTAAAACTGCAGCTTTAGTGAATTGAGTGGTAGTTATTGCATTTACTCCGTACAGTGGCTGCAAATGACACTTGGCCCTTTTGGACACTGACTGATAAATGTATGTTGTATAAATGTATAAATGTAGCTGATTCAGCTTCAGCCGTCAGTAAACTGTGCGCCGTACCTCTGTCTCAATAGACGTCTCACTCTGCACAGCTCACAGACACATGGCTCTGCAGTCGAAAGCCAGCGCTAATGGTCACGCCTCTTATGCGCTGAGCCAATCAATGCACGAGCTCGCGGAATAACGCGAGATCTCATGCGCATGAGGAGAAGCAGCTTTCGGGCACTTGTCAGCGAGCGGCTCCCTGTCACCGCGAGCCGCTCTCGTCGCTGACAGCGTCATCAGCCGCGGGCAGTAATTTATTTTACTTGGGCACGGTACAGCGGGGCATGCAAATCACCAGCCGGGCGGTAATTAAACTTACCCGGGCGCTCCGGCTGATTGATCCTGGGGAGAACACTGCACTATAAGATGCAGTGACTTCTTTTTTTTTACCCCACTTTTGGGGGAGAAAAAGAGTCTTCTGGTCCAAAAATACAGTATATGTACACTACTTAAAGGGAAGGTTCAGGGACTATCTGAAAAAAATAAAAATCCCCATCCACTTACCTGGGGCTTCCTCCAGCCCGTGGCAGGCAGGAGGTGTCCTCGGCGCCGCTCCGCAGGCTCCCGGTGGTCTCCGGTGGCGCGCCCGACCTGGCCAGGCCGGCGGCCAGGTCGGGCTCTTCTGCGCTCCAAGGCCCGGCACTTCTGCGTCCCACGCCGGCGCTCTGACGTCATCGGACGTCCTCCGGGCTGTACTGCGCAGGCGCAGTAGTTCTGCGCCTGCGCAGTACAGCCCGGAGGACGTCCGATGACGTCAGCACGCCGGCGTGGGACGCAGAAATGCCGGGCCTTGGAGCGCAGAAGAGCCCGACCTGGCCGCCGGCCTGGCCAGGTCGGGCGCGCCACCGGAGACCACCGGGAGCCTGCGGAGCGGCGCCGAGGACACCTCCTGCCTGCCACGGGCTGGAGGAAGCCCCAGGTAAGTGGATGGGGATTTTTATTTTTTTCAGATAGTCCCTGAACCTTCCCTTTAAAGGAGAACTCTGAAGTGTTATTTACCAAGCATTGAACTGGAATAACCTTGGTAATTTATAGCATAAAAATCCCCATAAATAGTTATTACCCTGTTTCAGCATGCAAGTGTATATTTCTGTTCCATAACTCCATGGTGCTTTCTGATGGTGGTTTTTATGTTGCCAGCTCTGTCATGGTAATGGGCAGGCAGAATGTGAAATGTAAAATTTCCAAAACACTCTGAAGCCCTATTATGATGCATGCATTTGATGGCAGTGCAGAAGTAGACTTAAAAAGAAACTTTACTAAATATAACAGAATAAAACGCCTACACTGGGAGGAGTAGGCTTTGTGACATCTCTGGGAGGGCGGGGTTACATAGCAAGATATAGATCTAGGAAGTGTTTCTGATGCTGAAACTAGGATAAATGACTTAAAATTGGGTTACCTGAATAATTTGCTGCATCCTTCTACTGTATGTTGTTAGTGTTGGACACTATATGAAATAGGTGAACCAACTGAGGAGAATACTAAACTCAATTAAGCGTCAGTTCTCCTAGAGTAGGTCAGATGGGCTGTACATGTCCTTCTAAAAAAATTAGCATATTGTGATAAAGTACAGGAAATAATGAAATGTACTGATAAATATTAGACTTTCATATATTTTGGATTCATTGCACACAACTGAAGTAGTTCAAGCCTTTTATTGTTTTTAATATTGATGATTTTGGCATACAGCTCATGAAAACCCCAATTCCTATCTCAAAAAATTAGCATATCATGAAAAGGTTCTCTAAACGAGCTATTAACCTAATCATCGGAATCAACTAATTAACTCTAAACACCTGCAAAAGATTCCTGAGGCTTTTAAAAACTCCCAGCCTGATTCATTACTCAAAACCGCAATCATAGGTAAGACTGCCAACCTGACTGCTGTCCAGAAGGCCATCATTGACACCCTCAAGCAAGAGGGTAAGAAACAGAAATTTCTGAACGAATAGGCTGTTCCCAGAGTGCTGTATCAAGGCACCTCAGTGGGAAGGAAATAGTTTGGCAGAAAACGCTGCACAACAAGAAGAGCTGACCCCGAACCCTGAGGAAGATTGTGGAGAAGGACCGATTCCAGACCTTGGGGACCTGCGGAAGCAGTGGACTGAGTCTGGAGTAGAAACATCCAGAGCCACCGCGTACAGGCGTGTGCAGGAAATGGGCTACAGGTGCCGCATTCCCCAGGTCAAGCCACTTTTGAACCAGAAACAGCGGCAGAAGCGCCTGGGCTACAGAGAAGCAGCACTGGACTGTTGCTCAGTGGTCCAAAGTACTTTTTTCGGATGAAAGCAACTTTTGCATGTCATTCGGAAATCAAGGTGCCAGAGTCTGGAGGAAGACTGGGGAGAGGGAAATGCCAAAATGACTGAAGTCCAGTGTCAAGTACCCACAGTGATGGTCTAGGGTGCCATGTCAGCTGCTGGTGTTGGTCCACTGTGTTTTATCAAGGGCAGGGTCAATGCAGCTAGCTATCAGGAGATTTTGGAGCACTTCATGCTTCCATCTGCTGATAAACTTTATGGAGATGAAGATTTCATTTTTCATCACGACCTGGCACCTGCTCACAGTGCCAAAACCACTGGTAAATGGTTTACTGACCATGGTATTACTGTGCTCAATTGGCCTGCCAACTCTCCTGACTTGAACCCTATAGAGAATCTGTGGGATATTGTGAAGAGAAAGTTACGTGACGCAAGACCCAACACTCTGGATGAGCTTAAGGCCGCTATCGAAGCATCCTGGGCCTCCATAACACCTGAGCAGTGCCACGGGCTGATTGCCTCTATGCCACACCGCATTGAAGCAGGCATTTCTGCAAAAGGATTCCCGACCAAGTATTGAGTGCATAACTGAACATAATTATTTGAAGATTTACTTTTTTTTGTTTTAAAAACACTTTTCTTTTATTGGTCGGATGAAATATGCTAATTTTTTGAGATAGAAATTTTGGGTTTTCATGAGCTGGATGCCAAAATCATCAATATTAAAACAATAAAAGGCTTGAACCACTTCAGTTGTGTGTAATGAATCTAAAATATATGAAAGTCTAATGTTTATCAGTACATTACAGAAAATAATAACCTTTATCACAATATGCTAATTTTTTGAGAAGGACCTGTATAGCCACTGTCATACCAACAATGTGTATTTGTAGTATCACAGATATCTCCATTAAAATAAATCTTGGACGAAGATCCTTTTTTGTATAAAAATTTATTCTTGTAGTAATATACAAAATTGCATAGAACAGTGTTATAAGAAATCTTGAAGTAACATAATACATATTTAACAGCTTTGGTCATCTGAAGTACATGAATTTAAAAAGATACTTTACCAAACTTTCATTCCTGGGTGCCTGAACCCACAATCCTGAGATTAAGAGCCCCATTTCTCTAAAGGTGCATACACACATCAGATAAAAGTCTTTGGAAAATGAAAGATCACAGACCAATTTTACCCCCTTCCATGTAGTATGAGAGCCATACTCTACACAGTCTATTCTATGGAGCTGAACGCCTCATCAGATAAAAATCTTTGCATGCTGCTGCACACAAAGATGCTGTACACATGCAACAGATCAGTATCTGCAAAAGATCAGTTCCTGCAAAATGCATTGATAGTCTAGGATATCTGCAGATCTCGTACACACCTTGTTTAACGGACATTCTTCTGCAGATCAGACAATTATCTGCCGATCTCAAGATCCATCCTGGTGGATCTGATCTGCAGATAATTTTCCGTTAAACAAGGTGTGTACGAGATCTGCAGATATCATAAACTATGAATGCATTTTGCAGGAACTGATCTTTTGCAGATACTGATCTGTTGCATGTGTACAGCATCTTGCAAAGATTTTTATCTGATGAGGAGTTCAGCTCCATAGAATAGACTGTGTAGAGTATGCCCTCATACTACAAGGAAGGGGGTAACATTGGTCTGTGATCTTTCATTTTCCAAAGACTTTTATCTGACGTGTGTACCCACCTTAAGCCATACCATATAGGGTGCCTCTATCCATGTTTTCGACTGAGCTTTTTCACCTCCCTGGTGGTAACCCCAACCTACACTCGGGGTAGCCGCCTCCAGAGGATTTCTCTTCCCCGGGAGGTATGTTTTGAATAAAACTTGTTGTATCCTTTGTAGCTAGCACTACGCTAGCTACCATTGTCCCCCAAGTCCCTCCGCTCTTCTTTGATCGCCGCCGTTATACGTACCCCCTACCCCACCCCCCCTCCCCCCACCCCCAATCCTGCGATGGCGCAGCCTCTCCAATCAGCTCCAGGCTTCACTATGGGGAGGATCGGGATTGCACATGACGTCATGTCCGATCGTCGCCATAGCGACAATTGAAGCTCATTGGGGAGGCTGTGGCTCTTGCGGGATCGCGGCTAGATAACGTATAGCGGCGGCGATCGGGGGGATCAGAAGGCTCCCGGGGGACTTGGGGGACAATGGTAGCTAGCCTAGTGCTAGCTACAAAGGATACAAACAAACACAGAACCTTTATATCGCGCTTTTCTCCTGGCTGACTCAAAGCGCCAGAGCTGCAGCCACTAGGACGCGCTCTATAGGCAGTAGCAGTGTTAGGGAGACTTGCCGAAGGTCTCCTACTGAATAGGTGCTGGCTTACTGAACAGGCAGAGCCGAGATTCAAACCCAGGTCTCCTGTGTCAGCCCTTAATCATTACACTATCCAGCCACAACTTTAATTTAAAAAAAAAAAAAAAAAAAACCCCTCCCGCGGACGCAGCTTTAGAAACTACATACCGCCAGGGAGGTTAAGGCCATAGTTTGAAATTAGGGTCTCTGAATTGTCTTCATAAGCCCAAGGTATGGACTTAAAGAGAATCTGTACTCTAAAATTATTACAATAAAAAGCATACCATTCTATTCCTTATGTTCTCCTGGGCCCCTCTGTGCTGTTTCTGCCACTCCCTGCTGCAATCCTGGCTTGTAATTAACAGTTTTAGGCAGTGTTTACAAACAATAGACTGGCTTCTAACCAGAGTATCATAGGCTGAGACCTAGCTTACTGTGTGACTGATGCAGAGCTTGGAGGGGGTGTGTAAAGCTTCTGCCAATGCTGCACATTCCACACATTCCAGCCTCAACCCGACAGACACAACAGAGGAAAGGAGATAAGATTTATTACAGAGACAGTGCAAGTAGGAAAGGCTGCAGTAAGACAGACCACATTAGAACAGTAATAGGAACTTATAGGACAGAAGAAATAAGGCTCAAAAATTTGTTACAGAGTCTCTTTAACCACTTGAGGACCGTGGGCTTTACCCCCCCCCCCCCCCCTTAAGGACCAGAGCCTTTTTCTCCATTCAGACCACTGCAGCTTTCACGGTTTATTGCTCGCTCATACAACCTACCACCTAAATGAATTTTGGCTCCTTTTCTTGTCACTAATAAAGCTTTCTTTTGGTGCTATTTGATTGCTGCTGCGATTTTTACTTGATATTATATTCATTAAAAAAGACATGAATTTTGTCAAAAAAATGATTTTTTTTGTAACTTTCTGTGCTGACATTTTTCAAACAAAGTAAAATTTCTGTATACATGCAGCGCGAAAAATGTGGACAAACATGTTTTTGATAAAAAAACAAAACAAAACCCATTCAGCCTATATTTATTGGTTTGGGTAAAAGTTATAGCGTTTACAAACTATGGTGCAAAAAGTGAATTTTCTCATTTTCCAGCATCTCTGATTTTTCTGACCCCCTGTCATGTTTCATGAGGGGCTAGAATTCCAGGATAGTATAAATACCCCCCAAATGACCCCATTTTGGAAAGAAGACATCCCAAAGTATTCACTGAGAGGCATAGTGAGTTCATAGAATATATTATTTTTTTTGTCACAAGTAAGCGGAAAATGACACTTTGTGACAAAACAAACAAAAAAAAAAGTTTCCATTTCTTCTAACTTGCGACAAAAAAAAATGAAATCTGCCACGGACTCACCATGCCCCTCTCTGAATACCTTGAAGTGTCTACTTTCCAAAATGGGGTCATTTGTGGGGTGTGTTTACTGTCCTGACATTTTGGGGGGTGCTAAATTGTAAGCACCCCTGTAAAGCCTAAAGGTGCTCATTGGACTTTGGGCCCCTTAGCGCAGTTAGGCTGCAAAAAAGTGCCACACATGTGGTATCTCCGTACTCAGGAGAAGTAGTATAATGTGTTTTGGGGTGTATTTTTACACATACCCATGCTGGGTGGGAGAAATATCACTGTAAATGACAATTGTTTGATTTTTTTTTTTTTTTTACACACAATTGTCCATTTACAGAGAGATTTCTCCCACTCAGCATGGGTATGTGTAAAAATACACCCCAATACACATTATACTACTTCTCCTGAGTACGGCGATACCACGTGTGGTACTTTTTTGCACCCTAACTGCGCTAAGGGGCCCAAAGTCCAATGAGTACCTTTAGGATTTCACAGGTCATTTTTGTTTCAAGACTACTCCTCACGGTTTAGGGCCCCTAAAATGCCAGGGCAGTATAGGAACCCCACTAATGACCCCATTTTAGAAAGAAGACACCCCAAGGTATTCCGTTAGGAGTATGGTGAGTTCATAGAAGTTTTTATTTTTTTGTCACAAGTTAGCGGAAATTGATTTTAATTGGTTTTTTTCACAAAGTGTCATTTTCCGCTAACTTGTGACAAAAAATAAAATCTTCTATGAACTCACCATAATCCTAACGGAATACCTTTGGGTGTCTTCTTTCTAGAATGGGATCATTTGTGGGGTTCCTATACTGCCCTGGCATTTTAGGGGCCCTAAACCGTGAGGAGTAGTCTTGAAACCAAATGTTGCAAAATGACCTGTGAAATCCTAAAGGTACTCATTGGACTTTGGGCCACTTAGCGTACTTGGGGTGTATAAAAATGCCACACATGTGGTACCGCCGTACTCAGGAGAAGTAGTATAATGTGTTTTGGGGTGTATTTTTACACATACCCATGCTGGGTGGGAGAAATATCTCTGTAAATGACAATTGTTTTTTTTTTTTTTTTTTTTACACACAATTGTCCATTTACAGAAAGATTTCTCCCACCCAGCATGGGTATGTGTAAAAATACACCCCAAAACACATTATACTACTTCTCCTCCTGAGTACGGCGATACCACATGTGTGACACTTTTTTGCAGCCTAGGTGCGCTAAGGGGCCCAACGTCCTATTCACAGGTCATTTTGAAGCATTTGTTTTCTAGACTACTCCTCACGGTTTAGGGTCCCTAAAATGCCAGGGCAGTATAGGAACCCCACAAGTGACCCCATTTTAGAAAGAAGACACCCCAAGGTATTCCGTTAGGAGTATGGCGAGTTCATAGAAGATTTTTTTTGTCACAAGTTAGTGAAAAATGACACTTTGTGAAAAAAACAATTTCTGCTAACTTTTGAAAAAAAATAAAATCTTCTATGAACTCGTCACACACCTAACAGAATACATTGGGGTGTCTTTTTTCTAAAATGGGGTCACTTGTGGGGTTCCTATACCGCCCTGGCATTTTACGGGCCCAAAACTGTGAGTAGTCTGGAAATGTCTCAAAATGACTTCAGGGGTATAAGCATCTGCAAATTTTGATGACAGGTGGTCTATGAGGGGGCAAATTTTGTGGAACCGGTCATAAGCAGGGTGGCCTTTTAGATGACAGGTTGTATTGGGCCTGATCTGATGGATAGGAGTGCTAGGGGGGGGGTGACAGGAGGTGATTGATGGGTGTCTCAGGGGGTGGTTAGAGGGGAAAATAGATGCAATCCATGCACTGGGGAGGTGATCGGAAGGGGGTCTGAGGGGGATCTGAGGGTTTGGCCGATTGATCAGGAGCCCACAGGGGGCAAATTAGGGCCTGATCTGATGGGCAGGTGTGCTAGGGGGTGACAGGAGGTGATTGATGGGTGTCTCAAGGTGTGATTAGAGGGGGGAGTAGATGCAAGCAATGCACTGGCGAGGTGATCAGGGCTGGGGTCTGAGGGCGTTCTGAGGGTGTGGACGGGTGATTGAGTGCCCTAGGGGCAGATAGGGGTCTAATCTGATGGGTAGCAGTGACAGGGGGTGATTGATGGGTAATTAGTGGGTGTTTAGGGTAGAGAACAGATGTAAACACTGCACTTGGAAGGTGACCTGACGTCGGATCTGCGGGCGATCTATTTGGTGTGGGTGATCAGATTGCCCGCAAGGGGCAGGTTAGGGGCTGATTGATGGGTGGCAGTGACAGGGGGTGATTGATGGGTGGCAGTGACAGGTGATTGACAGGTGATCAGTGGGTTATTACAGGGAAGCACAGATGTAAATATTGCACTGACGAATTGATAAGGGGGGGTCTGAGGGCAATCTGAGCGTGTAGGCGGGTGATTGGGTGCCCGCAAGGGGCAGATTAGGCTCTGATCTGATGGGTAACAGTGACAGGTGGTGATAGGGGGTGATTGATGGGTAATTAGTGGATCTGACGTCGGATCTGCGGGCGATCTATTGGTGTGGGTGATCAGCTTGCCCGCAAGGGGCAGGCTAGGGGCTGATTGATGGGTGGCAGTGACAGGGGGTGATTGACGGGTGATTGACAGGTGATCAGGGGGGATAAATGCATACAGTACACAGGGGGGGGGTCTGGGGGGAATCTGAGGGGTGGGGGGTGATCAGGAGTCCCCAGGGTGCAGTTAGGGACCTAATAAAAAAAATAGCGTTGACAGATAGTGACAGGGAGTGATTGATGGGTGATTAGGGGGGTGATTCGATGCAAACAGGGGTGGGGGGGTTCTGAGGGGTGCTGTGGGCGATCAGGGGGCAGGGTGTGGGGAATCGGTGTGCTTGGGTGCAGACTAGGGTGGCTGCAGCCTGCCCTGGTGGTCCCTCGGACACTGGGACCACCATGGCAGGAGGCAGCCTGTATAATACATTTTGTAAACATTACAAAGTGTATTATACACTTTGTATGCGGCGATCCGGGTGCTAGTAACCCGCCGGCGCTTCCGAACGGCCGGCGGGTTACAGTGCGAGGGGGGCGGAGCCAGTCCCCGGCGGCCGATCGCGTCACTAATGACGCGATCGCGCCGCCCATGCCCGTAAAAGGACCACCGCCTCTGTGCATGCGGCGGTCCTTGCGAGGTCCACTTCCCGGCCGCCTCTGTGCGTTGGGCGGTCGGGAAGTGGTTAAGATGGCCAATGAGATGTTAATAATTCTGGCTTGCAAACTCTGTACAACTTGAGACTGGATCAATCAACATACTTAGGTATTCATCAGAAAGTGTAATGCAAATCTAAAGCGTTTTTAACGTGTTTAAATGTACTGTCTTACAGTATGGGCATTTAAATGGGTAACAAGTGATTTTTGTTATGCAGGCATCGTACAAGGGTGAAGCGGATTTAATGGTCACAGCTGCTTCTAACCTGTATGAGGCGGCACAGCAGGATAAAGCTGACGTGGACCAGAAGGTAAGACCTTCTCCTGTTAAGTGTTTCTTTCAAAATGACAGATCTTCTTAAAGTACTGTTCATTTGGGATTTCAGTGACTTTAAAGCTTCAGTAAACCTTGCTGCCAGGATTAAACACACAGAAATATTTTCAGACCTAGAGGTCTAAGGCTAGATCTTTAGTCCACTTAAGGTGGATAATAACACCAATAATAAATAGTCACTAGATTCAATCATCAGATCCCTCTCGGATGAAATCTGTTCTGAGAGGAATCAAATCCTGCTGAAATCTATTGAAAATCTGTGGAGTTGTGCACTGCCTGCCAGGCTCTCCAGGTCCCCATATATCCATATATGGATACACACCTTTACTGTTATGAAAATTGCATTTTATCAGTACAGTGACCCTTTTTTTTTTTTTTTTTATAATGTGGTGAACAAGACCTTTCGCTGAAAGTGTTGATAATATCTATATTATATTACAGAGCCTAATGGGAAATTCCAGATTACCCATCATCCCATTAAGCAAAAAATAAAAAATTACCCATAATACCTTGCTCCTAATTACTATTGTGCTGCTTTAATAATTTTGACCTACTACATCTTGTACCTCTAATTTGGTTTCCCCTAATATAGTGTGCTGCGTTTCTAAGTAGGAAAGGGTCCTTAGATCAGGTATTGCCATTACTGATATGGGCTTGTAGATAAACATTTTAACCACACTTCAGGGTAAATTAAAGTACAGCATCACCTTAAATACTGTTTTTTTTTTTTTGTTTTTTTAATGTAGGATATGGAATTTACCTAGGCTTGACCTCTGGGCAAAATAAATGTTGCTTTTGTTCTTTTTCTGTCAGTTTGAGATTAGTTTTTTTATGTTTTATTTCAGGTGAAGTGTATGCAAGCCCTTGTTGATGATTACATGACTTCTCTGTCTAAGATGAGCGATAAAATTAAAGAGCATCTCGCAGAGAAAAGTGAAATGGAATTGCGAATGGAAAAGGCTATAGTTGCAAAAGAAGCGGTAAAGACACATTGTAACAGATGTGTACATTTTAATTGTTAGTAATAGTTGTACACCTGACTGGAGATCTGCTAGTGAGCTCTATTCAACACACACAAGCAATAGAACACAGCAGTACATGCATCCAGCTACATTTGAAATTGGTCAGCAGGTGCTCGTCAGCCAATCAGGATGCACTGTCATACACCCTTTACCTGCCATACCATATCTAGCAGCCATTAGCATTCAGGTGGGAGGCTTCAGTTGGACGCCATCGCAAGATTGCGTCGCTAGCAGGACCGCCCTGTGCAGGCATCCCTCCCTAACCGCTCACCTGTCCGCCATGTCCTAGAGCTGAAAGAAAACGTTTAAACACACACGATTGGTTCACACTATGGCCAGGGGCCCCGGACCTCTCTCACTGGCCGAGGCCCCAAGGCCAACACGTGATACCTGGAGGGGAGTGCAGGTGGGCCTGGACCTCTCGCACCCGGGCTCTGGACCTCTCACATGGTGTATGACAGTGTATCCTGATTGGCTGACGAGCACCTGCTCACCAATTTCAAATGTAGCTGGATGCATGTACTGCTGTGTTCTATTGCTTGTGTGTGTTGAATTTAGCATTCAGTATGGAGGCAGTGTTGGTGGGTTTTCTGGATGTGAGAGGTCCAGAGCCTGGGTGCGAGAGGTCCAGGCCCACCTGCACTCCCCTCCAGGTATCACGTGTTTGCCTTGGGGCCCCGGCCAGTGAGAGAGGTCCGGGGCCCCTGGCCATAGTGTGAACCAATCGTGTGTTTTTAAACTGCTAGTGAGCTCTTTCAGGAAAGCTGAGACCCATGAAAGCCTAACTTCAGGCTCAAAGCAAAATTTCTAGTCTCGGTTTAACCTGTTGACCCATCGGTCTGCCGTCATGCACATCAGGACTTTTCAGTCCAACCCTTCCTTTATTTAGCACCGTTTGAAATCTGTATGGATTGGATTGCTGAATCTCATCTCAGACGCTTTATTCCTTTTGAATCTGTACGTTTCGTATCGTAGCCTCTATCACAAGCCATGAAATGTCAGGCAAATAAACAATACCAATTGGATTGGACTTTGGATATTCTGACTGTGGTGTTCACAAGATGACAGTATTTCTGGTGACATTCTAATGTT